>NC_090827.1:17702500-18902500 GCF_028021215.1 Eschrichtius robustus | reverse complement strand
TACTTCTTTTATGTCAGCGTTTCGGCTTTCGGCAGACTTCTGCATTTGCACCTATTTTCGTATTTTCTACAAAGAATTTTTCAAGTGATAACAGTCATTAACTTCATTGTTGCAGAATGAAATAAAAGGGATACTAATGTAGCTATTGAGAAATACGAACCTTCACTCAAATCTTTTTAGGGTCATTAAGAAAGCGCAGTTTTAACTGTTGATTTTGGTTTGATTTTTTTTCCCCCCCTAGGATTTGGAGTGTATTTAAATTGATCTTAAATTCTGAAGCTAAATGATCAAAACAAACCCCTTTAATAATACAGTTGTCTAAAATCTATTCAGTTTAGCTGTTTGAAGGTGCAAGATTAGCATGCCTAAAGCCTAGCTCTGATCATTTCATAATTTTGTTTTGTTTCTTTTTAAACATTATGAGCTTTGAAGTCAAAAGACCTGGCTTCATTTTATGGGCTGGTTATATAATCTGTTTGATTCTCACTTTCTTTCTCTAAAATGGAGATAATAATACCCACTTCAAAGGACGGTTATGGCAGTTAAGTGAGATCGTGTGTGTGAGATACTAAGCACAGTAGGTGTCAATAAAACTTAAAAGTAAAAAAGGTGGAAAGCTAAAAACCTATAAGGACCTCTCTGTCTTTACAATATAAAATCCAGATTCTTTGATGCCATGTTCTAGACCCCCGCATAGTCTGGCCTACAGTGACCTCATAGCCAAGTTGTTATTTTCCAGCCAGATAGACAACTTCACTCTTCATTTTCCAGAAAACTTCCAAACTTTTTGACCAAGACCCTCAATAAGAAACACATTTTACACGTGAAACAAAAGTTCCACGAAGCAGTACCTCACCTTGCCACATGAAATACATTCTGTTCTACATAGAAAATGCTGGTCTGACCATTAAGCTGATATCAGCAGGTTTTCAAACTTGCTGGTTGAAAACCCCCTGATCTAGAAGACTCTTCGTCTCCATTTCTTGAAATTCTCACCCTCCCTTGAGACCCGTGCCCCCATCATGAAACCTTCCCTCATCTTGGCAGCTGGTGGCCTTCTCTGAACTTACCATTTTTTCTCAGTCTCATTTATGGAATTTGCTGCAAATTGGCTTTTATGTTAATTGTTGACTTACACCATCTCTGTGACTAGATGGCAAGTGCGGTCAGGGCTTGGTCCCTGTGGTCATTTATCAACCTGTGCGTGTAGCAGGAGTCCTGCCCATTGCTCTGAGGTCCAGACTCCGAGGTGTTTGTTAAATTGCGTGGTGTCTTGACTGCCTCTCTGCCTTTGTGCTGACGTTTGAAAGCCATAAAATCAGGTTCGCGTGTGGACGCAGGAGCTTCTTGCCATGACTACTGCCTAGATCAGAGGTCTTCATCTGTCGGGCTGCGTTGGATTCCTGTGTATCTGGAAAAGAATGATATGGGTTGCCATTGGGGTTCCAGCTTCTAAATGGAGATTCTCAATTTCCGGTTTTCTGACATGACTTTGCTAGACCTGAGGCTCCTTTCAGCCCCAGCAGTGTGTGAGCAAAGATCAGTAACAGCGTCCTCTCTGATTAAGCACAGCCTGGTATCTTTAAACCTCAGGCCTTTGCAGCATGGAACAGATAATGATTTTAGCCTGTGAGACTCGCATTTTATAACATAAGACGTTTTTAGATATGTTTCCATGTGTGGATATACTGTTCTCTCGATCCTATATGTGAGGGTATTTATACACAGTATTAATGATGTAGAGCCTTTCATCCACAATGAAAAAATATTATATAAACCAGAATAGAATGTTTATATCTTAACTATGCACACTTACCTCATGTTGGGAGCCCAGTTTTGAGAGCCTGACTAATGATGAGATTTAGGGGAGTGCAGGACTCATTTTATGTTTACGCAAATTATCTACCCAAAGGTCAACCTCATTTAAAGGCACTGATTTAATTTAGGAAAGTTATTTTTCTCTTTTAAATCTAATTTAAGAAGCTTGACTGAAATAGTAATAGATAGCAGAGAACTGCCTGTGCAGCAATGTAAACCAGCAGATCTGGGCATAGTGACATCTCTCCACGGTGACATACGGGGACAAAATACATAGCAGAAATATCTAGGGAATTGTGGATTAAAAACAAATTACTTAACAGCTAATGAAGCAAACAGTAAAAAGATAAATAACCCACTGATAACTGCATCATAATATCTAGTAGAAGTTACTGATGCACAGTTTTTATAATGACTTTCTTTTTTAAGAGGCTGGTGGACCCTTAGGTTTTTATAGTAAATCTGTTCATCCATAGGCGCATTTTTCTCTTTTGAGCATCACACACTTGTAGGGACTTATGAAGTGAGTTTAGTTAAATTCGGCACTCAGAGAATTTGCGCACAAGCTTCCTTATTTTGATTCTTCCCCATCCAGTCTGCCATTTACCAGAGTTAAAATGTGTGTCGAAGGAAGCGAGATTTGTCTTAAAAGAGATTTGGAGAAAATCTTCCTTCAATATTTAAAGCGCTTGACAAAGTCATGTTCACACGGAAGTCAGTATGGAGATGAGGAAGTTAAAATCAGGTGGCTTATTTTTCATTACTGGCTGAAAGCCCATCTGATAGGACTGACATGGAGCACTAATTAATTATCCAGGGTCTCCTCATTCACTAATCACATTGCATGAAACTTCCCTCCTGGCTGAGACTCAAGGGCAAACCATAGGCATCCAGCCAGCTTATTTTCCATAGGCATTATGCTACCTCTGTAAATTAATGTGAACCTAATATATACTGTCAGCGGTTTACTTTCCCATGGCGACCCTCTCTGGTTAAACAGCTTTAAATGAAATCTTATATTGAGAGTGAAAGGTTTCTTGCAAAAGGGGGGGGGGGGGGAAAGGGAAGATTTAAAATCCTTTTTGTAATCTTTTTTCCCACAGTGTATACTATTTTGGCTCCAGTAAAAAATCTAACGCACAGATGACATGATGATTGCCTTTTGTTATCTGAAAAGTGAGCCTATATAATGCTTAAGGAAGAGACTTTTTCCATGATATTTTTTAACTGCAATAATAATCTGTTCATTGAGTGCATACTATACGCAAACACATATCTTAACTCGTATATTCTCACATCAGTCCTATGAGGATGCTATTATTGCCACCATTTATGGGTGAGAAAATTGTGAGTCTGTCAACTTGTCCAGGGTCACATCTAGTAAATGCTGGGGCCCAGATTTGAACCACGGTTTGTCACCAAAGACCATGCTCATTTGATTGTGTTACTGTTCATGGCTCATCTGGTCCCTTTGTACTATTCCTTTTAACTTCAGGAAAATATGAATGGTCTTAGTGTTTAAAAATATTCCTGTTTCCATATTCATTTTTTATATTCATCTGGATTAGTAAATCATTTTACAAGCATGTTGATCGCTAGCACATTGTTTTATGTCTTCAAATCACTTTAATGTCATGCAGCTTTTGTTCAGAGAGCAAAAAGTTGTGGGCATCTTTAAACCAGAGGAAATAGGTACAGCTTATTCACACATCACTCACGCTGCTGTCCTTCTTGAGACGCTTCCAAACAATTCCAATAGAAAAGGGAAATTCCAGAGTGCACGTACACGGACAGTTTCCAAGGCAGTGCCTATTGAGAATGCAGCCTTCCATCCTGAAGCTGTGAATGGTTCGGCTACAGCTTGTCCTATATGTAAATTAATTTCCAAGAGCGTGTGTAATAAACTCTTCTATGAAAGAACATACAAAAGAGTGTTTTGTCACAACCCAGTTCCCCTGTTAAAAATACCTAACTAAAGAGAACAGGTTGATATTCAGTGGTTTATATGGGTCCTGTCTTAAGCCAACACTTTCCTCCTTAGTATGCAGTGCTGATGTTCTTGATTGAAAAGAATCCATTCCATTTCTTTTTATAGGGTCATGAAAAGTTGGAAAGAGGAAAAACTGAGCTGAACATACAGAATAAATAACTAAATGGTGCCGGCAGTCGGCCCTTTTGTTTTCAGACGTTCTCCCGCCCCTTCCTTTGTGAGTCATTGAGCCAGTAAGACCTATCAAAGACGCCTCAGTGTATAGAACGTGTTATGTGGAGCTTTAGTTGTCGTCCACAGCAAAGGGCCAGTTGCCTCTAGGCCTCCTTTCAGGTGATAACCAACGGATTTGGACCTCCTGGGTGTGCTCCATGTATCCTGCATTCATCTCTCAAGATGTTTTAGGTTGTGATTGAATATAAAGCATCAGAAAGATGACGTCAATCCAGTAAAAACATTAAGGGGATTTTAAACATGAGTGTGGAAATGTAAAAAATGAGCTTGAAATGAAGGTACCTACTGCTAGTCTTTTTGTGCATGGTTAACTGGATTAGAATTACATCATCTGTGATAGCTATTAAGAAGGCTATATGGCATTACTAGGGTGTAGCATGTTTCTCTTAGAACTTAGCATTTCAAAAGGCCCACTGGGAGAAAATTCGGTTCCTGTTTTAATATGAACTTGTGGTTCTCAAAGATGATTTCTTGGATGCCTTTGTTACTAATGTTATCAATAAGATTTCATTTTACACATTCTGAATTCTAACAAGAAGTCAGTGCACTCTGAATGTAGTCTCCTGTAGTGGTTTTGCCCAAGTGGGGTGGGAGGAGGGTATGCAAGTGGGTGATGAGTGGGCGATGGGAGTGGAGAGGGTAGGCACCACCATTCCACTCACTCTATATAATGCCTGAAAAATTGGAGTTACATCCCCCTGGCGTTCTTTAACAACTATTTCTAAGTAAGGCACATGATTACTAAAATTCACCTGAAACATGCAGTTATTTCTTAGAAGAATTTTTAATATTTACAGTTAAATGAGAATATTTTTAAATGAAAGCATTATACATTGACTATAGCAAAGACATTTGTTTAGTAAGAGAGTCACCTTTTCCCCCAGAAAATGTGTAAATGTCTCTATATTTCTTTGAAAAGAAAGGAGATATATATTTGGATAAAGAAACACATTTTTTTAAAAGGCATAACAAAATTTTAAAACACACAGATACATAGGCACAGAGAGTATTTGCATTAGGTTAAAAAAAAAATAGAGTACTAGAAATAGCTCTGACTTAACCGCTCCTCTGCCCCCTCATCTCTGACTGAGCTGACTTCCAACAGGGCAGACCAGGGCAAGCTGTGGGTGCCAGAGAACAACCTGTTGGGTGGGAGGGAAACACCCACCCTTCTTCTGTAAAACAATAACACTAAATGTCAAGAGCTGTGAGGGATCTGAGATTTTGCCCTACCTGCCAGCTAACAAGTTACCCAACCACAGTGTCGTGGATGCTGGCAGAGATGCCAGACTCCTGGGTCAGAGATATAGGACTTTGTTAATCACAGCAATACTAGTAGCCAGTGTATCAATATTTTTCACTCTTTTCCTGAGCCCCAGTTTCCGTAGGGTGATGCAGAGAGGGCCAGTCAACACCTGTATACGTAGTGAGTTGTGTTATAGGAGGGGAACCCTGTGTTTAGGGAACCCAAACTTTTATAATGGGCAGCAAGCCTGCTGGATCCTTTGTAGGATCTCCGTAAACACTATCTCTGTCTTCCAAGGCTGTCTACTATACACATCTCCTTGAAAAGATAGTCTGTCACAAATGACTCATTTGTAATTCCAAGCGCTTCATAGGAAGTGCAGAAACTCGAGAAAATTATCTTCTAACATAAAATACTCTGGAAACAGACCCAGATAAGCACAGATTCCGTGAACAGCTACTGTGCACTGATTTTTAGGGCTGCATATGTTCCGATGATGTAGCCAGTAGCGACAGCATGTATCTCACTGTTATTTTATCAGGTAGATAAAATGTGATATTTTAATTACATTCAGTATCTGTGTCACACATCCTTTTCAAAATGTCTTCCCTCCCCTTGTGTTGGTCACCACAGTCCTGAGTAGCTGGGGCAGGAGTTGTTATTCTGCATTTACACTTGAGGAGACTGTTGTCCAGAGTGACTTGACCAAATTCACACGCTAGTTAATGTCCTGGTTGGCACTAAACCTGGGGTTTCCTGATACCCAGTCTGTTAGTCTTTGAAACATGTTGCCTAACTCTGTTCCCCTTTTGTCTCTTACACAAGGCAAAGGACATTACCAGCCATTCTAGAGGTGACCCAAGGCCAGTCCCAAGTTCCTTCTTGGTAGTTGCCATCCCTCTCAATTAACCTTGGGTGTTGCCCAGACATCCTGGGGGAATTGTCTGGTGGTGATGCCAGTGGTGTCCGGGGTCAGGAAGGAGTTTGAAATAAGGGAAGCGATTGTGTTGAATGTTTCCTCGTTGCTCTACACTTTATTTCAGTTTAATTGAACACAAGCAGTCTCCACTGTTTCAGCCCCTTTGCTTAGTAGAGCAGCCCCTGGCTCTCCTGGACTTAATGTATAATTACAGGTGTCAGACTCTCTCTCCATCTGTGCTTTTGGGGGCACCTGTCTGTCTTGGTTTCCTGCTGCCCCTGTGTCTGCTTCTTTGCAGTTTCCCCTCAAGTTCCCTCTGGGCACTTCACCATGAATTTTACTGTTCTCTGGGATGATGGCTTGGTCCTGTTCTCTACAAACTCTTTATGTGGCCTTAACGATAACCACAGGAACAGTTATTCATTGAGCGTGTCCTGTGTGCCAGGCCCTTTGCAAAGCACATTATATGCGTCATCTCATTCAATCTACCCCGGTGACCCTATGAGATGGATACTGCTAGCTCCACGTTTTATAGCGGAAGAAATAGAGAACTGAGAGAGTAAACTGTTTGTCTGAAGTCACACAGTTAGTAAGTGATGGAGCTGGATTTCTAACCCCGAGTCTGCTGTCTGGCCTCCTGGCCCTCATACAATTGTGCCAGGACACTTTCACGTGCATGTCTGACATTCATCTGAGTTTGTAACGTGTCTAAAACTGAATTCTAAAATTGATCTTTCTCCTAAAATCCTCTCACTGACCCGTATCCCTAACTTTGAAAAGGACACCGTAGCCTATCAAGTTAAAATCCTGGGAATTTTCTTAGATTCTTCTCTCTTCCTCATCTCCCACAACTAATTCACTGATTTATTCGACAGATATTTATTTAAGACCTACTGTGATGCACACATTGTTCTAAGTTTGGTGGGTACAGAATGAACTAAACAGACAAGAATCTCTGCTCCCATGGAGCTTGTTTTCATGGAAATTAATATCCCCATTTTATGGATTTGGAAACTGAGGCATAGGGAGATTAAGTGACTTGCCCAAGGTCACATATTTAGGATTCAAACCCAGGCACTGTGGTTTAGAAGACCATGGTTTTGACCTTATACCCTGTGCTTCCTGTCACCAAGTCCTGTAGCGTCTCCTCCTTCATCTTCTTTTCTGTCTTCATCTACTGCCAGTGCCTCTGCCTCTGCCTTTCTGGGCTGGTGTCAGTGTCACCAGGATGACTGCAGGAGTCTCCCAACTTGTCTCATGGCCTGCAGTCTCACCTTCCTTCAATTTATTCTCTATGCTGTACTGGAATGATTTTTCTAAAATGCAGTCTGGTCCTGTCACTGTTTTGCTAAAAATTCTTGGTTGGCTTCAAGTAACTTGGTGGTACCTTGGTCCCCAGGACACAGACAGCCTGCCGTGATAAGGTCCCTGCTTAGCAACCTCTAGCCCAATGGTTCTCAGACTTCACTGTGTATCACAATTAGCTGGAGGGCTTCTTAAGAGGGGCTTGCTGGGCCCCATCCCCAGAGTTGCTGAGGAGGTAGATCTGGGGCCACCTGAGAATGTGCATGTCTAACAAGTCCCTGCAACAGGACCCACGCTGTGAGAAGCACTGCTTGGCGGGGGCCTGGCCTGATGTCTCTGCTCCAGCCCTGGGAGCATTTACGGATTCCTGAGGGACATGCTGTTTCAGGCTTTGATCCTTTTGCACAAGCTACTTCCTCTGCAGGAGATGGTCTTCCTCTCTCCTTCCCTTTAAATCTCAGTTCAAGTGTCACTTCCTAGGAAGCTTCCTCTGACTCTGCACAGCAATCCCAGAGCCTCGCCTCTGTGTTTCTATGGCAACGTGTCTCTGGGAAGGCGTCATTCCGTCCCCTGTGCTTGAGCCTTGGTTTTACTTATCTGTTCCCTCTCACTGACCCTCGACAGTTAGCTCTTTAAGAAAAGAGATCATCTGTTACGGTTTTTTTTTTCTTTTCTTCTTTTTTTTTTTTTAAACATCTTTATTGAAGTATAATTGCTTCACAATGGTGTGTTAGTTTCTGCTTTATAACAAAGTGAATCAGCTATACATACACATATATCCCCATATCTCCTCCCTCTTGCGTCTCCCTCCCACCCTCCCTATCCCACCCCTCTAGGTGGTCACAAAGCACCGAGCTGATCTCCCTGTGCTATGCGGCTGCTTCCCACTAGCTATCTATTTTACATTTGGTAGTGTATATATGTCCATGACACTCTCTCACCCTGTCACATCTCACCCCTCCCCCTCCCCATATCCTCAAGTCCATTCTCTAGTAGGTCTGTGTCTTTATTCCCATCTTGCCACTAGGTTCTTCATGGCCTTTTTTTTTTTTTTCCCTTAGATTCCATATATATGTGTTAGCATACTGTATTTGTTTTTCTCTTTCTGACTTACTTCGCTCTGTATGACAGACTCTAACTCCATCCACCTCATTACAAATACCTCCATTTCATTTCTTTTTATGGCTGAGTAATATTCCATTGTATATATGTGCCACATCTTCTTTATCCATTCATCCGATGATGGACACTTAGGTTGCTTCCATGTCCTGGCTATTGTAAATAGAGCTGTAATGAACATTTTGGTACATGACTCTTTTTGAATT
The DNA here is from genome assembly GCF_028021215.1 of Eschrichtius robustus. Classification (NCBI taxonomy): domain Eukaryota; kingdom Metazoa; phylum Chordata; class Mammalia; order Artiodactyla; family Eschrichtiidae; genus Eschrichtius; species Eschrichtius robustus. The sequence continues at coordinate 18,893,663 of NC_090827.1, read as the reverse complement.
ATGGTTTTCTCAGGGTATATGCCCAGTAGTGGGATTGCTGGGTCGTATGGTAGTTCTATTTTTAGTTTTTTAAGGAACCTCCATACTGTTCTCCATAGTGGCTGTATCAATTTACATTCCCACCAACAGTGCAAGAGGGTTCCCTTTTCTCCACACCCTCTCCAGCATTTATTGTTTGTAGATTTTTTGATGATGGCCATTCTGACCGGTGTGAGATGATACCTCATTGTAGTTTTGATTTGCATTTCTCTAATGATTAATGATGTTGAGCATTCTTTCATGTGTCTGTTGGCCATCTGTATATCTTCTTTGGAGAAATGTCTGTTTAGGTCTTCTGCCCATTTTTGGATTGGGTTGTTTGTTTTTTTGATACTGAGCTGCATGAGCTGCTTGTAAATCTTGGAGATTAATCCTTTGTCAGTTGCTTCATTTGCAAATATTTTCTCCCATTCTGAGGGTTGTCTTTTTGTCTTGTTTATGGTTTCCTTTGCTGTGTAAAAGCTTTTAAGTTTCATTAGGTCCCATTTGTTTATTTGTGTTTTTATTTCCATTTCTCTAGGAGGTGGGTCAAAAAGGATCTTGCTGTGATGTATGTCATAGAGTGTTCTGCCTATGTTTTCCTCTAAGAGTTTGATAGTGTCTGGCTTTACACTTAGGTCTTTAATCCATTTTGAGTTTATTTTTGTGTATGGTGTCAGGGAGTGTTCTAATTTCATACTTTTACATGTACCTGTCCAGTTTTCCCAGCACCACTTATTGAAGAGGCTGTCTTTTCTCCACTGTATATGCTTGCCTCCTTTATCAAAGATAAGGTGACCATATGTGCGTGGGTTTATCTCTGGGCTTTCTATCCTGTTCCATTGATCTATATTTCTGTTTTTGTGCCAGTACCAAACTGTCTTGATTACTGTAGCTTTGTAATATAGTCTGAAGTCAGGGAGCCTGATTCCTCCAGCTCCGTTTTTCGTTCTCAAGATTGCTTTGGCTATTCGGGGTCTTTTGTGTCTCCATACAAATTGTGAAATTTTTTGTTCTAGTTCTGTGAAAAATGCCAGTGGTAGTTTGATAGGGATTGCATTGAATCTGTAGATTGCTTTGGGTAGTAGAGTCATTTTCACAATGTTGATTCTTCCAATCCAAGAACATGGTATATCTCTCCATCTATTTGTATCATCTTTAATTTCTTTCATCAGTGTCCTATAATTTTCTGCATACAGGTCTTTTGTCTCCTTAGGTAGGTTTATTCCTAGATATTTTATTCTTTTTGTTGCAGTGGTAAATGGGAGTGTTTTCTTAATTTCACTTTCAGATTTTTCGTCATTAGTATATAGGAATGCAAGAGATTTCTGTGCATTAATTTTGTATCCTGCTACTTTACCAAATTCATTGATTAGCTCTAGTAGTTTACTGGTAGCAGTTTTAGGATTCTCTATGTATAGTATCATGTCATCTGCAAACAGTGACAGCTTTACTTCTTCTTTTCCGATTTGGATTCCTTTTATTTCTTTTTCTTCTCTGATTGCTGTGGCTAACACTTCCAAAGCTATGTTGAATAATAGTGGTGAGAGTGGGCAACCTTGTCTTGTTCCTGATCTTAGTGGAAATGGTTTCAGTTTTTCACCATTGAGGACAATGTTGGCTGTGGGTTTGTCATATATGGCCTTTATTATGTTGAGGAAAGTTCCCTCTAGGCCTACTTTCTGCAGGGCTTTTATCATAAATGGGTGTTGAATTTTGTCGAAAGCTTTCTCTGCATCTATTGAGGTGATCATATGGTTTTTCTCCTTCAATTTGTTAATATGATGTATCACGTTGATTGATTTGCGTATATTGAAGAATCCTTGCATTCCTGGGATAAGCCCCACTTGATCATGGTGTATGATCCTTTTAATGTGCTGTTGGATTCTGTTTGCTAGTATTTTGTTGAGGATTTTTGCATCTATGTTCATCAGTGATATTGGCCTGTAGTTTTCTTTCTTTGTGACATCTTTGTCTGGTTTTGGTATCAGGGTGATGGTGGCCTCGTAGAATGAGTTGGGGAGTGTTCCTCCCTCTGCAATATTTTGGAAGAGTTTGAGAAGGATAGGTGTTAGCTCTTCTCTAAATGTTTGATAGAATTCGCCTGTGAAGCCATCTGGTCCTGGGCTTTTGTTTGTTGGAAGATTTTTAATCACAGTTTCAATTTCAGTGCTTGTGATTGGTCTGTTCATATTTTCTATTTCTTCCTGGTTCAGTCTCGGCAGGTTGTGCATTTCTATGAATCTGTCCATTTCTTCCAGGTTGTCCATTTTATTGGCATAGAGTTGCTTGTAGTAATCTCTCATGATCTTTTGTATTTCTGCAGTGTCAGTGGTTACTTCTCCTTTTTCATTTCTAATTCTATTGATTTGAGTCTTCTCCCTTTTTCTCTTGATGAGTCTGGCTAATGGTTTATCAATTTTGTTTATCTTCTCAAAGAACCAGCTTTTAGTTTCATTGATTTTTGCTATTGTTTCCTTCATTTCTTTTTCATTTATTTCTGATCTGATCTCTATGATTTCTTTCCTTCTGCTAGCTTTGGGGTTTTTTTGCTCTTCTTTCTCTAATTGCTTTAGGTGCAAGATTAGGTTGTTTATTCAAGATGTTTCCTGTTTCTTGATGTAGGCTTGTATTGCTATAAACTTCCCTCTTAGCACTGCTTTTGCTGCATCCCATAGGTTTTGGGTTGTCGTGTCTCCATTGTCATTTGTTTCTAGGTATTTTTTGATTTACCCTTTGATTTCTTCAGTGATCACTTCGTTATTAAGTAGTGTATTCTGTAGCCTCCATGTGTTTGTATTTTTTACAGATCTTTTCCTGTAATTGATATCTAGTCTCATAGCGTTGTGGTCGGAAAAGATACTTGATACGATTTCAATTTTCTTAAATTTACCAAGGCTTGATTTGTGACCCAAGATATGATCTATCCTGGAGAATGTTCCATGAGCACTTGAGAAAAATGTGTATTCTGTTGTTTTGGGGTGGAATGTCCTATAAATATCAATTAAGTCCATCTTGTTTAATGTATCATTGAAAGCTTGTGTTTCTTTATTTATTTTCATTTTGGATGATCTGTCCATTGGTGAAAGTGGGGTGTTAAAGTCCCCTACTATGATTGTGTTACTGTCGATTTCCCCTTTTATGGCTGTTAGTATTTGCCTTATGTATTGAGGTGCTCCTATGTTGGGTGCATAAATATTTACAATTGTTATACCTTCCTCTTGGATCGATCCCTTGATCATTATATAGTGTCCTTCTTTGTCTCTTGTAAGAGTCTTTATTTTAAAGTCTATTTTGTCTGATATGAGAATTGCTACTCCAGCTTTCTTTTGATTTCCATTTGCATGGAATATCTTTTTCCATCCCCTCACTTTCAGTCTGTAAGTGTCTCTAGGTCTGAAGTGGGTCTCTTGTAGACAGCATATATATGGGTCTTGTTTTTGTATCCATTCAGCCAGCCTGTGTCTTTTGGTGGGAGCATTTAATCCATTTACATTTAAGGTAATTATCGATATGTATGTTCCTGTTCCCATTTTCTTAAATATTTTGGGTTTGTTATTGCAGGTGTTTTCCTTCTCTTGTGTTTCTTGCCTAGAGAAGTTCCTTTAGCATTTGTTGTAAAGCTGGTTGGGTGGTGCTGAACTCTCTCAGCTTTTGCTTGTCTGTAAAGGTTTTAATTTCTCCATCAAATCTGAATGAGATCCTTGCTGGTTAGAGTAACCTTGGTTGTAGGTTTTTCTCCTTCATGACTTTAAGTATATCCTGCCACTCCCTTCTGGCTTGCAGAGTTTCTGCTGAAAGATCAGCTGTTAACCTTATGGGGATTCCCTTGTGTGTTATTTGTTGTTTTTCCCTTGCTGCTTTTAATATGTTTTCTTTATATTTAATTTTTGATAGTTTGATTAATATGTGTCTTGGCGTGTTTCTCCTTGGATTTATCCTGTATGGGACTCTCTGTGCTTCCAGGACTTGATTAACTATTTCCTTTCCCATATTAGGGAATGTTCAACTATAATCTCTTCAAATATTTTCTCAGTCCCTTTCTTTTTCTCTTCTTCTTCTGGGACCCCTATAATTCAAATGTTGGTGCGTTTAATGTTGTCCCAGAGGTCTCTGAGACTGTCCTCAGTTCTTTTCATTCTTTTTTCTTTATTCTGTTCCGCAGCAGTGAATTCCACCATTCTGTCTTCCAGGTCACTTATCCGTTCTTCTGCCTCAGTTATTCTGCTATTGATCCCATCTAGAGTATTTTTAATTTCATTTATTGTGTTTTTCATCGTTGCTTGGTTCCTCTTTAGTTCTTCTACGTCCTTGTTAAATGTTTCTTGCATTTTGTCTATTCTATTTCCAAGATTTTGGATCATCTTTACTATCATTGTTCTGAATTCTTTTTCAGGTAGACTGCCTATTTCCTCTTCATTTGTTAGGTCTGGTGTGTTTTGACCCTGCTCCTTCACCTGCTGTGTGGTTTTTTGTCTTCTCATTTTGCTTATCTTACTGTGTTTGGGGTCTCCTTTTCACAGGCTGCAGGTTCGTAGTTCCCGTTGTTTTTGGTATCTGTCCCCAGTGGCTAAGGTTGGTTCAGTGGGTTGTGTAGGCTTCCTGGTGGAGGGAACTAGTGCCTGTGTTCTGGTGGTTGAGGCTGGATCTTGTCTTTCTGGTGGGCACGTACACGTCTGGTGGTGTGTTTTGGGGTGTCTGTGGCCTTATTATGTTTTTAGGCAGCCTCTCTGCTAATGGATGGGGCTGTGTTCCTGTGTTGCTAGTTGTTTGGCATAGGGTGTCCAGCACTGTAGCTTGCTGGTCGTTGAGTGAAGCTGGGTCTTGATGTTGAGATGGAGATCTCTGAGAGATTTTCGCTGTTTGGTAGTACGTGGAGCTGGGAGGTCTCTTGTGGACCAGTGTCCTGAAGTTGGCTCTCCCACCTCAGAGGCACAGCCCTGATGCCTGGCTGGAGCACCAAGAGCCTTTCATCCACACGGCTCAGAATAAAAGGGAGAAAAAAATAGAAAGAAAGAAAAAAAGAGGATAAAATAAAATAAAATAAAGCTATTATAATAAAAAATAAGAAAAAAATTTTAAGAATAAATGTATTCAGAAAAAAATTTTTTTTAACTTTTAAAAATAGATTTATTAATTTTTTATAGTAAAAAATAAGAAAAAAATTATTAAGAAAAAAAATTTTTAATTTTTTAAAATAAAAAATATGAAAAAACTTATTAAAATTTTTTTTTAATTTCTAAAAATAGAAAATAAGGAAAAAATTATTAAGAAAACATTTATTAGGAAAAAAAAAATTTTTTTTAAGGAGAAAAAAAAACCAAAAAAAACACGGACGGACCTAACCCTAGGACTAATGGTGAAAGCAAAGCTATACAGACAAAATCTCACCCAGAAGCGTACACATATACACTCACATAAAAAGGAAAATGGGAAAAATTAATATATCCTGCTCCCAAAGTCCACCTCCTGAATTTGGGATGATTCGTTGTCTATTCAGGTATTCAACAGATGCAGGCACATCAAGTTGTTTGTGGAGCTTTAATCCGCTGCTTCTGAGGCTGCTGGGAGAGATTTCCCTTTCTCTTCTTTGTTCGTACAGCTCCTGGGGTTCAGCTTTGGATTTGGACCCGCCTCTGCGTGTAGGTCGCCTGAGGGCGTCTGTTCCCGCCCACACAGGACGGGGTTAAAGGAGCAGCTGCTTCGGGGGCTCTGGCTCACTCAGGCGGGGGGAGGGAGGGGTACAGAGGAGGCGGGGCGAGCCTGCGGCGGCAGAGGCCGGCATGACGTTGCACCAGCCCGAGACGTGCCGTGCGTTCTCCCAGGGAAGTTGTCCCTGGATCACGGGACCCTGGCAGTGGCGGGCTGCACCGGCTCCCGGGAGGGGCGGTGTGGAGAGTGACCTGTGCTCGCACACAGGCTTCTTGGTGGTGGCAGCAGCAGCCTTAGCGTCTCCTGCCCGTCTCTGGGGTCCGCGCTGATGGCCGCGGCTCGCGCCCGTCTCTGGAGTTCGTTTAGGCGGCGCTCTGAATCCCCTCTCCTTGCGCGCCGCGAAACAAAGAGGCAAGAAAAAGTCTCTTGCCTCTTCGGCAGCTCCAGACTTTTTCCCGGACTCCCTCCCGGCTAGCACCGAAGCCCGAGCCTCAGCTCCCAGCCCCGCCCGCCCCGGCGGGTGAGCAGACAAGCCTCTCGGGCTGGTGAGTGCTGCTCGGCACCGAGCCTCTGTGCGGGAATCTCTCCGCTTTGCCCTCCGCACCCCTGTGGCTGTGCTCTCCTCCGTGGCTCCGAATCTTCCCCCCTCCGCCACCCGCAGTCTCCGCCCGCGAAGGGGCTCCTAGTGTGTGGAAACCTTTCCTCCTTCACAGCTCCCTCCCACTGGTGCAGGTCCCATCCCTATTCTTTTGTCTCTGTTATTTCTTTTTTCTTTTGCCCTACCCAAGTACGTGGGGATTTTCTTGCCTTTTGGGAGGTCTGACGTCTTCTGCCAGCGTTCAGTGGGTGTTCTGTAGGAGCAGTTCCATGTGTAGATGTATTTCTACTGTATCTGTGGGAAGGAAGGTGATCTCCGCGTCTTATTCTTCCGCCATCTTGCCCCTCCTCTCCATCTGTTATGTTTTTCACCTTTCTGTCCCTGGCACCTAGCATAGTGCCCAGTATATATTGAAGGTATGTACTTACTAAATGAGTTGAAACGTATAATCCTACTTGTGCTTTAAAAAAGAGTAATCCTATTTTAAGTTTTCTTTGCATTAACCTTTAAGTCTTGCCTAAGATGTTTCTTTAAAACTTTAAGGTGTTTCAACACAAAAGCAGTATACATCTGAAAGTATTAAACTTTCAAAGCTGCTGCACTGCTTGGTTGTTTAATGCAAACAGCAGGAGCTTATTCCCACAAAGGCTGATGTTTGTCTACAGACAACTTACTTGTCGTACCTGTGGTTTGAAATACTTGAGTTATCCCTCAGTCCTCCTCAGCCTTCAGAACACCTCTCTGGTCTCTTCTTAGCCTTGGTCTAATCGAATCAGAGAATTACAGATGGAATAGCGCAGGTGGTGTAAGCCTGGCTTTTACTGAGACAAAGATCAGTGGGCTGTAAATTTGCAGCCTCCATGTTTCCATCCAAAATTACATAATCCCCCACATTCCTTTCTGTGTGCCTGTGTTGCCTGAGTAATTTCCAAGAGGAATATGGGTTTTATTGCCTGTATAGCCCTCCCGCTTTCTTTCCCCTCCCATCTCAGATGACTAGTTCTTGCCAAAATGTTAAGCTCCAAATTCTAACACAGGAATTTCTGAACAAGATTGTCCCGGATTGTAGACATTTCTTCAAGAGGTGCTCTGACCTGCTGGTGCAGAGCAAGCTCAAAGGCGGAGAGAGCCTTTCCATCCTCTCTGGGAGAACAGGAGGAGGAAACATGGGTCCATCATGCTTGGGAACCACTGCTCTGCTTTGGGAACCATTTCCTGGGTTCTGGCTGCTTCCAAAATTCAACAAGCAAGCAGAGGGCAGCCCTTTCCGTCAGGTAGAGTGTGGCTGAATCATGTCTAACTTGTTGTTGAACTTCATGTTCACCAAGTCACAACAGCTTACCCGGTAGTTCAGAACCACTGGAGTCTCGACTCAGCTGTTTGGAAAGGAACAGCACTTTCCACCAGATCATTAGTCTCTCGAGCCCCATCACGCTCATGCCTGTTCCACACATTTAACTGTTTACAGTGAGCTTGTCACAGGACTAAATATGAGGGAACTTAATCTGGTTCCTTATTTGCGTCTTAGGACCCTCTTGGTTGCAAGTAACAGGAAGCCCCCAAAGTAGCTTGAGCCAAGATGGGAGGGGGAGACGTACAATAGGGACCCAGGGACATTACGTGGACCCCAGGATCAGGAAGTGTGGCCAGGGGTCCTGGGGATAAGGAGCAGAGAGCAGACAGGAACAGAGGTTTTCCTTGGTCTCTTTTCTGCTTCTACGTGTGCATGCTCTATCCACAGCACCCCAGTCTAGCATATGTTCTAGCATAAGGGAGACTGAAGCTGACAAAAATCACTGTGTCCAACACCCGATTTCTGGGGAAGAGAGACTCTGGCTCAGCTTCATGTTTAATAAGTGACTTTTCCTGACACACAGCCCACCCTAGCCTGCTCCTCAGTCTAGAGAGAGGGCTGGGAGGGAGTGGGCCCTCCTTGGCAGACGTGGCTGCAGGGTCTCACCCTTGAGGGTAGGGGACAGTTTTCAGAAAAAGGGGCGTGTCGATGGAGAAGTTGTCCCCATCAATATTGCTGATAATTTATATCCCACATTCTTCCAAAAAGATTCTGTTTTTAAAAATGGATATAATGAAACCAAAACACATCACAGAGGATATAAAATAAAAACGAGGAGTGATAAGATTAGGGAGAGGGACGATGCATCAAGAAGCCCTGATGGGGAGAAACTTATTGTAATGTGAGATTTCAGAATTAGTAGGTTTTCAAGTTCTGGGGCCAATTACACCCAGAATTCATGAACCAGATTGCTAGGATAAGAAAGAGAAAAGATTTGTGGTTAAACCTGATCTTGGTATTCTGGCTAGAGTCTGTTTCTTCTAAATGCACAGGGATATTGTGTACACTGTTCCTGGAAGGAGCCTCCAGCCTGCGTCAGGGGAAGGGGATGATTAATTGGAGGGCAGGTGCTGCTGTCCCTTAAACAGGCACATGCTCTCTGGTTAACACAGCCCCCAGCGCTCCTGGAGTCTGACCTCAGGCCACATCACTCCTATACAATCCCGTGCGTGTAAATGTCAAATTAAGGGTACATGCAGCGAGAGGTGCGCAAGTTGCGAAGAGAGGGCCCTCTGGTCACTGTGAACGAGGATGCTTTCTCATCCTCAGAGTAGGCAGGAGTGGAAGCAGGGTGCCACACTGGCCCGTGGTAGGTCCAGGGAGGCGGGGAGGAGGAGGCTGAGAAAGGCCTGAGGACGGGGAGGGAGCTAAGGCATAGGAAGTACCAACTATTCTGGGCATGTGATTCGAGTTTTGAATCTCACCCGGTCGCTCGTTGTCACGTTGACCCCTGTAGTTGTTTTGTGCATTTCCTCAGGTGCCCTTAGTATCTCCATTGGACAGATGAGGACCAGGGGGCTCTAGGAAGTCAGGAGACCCTCCAGTGGTTCCTTCTCTGTCTGGGAGAAATCACAGTTACCACCCGCCATGGCTTCAAAGCCCAACCAGCGTGGCTCCTGTTACTCTCTGTCCTTTGCATCGGCCCTGGGGTGGCTGTGCCTCCCACGAGCCTGTCCACCTCAGCCGTAGCACCTTAGCCTGTACACCTCAGCCGTAGCACCTCAGACAGTACACCTCAGCCGTAGCACCTCAGCCGGTCCGCCTCAGCCGTGGCACCTTAGCCCGTCCGCCTCAGCCGTGGCACCTTAGCCCGTCCGCCTCAGCCGTGGCACCTTAGGCCTGTACGCCTCAGCCGTGGCACCTTAGCCCGTATGCCTCAGCCGTGGCACCTTAGCCCGTACGCCTCAGCCGTGGCACCTTAGCCGGGCTGCTGTTTTGCCTGGAACACAGTTCCCCGACATCCATCAGTCAACTCCTTCATGTCCGTCATGTTTTTGCTCATGTAGCTTTCTTAGTGGAGTCTTGCTTTGTCCGCTCTATTTCAGTGTCACACCTCCCTCCACCCTGGACCATATTTCATTCCCCTTATGCCATTCTCTTTTCCTGCCGTGCTTCTAAAATTGCCTGTTATCTAGCTCATATATGTTTCTCTTTATTGTCTTTCCCTCCCCCCTCACCCCAACTAGAATGTCAGCCCCAAGAGGAGGCACATTTGTCTGTTTTGCTTCCCAATTTATCCAGGGCCCCTAGAGGGCTGCCTGGCTCACGGTGGATGCTCAGTAAATATGTGTTGAATGAATGAAGAACCTTTCCTGAGATTACAGAACCACAGAGTTCCAGAGCTGGGCTTCTGCAAGCTGTGTGTGTTCAGGCCACTTGGAGGAGGCCGTGTGGGTGAAGTGAAGTGAGAGGTTGACCCTGGCTTGGATGGGGAACGTCCTGTTTACAAGTTCGAACTTTGTCTGCCACGCCATCTTATCATGAGGATTCCAGACAGTTTGAATGTACAAACTGGGATGTGGAGACCCAGTGGCAGAATTGGGATTGCCTTTCTGTGCATTGAATTTTCCACCAGCCCATATTTACTCCTCGGACATGGCAAGAATTATGCCAGAGACATTTTGTTCCTGCAGTCAGCCCCTGCTTGATAGAGAGAACATGGATTTTGTTAACAGAGGTATTTAGCACACTTGTGTGGACTATTCCACCTCACCTACCCCACCAGACCTGGAGTGTTGGTCATACTCAAGTGTCAGAAAAACATCTTAATGAAACGTACATGTGTTGCAGGCTCAGGAAAATACATCTTTCCTAATGGCATTCTTTCTCTTTCCTCTCTTCTGTGTCAAATGTTTTAAATGCATCTCTCCTGTTTATTCAGGCAGAGCTTAAAACTTTTTAAAACAATGTCATCAGGATGATTAAAGAATAACAGTTCTTTCCATTGTTATTTAGGATAATATTTTCGAGATTCCAATTAGGTGAGAAGATTGACCTGATTTTTATCTTCCTCTATTGTGTTTACCTTGCTGCTTTGTTATTTTGAGTCTGTTCACAGGGTGCTGGGCAGATGCCATTGACGTAATTATTATTTTTTAAGCAAAAAGGATTGAAGATGTCTGTTTAAGAATTGCCTGTGAACTTTAACATACATCTATACATAACTGCTTCCTTTTATGAATAAAAGTCGTAGGAGGTCGTAGACATGTATATGGATTTTAAATCATTTATTTTTTAAAAGTATACAAGCTGAAACTTGTTTCCAAGAGAATTCAGATAGCAGCCAAAATACCCATGAAAGAAAACTGTCCTTCAGAAATGCTGCTAGATCTCAAGCTAGTTATGAAATTGACACCCGAGAGTTATTTCTGTCAGAGGACATAAGATGGATTTAGAAGAGCCAGAGTCTCCATGTAGAAGATGCCAGAAACACAGGCATTATCCTTATACCTCCCTCTCCTTCACCCTTACCCCCACCCCTTCGCCATATCCAGGCATCACTGAAAACGTCAGTTTTACTTCTAAATACTCTCAATTCCGTGTGCTTCTCCAGCATATTTCAGTCCAGGACACAATCGGGTCTTGTCTGCATGACCAAAGTGCCCTCCTTCTAGCTGCTGTGCATCTACTCTGAACTCTCTTCCAACCTTTTCTGCAACTCAGACCATTTTTCCAAAGCCCACGTCTGATAAAGACCTGCCTTCTCACCCCACCTCAGCCGACGACATATGTACGGCCCTGAATGCCTTCCCGTCACTCTTAGGGAGATGACTGAATTTCTTAATGTGGCTTAGGAAGCCCTGCATGGGCTGGTCCTGCTTGCATCTCTCATTGCAAACCTGCCATACCTTCCCCCCTTCCCCCATGCTCTGTGCACCAGCCATACCGGTCACCTTTTAGACCCTTTTACTTGCTGTGCTTCTCCCACCACAGGGCCTTTGTACATTCTCTTCTCTCTGCCTGAAACTTTCTTCCTTCCTTTCTTTGCCCGTTAACATCATCTCATCTTGCAGACCCCAGTTCCTACATCCCTTACTTAGGGAAGCCTTCCTGGACCGCTCTCTAGGTCAGATCTCCCTCTTATAGTTTGTATTGGCCTTATTTTCTTCTCCTTTAGAGCACCATCAAGGGTGGTTTTGCCTTTTACACTTTATTTGATAAAAATCTTTTTTTTTGGTAAACATTCAAAAACGTATTGTATTTTGAATAGGCGATACATTAAAATGGTTCAAAATTCAGAAGACCCAAAAGGGTTCTTAGGAAGAGCCTTCCTCTTCTCCCACCCCCCGCCCCCTGCCCCAGTTCTCTTTGCTGGAGGCAACTAGTAACACCCCCCTTCCTTCCCCCCAGAAATCTGTTTTCTTACCTCCATTTATCCCAAGACAAAAGCAGTGCCTAGCACAAAGTAGGAACTCGAGAATATTTGTTGAAGGTTGTAGATAGATGGATAAATGGCTTCTTGAAGTACCCATTTTTGTACCAGTTAGAATGGAGCACTGGTCCATTTCTAATCTGTTGGAGGCTCAGCAAGGGTGAAAACAACAGATTGAGGAAGAGATTTTCTATTTGTAGGCCTCAGAGAAAAGGGGGCAGACGTGACCCTCCTGGCAGAGAAGCCCCGGCACCCTGGTCACATCCTAGGGCCATTTTCCTCTCCAGCTTTGCCTAAGGATCAGCTCTGCTGGCTCTTGTCCTGCCCAGCCTGGCAGGCTTCCATCAGCACGCCACTCTCTGTTTCTACCTAGTGCCGTCCTTGCTCCCAGTCAGGAAAACATACCTTTGCCTTGAACACCTAGAAATTAAAGAAGCGATTTTGAGTCTTAGGACATGAGTTGCAGTGTAATTCTCCATCCCTTATTTGGCTGGACAAAGATTTTATGCACATTAGCAAAGTACTGTAATGGTTTTTAGCTTGGACTGAGAAGTCAGGTTTCCTGAGCAACCAGCTCAGGTGCCTATGTCATCTTGGGAGACTTACTCAGTGTTTCTAAGTCTGAGTTTTCTTTTCTATAGAATGGGGATAATACTACTACTACTGCATGGGATTATTGTGGGACACTTTAGAATAGTGTTTTCCAATAATAATATAGTGCAGGCCACATATATAATTTAAATGTTCCAGTGGCTGTAGTTTAAAAATTATGTATAAAATAAATATGCTTCAAGGGTATATTACACAGCACAGGGAAATGTAGCCACTATTTTGTAACTTTAAATGGAGTATAATCTATAAAAATATTGAATCACTATGTTGTACACCTGAAACTAATATAATATTTTAAGTCAACTATACTTCAATAAAAAAGTAAAATGAAATAAGTGAAATTAATTTTAATATATTTAACCCAATATATCCAAAGTATTATCATTTCAACATGTACTCAAAAATAAAACAACTGTAATATTACTCAGCCATAAAAAAGAATGAAATAATGCCATTTGCAGCAACATGGACGGACCTAGAGATTTTCATCCTAAGTGAAATAAGTCAGAGAAAGACAAATGTCATATGATATCACTCATATACTTTATATGTGGAATCTAAACAAGTGATACAAATGAACTTATTTGCAAAACAGAAATAGACTCACAGAAGTAGAAAACAAACTTATAGTTACCAAAATGGAAAGCGGGGGGAGGGATAAATTAGGAGTTTGGGATTAACAGATATACACTACTGTATATAAAATAAACAACAAGGACCTACTGTATAGCCCAGGGAATTCTACTCAATACTCTGTAATGACCTATATGGGAAAAGAATCTGAAAAAGAGTGGATATATGTATATGTATAACTGATTCACTTTGCCGTCCACTTGAAACTAACACAAGATTGTAAATCAACTACACTTCAATTAAAAATCAATAAATGAACAGTTGTTAATGAGATCTTCTACATTCTTTTTATTCCTATTAAGTGTTTTAAATCCAGTGTATATTTTACACCTACTAGCACATCTCGGTTTTAATTAACCACCTTTCAGATGCCCAGTAGCTGGGGCCTACTGTATTAGGCAGTGCTCTTATAAAACACAATACTTAGCACGGTGCTTAGTTCATACTTAGCGTTCAACAAATGTTGGCAAAATTAATATTCATTTTAAATCATCAAAAATTGGGTAGACTAACATTTGACTGTGTGTTTGCATATCCTGCCGCATGGGAAGATGCCTCAGATCTGGTTATTTCTGTCTCAAAGGAATAAAGAGCTGACTTTAATGTTCTTGGTTGTTCCCTGTAAGGTGGCCTCTGGGTTTCAGAATGAGGTCAGTCTGGGGGTTTATGGTTGCCTTTTCTTTGGGAGGTGGGAAAGGGGAAACTCAGTGTGCTTCAGGGGCTGCGTGCCTGTCTCTGTTTTTTTGGCTCTTCTCTGTTTAATTATTTGGAGCTGGATCAACTTGATTTTAAAGCAAAACATATGGGCTGGGAGTAACTGGGAGGACGTTTACTGGTGATGGAGCAGCAAAGGTATGTACGGGTTTAGGCCCTGGCCCTGCGGCACTCACTTAGCTATTGACGGCTTTCCTGGACTTCAAATTCAGTGTTCTTTCTCCAAATTCTCAAACCTTGTTTGGAAAGTCACAGTTAAGGCAGGAAATATTGGAGCAAGATTACAAAGGAAATTGTGGGTCTTCTTTAGGTCCTGATTTTTTTCTCTTCTTTCATGAAAACTTGGTTTCCAATCTGTTTATATATGATTTGGGAAAGAAAACGGTTTTCCAAAGTGCCAGGAAGAGAGAGGAGAACTCCATACAAAGAGGAGAAAGTTGACCCACCACTGACGTTTTCTGTTTTCTGCTTTACTCCATTGATGACACCAGCACGGGGAACGTCTGTTCTACAACCAGTTCTTAATGTGAAGGCAAGGTTTTCATCTCTTTTTACCTCCTCAACTTCCCTTTGCTTCCTGGGGAGGGAATATATGATGCCCATGTCACATCCCATATAATTCTAACCTGAATGCCTCCACTTTCTGTCCCATAGGAGAAAAGGGGGATGTGTCAAAACTGGTAAGAACACGCATGTTGATGTTTAGACTCATCTTGGTTCAAATCTCTGCTTTTCCACTCGGAAGCTGTGTGCCTTTGAGAGGGTTAAACTGTCTCAGCCTCATGTTTCTCATTCTTAAAATGGGGTTAATAATAGTGCCTATTTCAGAACAAAATTATTGTGACGCTTAAGAGAGACACGGCATACAAAGCACTAAGCAGAGTGCCTGGAAAGTAATAAAGAGAAGTTTAATGTTAGTGATGAGGCAGGGGCCCTCAGCAATGATACGTCCACCCTCTTCGACAGCAAGAGGGACAATGGACCACTATGTCCTCTGCCACAACATCTCACCCATTGCTTGAGGTGACACTGTGATTAAATACTGCATCAGGGAAGTGACCGAACCTTTGTCCACAAAGAGCTTTAGCATGAGAAAGTCTTGCATTTCACTGGGCTGTTTGATGTCAATATGGATGAAGTCAAGCGCTCCGTTTCTTCTAAGGTCTGAAGGGCTCCTGTGTGTGCACTTGCCCCTTGTTACTCTACTGTGCCTAGGACCTGTGAATATGAGAGTGACGTGCTGAATTGCTTTATTTGTGTACTACAGAGTCCCCAAAACCTTTTGAGTCATTTGGGGGACTGGTGCAATTTGTGGCTTCATATCAGAACTGTAAAGCAAAATAGCATTCTGGCCTGGGCAGTAGAGAGGCCGAGTGTAGTGGGTTTTTTTTGTTGGGATGTTGAAGACAAATTTTTCTGAACACTTTTCAAACCTCTATGAGCAAGGGTAGGAAAAAAGGGGTCCTCGGTTTTTGCTAAATCAAGGACACATTGCTGAGCTTTTCTGTGTAGGGACTCAGAAGGCATTGAATGCTATCTCACTACAGTGTCAGATAATTGTCCGGGGATTTGGAAGGTTCTGCTTTTAAAAACACCACCACCTTTTCAGAGCAGTCGTTCCTTTGTGTTTTTTTCAGTCCCCTCTTTTCCCTCTGCTCCTGCTGTTTTCCCAGCCCTTTCGGATTTATTAGCCGTTGCCTACAAAGTGTCAGTAACTCCCCGCTGCGAATGGCTAAGACCTCGCCAGGTGGACCCTTCTCAGATTTCCCTGAAACTGGAGAGAGTAACTACCCTCACTCTTGTTTTCTCCACGCCCCCCTCTCAGTGGACAGCTTCCCTGACATTTAACTTGATCAAGATGTTAGTAAAATAAACAGCTGCCGTGAGACTGAAACTGCTTGTCAACCTGCCCACCCTCTTTTCACTTCACTGTTTGGACAGGAAACTCAGAGCTGCTATGGATAATAAAGATGAGAACTAAGATGTGTCTTTCTTCGTGGCCAGTTACACCCAGTCCTGATGACTGAGCTCTTAGTGGGTGGACAGCCCTGTGCAACGTGTCACCAAACCTGTGAAACTCTGATTATATGACACACCATTATTTTAGGTACAATCAAGGGGAAAAAAAGCAAACTATGAGCCATCATCGATTTTAAGACACATCCCAATTTCAGAGACGTTAAAATGTGGTGGGAAAATGTGTATCTTAAAGGAGGTGGAATACAGTGAGAACTAATTAAAATGGACCGTCCCCCTGGGTGCTGACTGCTCCCCTCCCCAGCCCCATACTCCGTGCAGCTGATGGAAGGCTGAGGGAGTCTGTGTGTTTTTCAACTCAATCTCAGGTGTCATTTGTGTACTCTTTGTTATGCATGAAGTTATAGCACTGAGTTGAGAGCAGGCCGAGTCATGGAAGCTCTCTCAACTGCAATATAAGTATTTTAAGTTTCCGACAAACAGAAGAATCCAGGTGTTTTCTTTGGGTCACCCTGGACTTGATGAGGTTCACGGTCCCTTTTATTTATTTATTTATTTAGTTGCACCGGGTCTTAGTTGTGGCAGGTGGACTCTTTAGTTGTGGCATGCGTGTGGGATCTAGTTCCCTGACCAGGGATCAAACCGGGGCCCCCCTGCATTGGGAGCGCAGAGTCTTATCCACTGTGCCACAAGAGAGGTCCCTCATGTTCCCTTTTGAAGGAGTGATAAAGAGCTTGCTGAGGGACATTGGGGGCTTCGGCATGCCCTCCCTGCCCCGGCCCATTCATGGTGGCATGATGGCGAGGAGAGAATCTCCAGCTCTTCTAAATTCATGCCCCTAGTTATCCATTTTCTAGTGAACATCATGCTCAGATTTACTCACTGTTTCCTCTCCTATCCAAAAGGCAGCGTTAAACATTATTGATGACTTTAATTTTACTCAAGATTCTACCTAATTATTATTCTTCATGATCTGTTAAGCATTAAGCTTAACATTAACAGTAAGCAGGTGCCCTTCTTAATACTGTAATAACTTTAATCAAGGGGATGATGGTATTTCTTTTCCTGTTAAAGACCGTTAGTCAGGTTTTAGAGAAAACTATTTCTCAGCAGGTAAAGTAACCAAAAAATTGATTGAAAACTTCGTTTGTACTCGTGAAAACATGGCATTTACCTTCATACTTACACCACTTTCTCCCTTTTTTTCAGTTTTTGGGAATAGCATTTCTTGGAATTGGACTGTGGGCATGGAATGAAAAAGTAAGTTAAACATTAAAATGCACACATTTTGGTTGTAAGAAGCTGCACATTATATGCTGTCTCTTTTTCCTCTTTGACAACTGCCAAGTATATGGAAACATGGCTCTTTAATGAAAAAGTACTCTTGGAAGATAATGTCACAGTTCAAAGACTCTTTAAGAATGGAGCCTAAACTGGTCACTCTACAAGAATTTCAGTAATGCTTATAAATAATACTTAAAGCACCTGTAGCCTTTTTTCTCTTTTACTTTTTAAAAAACCCTTTGGAAGATTATTCAAGCCATAAAAATGGTATTTTAGTGTGAGCATTAGGTGCTGAGTGTTAGCATGCGGTATGTATGAAGGAAGCTAGATATAATTCATGTTTGAATATCAGATAAACTTATCACTGTTGCTAAAGAATGTGAACACTTGTCTGCTGATTGAAAGTGTTAAGGAATATTCAAACTTTGTTATCAAATACAGCACAGAAAGGGTTAAATCTGGCAGGAGAAGGCTGCATGAAGATACAATGTTCTGGGTGGTTTATTCTGTAAACAACACACTCAGGACACCACTGCCCTGTGTCCATTCCTCCACTTCACTTCCCATCCATACCTTTTAATTTTTTCTCTGCAACTTCTACTGAAGCCAAGCAGTGGAATTCAAAAATAAACACAAACTCCTTTTTTCTTCCTTCTTTGGATGTGCGATCACTGGCAGCATTTTATCTGTTCTGGTATTTGGCTACACAGTGAAGCTTTATTATCTCCCACCTGTGAGAGTGAGTGAGTGGATGGATTGTTTAAAAGTTGTAAACTAAGACATTGGCTGAAATTTTCCCAGAAGACCATTCTCTTATCACTTTGGTATTTCACCCTCTGAGCTTGACCAAGGCCCAAAGTCAGGAGTTCCTTTGAAGTACTACATGTACTAAGAAAGAAGAGAAAAACTACGAAAGTCCAGCAAACAAAAGCCCTTCAGACGTAGGAAGGAATTTCCACAAGTAAAACAATGTTTAGATAGACTGCATCCAATAAATTCAAAATAAATCCAGAGTTTTGAAATTGAACCACCCGCTGTTTATTTACGTAATATTTCTACAGAGTGTGAAATGTTTTATGGAAAATGAGCCACCTTCCGGCCACCTTATGAGGAAGGGCGGGGATTATGCATCAAGGGAGACGAATTACGTTCCGAAAACAGAGATAATTTTATCTCTAGAAACTGTTCTGTTGAATACTGGCCTTCTTCTGGATTATGATCAGCTTCTGCCTCAATCCCCTTGTAAGCTTGGAGATTTGTATGGGCGGAATCTCAGAAATTCCACTTTTAGAAGCCCTCTGTTTGGTTCAGTGACAGATCATACAGCTCTTTATAACTCTCCTTTAATCATTCCATTTCTATCAGCTTTGAAATGATGCTGGAAGGCATTATATGAGCTAATTGTCTATTCTAGCAATACATAGAAAATTCATTGTTTTGAAGGTTTTTTTTCTCTCTTTGTGAAATATAATTATCCTTTTGTTTCATCAGTTGTCCCAGATGTCTCTTCTCTGATAAAATCACAAAATTCTAAAACTGGCAGTGTCATACAAATATCAGAGCAAGGGAACGATGCGGTCTCCAGGGAGGGGTGAAATAGCAGTTCCCTCTTTTGTCAGGGCCAGTGGTATCAGCAAATGGAAGGTTTCTCTGGAGGGCTGAGGTTACTTGGCCAAGGTTACCCAGCTACTGTGTAGCAGGGCTCTGTGAGCTGGGACCAAGCGGAGGTAGCAGAGGGTAAAAGGTGCGCAACAGCCCAACTTGGTGTGCGCTGGCTACGCGTCTGGGCCCTGAGCCTGGGAGTGAGGATGCAGCAGTGAATGATGCAGAGTCCCTGCCCCGTGGGGCTTGCATTCTAGTGGGGGCACCGGCAGTAGGCAGTCTACTCACCAGGAATCTGCGCGCAGGTATGGTGAGTGCTGCTGAGAAACGTCAGGTGTAGCATAAGGGCTAGTTAGAGAGTGGTGGGGAAAGGGGTCTCTTTCAGGTAGAGTAGTTGGGAAGAGCCTCCCTGAGGAGGGGGCACTGGAGCAGAGACCTGGATGAAGTCAGAGGGATCTGCATAGCACTAGGGGAACAGCTTTCCAGGCAGAGGGAATAGCATGTATGATGGCCCTGAGTCTCAGGGACTTAGCGATTCCAAGGAACAGGAAGAAGGCCGGTAGGACTGGAAGGGAGAGAGCCAGAGCGAGAAGAAGTAGAGGATGTGGAAAGAGAGGCAGGCAGAGCCCGGAGCAGGCAGCGTCCTGCAGAAGTTGGGTGAGAGGCAGTCACTGGGGCATTTTGGTAAGGGAGAGTCCTAATCTGGCCTTTGTTTTAAGATCGCTCTGGTTGCCGTGAGGAAAAAAGACGCACAGCTCTAGGCTGAGCAGACCAGAGTTCAGATACTGACCCTCCATTTCCGTCGGTGTGACTTTGGGCAACTGCGCTAACTTATCTGAGATACCCTTGCCCTGTTTATGCAAGGGCCACTAATGTCACCTCATAGGATTGCTGTGAGGGTGAAATGAGATGGCTCCTAGCACAGTGCCCGGTATGAGGTAAATGCTCTCTGGAGACGTGGTTCCCTCCCCTGGATGCATTACTACAGTATGTCCACTCCTACCTGGGGAAGAGAGCAGAACGGTGGCTTTGAAAGCTGCCTCAGATTTTAGGAGAGCTCCAGGCTCTGATCCATGGACCCGAGAATTGGCTTTGTTTTGGGGTGTCTTAAGGAGGATGTGATGTGCATTGATTGACTTGGTAACTGCAGAGGCTACTCTACCGAAGCCCTTTGGGTTAACTTCTCAGCTAGACCAGGCCTCTGATGGCATGACGTTCTGAGGTGAGCCACAGCTGGCCAAGGGTGGCGGCCGCAGGCACCTGCAGGGCAGATCACACCAGCCCATGAGCCAGTAAATCCCCCCAGGGGAGATGCGGTGACATCTACTTGAAAAGAGGCCTAGAGGGTAAATCCCCAAACTGGGTCACAGCTGGAAGGATCAGATTTCCTTAACAGATGGGGTTTCGCACTTTTCTGTGTGGAGTACAGAAACATTGGAGGCAAAAGTTATTACCCCTCATACTTACTTAATACCAGGCTGAGCTTTAAACCTAGGACTAATATTACAGTTGAATATTAGATATAGTAATTAAATAATTTATATTATCTAAATTCCAAATAGACTGTCAAGATGCAAAGAATGAATGTGTCTCCAGCGGGAACTGGTTTGGGTGCAGTTTTTCAGAAATCACAGGATCTGCTCTTTTGGAAGGAACATTAACAGTCACGTAGCATGAATCACCTCTACAGCAGGCTTGGCAACGTCCAGCCATAATCAACTCATTCATTCAAAGAACATGTGCCGAGCACACGGCATGGGGCAGGGCTTGCGCTGGACTCTGGGCAAGTAATTCCTCAGGGAATTTATGGTCTAGGAAAGGCATGCATATATCCATAAAACATATACATGTAGAAATAAAACAGTACATTGCAACAATGCTAATTTGGAGTGTATAGAAGTTTAACAATTCCTTTGGCAAAGTGCTCACGACTTCTCTCTCTCTGGGTTTCTCTTACTGTTAGAAAGACCTTCCTCCCACCCCATTAGGATCATGTCCTACTAGCCTACTAGTTTTTCTTCATTGAATGTGGGTCTACCCTGTTGGATCCCACAGTAAGTCCTTCTCCATATTAGTCCTTGGTTCCTTCTGAGTTTCCAGGCTGAACATTTGCTTCTCTCTGGGTGGAGCCCTTTCGTGATCTTGGTCTTGCACCTCTGACCTCCCTCTGGGGTGTCCTCTGCACCAGGGAGAGGGTGCTTTAGGGGCCAAAGAGGGCATGGCTGGATCATGACCCTTCTCTCCTGTCTGCTGTCAGTGCAGCTTGAGATCACACAGTTCATCACCGAGAGTCCCAAATTGGTCTCAGATCCAGCTAGGTTTCCTCCATCCATCTCACATCTGGCTGATTTCCAGAGGCAAATGCAAGATTCCAAATTGACCCAGCTATAGTCTACCTGCATGTCTACCTGCTAAGATTGCTTTGGAGCCCAAAGCTGTCATCCAGCACATTCCCCATTCCATTTGGCTTGGTTTTAGCTCTACTTTTAATCAACCTCCTCCCTCAATTCCTTCTTTTAACTCAGGCCTTCCTTTAGCTCTCTGTCCCAGTGCCACCTGGCAAATTCAGGTTCAGTAGGTCTGGGGTGGACACCGGGAGGCTCAATTTTAGCAAGCCTCTTATATTGTTCTGATTGCGGTCAAGTGTAGTTATCACTGATAGAAGTCACTGATATGTTGAGCAGGCCAAGGGCAGAACCCAGTGACATGTCACTAGAACTTTCCTTTGGGGTTGACACTCATTCACTTATGTGTGCCCCTGGGTGTCATTAGTCAAGGAATTTCTAATCCATCTACTTGTCATTACATCAGACTGTCTTTCCGCATCTTGTCTTTTTCTCTGAATAACCAGCCTAGGACTTATTTGAACCTGGCACTTTCTTATTGAAACCATATGGGTCCTGAAGCACATCATTTTCTCACCCAGGTACCCCAAAAGTCTTACCAGTAAAGCAAGGACTAAGGCATGTTTTATCATTCCTCCCTTCTAGGAACACTTTCCTCACTTGACTTCCAAGAGATCACGCACTTCTAGGTCTCCTACCTCGTAAGCACTGCCTTCTCACACTCCTTTGCAAGGTCCAGCTCGCCTCCCGGACCTCTGAATTTTGGAGAAAGCCCTCTCTCTCTTCACTCATGCTCTGGCAGCTCTCATCCAGGCTTGGAGCATTAGGTACCATCTGTCACTGATGACTTCCAAATTTAGATATTTGGTCCCGGCCTCATCTGAATCCCAGACTCGTCATATCCACAAGCCTACCCAGCATCTCTGTTTAAATGCCCACCGGGCTTCTGAAGCCTAATAATCCAAAGCAATGCTCCTGATTTCTCCCCTCAAACCTGCCTCTTCCCAATTGTAGGAAATGACAGCTCTGTCCTTTCACCCACTTGGGTGTTCGTGACACCCTTCTATCTTTTCTTCTCATACTGTGTTCAGTCTGTCAGCAAACACCATCCACTGTACCTTGAAACTACATTGAGAATCTGATGTCTTTGCACCACCTGCACTGCTATACCTTGGTCTAAGCTGCCACTTTTTGCCCGTGTTAGTACAGAAGCCTCTGTTGTTCCCCTGCCTCTGCTCTTGTGCCCCTACTCCCACCCCAGGCCAGAGTGATTCTTTTAAATATAAGACAGATGCTGTCATTTCTCTACTCCAAACCCTCCAATGCACTTACTGTCTCACTCAAAGCTATGTGTGGTGCCCCATTACTTCTGACACCTTATTTCCCACACTGTGCCCTCCCCTGATGCACTCTAGCCCCCATTCATCATCTTGCTGTTCCTCTGACATCTCAAATGGACCCACCACCCCAGGGCCTTTGCACTGCTCTTCCCCTGCCTGGTATGCTCTCCCCCAGAGGTCCACATGGGTGCTTTCCTTTACTTCCTGGTCTCTGCTCAAATGTCACCTTTGTCTGTAGGCCTCCCTGGCCTGTTTGAAGCAGCTACTCTCACCCCAATCCCAGCCCTTTTCCCCTCTTCCCTGTGTTTTCCCCCCTCTGTGTTTTCATAGGACTTGTCACTTCTATGCTAACAAGGATTTTTTTTTTTTTCCCTAAAGAGGGACTTTTGTTTACTGCTACACTCTAGTACTTGGAACATTAACTGGCACATAATAGACATTATGTGAATGAATGAGCAAAAAAGGGAAGATGAAAGCATTCTTTTAAACCCTGGCTCTATCACGCAGTATAGAAGTCAGTAGTCACCTCAGATCTCTAGTAAGCATATTATCAGTTCTTAAAGCCTAAAAGGAAGTAAAATTACATGTGGTTTCTGATGTCTGATATGATAGGGGTTCAGTGTTAGAAATAGCAAATTTCTTACATCCATTAATTCTGGATATCAGGGAAAAATTTTATTTCTGGCATAAAAGTGGAACTCTATATATGATTATCTTGATTCGTGGAAAAATTAGGGGTACCTTTCATCTTCCGTTTTGCCCAATGTTTATGCCTTCCCCCACCCACCTGCGCGTGGCTTGTGGGATCTTAGTTCCCTGACCATAGATGGAACCCGGACCCTCGGCAAGGAGAGCTTGGAGCCCTAACCACTGGACCACCAGGGAATTCCCATGTTTACGCTTTTTACTTAATTCTTAGGTCGGGGCCAGAGGCCGAGTGACAGATCACTGACGGTCGCCAGCGAGGCCAGCAGAGCTGTTGAGGGCTAGGGGGAGACTCGGCTTTTCCGAGTGGGAAGAGCGCGCTTCCCTGGTCCTCGGTGTGAGCTCCTGGTTCCCGTTGGGCGTCCTGCCACCGCTTCCACAGCACCAGCCCCCTGGGCAGAGGGGGTGCCCCGCCTGGCTTGTCTGACCTGAAGACTCCTTGAGGGCAGGAGCCCGTCCCCTTCACCGCTTTATGCTCAGGTCTAGCACCGTGCCTCCTGTATTGCGGATGCCCTGATGCTAGTGACTAAGTGAATGAGAATATGCCGGAGCGCCGTATACACTGTGGAAGCCCCCCACGGGGTCTCCCTCCCTGAGTCCCCTCTCTGTTCCTCCATCCCCCTCGCCTGGCCGGGCTCTGTCGGCAGCAGCTGGAAGGAGAGAGTCGGTGCACAGTCCTGCCCAGCAGGCAGAACGGCGATGAGAAGAGCTCTAGCTTCTATCGCTTTTCTCCCTGGCTGTCCTGGGGACAAGGATGAGTCTTTTTCCTGGAGGCTTTTCGCCCTGACCACTGCCTGTAATTGTCAGTCTCGCTTCAGAACCCTCCAGTTGCTTGCTGTCATGATCGTACAGTAGACTCGCCTTGGAAATACTTTCCCTGTTTTCCCAGGAAGGAGGAGTTAGACAAGGAGATTCCGTGATTCAGGCAGTTCTTAGCAGTAGCGGTCAAGGTAGCCAGAGGGAGGTGGTAGGTGGAAGTGGCTACCAGGTCACTTAAACAGAAAAAGGCATGCCTCGCCTGAGAAACTACTTCAAGGAGACATTTCTGAGATGCTGAAAATACTTTTGACGATTTCAGTTTATTACCTGCAATGTAGGAAGTTTGCATCTCTTTCTCAATTGTCCATGTAATCCCCTCAAGTTCTCTGTTGCAGCTAAAAATCTGAAAATCACAGCTATCGTTCAGTACCTGGAAAGTCAGCCTATGATCTGAGGTGCTGTAACCAGTATGGTCAGCAGACACATGAAATACGTTGGAAAAAACCTTAATTTTTCACTTTTCGTATGTCCCTGTAAACTTTGCAGAGGGATTTCTCAGGAATGAAAATTCAGGTGGGTCAAAAATTGAGTGTCTTTGTTGTTTACTCTCAGATACCAGAGTCCTGCGCTCATTTTAGGCACAAGCCCAGGCTCAGTTATTAGACAGGGCTGGATAATAAATCGGAACCCCAAACCTAACATTGTGTTAAAATGTCCTCCCTTGCCCAGCGCCGTTAGCCCTGCGCCCCTGAAGAGGGGAAGGGCCGAGGCCTTCACCCGCCCCCTGCTTCCTCCTGCCACCCCTCCCCCGGTCCCCCTGAGGTTCCTCTACCCACTTCCTGTCAGGGCACAAGTAGCGGGGGGGACTTTGCCCTCTGGGCCAGACAGATGGGGAAGGGGATGCCGCCTTGGTCCTTTGGAAGCTTCCCTGCGAGTCCCCCTGCCTGGCGGTCCCCTTCGGCTTGCTGGACATCCCTGTTCTCCGTGGCCGTCTTGTACCCCTGCCCAGACGCGCCGTCCACCTGCGCCTCTCGACTCTGCCTTCTCAGGTCTCTTCTCACCCCAAGCTGCCTGTCCTGTGCTGCCCTCATGTTTTCTCCTGGGCACGCTCGTCTGGGGGTGAGGCCAGTCCCAGCGGGACAGCCCTTGTCTGCCCTGGAGCCCTCCTCACCCCCAGATTTCCGGGGCAGGGGTCAGACCTCAAGCCACAGCCTCCTTCCTGGGCAGACTCAGGCCCTGATTGTGGCGTCTCAGAGCTTCCTCAGGGGTCCCCTTGAAACTTCCTTACTAGGTTTTGGATAAAAAGAAACCTGCTCCCCTACCCAGGAAGGAGAGTCGCACAGCACAGCAACTGCTTTCTCCAGAGAAATCTCAATTCCCTCACCCACTTTTTATCCACTTGGTTTCACTGAGATGTGCAAGAGAAGGAAGTCTTTGCCTCTGTGTGTGTGTGTGTGTGTGTGTGTGTGTGTAGGGGGAGGTCGTCTCCTACTCACGTTGGTTTTCAGATTGTTATCAGTAAAGTCTGAGGTATGACTACATTCTGACATCACATTTCATATTTTTCCTAACATTTTAGAAACAAGTATATGATGTTACATTGGAAACAGGAATCGGCCTGCCCACTGCTGGTCGCTCTCTTCAGACAGTAGAGCATCGTGGTTAAAACACCGCTCTGGGGTCGGGTGGCAGGGCTCAAAGCCCCTGCTCTGCCACTTTCTCACCTGGGTCACCTGGCAAGTTACTCCATCTCTGGGTCTGTGTCCTGCCGCGGATAGTAGCCGTGCCTGGACGGTTTACTGTGAGGGGGGAATGATCCAGGTAGCCCCGTGCCTGGCAGAGTCCGTGCTCAGTAGGGGAGCTCTTAACGTGGCTTTCGTCCCAGCGTTCAGCATCTCTCGCCTGCATCACCATGGAACCTAGCGGCTCCTTAGCTGCTAGCAGCTGTAGCAGGTGTAAGTTTCCTTAGCACCTACCTGCTGCCCAAGGAGTAAGCTTTCTAAATGCACAAATGACCCTCCTCTGCTCAAAAGGTCTTCAGATTCAAACCCTGCGCCGCTCCACCAACCTCTGTCTCCTCTCACCACTTGTCATACTCACAGGTAGACCTCTCGGTGGGCCTGGTCCTGCAGCTTTGTCCCTGTACTTGCTGACATGACCTTCTGCCCCTCCTGTCTACACCCCCATAACACACACTGCTAATACCTCTGCCCAGCGCGCTCCTGCTAACTTGTCTTCCCTCTAGACTAACTCCTGATGGTGTCACCGTACGTTTACTCTGAATAACCATGACCAGCACAGCACCTGGCACCTCTCAGGTGATTCCTGTTTGCTCAGCAACTGAATGAGTTGTGTATCTCTGAAGCCCTAGAATACAGTGATCACCTGCCACTAGGCTAGACTTGATTTTTTTTTGTTTTTTTGCTTTAGTTGCAGGGCCACCGTGATCAGAGCCTCTATTACATATTTCCGTTTAAACTTTTTACTCAGGAATATTCCTGGGTATGTCTCTCATCTTCTGAACGTGCAAATGAAATATCTGGAGAGTGGCTAATAACATGCTGGATTTCTGAAAAGCGACACTTTTGCAAGTGGCTGTTTCCTTGTTCAGAGAGTCAGTCGCTCCCACCACGGTGGTGATGGTGGTTTCCCGGCCTGAGAGTGGTACCAGCAAGGGGGCTTGGTGCAGCTGTCCTCCCCAGTGGCTGCTTGATCGCAGGAGTTTATGGAGCCCTGAGATACGACTACCCCTCCTCTTCTTCCTCACCACAAAAGCAGGTCATGGCTGTTTTTTATCTGCAAGAAGGGATTACTTGAATCTCACCGATGACCTTTTCTGACAAGGAAAAACTGGAAAACCACACATCTTGAAAGCGTCCGGTCTTCCTTTAACCTTACATCTCTTCTCCAGGCCACGAGTTATGCTGCCCCTACGCCCTCACATCTCCCTGAACTGCTCAGGTCCCAGCGAGCTCCCGTTCCTCCGCGTCCTCTCTCTGGATCCTGCAGGAATTCCTTAGATACATGGGTGTTTTGGAGTTTGCAGTGTGGCTTTGCCCTGTAACATTCCTTGAGGATCTCCGATGAATTGTTAAGGGGCACGTTTCCCTGTGCCCCTGTGTCCCAGCTTGGACTTCCTGTGGACATTGTTTCAAAACCCATCGCCAGCTCTCCAGGGCCACCCTCTCTGAGTAGCTCATTTTCTTGAAAATGTCCTATCTTGTCATCCTTTCTCAGGTAGAGAAATGCTTCTCCCCCTCTTACTCTAGGAGTGTTGCCAGTTTCACCCAGTGGTAGTTTAGGGAGGGTGGGTGAATCAGGGCCCAGGCTCATAAATCTCCAAAGGGTCCATCTGGCCTGGCTTTGGGTGCACATTCCATTTGCCTGTCTCTCTGTTTCTTATCCAGCAGTTGGAAGGAATGCGCCTGTATATGCCAAAGCAGAAGAGTCCCAGACCTTAGGGGCTTATTAATGCTATTTTTGCATTTCTTTGCTGAGTTGAGAGAGAAGAGACTGAAGCTTGCCAGGTGGCACACAGAGGCTGCTCTGTGCTGGTGGGGAAAACCACAGACACTCCTGAGGTTTATTGGTTTGAAACCCTTCTGGAGTTTTGCTTGCGTTTTCATTTCTGCATGTGTGTAAAAACCTCTTCCAAGAAGAAATAGTGACACTCAGAATATAGTCCTTTATCGCCGAGCCCTGGGGAGGGGCTGCTTAAATTCCAGAGATTGTTGAATGAACGAGGGGTGCTGATGAGGAGATGGAGGATGGAGGGTGGAGTCATATCCTTACTGAGACTGACCATGTTCATCAGACCATGGAAGGACGAGATCTCGAAGGGAATGGGACATGGTTTAGTAACTGGAACGTCATTCAGGAGCCATGAATCTTCAGCGACCAGAGCACCCAGTCGGCTTCTTGGCAGCAGTGGGACCCCTGGCCGGGTTCAGTGTGCAGCACCCCGGCCACGTGGCTGTCGACTGCTGGATGTGCTGCCCGCTGCTGGCTGGCTTCTCACTGCTCTCTTCTCCGCTGCACCGCTTCCGCGTACTCTCCGCTTCCACCCCCTCATGGCCTCTGCCTCCTCCTGGCGTTTGCTTACTCGTGGCCTCTCCCTTCTGCCTTTACTCTGAATGCCTTTTAGGTGACTTCCAAGTTCTCAAGAAAGAAGATTGATTTGCACGTCGGTTCCTGCCACCTCCTTTAGACATGATCATCCAGTGTGGCCACGGGGTTTCTTAGAAGGGGGTGAGGCAGGGCAAGTGCCAAAGCAAAATAGATTCCCCTCCAAAGCCGTTGGGTTAGAAGCCCCTCCAGTGTGCGTCTGTAGCATCTGATGTCTTCCTCTTGGCCCAGTGTAGTAGCGATGATAATGGCAATGCTGATAAACTTTGACTGAATTCTCGTTATGTGCCGAAGACTTAGCATAGTGTTTGGATTTAACTTACATTATTTCCTACATCCTCATGATAACCTTATGATGTAGGCTACCATTTCATAGATGTGGAAATTGAGGCTTAGGCAGGTTTGGTAGCTTAACCAAGATCACACAGGTAATAGGTAGTGAAACTGAGACTCAAGACAAGGTAGTCTGTCTTGCGATGTCCCGTCTGTCTGTCTGCCCTACATCTAGCCCTTGTCCAGGCTGCCCTTTTTCTGGATTCCAGGGGAAATTGCAGCTGAGCCAGGTGGCTTGAGTACAGGATGGCTTGTGCCAGGAGGAGGCCGACCCTGGACTGCTCTCTGCCACACCCTAGCGCAGACTTGTCTAAGTAGCTGGAATTTCAGAGTCTCCCTTGTATGGTGACAGATACACATCAGTACATTTTTTGTTTGTTGGCTTTCTAAACTTCTGTTATAATGATATTGCCTCAGCCGTGTTCCATTAACGTGTCTTAGTTCTTCTTAGACACATCTTGGTCTGCTTGCTAAGTTCTGAGAGATACTGTCTAGTACCTAGGGGTTAATGGAAATCTCCTATTTTCCTTGGCAGTCATCTCTTAAAGGCTCCAGACTGATACGCCAAAAGCTAGTTGTCTAACAGCCAATTTGTGGAATGGCTAATTTGCTGAAAATATTTGTTTTAACTTTTTCAATTGACTGCTCTTCATTTTGTCTTTATAGCAGCACTTGGTTACGGTCAATTTGGTTTTGCCTCTGCTGCAGCAACAGCTGTAGACTTGGAGGAGATGAGTGAGGGTCACAAGAGTACAGGTACAGGTGTATACAGTATGAACATGAAGAATTCTTATGGGTGTTCATTTATACCAGTTTTTCTTAATGTAATCTTAATGTATTAACAAAGGATATGTGTATGAGAAATCCTCCTTATATTCTTGACTCTATAGTATTCGAATATATTCTTCTTGTGCCCTGCAATCTTGGTCTCTGGCTCTCTCTCTCTTATTCTGACTCATTCCTTTTCTGTCTTTGCTGCTCCTGTTCAGAATTCCACCTTCGCGTCAACCATAACAAATGGCTAAAGGAATAAGTCCATGTGGACAGCTGTTCCGTTCCTCATCCATTTATCCTTGTTCCGGTTAGATTCAGCTTCATAGGATGCTATTTTCTGACCTTACACACAAAGGCCAGTACCCTTGACGTCTTTAACTCCCAGAGCGTTGCTGCAGGATCGAGGCAGGAGGACTTATTACTGGGGTGCAAATTCAGGCTCTGTGTGTGCTCTTCTCACATCAGCAGCAGCTCTGGGTACAAAGGAGAGTAGCCAGATAACGTTTTGTATTGGTTTATTTTTTCAATAAGTTTGAGTTCTAAAAAGTTGTTATTTAAACCCAAGGACTGACCATTCAAGTCAACGTGGAGAACTGGAGCTGAAATCATGTACATATTGTTGGTGACATAGACAAAACCTAAAAGTTCCTTCCAGAACTGATTGTTTCATTAATGATGCTGAATTGATAGTGAGTCAACGTGAAGGAGATTATTTACACTGGCTCAGTTGCTGTGTTGACTGGAAATATCAGCCATCTGAGTAAAGGTATCATTAAATCCAACACTTCCCTCTATACTCCCCACTCCGCCCCGTCTGCTTCCCACCCCCGACCCAATACTTTTTTCCAGTGTAGACTGTGAGCTTTAGTTTTGGTCATGTGTGTGCTCGCACGCACATACATGCAACACTAAAGCACAGTTTATTCGAAGCTGTCGTGTTGTGTGGGACTCCTCAGGTGCAAATTCAGATCCAGATACAACCACTTTATGCGATCAAGGGGTCTAAGGATCCTGAGTGACTCGCAGAACTCATGGTCAGGCCAGAGATTATAATACTGTCAGGATTTTCTTTCCCTACCCTTGTTCTTTGTTTCTCGCTACAGACTGACTTTCTCCACAAGGTGAAAAACACACTGCACGTGGCTCCAGAGTTGGGCCTTTTACAGCTTCAGCCACTAGAGACAGATGCTTATTCCAAATCCTGGTGTCTGAGTCAGGGAATTTCTGGCTTTCCGACTCCTACCGGGGCGGTGGGGTCATGTGAGAACTGACAGCGCTGGGGAGCTCATGGAGTGGGTTGGGGGAGAAGGAATCCTTACGAGAAGAGGGACGTGCTCTTCCCCGAAGGAGAGGGTGGTGCCCACAGGTGCCCGGCAGACGAGGTGTCTGCTGCTGGTGTGCTTGCACATTCCTGAGGATTTACCACGAATCTGAATGTCTATTTTAAATCACTTGGCAGACTTAACTGTAATCTTGGATTTTATTTTTTCTTCCGGCTTCTTGTCAACTACAAGCTTTAATTATAATTATTCTTCAGTTGGCATGTCCTAGTGCTTCTTACTCATTTGTCAAATTGAGCTTGACACAGTTAAAACGTCCAGTGAAGGACTGCATCTTTGAGACAACAGAAGGCTGAACTGTCAACTGCCTGTCATTTTTGTCCCCAGTCGCTGTTGCCAGGATTATGTTCAGCTCCTCTCTGGTTTCTCTGTGTAGTTGGAAACAGTAAGACTACTCTTCAGTGAGTATTTGGAGACGTTGCACAGGTGAAAGAGTAGGTCTTTTTTCCATCCCCATCCAGGTTAGCCATCCTAATCCTCAGGAAAAGGAAACTGGGCCTTGACTGCCGTCCTTTGTGTTTTAAGGTTCCAGTTAGCTTCCGACTGATAACTACCTGGAATCCATTAAAAGTAAAGTTTCTGGTTGTCTTTTCTGTCCTCTGCAGAATATTATTTCCTACAAGCTCTCAGTATCTGTCTCCAGCCCTGTCTTTTGCCAGAATGTGGGATTAAATGAGTAGAATCTGCAGGCCAGCTCAGCCCCCAGATGACTGTCGTTTCCATGGAAGCCGTTGACGGTCTCTCAATTAAACCTGCCCCTGCTGCAGGCTGGGGAGGCTAAAAGTATGAAACTGAGTTTGAGAAGCCGAATTCTCATCCTCCAAATTAAACCCAGAGAGGACAGTGCTCCAGGAGTCCACTGACAGTTGGGACCATCCTTCTTTTGCCTTTTGGGGAGGGAGGGTCTCGGTATTTCAGGCACGGGTGTGTGTTGGTTGGCTTGCTTTGCTGAATTCCTCAGATAACTGTCCTGTTATCCATGGAGCTCTTTGTGTACAGCCATGGATCATGGAAGAGTGTTTGGGAACAATCTGATGTTTGCTCAGACTTCGGTGTGAATCACAAATAAAAGGGCCATTAAAAATGGATGCAACTCAGCACACCACCTGCTGAATTGGGCGATTGGGATTGACATGTACACACTGATGTGTATAAAATTGATGCCTAATAAGAACCTGCAGTATAAAAAAACAAACAAAACAACAACAACAAAAAAAAAACAAAAAAATGGATGCAATCATAGAATGGTCTTAAAACTGGAAGGAACCTAAAGGACAGTAAGTGCCAAATTCCCCTCCACTTTGAGAATCCCTCCTGGAGCACTGCTGAGGGAGGTTCAGTGCTTCGGCTCCCGCCAGGGGAAGCCCATGTTTCTCAGGCCGCCTTCTCTGCCCCATTGCTGGAGACCTGCTGGTATTAGAAAGGCCTCTTTATGCTGGAACTGACATCTCCTTCTGTCCCTTCCAGCTCTGCTGCCTCTTTTTGGCGCCAAGTAAATTGAGTCTACTTCTTCTTCCATAATTATGTTGACTTTTTTAAGTTTAAGAATGTTATCACATACCCTCAAAGTCCTCTCCTCCGCTGGCCGAGCAGGTCCAAAACATTAAGACCTTAAATGTTACCACCTATGTTTAAAGGCATTCTGAGGGGAGAAGTTGATTTCCTTCCAATTCTGGACCCTCACCACTGTCGCGTAGATTTTGTTTGACTTCTGGCAATTTTTCTTTGTCTCAGCATCATTTGGGTAGGTGGAGAATTGGTTACAGTATTTCTGGGTTTTCCTTTTTCCCCCTGGAGTATTCATACTTCAGAGCTCGGAAATCTAAGAAACACAAGGTTGGCTCAAACCATTGATCTGTGCAGTTTCACGAAGGGTGTGTTTGCCTCGTATGATGTCACCCCAGACATTAGTGAATACACCCTACATTCCTAAGTGTTTAATAATCTCTCAGCCCTTCATCTCTGACTTTATTTAACTCCGGCCTTTTCCATAAGGTTAAAGTTGTGCATTTTAGCAGTCCTTTGCGCCTCACACGTGTTCTATTATTAGTATCCTATTATTGTCTTTAAAGTGATTCCTGCCCACCCTGCGCCCGCCCCCGCAAGAAACGCCCCCTAAAACCTTAAAATGGGCTAAAACATAGAAACCCTAAACTCAGGTGTTGATTAGTGCGGACTGAAAAGTGCTGGGAAGCAAGTACATAGCTTCCACTTGGTACAGAAAGATTATTGAAGTAGACATTCTGTTCTGATTCTAAAAAATCAATAGCTGTGTGACCTTCAGCAAATCACCAAACTTCTCTGGGTTCCATTTTCCTCAAGGATAAAATGAGATGAGTATTCCTGTTTTTCCAGGTTGTTGGGAATGCTTTGAAAACAAATTGTTTAATATTAAGACTTTACAGCAAACTATACCGTGGTACTCTGGGGGCATTTTGAGAGCTCAGAACAAATTTAATAAGATAAGAAAATAAAATACTGATGATATCGGGTATTTAAGACTCACAGACAGTTACAGAAAGATAGAGAAGATGAAAAGGCAGAGGGCTATGTACCAGATGAAGGAACAAGAAAAAACCCCAGAAAAACAACTAAATGAAGTGGAGATAGACAACCTTCCAGAAAAAGAATTCAGAATAATGATAGTGAAGATGACCCAGGACCTCGGCATAAGAATGGAGGCAAAGATTGAGAAGATGCAAGAAATGATTAACAAAGACCTAGAAGAATTAAAGAACAAACAAACAGAGATGACCAATACAATAACTGAAATGAAAACTACACTAGAAGGAATCAATAGCAGAATAACTGAGGCAGAAGAACGGATAAGTGACCTGGAAGACAGAATGGTGGAATTCACTGCTGCGGAACAGACTAAAGAAAAAAGAATGAAAAGAAATGAAGACAGCCTAAGAGACCTCTGGGACAACATTAAACGCAACAACATTCGCATTAGAGGGGTCCCAGAAGGAGAAGAGAGAGAGAAAGGACCAGAGAAAATATTTGAAGAGATTATAGTCGAAAACCTCCCTAACATGGGAAAGGAAATAGCCACCCAAGTCCAGGAAGCGCAGAGAGTCCCATACAGAATAAACCCAAGGAGAAACACGCCGAGACACATAGTAATCAAATTGGCAAAAATTAAAGACAAAGAAAAATTATTGAAAGCAGCAAGGGAAAAACGACAAATAACATACAAGGGAACTCCCATAAGGTTAACAGCTGATTTCTCAGCAGAAACTCTGCAAGCCAGAAGGGAGTGGCATGATATACTTAAAATGATGAAAGGGAAGAACCTACAACCAAGATTACTCTACCCGGCAAGGATCTCATTTAGATTTGATGGAGAAATCAAAAGCTTTACAGACAAGCAAAAGCTAAGAGAATTCAGCACCACCAAACCAGCTCTACAACAAATGCTAAAGGAACTTCTCTAAGTGGGAAACACAAGAGAAGAAAAGGACCTACAAAAACAAACCCATAACAATTAAGAAAATGGTCATAGGAACATACATATCGATAATTACCTTAAACGTGAATGGATTAAATGCCCCAACCAAAAGACATAGATAGACTGGCTGAATGGATACAAAAACAAGACCCATATATATGCTGTCTACAAGAGACCCACTTTAGACCTAGGGACACATACAGACTGAAAGTGAGGGGATGGAAAAAGATATTCCATGCAAATGGAAATCAAAAGAAAGCTGGAGTAGCTATACTCATATCAGATAAAATAGACTTTAAAATAAAGAATGTTACAAGAGACAAGGAAGGACACTACATAATGATCCAGGGATCAATCCAAGAAGAAGATATAACAATTATAAATATATATGCACCCAACATAGGAGCACCTCAATACAGAAGGCAACTGCTAACAGCTATAAAAGAGGAAATCGACAGTAACACAGTAATAGTGGGGGACTTTAACACCTCTCTTACACCAATGGACAGATCATCCAAAATGAAAATAAGTAAGGAAACAGAAGCTTTAAATGACACAATAGACCAGATAGATTTAATTGATATATATAGGACATTCCATCCAAAAACAGCAGATTCCACGTTCTTCTCAAGTGCGCACGGAACATTCTCCAGGATAGATCACATCTTGGGTCACAAATCAAGCCTCAGTAAATTTAAGAAAATTGAAATCATATCAAGCATCTTTTCTGACCACAACGCTATGAGATTAGAAATGAATTACAGGGAAAAAAACGTAAAAAAGACAAACACATGGAGGCTAAACAATACGTTACTAAATAACCAAGAGATCACTGAAGAAATCAAAGAGGAAATAAAAATATACCTAGAGACAAATGACAATGAAAACACGACGACCCAAAACCTATGGGAGGCAGCAAAAGCAGTTCTAAGAGGGAAGTTTATAGCTATACAAGCCTACCTAAAGAAACAAGAAAAATCTCAAGTAAACAATCTAACCTTACACCTAAAGAAACTAGAGAAAGAAGAACAAACAAAACCCAAAGTTAGCAGAAGGAAAGAAATCATAAAGATCAGAGCAGAAATAAATGAAATAGAAACAAAGAAAACAATAGCAAAGATCAATAAAACTAAAAGTTGGTTCTTTGAGAAGATAAACAAAATTGAGAAGCCATTAGCCAGACTCATCAAGAAAAAGAGGGAGAGGACTCAAATCAATAAAATCAGAAATGAAAAAGGAGAAGTTACAACAGACACCGCAGAAATACAAAGCATCCTAAGAGACTACTACAAGCAACTTTATGCCAATAAAATGGACAACCTGGAAGAAATGGACAAATTCTTAGAAAGGTATAACCTTCCAAGGCTGAACCAGGAAGAAACAGAAAATATGAACAGACCAATCACAAGTAATGAAATTGAAACTGTGATTAAAAATCTTCCAACAAACAAAAGTCCAGGACCAGATGGCTTCACAGGTGAATTCTATCAAACATTTAGAGAAGAGCTAACACCCATCCTTCTCAAACTCTTCCAAAAAATTGCAGAGGAAGGAACACTCCCAAACTCATTCTATGAGGCCACCATCACCCTGATACCAAAACCAGACAAAGACACTACAAAAAAAGAAAATTACAGACCAATATCACTGATGAATATAGATGCAAAAATCCTCAACAAAATACTAGCCAGCAGAATCCAACAACACACTAAAAGGATCATACACCACGATCAAGTGGGATTTATCCCAGGGATGCAAGGATTCTTCAATATACGCAAATCAATCAATGTGATACACCATATTAACAAATTGAAGAAGAAAAACCATATGATCATCTCAATAGATGCAGAAAAAGCTTTTGACAAAATTCAACACCCATTTCTGATAAAAACTCTCCAGAAAGTGGGCATAGAGGGAACCTACCTCAACATAATAAAGGCCATATATGACAAACCCACAGCAAACATCATTCTCAATGGTGAAAAACTGAAAGCATTTCCTCTAAGATCAGGAACGAGACAAGGATGTCCACTCTCACCACTATTATTCAACATAGTTCTGGAAGTCCTAGCCACGGCAATCAGAGAAGAAAAAGAAATAAAAGGAATACAAATCGGAAAAGAAGAAGTAAAACTGTCACTGTTTGCGGATGACATGATACTATACATAGAGAATCCTAAAACTGCCACCAGAAAACCGCTAGAGCTAATCAATGAATATGGTAAAGTTGCAGGATACAAAGTTAATGCACAGAAATCTCTTGCATTCCTCTACACTAATGATGAAAAATCTGAAAGAGAAATTAAGGAAACACTCCCATTTACCACTGCAACAAAAAGAATAAAATACCTAGGGATAAACCTACCTAGGGAGACAAAAGACCTGTATGCAGAAAACTATAAGACACTGATGAAAGAAATTAAAGATGATACCAACAGATGGAGAGATATACCATGTTCTTGGATTGGAAGAATCAACATTGTGAAAATGAGTATACTACCCAAAGCAATCTACAGATTCAATGCAATCCCTATCAAATTACCAATGGCATTTTTTACGGAGCTGGAACAAATCCTCTTAAAATTTGTATGGAGACACAAAAGACCCCGAATAGCCAAAGCCGTCTTGAGGCAAAAAAATGGAGCTGGAGGAATCAGACTCCCTGACTTCAGACTATACTACAAAGCTACAGTAATCAAGACAATATGGTACTGGCACAAAAACAGAAACATAGATCAGTGGAACAAGATAGAAAGCCCAGAGATTACCCCACGCTCCTATGGTCAACTCATCTATGACAAAGGAGGCAAAGATATACAATGGAGAAAAGACAGTCTCTTCAATAAGTGGTGCTGGGAAAACTGGACAGCTACATGTAAGAGAATGAAATTAGAATACTCCCTAACACCATACACAAAAATAAACTCAAAATGGATTCGAGACCTAAATATAAGACTGGACACTATAAAACTCTTAGAGGAAAACATAGGAAGAACACTCTTTGACATAAATCACAGCAAGATCTTTTTTGATCCACCTCCTAGAATAATGGAAATAAAAACAAAAATAAACAAGTGGGACCTAATGAAACTTCAAAGCTTTTGCACAGCAAAGGAAACCATAAACAAGACCAAAAGACAACCCTCAGAATGGGAGAAAATATTTGCAAATGAATCAACGGACAAAGGATTAATCTCCAAAATATATAAACAGCTCATTCAGCTCAATATTAAAGAAACAAACACCCCAATCCAAAAATGGGCAGAAGACCTAAATAGACATCTCTCCAAAGAAGACATCCAGACGGCCACGAAGCACATGAAAAGATGCTCAACATCACTAATTATTAGAGAAATGCAAATCAAAACTACAATGAGGTATCACCTCACCCCTGTTAGAATGGACATCATCAGAAAATCTACAAACAACAAATGCTGGAGAGGGTGTGGAGAAAAGGGAACCCTCTTGCACTGTTGGTGGGAATGCAAATTGATACAGCCACTATGGAGAACAATATGGAGGTTCCTTAAAAAACTAAAAATAGAATTACCATATGACCCAGCAATCCCACTACTGGGCATATACCCAGAGAAAACCGTAATTCAAAAAGACACATGCACCCGAATGTTCATTGCGGCACTATTTACAATAGCCAGGTCATGGAAGCAACCTAAATGCCCATCAACAGACGAATGGATAAAGAAGTTGTGGTACATATATACCATGGAATATTACTCAGCCATAAAAAGGAACGAAATTGAGTCATTTGTTGAGACGTGGATGGATCTAGAGACTGTCATACAGAGTGAAGTAAGTCAGAAAGAGAAAAACAAATATCGTATATTAATGCATGTATGTGGAACCTAGAAAAATGGTACAGATGAGCCAGTTTGCAGGGCAGAAGTTGAGACACAGATGTAGAGAATGGACATATGGACACCAAGGGGGGAAAACTGCGGTGGGGTGGGGATGGTGGTGTGCTGAATTGGGCGATTGGGATTGACATGTATACACTGATGTGTATAAAATTGATGCCTAATAAGAACCTGCAGTATAAAAAAACAAACAAAACAACTAATACTAAACTTTCATTGGGTTATTTGTATGGAAATATGTTAATATACATGTTTCAGACATTACATGAAATTTCTAAAAATCTTATATTTGTATGTGTATGGAAATATGTATGGAAATATGTTAATATAAATGTTTCAGACATTAAAAAAAAAAAAAAAGACTCACATACCTCCACAGTTTCAAAATAGCAGTAGCTGGCCTTTGTAAGAATGAATAGTAAATATATACCTTCCATCGTAGAGGAAAAAAATCTCATAAAATTTCTAACTTAGGTTCTGGGTGGTATTTGATGTGGTATCACACTTAAGGGAGAAAAAATTTCAGTAAAGAAATGGCATTGTTTGTGGAGAAATGAAATTACTCTGGGTTCTTTTGGCAGGAGAACAAACGGGTTGCAAGCCAGGGAGTAACCTTTGATTTATAAGTCATTTAAATGAGGCTAAGGAAATACCCTAATAACTCAATGTGGGACAGCCATCAGCACAAACCACCCAAGCGGGCTTTGGGGGTCTGAGCCTGGTAGGGTCTCCCAGGGAGCTCAAGGGTGGACCTGAGGTGAGTTTTTCCCTGGAAAACGTTTAGGGGCTTGTGGCTGGGACTGGCTGCCCTGTTAGCTTTAAGATTCCAGCTTTACCCTATTTCCTGAGAAGTGCCAGTGGTTTGAAGCTGGCCCTTGTCTGGCATCTGCATGCCCTGGGGATGTAAGGATGGCACCTCTTGGGTGTTGAGAGGTGTCTTTCTTACACATCTGATTTTCACTCAGACCACTTATATTTGGAGACACAGAAAGCAAAGTAACACCCACGTCTTCTCCATACAGGGTCTGCTGATGGTTTCTAGGGGTCATGTCTTTGCTTTATGTAGTTTTTACCAAAAATATGAACCCATCTAGACCTTGGAAAGTAGTTTTTCTTTTCTATTGTTTTATCTATCTACCTATCTATCTATCTATCTTTCTGTCTTGTGGTGTTTCTTGATGTGACGTGACAGTCAGATACCTCTCAAGTTTTTCTTGGGGTGGGGTGGGGAAAGACAGTGGCAATCATCTGTTCATGATGGAAAACTGACCCCGCCTCCTGGCACCCTGTTGTGTGTTCTTTTCCGCTTCCAGGGAGTTCTGTCCAACATCTCTTCCATCACCGATCTTGGCGGCTTTGACCCAGTTTGGCTCTTCCTCGTGGTAGGAGGAGTGATGTTCATTCTGGGATTTGCTGGGTGCATTGGAGCTCTGCGGGAAAACACTTTCCTTCTCAAGTTTGTAAGTACCGCACTCTGCTCTCAGGTTGAGAGCCAAACTCTCATCTCACATCGAAAGGACACCCTGCCTACCAGCAAGAGTGAGCCGTACCGAAGGCACTGGCAAGAATGTGGCCTGGGTAATGCTTTTCTTTTAGGAGAGCTCTCTAGATACCCACCCTCCATCCTCCTCTGCCCCTACCTCCTTAATAATATCAGCAGCGGCCCCTCCCCATGCCATCCATGGAGGTTTTGTACATGGATATCATGAGTTTGCTTTCCAATCCCTAAAATCGCTTTAGGACTAAGGTAGGTCTATCTAGGTACCTAGTTTTCTTCTTTTGAATGATTTTTTGCCCCCTCTTTTAAGCACATAGTCAATAGAAAGCTGTTTAGGTAGTTGGTTTGGAGAAACCAGACCTAAGCACAGTGTCTCTGACACGTCCAGATTAAGTCTGTTAAGCAGTAGGTTCTGGTGAATAAAGAGAAACAGTAAATGCATATCTCCTGTGTTCTCTGCCAGCGCAGAGGCCTCCTTTGTGTGACCAGCATAATTTTTAGATCCCTTGCGGGGTATTTAGTGTGATCATTGTTAGCATGAATATTTTTGGAGGAGGAGTTTAACCAGGGGGTAGATAAGTATTAAAAGTCGAGAATGGAAAGTAAAAGGCTTTTCCTTTGGAGATTCCTTCCTCAGGAGATCAAAATGGCATGTGTTTACCTGTGCGTGTTTGAAATCAGTTTGGTAGGTGTAGCCAGTGGTCAGCTTCAGCTGAGTGTGCCTGTCTGTCTCGAGCCTGGCATTCTGGTGAGCGTCTGTCTCACAGCCAGTGTACGACAGCCTCCGCTCCCCTCTCCAAGAACAGAAAAATGATTTTTCAAAACCCCACCATCCTGTGGTGAGGGAAGATGGTGGGACTTTGGAAGAGCAGCCTTAGCGTTATACCCCCTGTTCCTAGGGTCATTCTCTACCTCGGCTGACACATCATCATCTAACGACATTTTCATTTAAAACAAGAGCATTGACCAGAGCTAGTCCCAACAGCCATGCCCTATGTGATTCCCTTCCCCCGCACTTCTGCCACATCTCCTCCGGCATCATTTCTTGAATTGCCCTAAGAAGGGCAGACTTGCTGTCCCCTCGCTGTCCCCCTGGGCTAGCTCATTTTGCATTTGGGCGGCTCTGCCTCAGACAAGGTTCTGGAGGCTGTTCTGAAAGTTCATATGACTCATGCTAACAGGGAAAACCAAGGGATGCTTGGTCCTGTGTACAATTTAATGAGCAGTTGGTTCTCTGTTCTTTATACATAGGTCTGTGTTGGGAATAGTTTTCCAAGACTCCATTTGTCTTACACACACACACACACACACACACACACACACACACACACACACACACACACACACACAGACACACCAATTACTTCATTCCTCACCTAGTCTTGACCTCTGGAGCCCTCAGGAGAGCTTTGTCCCTGATTGTGACCTACCAACCTGCCAGTCTTCTTGGTGTGAGATACTTCTAAATGCTTGAGCTCACCTCACTCAGCTTTTCTGCAGCCTCATTGGGCCACAGATCATACTTACTACTGGCCACTATTTTATCAGTGTTAGTCTCCTTGCTCCCCTTTAATGTGACTTACTTGCATATAGTTTAGTTTATAAGGGTAGCCTGTTTAATATAGTTGATGATTTTTGTAGTTGAAGATACCAGAGTTAACTGAACAGGCAGAAATACATACATTTCTCTAGATTGGCATCTTAATTTATAAAGTCCCGCATTGGAAATGAAGAGAACTGTGTTGTTTCTTGGCTTTTTTAAGTGTTGGAGAATATTTTAAATGCCCTCTCTCTCCATTTAGTACAAACAATCAAAACTGGCCTAGAATATGCTTTGAGCAGGAGCTATGAAAGAAGTAGGAAGTAAATGTCAACACGGCTCCAAACAGCTTCAAACATCTGATGTCATAAGGCTAAGAGAACTGCTGAGGGGAAAATACAGGAGCTGAGAAAATGGAGCTTCCTGACTGACTGAGGCCCTTGGATGAAGCCTGTGAGTCAGTCTCTGCACCTTTAGAAATGGGGGAAATTAGCTCATAGGACCCGAAGGATGCTGATTTCTGCCAAATATTTGATAAGAATTTAATTTAGACTCAATTTCTGATACATATATTCTGTAACCTTATGAGAAAACTTACCAGGGTGACTGGGCCTCACCTTGATAGAGGTGAGAACAAAAATCTAATTAAAACCTTTGCATGACCTCTGTTTTGCTATTTTGCGTGTGTGCGCCTTTGAACTAGCTCTGACTCTCTCATTTCTATAGTGTGATAACTGTCGTATTTACGTGTGTGGAGTGGTACCTGATAAAGGAGGGAGTCGTTTTATGTGGTGGGGTAGGCATTGTGTGAAAGTGATAGGATTGTTTTTCTTTCCTTTTTTCTAGATTGAGGAAAGCTCACTTTGAAATTATGGGTACTGCTGATGATTGTTAAGAACTGTTCAGATTCTATTTCTAAAGTGAACTCATCAAGGACAGATGACCAGGAGCTCTATGGAACCTGAGGGGCTGAGCTGGAGCATCTAGAACTGGGACCTAGACCTTGGGGTCCTAGACTTTGGCAGGCACTTCTTTCTTCCTTCCACCCCTCCCCTCATGCCCATCCTCCCAGAATGGCACTTGGCACCCTGGATAAACACTGCCAGATATACTGACATCTAATGTGGAAAGAGCTGACCCCACGGTCCTTTCCTACCCTCACATAAGACTGTGGGCTCTTTGGAGGCAGAGCTGTGGTCCTACTTATCCTTGCTTCTGCAAAGGCCACCTAGGCCCGAGCCTGATCTCTTGTGGGCCATTCAGTAGGTGTTTGCTGAGTGAATAAACCTTTTTTGTCTTTTATTTTCATAAGTAGCTGTAACTTCCTTTGCACCCGTCGCCAATGTATTTTCCTCTTGGTTGGCTGCTTGCTGTCTGCTCGCTGAATGTAGGCACAGCAGACAGTAGCCCCTGTACCTCCTCAGCCTCTCCCTGTGTCGCAGGAGCCCTCAGGAGCTCAGCTGAGCAGGTGGCCCCAGTGCCACCCTTTCTGCCCTTGTCCACAGGAGTTTGCCCGCAGTTTACCCTCTGGTCCTTCACACCCTCATTTCTCGTAAATGGCTTGAGCAAAATAGTTTGAAAAGGGTGAGAACATGGGGGTGGGAGGAAGTGGAAAGAACCATGGGCGTGAGCGGGACGTTGATATGACTAAGATGAGACACTTCTGGGTCTTGTAGATGAAAGGGAAATTTCTCCAGATTTATGGGCAATTACCTTGTAACCCATGGTCTCCAGCATTCCTTTTGAATTCTTGTTGTCTGAGTCAACCGGAAGTCTTCCTCTGGCTGCGTGTTGATGCTATTTAAAATATTCTGAGCCTGGTGCTTCACAAAGGAAAGCTGGCACAGCTTGCTGTCCCAAGAAAGCCCTCAACCCAGTGGTTTCATTTTGTTTTCATCATGGGAAATTACTTTCATGTCACAGCTGCCCCCTCCTCCCCACCCAGTTCCTTTTTGACCTCTTCACCTAAAATGAACCCATCTGCTGGTTTACCCCATGTAGCAGGTGCAAAGGGGAAGTAACACAGTATCTGAATCCGGAAAAGGAATATATTGCATACAGAATCAAGGCCACAGTAACAAATGACAGGCGATCTTAAAATACTGGGCTAATTTATCTTTCAGCGTTACAAAAGCTTACTAGAGGTAGGAGCAGGTCGTTGTTCAAGCGTCTGACAAATGCATTAATCAGGAGAAATTCATTAGGCCTTAATGTGGGTCTAATGAGGAATTCCTATTATCCATGTCTGCTTATGGGCTTTGTTGGTTAATTACCAAATGGAACACCAGAGCCCCTAAAATGTGATTATGAAGTGATTTTTAAAAATCCTTTCTTGGAGTGTAATATTCTATTAATGAATCTTAAGAAACTGAAGGTTATCTGCTTTGGACATGGGTAACAACCCAATGGTATTATAAACCTTTTTAGAAGGAAGCATTTGACTATATAGGATCAAAATAGCCCTTATAACTGTTCTCTGTATATGTGTCTTTTGTTTTAGTTTTCTGTATTCCTGGGAATTATTTTCTTCCTGGAGCTCACTGCCGGGGTTCTGGCATTTGTTTTCAAAGACTGGATCAAAGACCAGCTGTATTTCTTTATAAACAACAACATCAGAGCGTACAGGGATGACATTGATTTGCAAAACCTCATAGACTTCACCCAGGAATATGTAAGTTTAAATTTGGTTTATTTTCAAGTTGAAAGCCTTCTCGGAAGGATGACCCCAATGAAAACTCCTCCTGGCTTCTGCATCTGCCAGCTGGAACCTACCTCTGACTTTTCTGCATGGGTTTTTGTCTGTTTGCTTGTGTATTTATAATTTTCTGACTTGTTCTAGGGCATACACGATATGTACCCTAATGGGAAATGTCTTATTTTCACTTACCTCAATTTCTGCTAAGAACAAGGAAGAAAACTCTTAGGCAAAGAGGTTAGAGTCAAAGGTGCCCATTCCTATCGACATTTGAAGACTATTGTTTTGCTATAGGTTTAACCCTGTTCTTTGGTGTTAGATGTGGGTTCTTTCCTATTCTTGGCCCCCTTTTTGATCACTCTCCACACTTCATAGCTCATAATAATATACTCAGTCAATAGAATGTTTTCCACAAGGTTCCTAGAATTGTGCCTATCCAAATACTATTATAGCACCTGCAGCTAAAACTGAAAGTCAAGCCTTGGTAGCTCCTCACAAGTGAAGAACCTGTGGAGGAGAGCCACCC
Organism: Eschrichtius robustus; assembly: GCF_028021215.1. Taxonomy (NCBI): domain Eukaryota; kingdom Metazoa; phylum Chordata; class Mammalia; order Artiodactyla; family Eschrichtiidae; genus Eschrichtius; species Eschrichtius robustus. The sequence goes on along the minus strand of NC_090827.1, from coordinate 18,849,541 downwards.
GACTCAGGTTTCTCAGCATTACTACGTGACAGCCTCTGCGATGCAGACGAAGGAGCGGATGCCCTGTTCCACTCACAGCGCAGAATGGTATAAACAAGGGTTCGGAAGACACAGCTAGTGCCAGAATCTGATTAGCTAAGTGACCTTGGGCTAGTAGGACCTTGAGCTATTTCCTCAAGAGTAAAATGGGAATAATAGTAGCAACTACCTAACTCACGGGGATAACGTGACACTCTCATAAGATGTACATGGTTTTACATCAGGCTTCAGGTGTTATTGTCCTACGATCTGACAGGCCTTTAGTTGCACGCACGGAGAAACTGGATAAGGTGAGCAGACCTGGAGAGCCGTGTCCGTGACGTTCACGTATATGGCAGAACTGGAGGGCAGACAGAAACTCAGCGGACCAGTGGCTGTCTCTTGGTTGGACAGTTTTCCAGAGTGAGCTGGGGTCCCTTTGATAAAGGGAGGAGAGGGCTGCGTCGGCGCTCGCCGTGAGGGAGGCCCCCCGCCCTCCTTAGGTGCTCGGAAGTGAGCTGAATTGTGTCGCTTTTGTTCGGTGGCAGCAACGACTGTCCCGGAGCCCGCTGTCCCTCAGGTGTGAAATTAAGCCCTGTTTCATCTCCTCAGAAGGCTTCACTGTTTTGTTGGGTCATAATGGATGCAAGCTCACACCTTGCCAAGTATTATTGCTGACTAGTTTGCGTGACAAATCTGATGGAACACTGTAGGCAAACTGGAGATGCACAACCCAAGCCCTCGGAGGACCCGATGAGTTGGAAGAACAGGCGGATACACGTTCTCTTGAGAGGCTGTGTCTGCTTTATATGGAGATTCTGTTATTTCATGTGATTTCACTTTTCTCTCATGGCCTTTAATACTTTGAAGTAGCTATTGGTTTTGAAACTCTTAAAATGGTCAAGGCTTGATGTTTACTTAACTTGGAGGAGCAGGGCTAGTCCAGCGTGGGGAGTGTCGAAGGGGCTTATGATGGAGCCGCCCTTGAATCAGGCCTCCTTTAAGACCCACTGAATTTAACAGCTTGTTTGATTGTATTTTAATTAGATGATTGAATTTTTTTTAGGTTGAAAATGTAAATGCATGCTCTTGTTTATAAAAATTCAGAGTAGAAACAGATATAGAATGAAAAGTAAGCCTCTAAAACTTGGGGGAAGGTAATGAGTATTTTCACTATCTTGCTTGTGGTGATGGTTTTACGATGTGTAAGTGTGTCAAAACTTATAAAAGTGTATACTTTAAATATGTGCAGTTTATTGTATGTCAATTACACCTCAATAAAATGGATTTTTTTAAAAACCGTTCAGGTGGAGAGATGGAAATTTTAAAAAAAGTAAGCCTCTAGATCTCCTACCCACAACCCCAGTTGCCTCCTTCAGACACTACCACTGTTTTCTGTCTTGCTTATCCTTCTAGAATGCTCCTACACGTACTCGAGCCAAACAGATCTTGCTCTGACTGGGCCCTGCTGTACAACTCCTGCTCTGCCCGTCTTCCACCTAACACCACGGGTCTCATCAATTGTTTTTTAAGTCTCACGCCAACACATCCTTACAAACCTTCAGCCTTACCTTGGAAGCTTTTACAGGGGCCCTTTAGGTTCAGTTGGTTTAAAAATAAATTCTGAGATAGAGAGAAGGTTAGAGCTGGCGGAAGCTGGGTGTGGGTCGTCCTGGCGGGTGCGAGTGCAGGCACCTGGTCGCCTCCAAGTCGAGATGTTCTAATTCTCTCCTGTTTGCTCTAGTGGCAGTGCTGTGGGGCTTTTGGAGCTGATGATTGGAACCTAAATATTTACTTCAATTGCACAGATTCCAATGCAAGTCGAGAGCGATGCGGCGTGCCCTTCTCCTGCTGCACTAAAGACCCCGCGGTAAGTGACTGCCAGCAAGCCATGGGCCCGCTCCGCGCATCACACCGAGAGCGTGTGTGGGACGAGCAGAGTGGTGTTTTCTGGAAACCGCTTCTTACCCGCTTATTCCTAACTGTAGCCCCTGTAGGGGGGTTAGTGCTCAGATCTTCCCAGTAGGCGTAATCGTCCCTGACTATAATTTAGCGGTACATGCTGGTTCCTATTCTGAGCCTTTTTGTGTGTTGGCTTAAGTTTGGAACATCCCTACTGGCAGATACCACCATTATCTTCCCTTTTCAGGTGAAATCAAGGCCCGTGGAGTTTAAGTAACTTTCCCAAGCTCACATTGCTGGCAAGTGATGGAGCTGAGCTTAGACTCAGGCAAGCTGCCTGTATTGCCTGTGATTCCTTCCTTGCGAGAAGGATGGGCTTGTGTGGAAGCTCTCTGCATTGCTTGGGGTTAGTAACCCTTTTCTTGCTGACTTAGCTCCGAAGGAATACTAGGAATAGCAGAAGAGTTTGAGACAAGATAGGACGAGACCACTTGCAGGAAGACTGCAGCTGCCCAGACTCTCGGCCAGAATGACCACAGTCATTCTTTTTTTTAAAAAAACAAAAACAAAAACATAAAACCTGTTCACAAGCCACCCTCTTCACCACAGGTTTGATTGTATTTTGAGTCAAATCATGTGCCTGGTATATAGAACAGCTTAAAATGCAGCACCCCTGCTGTAAGTTAAAAGCCAGAATTGAGGGTTAGAACAATAAATGTGAGGGAGAAGGTGCCCCTGGCCCTTCCGCCCTCTTCAGCCTCTCTCTGGCTGGTCAGTCCCCAGGTGTCCTCTCCCAGACCCGCCCTTCCCCACAAGGAGCAGAGCCGAGTGGGCGCTGATGAGTTCATGGCCGATTTTCCCCTGCAAGGTAGGCGTGGTTCGTCTGTAAAGATGCTGAATCATTATGCTGTACCCCTGAAGCTAATATAATATTGCAAATCTACTACACTTCGATTTTAAAAATGAAAAAAAAGAAAGAGAGAGAGAGAAGAGGGGACAGTGGTCTGAGGTAGCAAAGCACAGCTTCTCGTAGGCTGCCCACCAGAGGTGGTCTGAAGGAGACAGAGTCGGCGAGGACTGTCCTGCCCCGCTCTGAGCCCTCAGCGGCAGCGCCAGCCTTTCCCACTAGCTCACTTCTCCTTTCCTCTGAGGAGGCTGGGAGGCAAGAGAGCGCCCAGCACAGAGCCCAGGGCGCCCACCCAGGCAGTAGATGCAAGCCCTGCTCTCTCGTCTCCAGTCCCTGCCCTGAGTAACCGTTCCATCAGAAGAATTCTGAAGATTCTCAGGTGCTGTGCCCCCCTCTCAACGACAGATCCTCTGGGTAGAGGTATCTCATTCCATAAACGCTAAGCTAATAAAATCCACCCCATACCCTCCAGAGGGTAACATAAACAAACCTAAAGCAGCGGAACCCACGTTTCTGATCAGGCCTATAAGATTTCAGGGCATCTGTCCATGTGCTGTGTGGTCAGGGTATCGTTTTTAATTATCAAAATAATTCATTCTCATTGAAAAATCATTTAAATCCCATACAAGTATATAGATTCAAAAGTAGAATTCCCCCCAAAAGATCATAAATGAGGATAGTCATTATGAAAGTAATTATAAGAAACCTTTAACTGTGGTTTTTACCTGTCTCCAGTTTCCTAAACCCATAAGCTTCTTGAGATTATCAACTTTGAATCTAGAGCCTTCCACATAATGGAATTACTAGTCTTTCTGATATTTCCTGAGTCTCAGTTTTCCTCATTTGGAAAGGAAGGGATATTTAATACCTACTTCTAAGGATTGTTATAATAATTCCATGGAATTACGTGTAAAGGTGTTTAACATGGTGCCTGGGACGTCTGTGTGCCCAAATAAACATTTTCTGACCAGCACTTAACAGGGGTCTTCTGCTGACCCCTAGGTGGGCTTTCTCTCTGACAAGAGTGAATTTCACTCTTCTGTTTCTTTTCTCCCCCAGGAAGATGTCATCAACACTCAGTGTGGCTATGATGCCAGGCAAAAACCAGTAAGTGGAAACTCATCTTGTCGCTTAGCACGAAGGGTGTTGGAGGAGCTTTTGAACTTGCCTAGTGATGCTGTGCTCTCCTCTTCCCTCTGAAGGAAGTCGATCAGCAGATTGTAATCTACACGAAAGGCTGTGTGCCCCAGTTTGAGAAGTGGTTGCAGGACAACTTAACCATTGTGGCTGGTATTTTCATAGGCATTGCATTGCTACAGGTAAGATGGATGTCGCAGGGAAATGATGCCCTGGGAGAGCCCTCACCAGGACAGGAGCTTTGCTTATTCACCATCATTTCACAGTTTTTAAGACACGTTGGAGGGCTGGGGAACAGACCTCAACTATATTTGGTTTGTATTTTATTAAAGCTCTGATTTTAGATGCTACTGTCCTGAAAGACTTTAGGAAACCTTTTTTTTTTTTTTTTTTCCTTTTCAAGAAAGAGAAATTGACTGGGTCAGTATTTGCCTGCTGGCATTCCAACATTGCCATGGGCTCAGTAATGCGGCATTGTGACAGCTGGTCAGACAGGAATGGTCAGATGTAGAGCCTTGCCCAGTGGCAAGGCTAAGGCTTTTTGGAGTTTCACAGCTACGCTCTGCTCCTTTCTCTCTCTGGGCCACCTTGCCAAAGTGCTAGTGAGGGAAGGGAGCACCTACTTTTCCTCCTGGGAAGTCCCAAGAGCTAGGCTTTGCGTCTTATGGTGATGTGATACCTTTAACTTAGAGGGTCACAAATGAGGCGCCATGGTTGAAAGAAATTAAAGAAGACCTAAATAAATGGAAAGCCATTTCGCATTCACGGATTGGAAGACTTAATATTGTTAAGGTGACAGTACTCCCGAAATTGATCTACAGATTCAGTGCAACCCCTACCAAAATTACAACTGCCTTTTTTGCAAAAATGGACAAGCTGATCCTACAATTCATATGGAAATTCAGGGGACCCAGAATAGCAAAACAAACTTTAAAAAGCACAAAGTTGGAGAATCCACACTTCCCAGTTCAAAACTTACTACAAAGCTACCGTAATCAAGATAGAGTGTACTGGCGTAAGGTTGGACCTACAGATTAGTGGAATGGAATTGAAAGTTCAAAAGAGCCTCTATATCTATAGTCAGCTGATATTTTGACCAGGAAACCAAGACCATTCAATGGAGAAAGAATAGTCTTTTCAACAAACAGTGCTGGACCAACTGGATATCTATATGCAAAAGATCGTATTTGGACCCGTAACTCACATCACATATAAAAACTAACTCAAAATTCCCTGGCGGTCCAGTGATTAGGACTCTGCACTTCCACTGCAGGGGGCTTGGGTTCGGTCCCTGGTCGGGGGCGGCTAAGATCCTGCTAGCCACATGGTTTGGCCAAAAAATAAAAATAAAAATTAACTCAAAACAGATCAAAGACCTAAATGTAAAAGGTAAAGCTATAAAAGTTTTAGAAGAAAGTATAGGTGTAAATCTTTGTGACCTTGAATTAGGCAGTGTTTTCTTAGATATGATACCAAAAGCACAAGCAACCAAAGGAAGAGTGGGTAAATTGGGCTTCTTCAAAATTAAAAACTTCTGTGCTGAAAATGATACTATCAAGAAAGTGAAAAGACAACCCACAAAATGGGAGGAAATATTTGCATATCCGTGCATCTGTTAAGGATCCTGTAAATAGAACATATGAAGAACAACTCAACAATAAAAGAAGACAAACCCAATTTAAAGGTGGGCAAAGGATTTGAATAGACATTTCTCCAAAGAAAATACACATTAGCTATTTGTAATGACATCGTTCATTGTGAAGGAAATTCAAATCAAAACCACAATGACATACCACTTCAAACATATCAAGATGGCTATGATAAAAAAGACAAACCAATAACAAGAGCTGGTTAGGATGTGGAGAAATTGGAACCCTCATACATTGCTGAAGGGAATGAAAATGATGCAGTCTCTTTGGAAAACAATTTGTCAGTTCATGAGAAAATTAAACAGTTACCATATGACCCAGCAATTCTACTCCTAGGTATGTGCCCAAAAGTACTGAAAACATGTTTACCCAAAAAGTTGTACACAGATGTTCAAAGCAGCATTATTTGCAATAGCCAAAAAGTGAAAACCATCTAATGTCCATCATCTGATGAATGGATAAACAAAATGTGGTGTATCCATATAATGGAATATTATTCAGCCATCAAAAAGATTGAACTACTGTTGCAACATGGACGAACCTTGAAAACATTTTGCTACATGAAAGCAGACCAACACAAAAGGCCATATATTATATGATTCTATTTATATTAAATGTCCAGAATAGGCCAATCCATAGTGATAGAATGTGGCATAGTGGTTGCCAGGCCTGTCAGGATGGGGGTGGGGTGGGGAAGACTGCTCATGGGTACAGAGTTTCTTTTTGCGGTAACAAAAATGTTCTGGATTTAGATAGCGGTGATAGTTGCACATCCTCACGAATATACCGAAAATCACTATAAATTGTACACTTTAAAAGGATGAAATTTGTGGGATGTGAATTCTATCTCAATTTTAGAAAATCGAAGATTTTTAAAAAATGGAATTCAGTAGCCAAAGAAAAGCCTAATCTAAAGTGAGAAGTTCTACTGTTTGACTGTCTTTTCCTTCCTTGCTCAGATTTTTGGGATCTGCCTGGCCCAGAACCTGGTGAGTGATATTGAAGCTGTCAGGGCTAGCTGGTAGAGCGCCTGCAACAGCTGCCTCCAGACACTGGACAGACCCCGCCTTCCTGACCCTCCATGCGCCCAACTGATATCCATGCTGCACGGACCCTAATCACAGAGGCATCCTGCGATCCCACCTGATGGAGCTGCCATCAGAACTTAGTTTCTGGGGGGTAGAACTGGGAAATGCTGCTCACTGACAGAATTAAAAAAAAAAAAAAATTAACCAGTATGAAAGTCGTTGCGCCGTGAATCTCTATTGTAGCCATGAATTTCTGGGTGGTTGGATACTTACCAAATGAGAAAAGAAGGGAGGGTGGGGGACCCAGATGTACTGAATTTGTGGAAAAGCCTTGTTCTCTGCTTCGGTAATTGGGGGGCTGCCTTCTGTGCCATGGCCTGAGGAAGTGCGTCTTTTCTAAAACCCAGCCCCTTACCTGGGAGGGCTGTGGTTTCTCGGCATCCCTTCACTGTACATTTCAAGGAACTGCTACAACCATGGTCCCAAGAAGAAAACAGCTTGCCTTTGGGTTCAGATTTTGTGACCGCGTTCAACAAGGAACTTGGGTGGGCACGTCTGGTGTCTCCTAGAGTTTCTCCTCATAAGAGAAGTTGTATATTCCTTGTGTGCTGAGCAGGGGCTTTGGAATACTTCATGATGCTGAATTTTAGCCGGACAGATCTCTTTTCTAAGTAGGCCTGAGCTTTATTTATCAATGAAATCCAAGGAGAAAATGAGGTTAATGAAGAGGTAGTAAATACTGCAACCTACCAAATTAGTCATCGGATTCTTTGGAAACTCTGGAATACTATGGGTTTCGTTTTGTTGTGGGTGTTTTTTTGTTTTTGTTTTTTTCTTCTTCCAAAAGTGAAAGCTATGATACAGTCTCTTAAATTTTAAAGATTTTTTTTTACTCAGCTCGAATATTAATTTTTTATACGATCTCCCTGCATGACCTGTGAATCAATCCACCAACTCCTTTTCCTGCCATCTTTTCTACAAACCTTTAAAAACGTTATTCGGTCAGCATTTATTTCGTGGGTTCACAGCCTTAAGAGATGTGTCCTCCGTGTCTGCGAAGGGACCGTCTGGGCCATCGCAAATGCTTCTGTGGACTCAACACTCTCTGAACCGTGTCGGTTGATCATCGTGGCCTCTTCTGCAGCCTCCCCGTCTTTCTCTTTGAAGGGAATCCAACCCAATTCTGAAATGATGTGGACACAATCAAAGCTTCTGATGGTTTCTTTCTTCTGGTTTTAGTTCGTTTTTATTAAAAACAAAAACAAAAACAAAAAAACCCAGAGTGCATGGCCAGAGCTCCTTGTTTTCTTGTACAGACTCACCATCAGGATGGTGACAAAGCACAAACACTTTGGAGGGGAGAGCGTTGATGGGGCAAGTGTTCTGTGACACAAGGTGGGAAACACTTCCAGATCCTGCCACCTGCCCCCATTCCAGGTGGGAGGGACGAGTTTTGCCCCCAGATTTTAATCATCCAGGTCCACCAGGATGTCGCCCCCCTGGGGAGTAGATGTTAGTCTGTGGAACACTGGGAAGACCACAGGTGTATTTTCTGGTGATGACACACTTACCAACACAGAACTGGGCAGCCAGCTAGCACAGTTGGTGGAAACTTAGCAAGGTTTTCCATTTCAGCCCCATGTTGCATCGCTGTGGCTGATGAATGTGTCCGTCTGCCCAGAGAAAGGACAAAAATTCTTTGCAAATCTAGTCTCCAGAGTTAAGGTGTGTATGACTCTGCATGTGTGTGTTTCTGTGTCTCTGTGTAGTTAGAGATGTTCGTTCCATATTCTGGCTGTAAGATTATTTTGTTTCATCTCTGCCCCCACCACTGTTGTCATTCCATATTGTCATTCCAACATGGAGAAGACTTGAGCTCTCCAGCTGGCACTCTTGTCTTGTTTGTTACCTCAGTCTCCAGTGAACTCCACCTGACCAGTTGATTCAGAATCAGGCGAGCCTCCCACCCTTTGGCACATCCAGTGAAAGGCCAAACAGCAAGTCCAAGTGAGTTCTAAATTTTAATTAATCACCCTTTATTTTTTACACTTGAGAGTGGTTGTAATAAAGGTTGTCATTAATAAACTTGGTTCTACCTTATGTGGAGTTATGCCTGTCTTCATTCTCTCTTGCAGTTGTGAAATTCTCCAATCCAATGGTGATCAAACTTAAGTGTGCATTGGAATCACCTGGAAAGCTTGTTAAAACACAGGTTACTGGGTTTGCCCATCCCCAGAATTTCTAATTTAGTAGGTCTTGGGTGGAGCTTGAGAATGTGCATTTCTTTTTTTTTTTTAATTAATTAATTTATTTATTTATTTATTTTTGGCTGTGTTGGGTCCTCGTTTCTGTGCGAGGGCTTTCTCTAGTTGCGGCGAGCGGGGGCCTCTCACTATCGCGGCCTCTCTTGTTGCGGAGCACAGGCTCTAGACGCGCAGGCTCAGTAGTTGTGGCTCACAGGCCTAGTCGCTCCGCGGCATGTGGGATCTTCCCAGACCAGGGCTCGAACCTGTGTCCCCTGCATTAGCAGGCAGATTCTCAACCACTGCGTCACCAGGGAAGCCCAAGAATGTGCATTTCTGACACGTTTCCAGGTGATAACTGTTGTTCCTTGTCCGGGAAGGACACTTGGAAAGGCACCGTTCTGATCAGGTTCTCTCAGAGGGGAAAAGGAGAGGGGACATTTTGTGGCTGGGGAGGGGAAGGTCCCTTTGGTGCTGCTGGACACGGACTGATGAGAGACAGGGGCAGAGCTGGGGATGGAGGAAAATCTCTGTCTCTGAAATCATTGTCTGCTGGTCACAATCACCTGGGCACCACCTAGAATACAGATCAGGTCTTGCCCCGAGCAATTCTGGAGTGGGAGAGCCAGAGCCTGTATGTTTAAGAAGCTCCCATGAAAATTTAATGCACAGTGAGATTTAGGACCCATGGACCTAGGTAAATCTTAATAATATTCACAAGCCTTTTATGAGAAAATAATTTCTAGCAGTCTCAGAGCAGGAATATTAAAAATCTACGTTTTTAAGATTAAAATGCCAATGTAAATGTCCTTTCATTGTGAATTATCACTGCAGAGGCGCTTTCAAACTATTAAAGACTATTTTCAAAGATCAAAAGAAAACAAAATTTTATGGTTCACATAGTATTCTCAGACCCTGACACTATGTCTCGATACTTGTTTGAGAAACAATGTGCCTCACTTCCCTGGATATTTAAGACAAAAATGTTATTTTGACTATAAGGAAATTTATCAGGGGTAACTGGAGATAACTAATCCCGATTTCTTGAGTTTTCTTAGCTGTGCTATAGAGATTATCTGTGCACGTGAGGTAATTGGCCCTCCTTGTTCAGAGCAAACTCTGGGCCAACAAAGGAGAAATGTTACAGCTCAGAAGTCAAAAGGTGCTTTGTCTACAAAACTCAGAACTTACAGGAAGTTTCTTCCATATTTAGAAGGTAGACTTTGGAGGATGATTATTACATTTCTCTATCTCTATTGTTTGACCAGTTCCTACAAACATCATTTGTTTCTATGATTTAAAAATAGCTGATAGTTTCTTTTTTTTTAATGAATGCAGGAATTCAAAAGCAGAATTTCGTGTCATGAAGCACTTGAAAAAGAAGTGCCTTTCCTTGTTCTTCCTCCTTTTTCTTCTCCCAAAGAATAAACCTCTACTTCTCTTGCAGCTTTCTTCCTGCCCCAGGTCCCAGTCATCCTTCTCTCAAGGGGATGCTGAAAAGTGTGTCTTGGCTTGTTCTTATTATGCAGACTGTTTCCTCCTCCCTGCCCCGTGTGTGTGTGTGTGTGTGTGTGTGTGTGTGTGTGTGTAGGGGGCGGGTGGACGCACTAATTCTGCAGTTTCCTGGTTCTGCGGGCTTGGACCAGAGCCCTGGGAAGCCGGTGGGCTGAACAATGAGGAGCCTGAGCCCAGCGACCTGGCAGGCCTTCCCCAGCTCTTTGTCATTTATTCCACGAAGCCCTCCTCCTCTAGGGAAATCCTGTTGAGACCTCCAAGGAAGAACTGGGAAGCTCTCCATAAACACTGGCCAATGAGGTTGGTGGCCAGCTCTCTCCAGGGAGGCCGGGGGGCTGTTTCTAAGTGATGCCCTTTCAGGAGTAGGAGGCCTAGTCTTTGAATGAGAAGGAAAATGCAGTGTTTGGAAATACTTTAGTTTTGGCCTTATCATGGTGACATGATAAAGTCTATACGTGACAACAGACGAGGCAGACGTATCTAGGTGCGGGTAGGGGACAGAGAAGGGAAGCCAAATTCTGCACGGGACCGAAGCCATCTGTAGACTCGAGCGTTTGATTTTTTGGAAGAGTTTGCGACAGAAGAGTTTATAAAATTACGGTTTTTAAGACTTATTTGAGGAATTAAATACAGTTTCCTTTGGGGGGTGTTCATGCTGAGTAGTTCTCTTGTAAGCTTGGCACCAAGGAGAGGATGGGTGCCTGAGTGAGTTCATCCTGGTATCCTTTTACCTAAACCAAACTCCTCAGGACCTGCCCTGGCCAGTAATTCCTTCACTTCCAGGAACCCCCAACAGAAGAAAAGCTGAAGGAAGAGCAGGTTAGTGCCTGGGCTTTACACTGTAAATTTACTCTGAAAAGAAAATGGTAGCATGCAAACAAGGTAGTGCTTCGCATGCTGTTGCTCTTCATTGGATGTGTAGTTGCAGTACACGTAGCAGAGGGCCAGCTAGAATGCCGCCTTTTAAACCTGGAGCTTGTCAGCTTGCATCAGCTTTTGCTTTTTTGCAGAACGACTGGTTTGAAAGGAACGTTTTAACAGCCTGCCCTCTAGTGGCGACCTTGTAGAACCACCCCTGACTTGAGTTGGAAGAGTCACTACAGTCTATTCAGAGGCCCTTGCTCTTTGGAGAAACTTGAGGGTGTACAGCTGTATGTTGCTTGCTTAGGGTAGGTAGATGTTTTATTCCTTTGACACTCCTGAAAAATGACAGAGTTTGTTTTGGAAAGTTAGGGAGCAGGTGTTAAGCTCCCTTCACCATCAAAGTCCCAGTCTTATGGCTAAGACTTTCCAGGGCACTGTAGCAATGTGTACAGGTTGAAGCTGGGCCCTGCCCTCCTGCCTAGGCTCAGACGAAGTTTCTAGAAGGGGTGGCGACAGTCTGAAACTGCTAATCTGCCAGGCAAGAGGCACTGCCTCCGTCAAAATGCCCAACGAGGAGGGGCGGTGCACTGAGCGTTTACACTTTCCCTCCCAGCTCACCCCTACTCTCCACTGGCACTCTGGAGGCTTCTGTGACCCAAGGCCCCAGTGTCCTGATCTGCGTCTGTATTCCTCTTCCAGACAAGCAAGTCTCCTGAAACAAAGATTAGACATTCCTTGTATTCCCTCTAAAAGCACCCCTGTGGAGTTTGCTTTGAACTGAGAATTTGCAACCTTGATTTTAAAGGCTGTGAAGACTGGTAGAGTGTTCCTGACTGCAACTTGTGTTTTAGGAGTTTGTTATAGGTTGAATTGCATCTTCCAAAAATTCATGTGAACTCCTAACCTCCAGGACCTCAGAATGTGACCTTATTTGGAAATAGTGTTGTTGCAGATGTAATTAAGATGAGGTCATACTGGGTGGGTTCCTACTCCAGTAGATTATTGTCCTTATAAAAAGGGGAAACTTGGACACAGACATGCACACAGGGAGAAAGCCATGTGAACGTGAAGGCAGAGATCAGGTGATGCATCTGTAAGGCAAGGAATGCCAAAGACTGAACGAGTCACCAGAAGCCAGGAGAGAGGCATGGAATCGACCCTCCCCCAGAGCCTCCAGAAGGAGCCAACCCTATCAACACCTTGATTTTGGACTTTTAGCCTCCAGAATTATGAAACAATAAATTTCTGTGCCTTAAGCCATCTACATTGTGGTATTTTGTTTTAATAGCACTAGGAACCTAATAGAGCTTGAGCACCTATTGCTGGTTTTCAGGCTGGAAATGGTAGGACCATGTGCTGCTTTTAGCTGGTAGAATGTGTATGTGGCTCTTATTATTTGAATGGATGCCCCCGAACATGGCTAAGGACTTGCTCTCTGTATCTGCTTTCAGCTCTTTGAAAACAGCCTTGATAACGTTTTGTGGGGCATTTAAAACAAGGGATGCTTTATTACATGTTGATTAAAAACGGTCACACTGGGGTGGAGTCAAGACGGCGTACTAGGAGGATGCAGAATTTGCGTGTCCTCACAACGAGGGCACCTACCAGGCACCAGTGGGGGACCACGGACACCTAAGGGGACAGGAGGAACCCCCAGCTACCGGGTAGGATGTGGGGCATCGGGGGAGTGAAGGGGGAGGAGAAGTGGAGGTGGGATGGGACTGGCACCTCTGAGGGGTGGCTGGGGGAGGGGAGGGGTTCCTACACCCAGGGAGACCCACCCACGGTTAGGGGTGCACCGGGGACAGGGGAGACCCTGTGGGAGACAGTGGGGGAGGGACACGAAGGAACAGAAGGGAACCGTGGCCAGGGCTTTCCCTGTCCACTTAGGCACCGGGGAGCCTGTTTGGCTCCTGGGCCTAATCCTCTGCCCGCGGAGCCTCCCTCCTGCACGCAGACCCCAAGCCCCGCCCCTACACCCCCACCCAGGGCCCCACCTCTACACTCGGAGACCCCCCCTGAGACCCCCTCCAAGGTGCTGGGCCTAAGCCCCACCCACACACCCTCACTCAGGGCCCCACCTCCAAACTCCGGAGCGCCACGCTCCAGAGGCCCTCCTTTCCATGTGCTGCCTCTCCCCTGCCACAGGTCCTAAGCAGAGGCCCTGCCCCACGCTTGAACGTCACCCCGCCTAGACCCCGCCCCACCCAAACCCCACCCCTGCCTAAGTTCCACCCCCCAGCCTAAACTCCGCCCCCATAGCCAAAGCTTTTTTTTTTTTCTTTTTTCCTCTTTTAGATTGGGGTTCTGTTTTACCTTGTTGATTCATTGTTTTGATTCTTGTATATTTTTATTTTTTGTAACAAATCTTTTATTTTTCTAATTTTATTTTATTCTTTATAATTTGTTATTGTTCTCTCCTTTTGGCTTGTCCCCCCACCCTTTTTAGTTTCTTTTTTCTGTTGTGGTTTTATTTTACCTTGTTGCAGTTGTTTCAATTATAGTTTTATTGTTCCTAATATATTTTAACTTTTTCTAATTGTATTTTGTTTTTTATTCTTTGATATTGTACTGCTCCTTTTTTTCTTTCTTTCTTCCTTTTTTTTTTTTAAATTTAGCGTGCCACAAAGCTTGCGGTATCTTGGTTCCCAGGCCGGATGTCAGGCCCGAACTGCTGTGGGGAGAGGTCCGAGTCCAAACTGCTGGACTAACAGACAACCTCAGACCCCAGGGAATATCAGTCGAGTGAGGCCTCCCGGACGTCCTCATCTCAGAACCAACACCTGGCTCTATCCAACTGCCTGCAAACTCCAGTGCTGGATGTCTCAGGCCAAACAACCAGTAAGACGGGAACACAGCCCCACCCATCAAAAAAAAAAATTGAAACAACAAAAAAATATGTTACAGACGAAGGAGCAAGGTAAAAACCTACAAGACCAAATAAAAGAAGAGGAAATAGGCAACCTACCTGAAAAAGAATTCAGAGTAATGTTAGTAAAGATGATCAAAATCTCAGAAACAGAATGGAGAAAATACAAGAAACATTTAACAAAGATCTAGAAGAGCAAAAGGGCAAACAAACAGTGATGAACAACACAATTACTGAAAATAAAAATACTCTAGAAGGAATCAATAACAATAACTGAGGCAGAAGAACGGATAAGTGAGCTGGAAGATAAAATGCTGGAAATAACTGCCAGGGAGCAGAATAAAGAAAAAAGAAGGAAAAAAATAGAGGACAGTCTCAGAGAACTCTGGCACAACATTAAACACACCAACATTCGAATTATAGGGGTCCCAGAAGAAGAGAAAAAGAAAGGGTCTGAGAAAATATTTGAAAAGTTTATAGTCGAAAACTTCCCTAACATGGGAAAGGAAATAGTCAATCAAGTCCAGGAAGCACAGAGAGTCCCATACAGGATAAACCCAAAGAGAAACATGCCAAGACACATAGTAATCAAACTATCAAAAATTAAATACAAAGAAAAAATACTAAAAGCTGCAAAGGAAAAACAATATACAAGGGAATCCCCATAAGATTAACAGCTGACATTTCAGCAGAAACTCTGCAAGCCAGAAGGGAATGGCAGGACATATTTAAACTGATGAAAGGGAAAAAACTACAACCAAGATTACTCTACCCAGCAAGGATCTCATTCAGATTTGATAGAGAAATTAAAACCTTTACAGATAAGCAAAAGTTAAGAGAATTCAGCACCACCCAACCAGCTTTACAACAAGTGCTAAAGGAACTTCTCTAGGCAGGAAACACAAGAAAAGGAAAAGACCTACAAAAACAAACCCAAAACAATTAAGAAAATGGTAAAAGGAACATACCTATCGATAATTACCTTAAATGTAAATGGATTAAATGCTCCAACCAAAAGGCATGGACTGGCTGAATGGATAAAAAATTAAGACCCGTATATATGCTGTCTACAAGAGACCCACTTCAGACCTAAGGACACATACAGACTGAAAGTGAGGGGATGGAAAAAGATATTCCATGCAAATGGAAATCAAAAGAAACCTGGAGTAGCAATTCTCATATCAGACAAAATAGACTTTAAAATAAAGACTACTACAAGAGACAAAGAAGGACACTACATAATGACCAAGGGATCGATCCAAGAAGAAGATATAACAATTGTAAATATTTATGCACCCAACATAGGAGGACCTCAATACATAAGGCAAACGCTAACAGCCATAAAAGGGGAAATCGACAGTAACACAATCATAGTAGGGGACTTTAACACCCCACTTTCACCAATGGACAGATCATCCAAAATGAAAATAAATAAGGAAACAGAAGCTTTAAATGATACATTAAACAAGATGGACTTAATTGATATTTCTAGGACATTCCATCCAAAAACAACAGAATACACATTCTTCTCAAGTGCTCATGGAACACTCTCCAGGATAGATCATATCTTGGGTCACAAATCAAGCCTTCGTAGATTTAAGAAAATTGAAATTGTATCAAGTATCTTTTCTGACCACAGCGCTATGAGACTGGATATCAATTACAGGAAAAAATCTGTAAAGTACAAACAGATGGAGGCTAAACAATACGCTATTAAATAACCAAGAGATCACTGAAGACATCAAAGAGGAAATCAAAAAATACCTAGAAACAAAGGACAATGAAAACACGATGACCCAAAACCTATGGGATGCAGCAAAAGGAGTTCTAAGAGGGAAGTTTATAGCAATACAATCCTACCTCAAGAAACAAGAAACATCTCAAATAAGCAACCTAACCTTACACCTAAAGCAATTAGAGAAAGAAGAAGAACAACAAAAGAAACCCAAAGTTAGCAGAAGGAAAGAAATCATAAAGATCAGATCAGAAATAAATGAAAAAGAAACGAGGGAAACAGTAGCAAAGATCAATAATACTAAAAGCTGGTTCTTTGAGAAGATGAACAATATTGATAAACCATTAGCCAGACTCATCAAGCAAAAAAAGAGAGAAGACTCAAATCAACAGAATTAGAAATGAAAAAGGAGAAGTAACAACTGACACTGCAGAAATACAAAGGATCATGAGAGATTACTACAAGCAACTCTATGCCAATAAAATGGACAACCTGGAAGAAATGGACAAATTCTTTGAAAAGCACAACCTTCTGGGACTGAACCAGGAAGAAATAGAAAATATGAGCAGACCAATCACAAGCACTGAAATTGAAACTGTGATTAAAAATCTTCCAACAAACAAAAGCCCAGGACCAGATGGCGTCACAGGTGAATTCTATCAAACATTTAGACAAGAGCTAACACCTGTCCTTCTCAAACTCTTCCAAAATATAGCAGAGGGAGGACCACTCCCAAACTCATTCTACAAGGCTCCCATCACCCTGATACCAAAACCAGACAAAGATGTCACAAAAAAAGAAAACTACAGGCCAATATCACTGATGAACATAGATGCAAAACTCCTCGACAAAATACTAGCAAACAGAATCCAACAGCACATTAAAAGGATCATACACCATGATGAAGTGGGGTTTATCCCAGGAATGCAAGCATTCTTCAATATATGCAAATCAATCAGTGTGATACACCATATTAACAAATTGAAGAATAAAAACCATATGATCATCTCAATAGATGCAGGAAAAGCTTTTGACAAAATTCAACACCCATTTATGATAAAAACTCTCCAGAAAGTAGGCATAGAGGGAACCTACCTGAACATAATAAAGGCCATATAGGACAAACCCACAGCCAACTTCATTCTCAATGGTGAAAAACTGAAAGCATTTCCTCTAAGATCAGGAACAAGACAAGGTTGCCCACTCTCACCACTGTTATTCAATATAGTTTTGGAACTTTTAGCCATGCCAATCAGAGAAGAAAAAGAATTAAAGGAATCCAGATCAGAAAAGAAGAAATAAAACTGTCACTGTTTGCAGATGACATGATACTATACATAGAGAATCCTAAACATGCTACCAGAAAACTACTAGAGCTAATCAATGAATTTGGTAGAGTAGCAGGATACAAAATTAATGCACAGAAATCTCTTGCATTCCTATACACTAATGATGAAAAATCTGAAAGAGAAATTAAGGAAACACTCCCATTTACGATTGCAACAAAAAGAATAAAATACCTAGGAATAAACCTACCTAAGGAGACAAAAGACCTGTATGCAGAAAACTATAAGACCCTGATGAAAGAAATTAAAGATGATACAAACAGATGGAGAGATACATTATGTGCTTGCATTGGAAGGATCAACATTGTGAAAATGACTATACTATGGAAAGCAATCTACAGATTCAGTGCAATCCCTATCAAACTACCAATGGCATTTTTCACAGGACTAGAGCAAAAAATTTCACAATTTGTATGGAAACACAAAAGACCCCAAAGAGCCAAAGCAATCTTGGGAAAGGAAAACAGAGATGGAGGAATCAGGCCCCTGGACTTCAGATTATACGACAAAGCTACAGTAATCAAGACAGTATGGTACTGGCACAAAAACAGAAATATAGATCACTGGAACAGGATAGAAAGCCCAGAGATAAACCCACACACATATGGTCACCTTATCTTTGATAAAGGAGGTAAGAGTATACAATGGGGAAAAGACAGTCTCTTCAATAAGTGGTGCTGGGAAAACTGGACAGCTACATGTAAAAGAATGAAATTAGAACACTTCCTAATACCACACGCAAAAATAAACTCAAAATGGATTAAAGACCTAAATGTAAGGCCAGACACTATAAAACTCTTAGGGGAAAACATAGGCAGAACACTCTATGACATAAATCACAGCAAGATACTTTTTGACCCTCCTCCTGGAGTCATGGAAATAAAAACAAAAATAAACCAATGGTACCTAATGAAACTTCAAAGCTTTTGCACAGCAAAGGAAACCATAAACAAGACGAAAAGACAACCCTCCGAATTGGAAAAAATATTTGCAAATGAAGCAACTGACAAAGGATTAATCTCCAAAATATACAAGCAGCTCATGTAGCTCAATATCAAAAAAACAACCCAACCTAAAAATGGGCAGAAGACCTAAATAGACATTTCTCCAAAGAAGATATACAGATTGCCAACAAACACATGAAAAGATGCTCAACATCACTAATCATTAGAGAAATTCAAATCAAAACTACAATGAGGTACCACCTCACACCAGTCAGAATGGCCATCATCAAAAAATCTATCAACAATAAGTGCTGGAGAGGGTGTGGAGAAAAGGGAACCCTCTTGCACCGTCGGTGTGATTGTAAATTGATACATCCACTATGGAGAACAGTATGGAGGTTCCTTAGAAAACTAAAAATAGAACTACAATATGACCCAGCAATCCCACTACTGGGCATATACCCTGAGAAAACCATAAAGCAAAAAGAGTAATGTTCCACAGTGTTCACTGCAGCACTATTTACAGTAGCCAGGACATGGAAGCAACCTAAATGTCCATCGACAGATGAATGGATAAAGAAGATATGGCACGTATATACAATGGAATATTACTCAGTGATAAAAAGAAACGAAACTGAGTTATTTGTAGTGAGGTGGATGGACCTAGAGTCTGTCATACAGAGTGAAGGAAGTCAGAAAGAGAAAAACAAATAGTGTATGCTAACACATATATATGGAATCTAAAAAATAAAAGGTTCTGATGAACCTAGGGGCAGGACAGGAATAAAGACACAGATGTAGGGAATGGACTTGAGGACACGGGAAGGGGGAAGGGTAAGCTGAGACGAAGTGAGAGAGTAGCACTGACATATATACACTACCAAATGTAAAATAGATAACTAGTGAGAAGCAGCTGCATAGCACAGGGAGATCAGCTCGGTGCTTTGCGACTACCTAGAGGGGTGGGATAGGGAGGATGGGAGGGAGACACAAGAGGAAGGGGTTATGGGGATATACGTGTGCGTATAGCTGATTCACTTTGTTATACAGCAGAAACTAACACAACACTGTAAAGCAATTATACTCCAATAAAGATGTTAAAAAAAACAACTTGGCACTGAACAAATAAAATGTATAAAACTTAAAAAAATGGTCACACTGCAGTATGTATTTCTTTGAAGTAAACCATCTTACATGCAACTTGTGTGAGTGATTAAAGTCTTATAAATAAAACAGCTAATTTCCATGACTCTGCTTTCTTTAGTCTTGTTACTTTGTGACTGAATCAGCCCACTACTTCACCAACCCCTGCTGCAAGCCAGCTACCAGAGGTGAATGCATCTTCCATCCCTTGAAATAACAGGTAACATTCACTGAAAGTTTACTATGTTCCAGGCACTGTGCTATAAGCACTCTGCATACATTTTTGAGGAAATGTAAACTGCAGGGGAGGAAAAAAACCACACTCGTGGAAAATATAAATTTCACCAAGAGCATATGTCCTCCAAGGTGGTGCTGGCTGAGATGGGAGGACATGGGTAATGGAAGAAGGCCTGGAGGAAGAAGAGAGGCCTGACCTGGGCCCTCAGGGAGAGCAGAGGAAGACACTCCGGGGCAGGAATGAGGAGGTGAGTGCCGCTGGGGAGATGGGGAGGCCCTAGAGCTTCCACACTGCAGGAGTGGGGAGAAGTGTGGGTAAGCCATGAGAAGTTCAGGTACAGAGAGTGCTGGAGTTGTGGCCAGTCTCTGGCTCATGCCAAGCACTCAATAAGTTGCTGAATGACCAGGTGAGATAATTGAGGTGTTGGGTATGAATGAAGAGGTGACTGATGCAAAGTAGAATTTAGGGTAAAGCTGGTCAGTGTCTGCAGGTGCAAACCCCCTGCCATCTGGGAATAGTTAAAAAATCATTCCAAGAAGTCTGCCACAATTGTCTATCAAAGCATTTTGTGGAAGGCAAAGTGCCAGTTGCAACACCCGTGCCTTCTAAAGAAGTCACCATAACTTTACAGGCCGCAGGAAATGTCGTGTTTTATCCTTGTTCTGGAATCCACTTTTTTCCTCCATCCAGGTCCAGTGTCCCTCTGAAATTTCTATGATCTGGGGGCTGGCACGGAGCTCACCATGCTGCAGCAGGGGACATTGCCCTGAAGCAGGTGGAGGTTGGAGGCGACCAGGTCCTTGTGTTTGACAGTGGTTCTCAGCTCTAGATGCCCATTAGAATCACCCGGGAGCATTACACAAACAAACCACTGTGCAGCCCTTCCCCACCCCCCACCCCCTTTTAAAGCCTCCGGGTAATTCTAATGTGCCACCAGGGTTTCTCAAACTTCAATATACATAAATCACCTGGGTCTTAATTCACCTGGGTCATAATTCACTTTAAATTATCTGGGTCTGATTTAGCCAGTCTTAAGCGGAGCTAGAGTCTGAGGCTCCAGCAGGCTCCCAGGTGACACTGATGTCATCTGCAGAACACAGTTTGAGAGGCAAGGACAATCTACAAGTAGGCCTTGTTTAGAACCGTGCAAAATTAATACCTTATTGACATTTCTGGGTGATATCTTTCCTAAAACTACTAAGCTGAAATTTTCAGGTCTGGGTAAGAAAATACAGGGTGATTATAAATAGGCAATACGTATATGTTTGTTAAATACATTTTATTTTGATTACAAAAGAAAAATGTGCTTAATGCAGAAAACACAGGAAAACAGAAAAAGAAATCACGTGTATTTTCACCATCTAGAGGCCTATGCTGGTATACACCATCTAGAGGTATGTTAGTGTGTGTCTTTCCATTACTTTTTTGTTTGTTTTAAATTGTATAATACTGTTTATACTGTTCTGTAGTCTGCTCTTTTTTTTTTTTTTTCTTTTTCAAAACAGAACGTGTTCAACGTCAGTGAATATTTTATACAATAAAAATTTGTGGTCACATAGTATTCTCTGGTATAGATCAGGGGTCCTCAAAATGTGGAAATGTGGACAAGGGAATCTTGGGGCTTCCCAAGACCCTCTCAGAGAGTCCACAAGCTCAAATTATTTCATAATGTTATAAGACGTTATTTCCCTTTTTTGATACCATTCTTTCTGAGTGTACAGTGGAGTTTTTCAGAGACTACATGATGATGTTATATCATCACTCTGACAGCTAATGGAATGTGTATGTATTGAATGTTTCTGTGTTTAAATATTTCTCCCTTTTAATTTCTGATATAGGAAATACTCATACAAATAACCCACATACACAAAAGTTGTTTAGGGGCTTCAGTCATTGTTCAAAGTGTAAAGGGGTCCTGAGAACAAAAACTTTGGGAACTCCTGGTGTAGATAAACTATAATTTAATTAACCAACCCATCACTATTAGAAATTTAGACTCTTCCCCATTAAATAACTTTTCTTTAAATTTTATTTTATTTTTTTATACAGCAGGTTCTTATTCGTTATCTATTTTATAAATATTAGTGTATATATGTCAATCCCAATCTCCCGATTCAACCCACCACCAGCCACCCACCCGCTTTCCCCCCTTGGTGTCCATACGTTTGTTCTCTACACCTGTGTCTCTATTTCCGCCTTGCAAACCAGTTCATCTGTACCATTTTTCTAGATTCCACATATATGCGTTAACATACAGTATCTGTTTTTCTCTTTCTGACTTACTTCACTCTGTATGACAGTCTCTAGGTCCATCCACGTCTCTACAAATGATCCAATTTTGTTCCTTTTTATGGCTGAGTAATATTCCATTGTATTTACATACCACATCTTCCTTATCCATTCGTCTGTCGACGGGCATTTAGGTTGCTTTGGTGACCTGGCTATTGTAAATAGTGCTGCAGTGAATATTGGGGTGCATGTGTCTTTTTGAATTATGGTTTACTCTGGGTATATGCCCAGTAGTGGGATTGATGGGTCATATGGTAATTCTATTTTTAGTTTTTTAAGGAACCTCCATACTGTTCTCCATAGTGGCTGTATCAATTTACATTCCCATCAACAGTGCAAGAGGGTTCCCTTTTCTCCACACCCTCTCTAGCATTTGTTGTTTGTAGATTTTCTGATGATGCCCATTCTAACCAGTGGGAGGTGATACCTCATTGTAGTTTTGATTTGCATTTCTCTAATAATTAGTGATGTTGAGCAGCTTTTCATGTGCCTCTTGGCCATCTCTATGTCTTCTTTGGAGAAATGTCTATGTAGGTCTTCTGCCCATTTTTGGACTGGGTTGTTTGTTTTTTTAACATTGAGCTGCATATATATTTTGGAGATTAATCCTTTGTCCGTTGATTTGCTTGCAAATATTTTCTCCCATTCTGAGGGTTGTCTTTTCATCTTGTTTATAGTTTCCTTTTCTGTGCAAAAGCTTTTAAGTTTCATTAGGTCCCATTTGTTTATTTTTGTTTTTATTTCTATTACTCTAGGAAGTGGGTCAAAAAAGATCTTGCCGTGATTTATGTCAAAGGGTGTTCTGCCTATGTTTTCCTCTAAGAGTTTTATAGTGTCTGGTCTTACATTTAGGTCTTTAATCCATTTTGAGTTTATTTTTGTGTATCGTGTTAGGAAGTGTTCTAATTTCATATTTTTACATGTAGCTGTCCAGTTTTCCCACAACTACTTATTGAAGAGACTGTCTTTTCTCCATTGTATATTCTTGCCTCCTTTGTCATAGATTTAGTTGACCATAGGTGTGTGGGTTTATCTCTGGGCTTTCTATCCTGTTCCATTGATCTATATTTCTGTTTTTGTGCCAGTACTATACTGTCTTGATTACTGTAGCTTTGTAGTATTGTCTGAAGTCAGGGAGTCTCATTCCTCCAGCTCAGTTTTTTCCCTCAAGATTGCTTTGGCTATTCGGGGTCTTTTGTGTCTCCATACAAATTTTAAGATTTTTTGTTCTAGTTCTGTAAAAAATGTCATTGGTAATTTGATAGGGATTGCATTGAATCTGTAGATTGCTTTGGGCAATATAGTCATTTTCACAATATTGATTCTTCCAATTCAAGAACATGGTGTATCTCTCCATCTGTTTGTGTCATCTTTGATTTCTTTCATCAGTGTCTTATAGTTTTCTGCATACAGGTCTTTTGTCTCCTCAGATAGGGTTATTCCTACGTATTTTATTCTTTTTGTTGCAACGGTGAATGGGGTTGTTTCCTTAATTTCTCTTTCTGATCATTGGTTTTTAGTGTATAGGAATGCAAGAGATTTCTGTGCATTAATTTTGTATCCTGCTACTCTACCAAATTCATTGATTAGCTCTAGTAGTTTTCTGGTAGCATCTTTAGAATTCTCTACGTATAGTGTCATGTCATCCGTGAACAGTGACAGTTTTACTTCTTCTTTTCCAATTTGTATTCCTTTTATTTCTTTTTCTTCTCTGATTGCCATGGCTAGGACTTCCAAAACTATGTTGAATAATAGTGGCAAGGGTGGGCATCCTTGTCTTGTTCCTGATCTTAGAGGAAATGCTTTCAGTTTTTCACCATTGAGAATGATGTTTGCTGTGGGTTTGTCGTATATGGCCTTTATTATGTTGAGGTAGGTTCCCTCTATGCCCACTTTCTGGAGAGTTTTTATCATAAGTGGGTGTTGAATTTTGTCAAAAGCTTTTTCTGCATCTATTGAGATGATCATATGGTTTTTATTCAGTTTGTTAATATGGTGTATCACATTGACTGATTTGCATATATTGAGGGATCCTTGCATCCCTGGGATAAATCCCACTTCATCATGGTGTATGATCCTTTTAATGTGTTGTTGGATTCTGTTTGCTAGTATGTTGTTGAGGATTTTTGCATCTATGTTCATCAGTGATATTGGTCAGTAATTTTCTTTTTTTGTAGTTTCTTTGTCTGGTTGTGGTATCAAGGGTGATGGTGGCTTTGTAGAATGAGTTTGGGTGTGTTCTTTCCTCTGCAATTTTTTGGAAGAGTTTGAGAAGGATGAGTGTTAGCTCGTCTCTAAATGTTTGATAGAATTCACCTGTGAAGCCATGTGGTCCTGGACTTTTGTTTGTTGGAAGATTTTTTTAAAGATAAATTTATTTGTTTTTTTATTTTTGTCTGTATTGGTTTTTCGTTGCTCTGCGTGGGCTTTCTCTAGTTGTGGTGAGTGGGGGCTACTCTTCGTTGTGGTGTCCAGGTTTCTCATTGTCGTGACTTCTCTTGTTGTAGAGCACGGGCTCTAGGCACGAGGGTTTCAGTAGTTGTGGCTCGTGGGCTCTAGAGCGCAGGCTCAGTAGTTGTCACGCATGGGCTTAGTTGCTCTGCGGCATGTGGGATCTTCCCAGCCCAGGGCTCGAACCCGTGTCCCCTGCATTGGCAGGCGGATTCTTAACCATTGCACCACTAGGGAAGCCCTGTTGGAAGACTTTCAATCACAGTTTCAATTTCATTACTTGTGATTGGTCTGTTCATACTTTCTATTTCTTCCTGGTTCAGTCTTGGAAGGTTATACCTTTCTAAGAATTTGTCCATTTCTTCCACGTTGTCCATTTTATTGGCACAGAGTTGCTTGTAGTAGTCTTTTATGATGCTTTGTACTTCTGCAGTGTCCATTATAACTTCTCATTTTTCATTTCTAATTTTATTGATTTGAGTCCTCTCCCTCTCTTTCTTGATGAGTCTGGCTAAAGGTTTATCAATTTTGTTTATCTTCTCAGAGAACCAGCTTTTAGTTTTATTGATCTTTGCTATTGTTTTCTTTGTTTCTATTTCATTTATTTCTGCTCTGATCTTCATGATTTCTTTCCTTCTACTAACTTTGGGTTTCGTTTGTTCTTCTTTCTCTAGTTCCTTTAGGTGTAAGCTTAGATTTTTTTATTTGAGATTTTTCTTGTTTCTTGAGGTAGGATTGTATTGCTATAAAATTCCCTCTTTGAACTGCTTTTGCTGCATCGCATAGGTTTTGGATCATCGTGTTTTCATTGTCATTTGTCTCTACGTATTTTTTGATTTCCTCTTTGATGTTTCAGTGATCTCTTGGTTACTTAGTAACGTATTGTTTAGCCTACATGTGTTTGTGTTATTTTACGTTTTTTCCCCTGTAATTTATTTCTAATCTCATAGCGTTGTGGTCAGACAAAATGCTTGATATAATTTCAATTTTCTCAAATTTACCAGTGCTTGATTTGTGACCCAAGATGTGATCTATCCTGGAGAATGTTCCATGTGCACGTGAGAAGAAAGTGTAATCTGCTGTTTTTGGATGGAATGTCCTATAAATATCAATTAAATCTATCTGGTCTATTGTGTCATTTAAAGCTTGTGTTTCCTTATTAATTTTCTGTCTGGATGATCTGTCCATTGGTGTAAGGAGGCGTTAATGTCCCCCACTATTGTTGTGTTACTGTTGATTTCCTCTCTTATAGCTGTTAGCATTTGCCTTATGTATTGAGGTGCTCCTATGTTGGGTGCATATATATTTATGATTGTTATATCTTCTTCTTGGATTGATCCCTTGATCATTATGTAGTGTCCTTCCTTGTTTCTTGTAACATTCTTTAAAGTCCATTTTGTCCGATATGAGTATTGCTACTCTAGCTTTCTTTTGATTTCCATTTGCGTGGAATATCTTTTTCCATCCCCTCACTTTCAGTCTGTATGTGTCCTTAGGTCTGAAGTGGATCTCTTGTAGACAGCATATATATGGGTTTTGCTTTTGTATCCATTCAGCGAGCCTGTGTCTTTTGGTTAGAGGATTTAATCCATTCAAATTTAAGGTAATTATTGAATTATCGATATGTATATTCCTATTACCATTTTCTTAATTGTTTTGGGTTTGTTTTTGTAGGTCCTTTTCTTCTCTTGTGTTTCCAACGTAGAGAAGTTCCTTTAGCATTTGTTGTAGAGCTGGTTTGGTGGTGCTGAATTCTCTTAGCTTTTGCTTGTCTGAAAAGCTTCTGATTTCTCTGTCGAATCTGAATGAGATCCTTGCTGGGTAGAGTAATCTTGGTTGTAGGTTCTTCCCTTTCATCACTTTAAATATATCATGCTACTCCCTTCTGGGTTGTAGAGTTTCTGCTGAGAATTCAGCTGTTAACCTTATGGGAGTTCCCTTGTATGTTATTTGTCATTTTTCCCTTGTTGCTTTTAATAATTTTTCTTTGTCTTTAATTTTTTTCAATTTGATCCCTATGTGTCTCAGTGTGTTTCTCCTTGGGTGTCCTGCCTGGGACTCTCTGCGCTTCCTGGACCTGGGTGGCTGTTTCCTTTCCCATGTTAGGGAAGTTTTCAACTATAATCTCTTCAAATATTTTCTCAGGTCCTTCCTCTCTCTCTTCTCCTTCTGGGACCCCTATAATGCAAATGTTGGTGCGTTTAAAGTAGTCCCAGAGGTCTGTTATGCTGTCTTCATTTCTTTTCATTCTTTTTTCTTTATTCTCTTCTGTGGCAGTGAATTCCACCATTCTGTTTTACAGGTCACTTATCTGTTCTTCTGCCTCAGTTCTTCTGCTATTGATTCCTTCTAGTGTATTTTTCATTTCAGTTACTGTATTGTTCATCTCTGTTTGTTTTTTCTTTAATTCTTCTAGGTCTTTGTTAAACATTTCTTGCATCTTCTCGATCTTTGCCTGCATTCTTTTTCCGAGGTCCTGGATCATCTTCACTGTCATTATTCTGAATTCTTTTTCTGGAAGGTTGCCTATCTCCACTTCATTTAGTTGTTTTTACTGGGCTTTTATCTTGTTCCTTCATCTGGTACATAGTCCTCTGCCTTTTCATTTTGTCTGTCTTTCTGTGAATGTGGTTTTTGTTCCACAGTCTGCAGGATTGTAGTTCTTCTTGCTTCTGCTGTCTACCCTCTGGTGGATGAGGCTATCTAAGAGGCTTATGCAAGCTTACTGATAGGAGGGACTGGTGGTGGGTAGAGCTGGGTGTTGTTCTGGTAGGCAGAGCTCAGTAAAACTCTAATCTGCTTGTCTGCTGATGGGTGGGGCTGAGTTCCTTCCCTGTTGGTTGTTTGGCCTGAGGTGACCCAGCACTGGAGCCCACAGACCCTTTGGTGGGGCTAATGGGGTCACACCAAGGAGTACTTCTCAGAACTTCTGCTGCCAGTGTCCTTGTCCCCGTGGTGAGCCACAGCCATCCCCTGCTTCTGCAGGAGTCCCTCCAACACTAACAGGTAGGTCTGGTTCAGTCTCCTATGGGGTCACTGCTCCTTCCCCCTGGGTCCTGATGTGCCCACTGCTTTGTGTGTGCCCTCCAAGAGTGGAGCCTCTGTTTCCCCAAGACCTGTCAAAGTCCTGCAATCAAATCCTGCTAGCCTTCAAAGTCTAATTCTCTGGGAATTCTCCCTCCCACTGCTGGACTCCCAGGTCGGTAAGCCTGATGTGGGGCTCAGAACCTTCACTCCAGTGGGTGGACTTCTGTGGTATAATTGTTCTCCAGTTTGTGAGACACCCACCCAGCAGTTATGGGATTTGATTTTATTGTGATTGTGCTCCTCCTACCATCTCATTGTGGCTTCTCCTTTGTCTTTGGATGTGGGGTATTTTTTTGGTGAGTTCCAGTGTCTTCCTGTCGATGATTGTTCAGCAGTTAGTTGTGATTCCGTTGCTCTCGCAAGAGGGAGTGAGCACACGTCCTTCTACTCCACCATCTTGAACCAGTCTCTGCAGTGAACTTTCTTATATATTTCTTATACTTTGCACATTGATAGAGCCCTAATAGTGGAATGACTGGATCAAAGGATTAAAAACATCTCATTTGTGGCACCAAATGAATACCTTACCATAGACATTTAAATTTTAAAGTGAAAATTGTTTAAGTCAAGATTTGCACCCAAATTAAAAGAGGAAAGATTAATGTCTCCAGATTAGCATTTTTGTTTACCTAACAAAAATAGAATTCCAGTTACACCACAAACCCAGACCTGTTGCAGTAGAGGTATTTAATTACCATTGTGGCGTCTGGAGTGCAGAGCTGCATGCCCTACCCCCGTCTTTTGCTTAGAGTGTGAGAACTTAAATGAGAAAACGGCTCTCAAGATTCTGTCAGGCCATTTTAGGAAAGATCATCTCAGGACTCTGGCTTCATATTCTAATTTAATTTCTACTGATGCTAATTGGTAATGAGGACTCTTAGCACACATTTTTTTTTTTTAACAAGAAGAAAAGCATACAAATTTAACTTTTTTGCATGTACATGGGAGTCTTCAAAAGGAAAATGAAGACCAGAAGTCATTAGGACCAAAAGTTTAAACACCTTGTTACACAGAGAACAATAAATTGTGGGGACATGACAAGACAGAGGGGCTGGTGGTAGGAGCAGTATATTGTGGCACGGTGACTAGCAGCTAAATGTGGGAAACTAATGGAAGGTCATTTTAGTAGGTGTGTTTGTACAGGTCCATTTCGGCATTGACTCCCAGTCTCTGGTGATATGAATGTTCTTCCTGGTACAGGGAGGGCACCTTTCTCAGGGGAAATTTCATGTCCTGCTTTTAGGTAGAAAGGGGGAGTCACAGAGCCCTTCCTGTGTCTGCTGTTTCTCAAGCTTAGTGCACATTTTTTGAGCCTCACGTATGTCAAACATTCTACTAAGTTCTAGAGCGAGAGAGGGAAGAGCGGGAGGTACTAAAACCAGAACGAAGAGTAAGGCAGGGCCACCCCTTTCACTGCAGTGCAGAGCAAAGGCTGGAGGAGATTTGATTCCTTTATTGACTCTGTCATGGAAAGACCTGGAGTCAAGCTGGACATTGGAACAAATGCCTTAATGACTCGGTCTCTGGGGAGACCCTAGGAGGCTGGTCAGTCGCTAAGCCTGAAGAATATCATACAATCTGTACTCAGTGAAAAAGCTCCTCAGGTTGCTTTAGTAAAGCAAACCCATGCGTGGCAAAGTAAGAAAGTCACAGACAGTGTGTGTGCTGGTTGGACTCAGAGCTTAGCCACTGGTTATAGCATGGGTGTGGCCTTAGACACGTGGCTTTCTCTCTCCTATCCTCAGAGCCTCCCTCATGAGTGGAGATAGTCATGCCTATACCACAGGGATGTTGCAAGGATGAAAAGTGTCGAACTGCTCTTCTTCCCCAAACCCCAGTCATGCTTCAGATCTCTCTTAAATCAGCTTTCTCAGGGAGCTCCGTTAGCCCCGTCCTCTCCACACCAAGATGCGCTCCTGCAGCATCCTCTCTGGAAGAACTTACTTGATTGGCATCTTTTTCCGTGGAATCAGGAACCTCTATGTCGCTAGCACCCAGACCAGGCTACTGCTTTGAGCAAGTCAAAGAGGATGAGCATACCTTTGTTTCTGCGTAGAGAGTATGTGCTCACCTAACGGATGGACTTTTATTCTGAAAAAGAAAACTATTTCTATTTTCCTGTAATATGCCTTTTTCAAAGAGGAACTGACCCTGGCATCTGTCAGCCAACCCTGGATGGGCTCAGGCCTGTGCACTGAGTACAGCAAGTGCCTAATCCTCCCAGGGCACCTCCATCTCCCCCGCCCACCAATCCTGTTTAAGCATCAAACAGGAAAGGCAAAGGTGGGTGAGGATTAAGCCTTGGAAGAAATTATTTTGCTAATGAATTCTGAGTTTTTTCCAGACTTGCAGGATTTCTGAACTCAACATTTTTTGAAAGAGCTATGTTGCCAGGAGGTGGGATCACAGTTAAGCTGAGAAAAATTCGTGCAGGATTGCCAGATTGAATTGAGACCCTCATGAATCTCATGCTTTTAGGTTCAAACAGTAGTAACAGTGTATGTGCTGGGGGACTTCCCTGGTGGTGCAAGGGTTAAGAATCCGTCTGCCAGTGCATGGGACACAGGTTCGGTCCCTGGTCCGGGAAGATCCCACATGCCATGGAGCAACTAAGCCCATGAGCCACAACTACTGAGCCTGTGCTCTAGAGCCTGTGAGCCACAACTACGGAGCTTGTGAGCCACAACTACTGAAGCCCGCGCGCCTAGAGCCCCTGCTCCGCTACGAGAAGCCACCGCAATGAGAAGCCCGTGCACCACAATGAAGAGTAGCCCCCACTCGCTGCAACTAGAGAGAGCCCACGCACAGCAACGAAGACCCAACACAGCCAAAAATAAATTAAATAAATAAATAAATATTTTTTAAAAAGGGTGTATGTGCTGGAGTAGATAGCTACCCTTCATGTCCTGCAGGGGAAAGGGAGACCAAGCTTTCCAAGACAAGCGGAAGTCATGAGTCAGCCATGACTGTAAGGCTGTCAGGCTCACTTGGACACATGGAAAGCTTACGAGGAAGGCTCTGTGCCCCTCAGGAATGCAGCAACTCCCTTTGCCTTCTCGAGATGCTCAGGGCCCCAGACTATCAGCAAGAGGCTCCTGATGCCTGGGCCTTCCATCAGGGTGATGGAGGACAGGCTGCCGTGGTGGATGGTTGTTTCTGGGCTGTGCCCACTAAGGCTAAGCAAGCGTGAGGGTATCCAGATGATTTCTCCAGAGGATGTGTCAGGCAGCATAGATTCCAGGCAGTTCAGGGTACCATTCTGGGAGATGTCTACCATAGACCACACCTGGAGTTGAACAGCTCAGGAAGTTGGCTTGCTCTAAGTGCAGCAGTTTACTTGGCAAGTGATAATGGGTCCCTGGGTCAGAACTGAGGGTTCTCAAAAAGGATGGAAGTTGAATAGTAATCCTGGGTTACTGATGCAGTAAATGGCCTCCTGCTTGCCCAAATAGGATGATGACCCTTTTGTTGGCTAGGTCAGCCTCTCTCTGAGGACTTTAAGGAAAGTTTGCTTGCCCTTCATTCTAATAGAACAATGCTTTTCCATTCTGGCTGCAGATCGGAAATCACCTTTGGAGCTTTAAGAAATTCAGATGCCCAGGCTCCAGCTCCAAAGATTTGATTCTGTAAGTTTTGGGTAAATCACCCCTTTTTCTTTTCTTTTTTTTTTAAGTTATTTTTGAATATTTCAAAGACTTCTTTTTCTCAAGTCATTTTTTTAAAAAATTTATTTATTTATTCTTGGCTGTGCTGGGTCCTCGTTCCTCTGCGAGGGCTTTCTCCAGTTGCGGCAAGCGGGGGCCACTCTTCATCGCGGTGCGCGGGCCTCTCATTATCGCGGCCTCTCTTTTGTTGCGGAGCACAGGCTCCAGACGCGCAGGCTCAGTAGTTGTGGCTCACCGGCCCAGTTGCTCCGCGGCATGTGGGATCTTCCCAGACCAGGGCTCGAACCCGTGTCCCTGCATTGGCAGGCAGACTCTCAACCACTGCGCCACCAGGGAAGCCCCCTTTTTCTTTTCTTAAAGGGGTCTGTTGTTGGTGTCTCTTGGGGACTCCGATGTGACACAATGCCATGTGAGTTAGGAAGCGCTGAAGGGAGCGCTGTGGGCTGAGGGGCTCCGTTGGTGTGTGGAGCAGCCCCTGTAGTGAAGGCTCAGCTGCAATGAGGAAGTGCCCCCTGGACGTCTCCTCCTCAAGATCCCAAGCACCTCAGCCCAGCTCGTGTCCTTTACAGGAGGCCGCTGCTCCTCCTTCATTCCTCCTCTCAGTTCACGTCACCACTGTTTTCCGCCCTGTCTCCCAGCGCAGACATTTGGGAATCATCTTTGATTCCAGTCTCCACCACACACACGTATCTTAGACCTTCTCTGTCTCTCTAGTCCTAGTTCAAGTACCAAGAACCGTGAAGGCTCAGAGGCTCTACCCTTCTCGCAGGCTAACTGCTTAGCTTGCCTCAGTTTCACCAATGCCCACAGGAGGCGTGAGACTTCTGGGTCAGAGACAAAGGACGGCCTTGCAGATGGTGTGAGTTTCATGTTTGTGATAGTTCCTGAGCCCCTAGTCCCTCAGAGGACAGTGACCCAGGTGGCTACTGCACAGTGTCTTGTGCTGCAAGGTGCACTGAGCTCAGCAATCCCCCAACTTTTTTTTTTTTTTTTTTGCTGCGCCTCCTGGCTTGCGGGATCTTAGTTCCCTGACCAACGATCGAACCCAGGCCCCAGCAGTGAAAGCCTGGAATCCTAACCACTGGACCGCCAGGGAATTCCCAGGTATCTCCCAACTTTCTAAGGAGTCTGCAAGCAATCCTGACCAAACTTGGCCCCGAGGGAGGTGTTATCTTTATTATCTCCCACAGTACAAAAATCTGCCCCTGCCCTCAGAAGGAGACACTATCTCTATCTTACAAGGCTGTTACATAAACATCCTCGAAGAGATAGTTTGAGATGAAAGCTCTTCACAGAAGTATAGAAACATGAGACACCCATGGAGAATTGTCTCCCAACACTAGGAACTCATCACAATTACCTATGAATCTCTGCTATTAGTCTCTCTTCCGCTAGCAATAGTTCTGGTTCTAGATCAAAACATAAAGCAAATATGCCAATCGTCTGTCTAAACTTTGGTTTTCCACTGCATGATAACAAGTTAAAATGTCTAAGGCCCCATCCCATCTGGTCTGCTCTGCTCTGTTTTTCCTTCCTTATCTCTTACTTCTACTCTGCTTTCACAAGTAGCTGCTGCTCCAGGATGCTCGGAGCTGAGTCGTCTCTACAGAACCCCTGTGACTCTGTTTATACGTCAGTTAATATCCTTACTTGTTTGCTTTACTATGGTAGTCAGATAAATATGTTTCTCATCTTCTCCCCCAATGGAACGTATCTATCTCCTTGTTCTATCCATCGTCCAACATGGTGCCTGATGTACACAGTACGTGCTCAGTAGATCTTTGTGTAGTGAGGAAGGCTGCTAGGTCAGCAAGTCAGGCTGTTTGGCGTTTTTCTGAACTTTGAGGGTTAAAGCTTGTAGCCCCAGTTGTTTCAGTCCTCTGGGCTTTGTTTTCCTGAGTTCTGTGGCCATAACCTGTAAGCACAAAAAGTTGTTCTAGGGAGGTCTTGATGCTTTAGTGACTAGCCATGTGAATCAAGGTTTCATTCCGATCCAAATAACAGAATACCTTGCTCTAGGGGTTTAAACAGGTAGGTGTGAGTCTCCTGCATTATCTAAGGTTCCTCAGTACAGGGCTGATCTTTTGGTTCATTGTGGGATCCAGGTTCTTTCCACCTTTCTGCTCCACTGTGCTTAACGTGGAGGCTTTCATTCTCATGTTCGTACTTCCTGGCTGCAAGAGGGCTCCTGCACCTGTGGGGCCCATATCAACATTGGAGGTAGGGAAAAGGAAGAAAGTGAAAGGGGGAAGGGCCAAAGGCCTTCTAGAAGGTCTTTGCCTTTTTGTTTACTAAGGGACGCCCTTCCCATGAACTTCTATAGAGTGGTAACACCAACTTGGAAAGCCGGGGAATTGGAGTATTTTAAGCTTGGTACATTGTCCTCCTGAACAAAATTGGGGTTCTGTAAATAGGGTAGAAGGGGTAGCTGGATATTGGGTAAATAACTTGCAATATTTGCCCCAAAGACAGATGTCCCTTTTCTTTTTTGTCTTTGTATTGTTCTTTTTAAAAAATTTTATTTCATTGAAGTACAGATTGATTTACAATGTTGTGTTAGTTTCAGGTATACAGCAAAGTGATTCAGTTATACATATACATAATAGTTTGCACCTGCTAATCTGTAGTTTCTTTATTTATTGGTCCTACCAACGTGAGCTTTTGTCCAGGCCCACTGTTCCTGCGTCCGATGACTTTGTGGACATTCATGTCCTGAGTCCTGAATGATTTTTCCTTCCTCTTTCTCTTTCATGCTCTGCCTTGTCTTCTCAGAAACTGAAGGCATTTTTGTTTGTATGTTTGGGTCTCTTATTGATATTATATTCCTCTTCAACCATGGCAGGGAGGTGGGGAGTTCCGGCATTTTTTGGTCCTGGGTTAGTCGCCTCTAGAGAAAACAAGGTTTGACAACCATTCCCGTGCGATAGCCGCACTTCAGCTCCTGGTCTGTGCATCGCTGGCGGTCTGGGGCGTGGGGACTTGCCCGGTTCCTCACTCTGGGGGACATGAGGGACATACTCTCCTTCGGTGCGTTACATCAGTTGAAACATTTAGCAGCAGGCTGTTTCTCTTCACGGGTGTTTCGGCCGAGAGTGGATTGAAACTTTTAATTGTATGAGCCTTTTTAAATGAGGAGACTCATATCTGAAGGGTTGGCTACAAAGAGGAAATTGTGGTTGATCAGGTTATCCCGGGAGTTTGGCAGGTGTTAGAATTCTCTGCTTCTCCAAGAGCAGAGTGCAATCGCTTGGGTTAGCAGGGGCCCGTGTTCCATAAGAGCTCCTGAATCATGGGATAAAGGGGATGGGGAGGATACTTTTGGCCTCAGGAGAAGGGCTGCATTCCTGATCCAGCCAAGGGAGGATGTCCTAAATTCCTACAGTCCCCTCAGGGTGCTGCCAGCCGTGTGAGGGGACGGGAAGGTCAGCACCAGCCCACTCCTATCAGCAGGATGGCGTGGGTACGGGCGTGGGCACGGCTTACAGCTGTTTGGGTTTCCGATATTTCTGACACTTGACAGTCAGACTGCAGCTGTCACTGGCCTTCAGAGTGTCGAGTCTTTTCTCTGAGGGGATGAAAACAATCCAAGTTTGCACAGGTCATAAGAATGCCCTGGGGTCAAGTATTTGGACCTCTGTTTGACAAGGCCCTTCCCGTGGCGCTGCTTCTCTTCCCCTAAAAATCCCCACCCCTTCTGCTCTGGAAGCAGACAGACTACACACGAGGTCTCCACAGGGTGAAGCCACGCAGGCCTCCGGGGGCTGTGGAGTTGAGGGGCACAGGGGAGGTGGGCCAGGTGGGGACTGACAGGCTGGAGACGCATGCCCTGTCCAAGGGCACAGGGTCACAGCCGCACTCCGCCCTCCTGGGATGCAGAATGCCTGGTCGCCAGCTCTCCCCCTTGTAAAAGGCAAATGACTAGATTTTTATGCAAAATCATCCAAAATTTCAGTGTTTACAGCTGTTCGTTTTCTTTTTTTTTTTCAAAATACCATGTGGAGCAAACAAAGATGTATGAGGGCCCCCAGCTTGCCCTGGTCTCTAGAGGAAGAAATGGGTTAGCCAGGTCACAGACGCCTCAGGAGTGTTAAACGAGGACTCCTGTGGAAGAAGAGGCCCTCCTCCCCTCTCTCCTCTCTCCATGTGAGCGGTGCCTGGATCGTGCTCATCACCTGGAACCCATCAGAACGGCAGTTCACAGGCTTGGCAACGGGTGCAGAAGTGTTGGGAGTGGTGGATGGCAGGGCTAAGAGGCAATGAGACTCCAATTAGCTCAACACCAGCTCCAGTGGGCACTTGGAGGTGCGCTCTGCGCCACCTCTTTTTAGAGGCCCTCTCTGAGACGCCTGGTAAGCGGCGCTGGTGAAGGGTGAGTGGGTATAGCTGACTTAAGGCCCGGGTGCCAGGAGGGAGGTGCAGCCGCCCCACCCTTGCGACGCCACTACCCCTTGTGGTGGGTCCCCTTAGGAGACCAGCAAGAACTTTGCAGGAGCAGAGTGTCCGGGAGGTGACAAACGTACGAGTGGATCAGGAAGGGTACAAAGAGGCTGAATTGAGAAATTGATAAGGACTCTTGAAGAAGAAAGGAATGGAGTTTTTAATTTAGGATTAGGGGCAGAAAGCAGAGGGGACTTACAGGTCAGATGTTTTTAGTTGAGCATCTGCAAATGCTCATGACTTAGCATTTGAGGTTTGTTTTTCAAAACTTGAAATATGTCTTTAATGTCCAGATGTGGGGAAATGGCTAAGTAAATTATGGTACAGCCATGTAATTGGAGAATATGCAGCCATTAAAAATGAGGTTATGAAACAGAGTTCTTAGTAATGCGGAAAAATTCTTATTGTGTAAGTGGAAAAAAAAGGATGTAGCTACACGTGGCATAACACTTCAACTATGTAAAATATGCACACACGCAGGGCAACTGCTGTGGAGAGCACGCCAGAACATCCTTCCGAAACTGCATCAGACGAAGCCTGCATTTTACAGAGTAAGGGACTACCAAATCAGGTTATAAACATCCAGATGTACAGGTAATCTCTGCTTTCCATCTCTTGCTTTTCTTTGGTCAGTGCAGGGGAAGGCCCTGCATCTCACAGTGATCCTGATAAGGGGAACAAGAGGGCAAGGGGTAGGAGAGGGGGAAGCAGAGGATTTAACAGATTGTGTAGATTGTCCTATTATGAAGCTCAATGGTCACTTTGCTAGACCATTGGTGACCAATGGTGACCAATGGTCACTTAGCTCAAAGTGTCACTTCCCCTAACTTCTACTGGGCACCAGGGGGTGAGGGGTGTGGGTGAAAAGAGTGGAATATGAGTCATTACTAACTCCTTCCATACTTACCTGCACGAAAAAGGAAGTCATTATAGGAGAGGCATGGTGGAGAGTGGGATACGTTCTAGAACCATAAAAAAACGGAGGGTGAGGGTGAAGGAACTGTGTACGGATTGTTGGCACCAATTGAAGTTAGGGACTGTTTTGGGTTCCTGCAGAGATGGGTCTAAAATCAAAGCCGCTCTGGTTAATATTTCCTCCCCGTGGTTCACTCTGATTAGGGCAGCACTTTATCTTCTACTGTTGGGTTGCAATCTTAAGAGTATGATTCAACCTTTACCTCCTTCATAAGTTCTAGGTAATCACAGGTGTTCATCTGATGTGCTTATGTTAGACATGGGGAAGAAGGGAGCACCAAGAAGCAGAGCAGATATCCCTGAAGAGCGGTCAAGATCAAAGGCAGCTGACCTTCTCTGGTCCTGGTGGTGGGGTGATGGTGGCCGCAGGAGAGCACTGTGAGATGTCCGCAAAGGAGCAGGGGTCTTTCATCTGAGGGCACGGACACCCTAAGGGCAGGGGTGTAGCCAGCTTCCCAGCAGGCTTCGCTCTGTTCTTTGTATGACAGTTCATTAAAAATGAACCAAAAAAACCACAAAAACACCATTTGGCTAGAAGGGAGGCCTATTTTAAAGTAGATATGGTTATAAAATTCAAAGTGAGAATTCATATAGGAATTTATTTTTGACAGTAATCTGAGGGTATAGTTTGAGTTTCTTTCCTTCAGGATTCCTAGGAATCAATAAATGACAAAATAACTACTGCAATAGTAATATCTGTCAAGTATACTTGAAAATCAGGTTTTTAAAAAACTTAAGTACAGTTGATGTACAATATAATGTTTCAAGTGTACAACATAGTGATTTGACATTTAAACACATTATGAAATAATCACCATGTCTAGTAACCATACAAGTTACTACAGTATTATTGACTATATTCCCTATGCTGTGTATCACATTCCCGTGACTTTATAACTAGAAATTTGTACCTCTTAATCCCCTTCATCTGTTTCACCCAGCTATACACCCCTCTCCCCTCTGGCAACCACCAGTTTGTTCTCTGTATCTGTGAGTCTGCTTCTGTTTTGTTTTTGTTGTTTTTAGATTCCAAGTATAAGTGAATCATATGGTGTTTGTCTTTCTGTCTTACTTCACTTGGCATAATATCCTCTAGATCCAGCCACGGTGTTGCACATGCTGAGGGTTCACTCTTTTTTTATGACTGAGTAATATTTCATTGTAAATACAGTTAACCCTGAAACAACACAGGTTTCAACTGCACGGGTCCACTTATACGTGGATTTTTTTTTCAATAAAAACTACAGTACTGCACAATCTGTGGTTGGTTGATTGCACAGATGCAGGACCATGGATACAGAGGGCCAGCTATGGTACTTGAGCATCCATGGATTTTTGGTATCTGAGGCAGGTCCTGGAACCAATCCCCAGTGGATATCAAGGTACGACTGTATACACCACTGTATCTTCTTCATACGTTCATCTATTGATGGACACTTAGGTTGCTTCCATATCTAGAACACAGGGGTGCATATATCTTTTCAAACTAGTGCTTTTGTTTTCTTTGGGTAAATACACAGAAGGGGAATTGCTGGATCGTATTGTAGTTCTATTTTTAATTTTTCAAGGAACACTAAATCCAACCATAGATCTTCTAAAAATATATATAAAGTTTATATACTGGAAATCTGGGTTAAAGCTTTAAAAATTTTTATCTTGAGATAACAGAAATCTAATAAAGATCTTTTGAATTATTGAATTTAAAAAAATCCCAAACTTGAGACTAAGAGGCTTCAAAGTATGACAGGATTAGGCTTTAAACTTCCTTGATGAAGATTAAAAAAAAGCTAGCCGGTTAATTTTCTTAAAACCTAATCCTGAAACAGAAAATTCTCTGTATATGTGACCAACACCAACTAAACACTATAAAGTTCCACACACCACTGAATGTGGTTTTACCTTTGTATGGTTAAGCAGATTAATATAAGATTGCACACATGCCTACCAGCAAAACCACAGATCTCTGAGTCATGGATAAGTTCTAAGAATGTGCTCTGAGGTTGGGGGTGAATGTGAAAACGAAGTTTTTTTTTAGATTGTAGATGGTATTTGAATCAAGTCACTTCTCCCCTGAGCCCCTGTGTCCATGGCTTAACCATCCTACTTGCTCCACTTTTACTCCTTAAAAGCTGCATTCATAATGCTGGGGATCAGAGAACCCACTAAAACCACTTGGGAGAAGACATCACCCTGATCCTCCAGTTTGCTTAGGAAGTGGGAGGCTCTACATTTCTCTTTGGACAAATGTGACATCAGGCAGTAGAAAAGCCAGGGACTGAGGAAACGAATGTCAGGAGAACCCAGGCACCAGTTCCTACCTGGCTTAAGTTTGGTCTAATTATAATTGGTTCCAGTATATAAATGAATTGTTGCCATATTAAATGTCTATCTAGTGTTATAAATAGCAGACAGATGCATATTGTCCATTTCTGAAATGACGACAGATTACAATCTCTGTGGCCATGGCTAAAAAGCTCAATTTGGTAAAAGGGTTTGTTTGTTTTTCTGGGAAGAAACAAAGTAAGGATAAGGAAATAATGAACTTCAAAAAGTCAACTGAGAAGGAAAGAATAAATAAATTGAACTTAGGAGCATAAATTCCATGCAAAGCTCACTTCTTCCGTCAAATACTGTAGCTTACCATTCACGGCATACAAGGAGCTAATAACAGCTTACCCCTGGAAACCTCCAACAAGGGGCTCTGCCTGTCTAGTCAAGAAGCATAATGATAAATGAGTGGATTCTATTACAGGATTCAGAGCACAGTTACCATAAACCTTTATGCAAAACACACAGCATTTATATATAAGAAAAAGACGAAAGACATATAATGAGAAGTATGTATATTAAAAAGGTATATTTTATATATACTGATAAACAGGTGGCAGCACTGAAAATGGGAAGGGGGGATTGTTTTGTTTCTATACTGAGGAAAAACTCACTACTACAGCTTTATCTATATTGACTTAGTAATAATACTAATAAAAGCTAATATCACTGAGCTAGTACTGTTATTCCCACTTTACAGATGAAGAGGTCTGAGACAGGAAGAGGAAGTACTACAGTGGGAGCTACACTGAAAGGCCTTCTCTGCCCACCTGGCCATCTCAGTTTCAGGGGGAAGGAGGTAAGAGGTTATGCACTCTGTATGGAGGACAACTGCGTGCTCCTCAAACTAGTAATAGACACTATTAATACATTATTAATACACTATTAATAGAGACAGGGTCTACTATCAAAAGAAATTCTCTGAAGTCAGACAAATATCTAAATCTCAATTTCTCTATCAATCTCTCTAGAACTAATCCTCCTATTTGCCTTTTGTTCTCTGAATTCCTTTAGCCAGGAATCCTGTAGGGGGAAGGTGGGGAATATAGTTTAGGCCATAAGATGTTGCAGTTCCCTCCAGCTTTACCGTCAACCTCTGAAAGTTTGAATTGTCACAATAAACCCCGGGAAGGAGGAATTATTAAATTCAGTGAGAAAACAGGCCCAGAGAGTTTAAGTAATTGGCAATGGTCACATAGGTAGCAAGTAATAGAACCAGGATGTGACTACGGAAGAGGCAGTACCCAGAGACCTTACTCTTTCCACTTACCACACTTTTCAAATAGTTGCCACAACATTTTAGTAAGACAGACCTTTAAAACATACCTGTGATGCCACATGGCATATAATGATGTATCTTTGTATGTAAACTAAGAGATCACATCTGTGAAAAAAAACCCCTCAATTTTCCTGGTTACAGCCATGAAGATTCACCCCGGATACCATTAAGTGCTTTTTAATAGAGACTTGTATGATTCAAATGTATGGCTTCCTAGAGTTAAGAAGTGTCTTTTAAGCTTACTGATTCTACTAACAGCTGGATACAAAGGATAATGCTCACCTGAGTAATAGACATCTTCACTCCTTATGTTCAACAGAATTAGATAATAAGCCTTCTAATGATACCAAAGAGTATTTCTTTTTGAAATCTTCACATGCAGGGGTTTCTCAGAACACTTCACACTAATGCTTATATCTGAGAGCATTCTGTTCCACCCAAGAGGAAATTGTATTAGAACTGAAAAATTTTGTTCCACATCTCCACTGTTATCAGATAGAATGCTCAAAGCATGTTTTATCAAGGAAGACACAGGATTATGGGCCAGCATTTAATCAATTTTGCTTTGAGCACAGTGAAGTTACACTCTGGGTGGGTGGTTAGCAAGATTCCAAGGAGCTAATGGGACTGGGAGGGAGGAAAGGAGGACATTCCAGTGCATTTCACTGAGACATCTTCTTCCCTCTAAGTTTTGGCCTTTCTGCTTTTCATCTATGCTCTAGTCCTGGCACAAAGTGGTAATGAAAGCTCTGTTGTGCGGCTCCTCCCATCCTTCCCTTAGAATGCACTCTTAGTGAGTAGCAAACTAACGTAAAGGTGGTCTCTAAAACTAGGACCAAGTAGTAGGAGAGGGACGGTACTGTCTGTGGACTCCCACCCACTGCCACGGCACAGCAGCGCATCACCGAGTTTGCTGGAGCCCTGTCATTGTAAGGGCACAGCCTCTGGTCTGGTCACGCCGCAGAACAACTGGTGATTTGAATTGCATTTTGTTTTGCTGAAGATGCGAGTTCCTAGCATATCAGCAAATTGATTGCTGGCAGCTGGCCCAGACAGTATTTTTTCTCGAGTCCGTGCTTTTCTCAAGTCCGTGCTTCTGTTCCGAGGTTTTCTATATAATGCTTTTCAATACAGACAGATCCTACTATCAAAAAAGAAAAATTCTTTGAAGTCAGACAAATACCTACATCTCAATTTCTCTATCAGTCTGTCTAGAAGTAGTTCAGGCACTCTGGACGTTTCATGGAAGTAGGGATTCATTCAACAAATACTTACTGAGCACCAACAATGAGCAGGCACTGTTCTAGGAGCTGGAAATAGAAGTAAAATATACAAATAAACCACATGATGTCATTACAGCTTATATACTGTTTATTTAGTTATTAATATGGACAGCCTATGACGCAACATTACAGATGTCTTTCAAAATCTAAAATAAAATACAGTCCACTACCCAGCCCAGGAGAAGACAATGAACAAGATCATTCTAACAGTAAATGTAGCATAAGCACTCACAATAATCGTCCTTTTCTTGGACATCAAAGGGAACAGTCAAAAAGTTCTTTACCTCCACTGGGGTTTTAACTTTCTCGAATTACAGCTATTTCAGAGTCAAAAGTCCAACTTCGGTCACCCCATAGAGACGCACAGCATCAATTTTGGAGAGCGAGGAGCCCACCTTACCTTTCAGCCAGTATCTGTCACACTTGGGCATTCGGAGAAGGCAGGTATGTCACAGGGATGTTCGTGTAGTTTCAAAGCTCTAAGACCCGTTTGGTGTGGTGGTAGCAGTGACGAGTGTACTACATTCTGCCAAGGGGGCTTCTTACCTCTTGAGTCTTGGCACTTGGCACTGTCACTTTCCGATAGGCTTTAAGATCCACTGCAGTTCTGTGTGGAAAGTGGAGGTGGGAAACTCTAACAGCTACCGGGATGAGGCCATGTGCAGAATGAACTGGACTGGCTA
The DNA here is from genome assembly GCF_028021215.1 of Eschrichtius robustus. Lineage (NCBI taxonomy): Eukaryota > Metazoa > Chordata > Mammalia > Artiodactyla > Eschrichtiidae > Eschrichtius > Eschrichtius robustus. Next base: position 18,807,526 of record NC_090827.1, on the reverse strand, counting down.
CTATGGCTTTTATGACCTGCTTCCTTTCTTTAGTCTAGACAAACATTTCTTAATCTTTTTTCATATGCCCTGCTAGTTCTCATACAAAATTTAAAAGGGCTAAAAGACCAAGGAAACTTCTTGCTTTCAAGCTGAATGGTGAAAAACAGAAAAAAAAAAAAAAAAAAATCCATTTTCCAAAGAGCTGTACTCAACTTTCTCAGTTGAAAACAAATGCCAAGTGACTTTTAAAGACATGTGTTGAACAATGTTGATTAACTGATGGAAGAAATTCTGAGGTGAAACTGTACATATATCAGAATCTAAAATACAGGCAAAAAACAAGATGTACTAGTGTAATATTCTTCAACACCTTAGTTTCATGCCGAAAACTACAAACGTTTTCAACATCAGGCTACTGATGACGGCCAATTAAATATGACATAAAAAAACCTTAGGAAGTCTTGCCAAGTTTGTGGCAGTTTCAAGAGTCTACAAAGGAAGAAGAAGAAGAAACCAGAGGGTAAAGAGCAAGAGCATTGGACTTTATTTAACTCTAGGTACCATGGGTTTGACATTAGTAGGTAAGACTAATGAATAAGCAGCCATACAGGTTTTTTGGTCACTGTGCTTTCCAAGCACCAATAAATGGAGCTAGTTTTACTATTCAATTCCATCTTTCATAAGCTAGTCAGATCCTGCTGCATTCTCATTTGTTTCTAATTTACCAGTACATTATTATGTAGTCTACCAAGGATGAGGAGCAAGTCATTGTGTAGTACCAAGTTTACGTCATCATCATAGGACTACAACATGCACATTCTACTTAATGTAGCTCAAGCAACAGGAATACAAGGAAACAGTTATGGGGTGGAGACTTGTTTTTGACAAATTCATGTTCACACTAACTATGGGTTTAGAAATCTTATTGGGCAGGTACCTACAGCAGTTCTTCAATTGGCATTGGAACATTACACGCATGCACAAGTGATATGGAAGAGAATGAAGCAGAAGAGGCAGCTGGATGGAGGACAAAGGGGAAATGAGAGGTGTATCAGGGAGGGGTAGTTCTCAGCTTTCCACAGCAAGTCTCTGCTCTGTGAGAGAGGCCTGTTGAGCAACACTTTTGTTCTCATGACTGCGAAGTTTGGATACAACATCTAGAAAGGCCAAATCCTGTACTTCCTTGTGTAGAGATTCTGGAAGACAAAAACAAGGCAACAGATATGCTTCTATTAGGTTGTTCTAATCTTTCTTACTATACACTCAACCTAAAACAAACACACACCCAAAATGCTTATTTAAATGATACCGAGGAACAATTCTGGAAAAAGACACAGCAGTAGCCTAGAAATGTCTTTTTTAGGGATGTTTGTTAGGATAAAAAAATCAGAGACGCTGTATAAAAATAAATCAGATGTCAAGTTCTACAGTCAAAGGTTGATTAAAGTAATGAGTTATAATTAAAACACAGCTCATTGTATGCTCTCAAGGTTCAATTATACACTCCTTACTTAACCCTATCATTGGTTCAAATATGAAGTCCAATATTCCCAGAAAAATCTTAGATCTGCTTCAAATTAATTTTGTGGCAAATAAAAAGGTTGTTACCTCACATCCTTTCAACAAATTTCTGTGATAGGAAATCTAAAAAGGAGCCTACTGTCTAGCTTCCTCTTTCTGGTTTTCTTGCTCTATTTAACTTCAGTTAAATGTAATTAGCATCCCTCAAACTGATGTTGTTTATTTTGATAAAACTGAGGTATAAAACCAGAACCAGCTGGAGTAGCAATACTTACATCAGACAAAACAGAGTTTAAAATAAAGACTGTTACAAGAGACAAAGAAGAACACTATGTAATTAATGATCAAGGGATCAATCCAAGAAGGAGATATAACAATTGTAACTATATATGCACCCAACACAGGAGCACCTTAAAGGCAAATACTAACAGCCATAAAAGGAGAAATTGACAGTAACACAGTAATAGTGGGGGACCTTAACACCCCACTTTCATCAATGGACACAGCATCCAGACAGAAAAATCAATAAGGAAACACAGGCCTTAAATGACACATATCAGACCAGATGGACTTAATTGATATTTATAGAGCATTCCATCCAAAAGCAGCAGAATACACAGTCTTCTCAAGTGCACATGGAACATTCTCCAGGACTGATCACATGTTGGGCCACAAAGCGAGCCTCGGTAAATTTAAGAAAATTGAAATCTTATTAAGCAAATTTTCTAACCAAAACGCTATGAGATTCGAAATTAACTACAAGAAAAAAAACTGTAAAAAACACAACACGTGGAGGCTAAACAATATGCCACCAAACAACCAATGAATCACTGAAGAAATCAAAGAGGAAATCATAAAATACCTAGAGGCAAATGACAACGAAAACACAACAGTCCAAAACCTATGGGACACAGCAAAAGCAGTCCTAAGAAGGAAGTTTACAGCAATATAATCTTACCTCAGGAAATAAGAAAAATCTCAAATAAACAACCTAAAACTTTACACTTAAAGCAACTAGAGAAAGAAGAAGTAGCAAAACCCAAAGTTAGTAGAAGGAAAGAAATCATAAAGATCAGAGCAGAAATAAATGTAATAGAGACAAAAAGAAAATGATAAAAAAAGATCAAGGAAACTAAAAGCTGGTTCTTTGAAAAGATAAACAAAATTAATAAACCTTTAGCCAGACTCATCAAGAAAAAACAGGGGAGTGGGCTGAAATCAATAAAATTAGAAATGAAAAAGGAGAAGTTACAATGGACACCACAGAAAATCAAAGGATCACAAGAGACTACTACAAGCAGCTATATGCCAATAAAATGGACAACCCAAAAGAAATGGACAAATTCTTAGAAATCTCCCAAGACTGAACCAGGAAGAAACAGAAAATATGAACAGACCAATTACAAGTACTGAAATGGAAGCTATGATTAAAAAACTCCCAACAAACAAAAGTCCCGGACCAGATGGCTTCACAGGCAAATTCTATCAAATGTTTAGAGAAGATTTAACACTTATCCTTCTGAAACTATTCCAATAAAATCACAGAGGAAGGAACAATCCCAAACTCATTCTAGGAGGACAATATCACCCTGATACCAAAACCAAACAAAGATACCACAAAAAAAGAAAGTTATAGGCCAATATCATTGATGAACGCAGATGCAAAAATCGTCAACAAACACTAGCAAACCAAATCCAACAATACATTAAAAGGATCACACACCATGATCAAGTGGGATTTATCCCAGGGATGCAAGGATTCTTCAATATATGCAAATCAATCACTGTGATACACCACATCAAAAAATAGAAGAATAAAAACCATATGATCATCTCAATAGATGCAGAAAAAAGCTTTTGACAAAATTCAACACCCTTTTTTATGATAAAAACTCTCTACAAAGTGGGCATAATAAAGCCCATATATGACAAACCTACAGCTAACATCATACTTAATGGTGAAAAGCTGAAAGCATTTCCTCTAAGATCAGGAACAAGACAAGGAGCTCATCAGTGAATTCGGTAAAGCTGCAGGATACAAAATTAATACACAGAAATCTGTTGCATTTCTATACATTAACAACAAAAGATCAGAAAGAGAAATGAAAGAAACAGTCCCATCTACCATCTCATCAAAAAGAATAAAATACATAGGAATAAACTTACCTAAGAAGGCAAAAGACCTGTACTCTGAAAACTATAAGAAGCTGATGAGATAAATCGAAGATGACACAAACAGATGGACAGATATACTGTACAATGTTCTTGGATTGGAAGAATCAATATTGTCAAAATGATGATACTACGCAAGGCGGTCTACAAATTGAATGCAATCCCTATCAAATTACCAATGGCATTTTTCACAGAACTAGAACAAAAAAATCTAAAAATCTGTATGGAGCCAAAAAAAACCCCAAATAGCCAAAGCAATCTTGAGAAGTAAAAACGAAGTTGGAGGAATCAGGCTCCCTGGCTTCAGACTATACCACAAAGCTACAGTCATCAAAGCAGTATGGTACTGGCACAAAACCAGAAATATAGATCAATGGAACAGGATAGAAAGCCCAGAAATAAACCCACACATGTATGGTCAATTAATCTACGACAAAGGAGGCAACACTATACGTTGGAGAAAAGACAGTCTCTTCAATAAATGGTGCTGAGAAAACTGGACAGCTACATGTAAAAAAATGAAATTAGAACATCCTTTAACACCATACACAAAAATAAACTCAAAATGGATTAAAGACCTAAATGTAATACTGGTAGAGGAAAACATAGGCAGAACACTCTTTGACATAAATCACAGCAATATCTTTTTCAACCCATATCCTAGAGCAATGGAAATAAAAACAAAAATAAACAAATTGGACCTAATTAAACTCAAAAGCTTTTGCACAGCAAAGGAAACCATAAACAAAGCGAAAAGACAACCCACAGAATGGGAGAAAATATTTGCGAACGATGCGACTGACAAAGGATCAGTCTCCAAAATTTACGAATAGCTCATGTGGCTCAATATCAAAAAAAAAATAACCCAATCAAAAAATGGGCCGAAGTCCTAAATAGACACTTCTCCAAAGATATACAGATGACCAAGTGGCACATGAAAAGATGCTCAACATCGCTAATTATTAGAGAAATGCAAATCAAAACTGCAATGAGATTCCACCTCACACCAGTCAGAATAGCCATCAACAAAAAGTCTACAAACAATAAATGGTGGAGAGGGTGTGGAGAGAAGGGAACCCTCCTACACTGTTGGCAGGAATATAAATTTGTATAGCCAGTATGGAGAACAGTATTGCGGTTCCTTAAGAAACTAAACATAGAGCTACCATATGATCCAGTAATCCCAGTCCTGGGCATATATCTGGAGAAAAACATGGTCCGAAAGGATACACACACCCCGATGTTCACCGCAGCGCTGTTTACAATAGCCAAGACGTAGCACAACCTAAATGCCCACTGACAGATGAATGGATAAAGAAGATGTGGTACATATATATAGTGGAATATTACTCAGCCATTAAAAAGAATGAAATAATGCCATTTGCAGCAATATGGATGGACTGGAGATTATCATACTAAGTGAAATAAGTCAGACAGAGAAAGACAAATATCATATGATATTGCTTATATGCAGAATCTAAAAAAAAAAAAGATACAAATGAACTTATTTACAAAACAGAAACAGACTCACAGACTTCGAGAATGAACTTATGGTTACCGGGGGGGGGGGGGGAGGGGGGGGTGGGATAGATTGGGAGTTTGGGATTGACATATACACACAACTATGTATAAAATAGCTAACCAACAAGGACCTAGTGTACAGCACAGGGAACTCTGCTCAATACTCTGTAAAAACCTAAATGGGAAAAAAATTTGAAAAAGAATGGATACATGTATATGTATAACTGAATCACTCTGCTGTACCCCTGAAACTAACACAACATTGTTAATCAACTATACTCCAATATAAAATAAGAATTAAAAAAAAATAAAATTAAACAATCACTAATAGAGTATAATGGTAAAACTAATAATAAAAATAATCAGTTTCATTACAATGTAATAACATAAAAATAAACATAGTGGAAAGGCTAAAAAAATACAAAAAATGAAACCAGAACCAACGTTTTTGGCAGAAATAGAAAAATTCACTTTAAAATTCAGATGGAATCTCAAGGGACTCTAGAGATCTAAAACAATCTTGAAAAAGAAGAAATGTGGAGGTCTTACACTTCCTAATTTCAAAACTTACTACAAAGCTACAATAATCAAAACAGTGTGGTGCTGATATAAAGACAGAGAGATTAACAGAATACAATAGAAAGCCCAGAAATAAGCCCTTACATATATGGTCAAATAATTTTCGACAAGGGTGTCAAGACCATTCAATGACAAAAGGACGGTCTTTTCAACAAATGGTGCTGGTAATATGCACAGGAGAAAAATGAGGTTGGGCCCTTACCTTACATCCCATACAAAAGATAACTCAAAATAGATCAAAGACCTGAACATAAGAGCTAAAACTGTAAGATTCTAAAAGAAAACATAGGGGGAAGACTTCATGACATTGAGTTTAGTAATGATCTTTTGGATATGCATGAAAAGCACAGGCAACAAAAGGAGAAATAGATAAACTGGACTTCATCAAAATTAAAAACTTCTGTGTATCAAAGGACACAACAGTGAAAAGGCAACTCTTGGAATAGGGGAAAATATGTGCAAATCATATATCCAATAAGCATTTAATACACAGAACATATAGAGAACTTTTCCAAGTCAACAACAAAAAACAACCCAAATAAAAAATGGGCAAAGGACTTGAATAAACATATCATCAAAGAAGATAAGATATACAAACGGCCAATAAGCAAATGAAAAGATCCCCAACATCACTGATCATCAGGGGAATTCAAATCAAAACTACAATAAGATACCACCTGACAACCATTAGGATGGCTATTATCAAAACAAAATCACAAATATTAGCGAGGATGTAGAAACTGCAACCCATGTGCACCTCTGGTGGAAATGTAAAATGGTGCAGCCACTGTGGAAAACAGTACAGTGGTTCCTCAAAAAATTAAACAAAGGATTACTGTATTATCCAGCAATTCCACTTCTGTGTATATAAGCAAAATAACTGAAAGCAGGAACTCAAACAGGTATTTGTGCATTCATGGTCACAGTGGCATTACTCACAATAGCCAAAAGGTGAAAATAACCCAAATGTCCACTGACGGATGAATGGATAAACCAAATGTAATATATACAAACACTGGAACATTATTCAGCCTTAAGAAGGAATGGAATTCTGACACATGCTACAACATAGATGAGCCTTGAAGACATTATGCTAAGGGAAATAAGCAAGACACAAAAGGAAAAATATTGTATGATTCCACTTACATGGGGTACCAAGAGTAGTCAAATTCATAAAGAGAGAAAATAAAATGGTGGTTGCCAAAAGCTGGGGAGATGGGTGATTAGGGAGTTATTGTTTAAAGAGTATGGAGTTTCAGTTTGGAAAAAAGAAAAAGGTCTGGAGATGAATGGTGGGGATGGTTGCACAGTGATATAAATGTACTTAATCCACTGAACTGTACACTTAGAGGTTCAAATGGCAAATTATATGTATATTTTACATTAAGAAAATGCGTGAACAATTATGAACATGCTTGAAACAAATGAGATCACAGCAGGGAAACAGAAGATATAAAGAAGAGAAGAGAAATTTTAGAACTCAAAACTATAGTACCTGCAACAAAAAGCTTGATAGGCTCAACAACAGAATGGAGAAGACAGAAGAAATAATCAGTGAACTTTAAAGCAATACAAATTACCCCATCTGAACAACGGAGAGATAATAAACTGGAAAAAAAATGAACGAAACCTCAGGGGCCTGTGGCATATAACTAAAGAGCTCACGTTTATGTCATTAGAGGCCTTGAAGGAGAAGAGAAATAAGGTGGGACTGAAAAAGTACCTGAAGGAACATGGTTAAAAACTTCCCCAATTTAGCAAAAGACATAAGCCTACAGATTCAAGAAGCTGAGCAAGGCCCAAACAGGATAATCCTAAAGAAATCTATGCCAAGACAAATCATATTCAAACTTTTGAAAACTAAGAGAAAAAAGTCTTGAGACAGAAATGACACCTTACCTACAAGGGAAAAAACAAACAGTGAGATAGTGGATTTCTCATAAGGAACTATGGAGGCCAGAAGAAAGTGGCACAACATTTTTCATATGAAGGAAAAGAACTGTCGACCCAGAATTCTATACACAGAGAAATATTTTCAGAAATGAAGAAGAAATCAAGATATTCTCAACGAAAATGAATAAATAAGGAATAATAAAGGAAATGAGAATTTGTCACAAACAGACCTAACCTAAAAGAATGGCTAAAGGAAGTTCTCTAAACAGAAAGGGAAAAAAAGGAATTTTGGAACATCAGAAAGAACAGATATAGCAAATACATATAGATAAATACAATAGGCTTTCCTTTTCTCAAGAGTTTTCTGGATTATGTTTGATGGTTGAAAACAAAAATTATAACACTAATGTGGTTCTAAATGTATACAGAGGAAATATCACTAATTTGAAAAGACATATGCACCCCATGTTCATTGCAGCATTACTTAGAAAAGCCAAGATACGGCAGCAACTTACATGTCTATGGATACGTGAATGAGTAAAGAAATTACGGGGTGTGTATATAATGGAATATTATTCAGCCATAAAAAGAATGAAATCTTGCCATTTGTGACAATACGGCTGGACCTTGAGGGCATTATTCTAAGTGAAATAAGACAGAGAAAGACAAATACCATATGATCTCTCTTCTATGTGAAATCTAAAAACCAAGTTCATAGACACAGAGAATAGATTGGTGGTTGCAGGTGGCAGGGATTGGGGTTGGGAGAAATGGGTGAACTTTTTAAAATTAATTTAAATACATGGAATAAATATTAAAAACTGCAATAATAATAAAAAACCCAAAGAAATAGTAAATGATTTTTGCTTACTGATTAAACAACACACAAACTTTTTGTTTCCCACTGCTCTCCAACTTGGGTATCATTATTACAGTAAAAAAAAAAAAAAAAAAAAAAAATCTTACCAGTTACCCAAATAATATTTCTATTTTTCTCTAACAGTGCATCACTAAAAATACTGGCCCTGGAAAAATTCAGAAAATAACCAAAGGAAATACTTCCTTAACTAAAGACTTAACACAAGAGTGTCTTGACCATTTATTTATTGGTCAAATTGAGAATGGATGCACTCACTCTTTGTAAAGGAGAACATTTGAGGGTTTGCCCAAGCAGGATTTGTGGAAAGTATCAACAATTACCTCAAAGAATGCAAGCAAAGCAGAGGTTACTGGGGCATTCGTCAGTACAGCAGCATAGAACAGAAAACACCACTGTGGGCAATGCAGACAGAGCCATACCAGCAACATCCAAAAAGATGGAGCCTCAAGCCAAGGGATTCCAAGCTTCCAGTTCCTTTAGCAAAGCTGATGCAGCTGCAGAGACAGATGCATCAAACCGCTTTGACCTGATGCTATTACACAGCCCATTCATTTAATTCTCCTTGTTCAGATCAAAGCTCATCAAGCAACCCTTGATGCCTGTCTGCCCTGAAGGAGTCAATGAGCCAGACGTGTGCACTTGGGGTGTTCGGAGATCAGTGGCAGGCATACTTCTCATTATATATAAGTAAACTACCAGTCTGGTTTTGTACTTGGATAAGGTGAGCCTGCCCCAGGAGACATATCCACCCTTGGTGTGTGCACAAAAAAGTCCACCTAGAAACCCGACTCTGCCCATCAAGGCTCACGGCCAGAGGTGCTTTCCCGACACCCACCCCCTCTACTGCCCATCATTTTGGTTGTTACCATCACCTTGAAAGTGCCTGTCACTAACCAGACAGGACAATTTATGTTCACCACTCCTCACCCAGCACCACTGCAATGTCCCTGCTTACTTCCTTCACAGTCTTGGTTTCCTTGTCTAACAAATGGTAGTAATAATAATGATAACCAACTTTGTGGATGGAATTATGTAATCTTCAAGCATTAATAAAAAAAAGGTGGGGGGATGACAGGGTGGATTAAAAAACATGACCCAACAATATGCTGCCTACACTTCAAATACAAGATACCACAGATTGAATCTGAAAGGGTAGAAAAAGATCATGTGAATGTTATTCAAAAGAAAGTAGGAGTAGCTATATTAATATCAGATAAAGTAGACTTCAGAGCAAAGAAAACTACCAGAGACAGAGACGAACATTACATAACGATAGAAAGGTAAATCCACTAGGAAGGGTGTATGCACCTACCAACTGAGCTGCAAAATAGATGAAGCAAAACCTGATAGAACTGAAGGGAGATACAGACAAATCAACAATAAGAGCTGGAGACTTCAACACCCCTCTCTCAAAAATTGACAGACCGAGTAGAAAATCAGCAAGAATACAGAAACACCATTACCAAACAAAAACATCTAATTGACATTTATAGAACTCACCACTTGATAACAGCAGGATACATGTTCTTTTCAAGTGGTCCATGAAATGTATAACAAGATATGCCAATGATTTCTTGAACAAACTCCTTAGCTAATATCATGGTATACAAAATCAGAATTTGTTCTTTATATAAAATATTTTAGGGTTAATGAAACTTAAAGGTATTCATTTTTTAACATTGACTTTTGCCTATATTTGCTATATAATACTTTTCGTTACTAAGAATCTTTTGGGAGTATTTGCAGTGTAAAAGTAATCCTGTATCCTCCATAAAATAATTTCTAATGTTTTAAAACCCAAAGCCACCATTTACTATTATATTTAATGTCAACCATATGTTGATGAATATCAAATGACAGAAGAAATACGTACCAGATCCCATGAGAGCACAGATCAGGACCATGGAATTATATTTGATTTCAGGAGCACTTCTCTCATCTGCTAGCAGTGTGTGTAAAATCTGTACAAGTTTAGCACTTTCTAGATCTTTCTCAGCAGTGCCTGGAACATGAAACGAAGTATCAGTTATATTCACTGGGTATGAACCTGGTACAATCTGGCTAAATACTACTTCCCTTTCTAGAAACTGATAATGTGAAACCTTTCAAAAGGGACTGATAAAGAATAATGACATAGATATACAATATTAAATTTAGACCTTGTTAAAAGGGTATTTAGATCTAAACTTCAGTAGATATTTCAGGAGTTTAGGCTTAAAATTCAATATTAAAACATTCCTTTAAATATGAGGCAATTAAAAACCTTTATTATGAAAACTGTTAAACATACAAAAGCAGAAAAGATAGTATGATACACTACGTACTACCACCATCTTCAAAAATGATCATGGCCAACTGTGTATCTTCTGTCTCTAGTCTTATCCACTTATTCTAACCCATCCCAAATAATTTTGGAGCAAATCCTATAATCACATAATTTCCTCCACAGGTTATTTCAGCATGTATCTTTAAGAGAATCGGACTCTGCAATTCCTATCAAAATCCCAAGATGATTCTCCACAGGAAACAGATAAACTTATACTAAAATTTATATGGAAGGCGACAGGCCCTAGAAGAGGTAAACAATCTTGATAAAGAAGAATAAAGTGGGAGGAATTCCTCTACCTGATACGAAGGTCACTGTATAGCTACAGTTATCAAGACAGTGTGGTGTTGGTGGAGAGACAGACACATAGGTCAGAGGAACTGAAAGAAGACCCTAGAAGTAGACCCACACACATAAGCACAACTGATTTTTGACAAAGGTACAAAATCAATTCAGTTGAGGAAAGACAGCCTTTTCAATAAATGGTGCTGGAGCAATTACATCCATAGGCAAAAAAAAAAAAAAAAAAAAAAAAAGAAACCCTGACCTAAACCTCACATCTTATACAGATATTAATACAAAAAGGATCACAGAGTTAAATGTAAAACTACAGGACTTTCAGAATATAAATAATCCTCAAAACTCAGTAGTTAGAAAATGGGCAAAGATCTAAATAGGCATTTCACCAAGGAATAAATACAGATGGCAAATAAGCACATAAAGATGTTCATCATCAGTAGTTATTAGAAAAACGGAAATTAAAACTACATGAGATATCACTATATATCTATCAGATTGACTAAAATAAAAGAAAAAAACAGGGACAATACTAAACGCTGGTGACAGTACAGAGCAAATTAGATCACTTATGCAGTGCTGGCGGGAATGTAAAATGGTATAGCCACTCTGAAAAACAGTCTGTCAGTGTCTCTAAATATCAATCATGAAGTTACCATACAACCCAGGAGTTATCTAGTAACTCCTAGGCATTTATCTAGAAAAATGAAAATATATGTTTACATAAAATCCTATACATGGAATGTTCACTGTAGCCTTATTTTTAAAAATCCCAAAGTGGAATCAGCCCAGATGTCCTTCAATACGTGAATGGTTAAACAAACTGTGGTACATACATGTCACAAAATACTATTCAGGAATGAGAAGGAATGAACTATTGACACACAAATCAATGACTCTTTAGGGATTTATGCTGAGCAAAAGAAGCCGATTCCATAAGGTCACATACTATATGATTCCATTTATATATTTTTGAAATGAAAAAAATTTTAGAAATGAAGGGAAGATTAGTGGTTTCCAGGGATTAGGAGCAGCGTAGGAGGTAGGTGAATGTGGTTATAAATGGAGAATCCTTGTGGTATTAGAACTGCTCAGAGACACCTACACAGGTGATAAACTGAATATAACATACACACAAGTGAGTACAAGTAAAACTGGGGAAGTCTGAATAAGATAGGTACATTGTATCAGTGGTTGGGATGTTACACTAGTTTTGCAAAATGTTACCACTGGGCAAAACTGGGCAAAGTGTACAAGGGATCTTTCTGTATTATTTCCTATGACTGCTTGTGAATCTACAATTATCAAAAAAAAAAAAAAAAAAAAAAAAAGGATAAGGACTCTTAAAATGTTGCTTTAATACTATTATCATACAAAAATTTAATAATGATTCCTTAATAATATCTAAAAGCCTGTAAGGATACAAGTTTGGAAAAATATGGTTTTCAAAGTGTATTGTATATTAAAAAGGTAGTATCACCTTATTTTTAAATCTTAGGCTCAAGGAGCCTAGGAAACACTAGGTGACAACAGCCAACAACAAATATGATTATGTTTTGTCACTTTATATAGTTCTGTGGTAAGGTAAACAGACTCAGGCAAATGCTCAGCTATCAGGAAGCAGACAAAACTAAAGCCTATTTAGAAGATACTAGTTATGAAGGGCACAAGACCAGATTCACCCCAGGACAGGAAGTCAAGGATATTCTGAAATTGCTCTATCACTTTAAGCCATTTTTAAAAATCAAGCCATGAACCCCATTTGGTATTCAATGTCCTCACCAACTCTCACCTCTTCATCATAGCTTCCCCTCTTAACGATGTCTGGACCTCTGGACAGACTCACATCATCTACCCAAACCATGGAGGAAATCACAGCATCTTTAACCTAAGTTAGTGACCAAAGCCACATAATTTTCTTGACGTTTTCTATCTTTAAAATTCAAGAAAATTTTACATCCTACTTATACCTGATTTTTAAAAAATTATAAATTGTTTTAAAGTTTATAACCCCTTAAAAGGACAAAAATTCAAATCTCTCCTACCTGAAATCTGAGTCAATCTGACACTGAAGGAGATATACCACGTTTATCTTTTGGCTTCTCCTTCCTGGGATAAGGGTTGGTGGGGTCCACTTGCCCCAGTGTGAGAATTACGGACAAAAATCATCATTGGGAACTGAGGCGATCAATTAACAGTATTTACCCGAACGGCTTTGAACCGAACAGGACATGCCTACTAAGTCTATAGTCCTCCTTTATGTAAGGCAACCTCAGGCCTTACCACAGGCCATGTGACTGTGACTGTCCCCAGCTGACTGCGTATCAGAGCTTGGTTCTGGAGACAAAGTTGCTACCCATAAACTAGATGCCTATGAGCTAGCCTCTCCTGAAGAATTCTGAGTAACAGGAACGCTACTGCTAGAGAGAAACTACCTGAATCATTTAGACTCTGCTTTGGGGGAATTCTGAATGTAAATACACAGAAGAGTGACATAAAAGGTGAGAATTTAGAATGAAGGCAATGCTGTAAAGCAACAGAAACCATGGTGATAGAGAGGAGGAGGTTGGTAAGAGAGAATCAGTAGTAGAGATGGAAGAGAAGGTCTGGGTGTCTGGAAGAGTAGCAAACCCTAAACTTGTTGTTGTATTCTAAGTATTGTTTCACTTCTCCATGAGGTCTGCTGAAAATGTTTTCTGCATTCCCTAAGTGCCTAAACTTTGAGGTATCATTTAAGAGTCAAACTAACCTTAAAGCATTACCCTAAAAATGTTACCAAAAGAACAACCAAAGGGGACAGCTATGGTGACAATCTATAGAATATGATTTTACATATACTCAGATCCGGACGGGTACAGAAACACACTGGCAAAATGCTTCTAGTCAAGGTTCTGTCTGACTTCTATTCCACTCCTGTGCTTCCTTTCATCCAAGATAAAAATAGGAGAAAATAAGTTTGTCACTGGGGTACTTACCCAATTCTAAAGCTGCTATTAGTGCCAAAGCAACAAGGGCTTCATTCTGCATTATTACATGTTCACTAGTTGCCATGGTAACTAGATGCTTGATGCCACCACTTTGTACAATGGTTTTAATTACATCCTACAATAAATTAATATCACAGAATTATAAACTTTAACTTTAAACATAAAAAAACCGCGTTACCATCAGTCAATTCACTGTTGAGTGGTTTTCTGACAGTGTCCCTGTGAATCATTACATTTAACCATAATTTCGTTTTCTTCACAGAAGAGAAAAAGCTTTTAGCTTTAAAAAAAATTCATCAAAAGATGACAACTTAAATTACCTAAGCGAAAAAGACCACTGCAGTTCATATCAAGGAATAGAGAGTCCCAGAAGCTAACAAAGTCAAAGAAATAAAAGTGCCATTGCCCCAAATGAAGACTTACCACGAGATCAACAAAAGAGAATAAATCTTGGAATAATAATAATGTAAAAAATTCTTCCTTTCAAATTTTTATTATAACACCAGGTAGTTTTTTCAGATGCATCAGGTGAAGCTTTTTACGTATGTATGTGTGCATGTATACATGTATGTATGCAGCCTTTTAAAACCTTTGTTGGATCTAACAACACTAGACTACATACAAAAGGACTTGAGCAGAACTTAAATCAAAATTCTGTCTCCCTCATTTCTCACGGTGCCCACAGCTCGGTCCTCTCCAGCGGCAGAGGGGCTGTAGGCTCCAGACTCAGTAAATCCCACTGACTTTGAGCAAACTGCTGACTCTCTCTGCATCTCAGAGACTTCACCTGTAACACTGAGACAGTGTAAGTGTATATCTCATAGGTTTTTGTTATAATTACAAAGTTATTACATGAAGAGCACACATAAAAGTATACAGCAAAGGCTAGATGGAAAGAAATGGCTACGTTTATTTCTAGTACTCATTTTTGTCTTCACCTCAGGGTTTTGTTGGATTCAATATGACTTAGTAGAAAGCCTCAATTATAAAATATTTAAAAAGTAATTTTACTACTTTTCACTATTTTTAGTAATTTGAAGTAAGCACTGAATA
Organism: Eschrichtius robustus; assembly: GCF_028021215.1. Lineage (NCBI taxonomy): Eukaryota > Metazoa > Chordata > Mammalia > Artiodactyla > Eschrichtiidae > Eschrichtius > Eschrichtius robustus. The sequence goes on along the minus strand of NC_090827.1, from coordinate 18,792,315 downwards.
TTTTAAGTAGCCTGTCCAAGTTAGCTTCAATGGTACAAAACTGTAATTAGAAATATTTTCAAATTAATTTGCTAAAATATTGGAAAAAGGGTTTCCTTTATGCTTCTACCTTACGTAAATTTTTAAGAAAACTATTTATAGACAGTATCTTTGCTTTGAATCCAAAATTGTTTAGTGAGCAAACAAACATTCTAAATCAACAGAGTCTAAGTTCTGAGTTTTTACAGCAGTTGTGTTCTAGCATTTAATGTCTTTTCACATCAACTTTTTTAGAAAGTGAGAAACTATCTTTTAAAGCCTTTTCTAATGAAAAGAAAGCCTCCCAATATAGTCAGCCCTCCGTATCTTCAGGTTCTGCATCCATGGATTTAACCAACCATGTATTGAAAATATTTGGGGAAAAAAATGTCATAAAGTTTCAAAAAGCAGAACTTGAATTTGCTGTGCGCTGGCAACTATTTAGTATTTACACTGTATTTACAACTATCTACTAGCATTTACATCGTATTAGGTATTATAAGTAATTTAGAGATGATTTAAAGTATAAGGGGGATGTGCGTAGGTTAGATGGAAATACTATGCCATTTTTATATAAGGGACTTGAGCATTCACAGATTTTGGTATCTGAGAGGGTGCCCACTCCCCCTCAGATACCAAGGGACGAGGACGACTATATACTGCTTTATACTGCTTACTCAGAGGCAGTTTATTTGAAACTGATACAGAATTCTTAAAATTAGTAAAGAATTTTATAAAAATCACAAAGGAGCTTGTTGAGTAAAAAAGATCAAAAGAGATTCACAAGATACATATGCAGTCACCTAGGAAGGTTCCTGGACTGTCATTTCATCCTCTCTTTTGTGATTCACCCTCAAAAGCCCACTGTAGTAGAAAGAAGGGAAAGGAATGAATGTGAATGAAGAAAATTTGCACATCAGAAATACCAAAAATCACCACCCCCCCACCCCGACCCCTTAAATCAAAGCGTAGCTTCTTTTCCATCTCACTTTTCTGGAACAAATATCTGAGAGTACTGTCCTTTAAAGTGCCTGCCCTCTCTCCTCCTACTTCAGTAAATGCTCACTGAGTTGCTACTCTACAGAATGGGGGATAAAAGATAAATGAAGCATTGTACTTGTGTCATATGGCAAAAGAGGATTATTACTACTGACAGCTACCCTGTATGGAGAAACGCCTATACACTGGACAACACTCATACACTGGGTAACTTACAGATAGTGGCTTATTTTTATCCTCACAGAAAATCCCACGAGCTAGATATTATCTCCAGTTTATAGATGAAGAAACTGAAGCTTAGATTAAGTTATGGAATTTGCCCCAAATCAGACAGTGATTAAATGGTAAAAAGCCAAGATTCAATCCAGGCAGTTTGACTACTAGGTCTTGTTTTTAACCATTTGTGGTCTATGGAAAAGCATACACACTGAATTCATCATAATGCCAAGCAGAGGCAGTCATTTAATGTGATTTGAAGGGGCTCTATCAATGTATTTTAAAGTTATATTTTTAACTTCAAGATTAAAAAAAAAAAAGAATATTAGCACCACTCCAGAGAGCAAGAAGGTTCATCTGGAGAATTAAAAATAATTTTAACCAATACACTTCTAAAATTAATCCAGAGATTATTTTAACCTCTCTGAAACCATTTCATTTATCATAAGTAAACTGTAGATATACATAATGAGACGTTTTCTCTGGGTAATCCTTCTAAACCTTAGATGTTTCTGGAGAGTCCTTAAGAATTTTGGAAATATTTTATAATGCTTTACAAAGTTTGAAACAATATTTTATTTCTTAATACTATTTTTCAAGGAGTTTTCTTATGGAAAGCTAAATTTTGGTACATATATAACTAAGGCAAATTATCTATGTTAACAGTCTCACATATTTAGCATTTATGGTCAGTTTGCTCTTAACTGTTGAGATAAATCCAGCTAAAGACTCTGTTGAAAATTGTATAACAATGTTGTTACAATGGAATGGTTTGAGATAGGCTTGAATTTGAGATAATCGATTTATAAGACTGTAGGCTGGTGTAGCTACTGAATCACCTACCAACAAATTTCTTTTTTTAATATTGTATCATCAAAGCTCTCAGTATAGGTTTAAGTAAATGTTGGATGAATAAGCAAATGACTAAGTACATTTGTTTAAACAAGTTTTTAGCTTGATACTGATGAAGAATGCTTTACTCTTACAGGTTAAAGAAAAGTGCCTACTTTGATAAGAGGGAATTTTTATATTCCTATTGTAGAGGCAAACTATATTTCTTTCTCTGTTTTTGATCTCTGCAGCCAGAAGGTCCAGCTAGCTGGTTAGGAGTCCTAGCCTAGGGCACTCTTTAGAGGGAAGATGTAATTTTACCTATTGGCATAAGCACAAGGATACACCATATATGGCTGAAAGGCCTAAGCCAGCATGAAACACCATGAATCAGTGCAAACTTTTGGAGGACTGGACTCTAAGGTAGAATTCAGGGTGACTTTAAAAGGAGTAGAATATTCAAAGTTTAAGAATAACATAAGGACATGGGCTTCCCTGGTGGCGCAGTGGTTGAGAGTCTGCCTGCCAATGCAGGGGACACGGGTTCGAGCCCTGGTCTGGGAAGATCCCACATGCTGCAGAGCAGCTGGGCCCGTGAGCCACAGTTACGGAGCCTGCGCGTCTGGAGCCTGCGGTCCGCAACAAGTGAAGCCGCGGTGGTGAGAGGCCCGCACACTGCGATGAAGAGTGGCCCCCGCTTGCCACAACTAGAGAAAGCCCTCGCACAGAAACAAAGACCCAACACAGCCAAAAATAAATAAATAAAATAAATTAAGAAAAAAAAAAAAAAGCTTGCCTTCAATTAAAAAAAAAAAAAAAGAATAACATAAGGACAGAGCTGTGATTCACAACAGTTGGTTAAGGATATACAGGAATGTAACAAATTTGTACCTAGTGTTTAATTATTTTAAAAGCTTACTCCAGAGCAGCATTTTCCGAAGTATGTCCAGTGGAATGTTAATAGATGCCTCTTGCAAAAAAGACCCACAGTTACTTAAATAGCTAAAGTTAAGGAAGTTTCTTTAGAGCTTCTACAGAATTCTAAAGGCAAGTAAAGGGAATGCACTATTATCCTAACTACTCTGACCATGAAACCCTTTTTCTTGGAACATTTCTTGGGTTTATTATTATTCGATAGAACATATTTTGAGAAATGCTGTTCAAACAGAATCATCTATTCCTTTAATGTTTGTTAAATTTTAAAATAATTTAAATTAATAATTCTAATCCAGAGCTCAAATAACACACCTTGTATTCTAATCATTAACATCTATGAATCAAGGTTCCTATTGCCTCTTAGTAGCAGTATAATCTCAATTGTAGGAAACATATGTAAAGGAAAAAGTAGCCTATCTGGTACTGAATTGTAAAAAAGTTATAATGTAACTATAAAGTTGCAATCCCATATCATTTCAAATTGTTTATTACACACACACACATCTAGAAAGGTACCATCCCATATTTCTCGTAAGTCTTTTCAAAGAACCTACACGGTGATGGATGCTTGATGGGTATTTTATTTGAAAACTTTTGGGGGGAGGGAGTATGGTATTAGAGAAGGGAAGGGGAATCTGTGATAATGAAACCCACAGAAAAGCCTCAAAATCCTCAGATCTCAATATTACAGCATTTGAATAGCTTTGGTTCCAAGATTTGGTTATTTAAGATGATGGAACGTATCTTCCTGTGGACACATTTTTGTGTCCACTAATGGTTATACACTTCTGTTAGTTGTTAGTGAACTTAAGGTATATTATGGATTAATCAAGTCTTCGTTGGCCTAACCACCACACGTAACGGGAATTTATCTGAGAGTTCCAAATTCAGATGCCAAAACATGTCTCTGTTTGTTGTAATCTAGTTAACAGAATTATAGTTTGCCTAAATGAAACCACGGGTAAGAATTTTCATGGAACGGAGCAAAGAATTAGGTAAAGACTCTGAAAAGGACAGAAGAGTGATTTGGCAGTAAGCAAGTTAGGGAATGTCAGTTCTTCCCATAGTCTCTTATTTTGATGAATGGCATGATTACCCCACCTGGTGCTAAGCCCCAAACTTGGAATTCTCTCTAAAACCTCCTTCTCCTTGGACCCCACTTTTGAATTCTGTCAATTCTGCCACTCATATCTTTCTCAAATCCTTCTTTTCCATACTCACTGCTTCTATTAGGTTGAACCATATGATATTTGTTTCTTTGTGTCAAAATGGTTGAATACCAGCAATTTCAAATTGCTTAACCCAAAACCTTAATTCAGGCCTTTATCATCTCACATGTATATTTTTGAAAAACTTTGTTTTCCTTGCCCTTAGTAAGCCCTAGAGTCATCTTTCTAATGAAAACCAAATAATGGCACCCTGCTGCTTAAAATCCTTTGGGAGCTTCCTAATTCTCTATAGAATAAATTCATATGCCTTAACCTGGCACGTAATTCATCTTGATCCCCTCTTCTCTTCCTCTCTGGTCACTGTCTTTACACACTGTGCTCCAGCAATACTGTTTTACTTGCAGTTTTCCTCTCAGACTATGTTGTTTTAGATCTCTGTGCTGTTGACACATTGTTGTCTTTGCTTGGAGGCCTTTCTATGCTCTCTCTTCCCACTCTCCTCCTGAGAGATTCCTAGTTAACATCTAAAACATGACCCCTTCTGCGATGCCCAGACAGTTGGTCTCTCTGTCTTCTAAGTTATATCTGAATTGGAGTATGTGGCTTTAATGCTGTTTTTATATCTGCCCTCCCACTGGACAGTTAATTCTTGAAAGTCATACTATATTTTATAATAGTTACACTGTAAGTACCAAAATGTTGACTGTTAAATGAACAAATGGGCCTGACAGAGCAGTTATGACGGAAGAGGTAAAAGGAGTACCACAGGAGTTCATTTTGCTATACTTTCTTGATACTTTCCATCTTGTCAACAATATACTTAGTCCTGTACTGGTGTCAGTGAAAATGGATGGGATTTTAGGCTGCTATAGGTGAGACAGGTAATGGGAAGGTCCAAGTTAACAGCTGCTTTTGCTCCAGGCAAAGATGCCAAGAGGTAGCATCTGATGGGGAGGAACATTCCTGTGGCCAACCAGCTGGAATAGTTACTATGGTGAAGTCAATTATTTATATGAAGGAGATTTACACAAGTCAAGGAATACCTTTACTTTTAAGCTTTTTCTCTTGCCATCTTCTTTTAATCTGTTTCATAAATAAATGAACGGTTTCCTCCGGGACTTACTTTTGATTTACTGTGTCGTATGAGGGCAGAGAGCAGTCTGTTTGACTCCCCCATCACACCAGCGTGATCTTTGGCTTCACACCATTCCACCAAACGCTCCACTAATTTAACGTTCTTTCCCAGTTGTTCAGCAGCTTCTGCTATAGGAAAGAAGGCAAACCACAAAGGAATGAATCACTGATAGGCAATCAACTGAAATAATTGGTAAAGATGTAAGAGTGTGAAGGAAAATTACAGGTCTAAAAACAGAACACAACAATTCCATTAAAGCAAGAACTGCAAATATTCCGTATCTGGTGGACTACTGAGGTTTTCTATTCAGTTGTGGACTTTTATACAAAAACAAAATAAACAACTTTATACTCTTTTGGTTCAGCCTGGAAGTCTGTTAGTACTCTGGAAAACTGTACCGAAGAATTTTTAGCAGTACTCTAAGGAATCAATATAGAGAAGGTTTAGAATTTAGAAATAAGTAAATAAATATAACTCATTCCAAGGATTGGTTTTCATTATTGTTTCTATAAACAGAAAAATGATCTCCCTGTTTGCAAAACAAATTTAAAAAATTTTTGACTGTCACTGTATTGAAACTTGATAATTTTACAAGGTAAAAAAGGGTATAGAAAATGCCAAAACATAAAAACCCCTCAAGAACCACTAATAAATCAACCTAAAATCAGATTATATGTACTAATAAAGAGAAATGCAATATAATTTCCATTTAAAGTCAATTATAACAAGCATGGAAATTAATGAATGGGGTTCCAAAACCAATCTCTTTTTGCCTTTTATTTGCTACTTATCTTTATGATTACATAATTCTGAAAGCTAAAAACAGGTCCTTTTTCCACTAGAGGCACATTAAGACTATTATACCAAAAATGCACCTTGAGAAAGCATTTCTCTTACCTTGTGCATCTATTAACATTCTTAATGTTCCCAGAAGTTTGAACTGAACCGGGGGCATTTCAGATTTAAGAAATTTCAAAACTGCCTCTGTGACGCCAGCTGATAACATCTTTGCTTTATTTACAACTAGAGAGAGAGAGAAAAAAAAGACTTGTTAAAATGATGTTAGCATTTTTGATGATAATCATTCAATTCAATATACATTTTTTGAGTGTCTTATTATCTTAAGGCCCCATGTTATATTTTTCTACTTAAAAACAACATTGTTACTTTTCTGTTAATTTTAAGAATGGGATTGGGAATGGGAGGGCTAGGGGATAAGTATCCTATTTGTCTACAGGAGCACAACATACAAAATCACACTTACTTCCTTTTAAAATCTAATCACAAACTAATAATTTGTAAAGGAAATCTGACAATGTTGCCTTCTTATTTATGAAAAGCACAATTCCTCAACTTTAATGTTTCTTTTTACCTCTGTCCTTGACCCAACTGTGTTAATATAGATATTATAGACATTAATAAACAATACTAATCTGCTACATGAGCCAAATTGATTTTATATAGATTGCATTCTCATATAGTTATACTATTTTACCTAATCAGAAATTTACCTTTAGAAAGTAAAATAAAAGGATAGTTTCAACTATATCCTGTATTAGTTCCCATGATAATGTGATTTCAAAAGCCTTGTAATCCAAAAAGGCACATTAAGGCTATTTTAAAAAATTGTACGTCTGCTCATAGGGAAAAAAATTCTTAAAAGTCATTCTTTAAGGGATTCTGTTAATTGATACCATTATCTTACCTCAGCTGAAGATGCTTAAAAAATCTTAACTATACAATATGATGAACATCTAGGAGTTCACAAAAAGTAATAGGATATTTGAATAATCTGAAAAAGGAAGATTATGCTTGTATAGTCTCGGAAAACTTCTTTAACATATTATCTCCATTTATTAGTAAGAAAAATGTAAGCAATCTGAAGACTATTTTTCTTTTCTTGGTCAGGGCAGGTCCACAAATCACATAAATATCTTCCCCAAATGACAGATTTTATCTCTTACACAGTTGGCTCCCATTCTTTTTTTTTTTTTTAAATTAATTTTTATTGGAGTATGGCTGATTTACAATGTTGTGTTAGTTTCTGCTTACAGAAAAGTGAATCAGTTGTACATATACGTATATCCACTCTCTTTTAGATTCTTTTCCCGTAGAGGTCAGTACAGAATATTGAGTAGAGTTCCCTGTGCTGTACAGTAGGCACTATTGCTTTTTGAGCTATTGACCTTGACTTTGATGTTGTTTCAGAGCAGTTTCTATGATTGAAACCACGAATTTCATTTAAATAATAGGTTAAAATATTGGACTGCACTGAGAACGAGATAAAAGCATTTGAGCTAATAAAAAGGCTACTGATACAACTGTCTCAAAGCACCCCATCTCATAGATGACTTTTAGAATAAATCTCATTGGCTCCCGTTCTTAAGTCTTACCTGGAATGGCTAGGTTTCGGAGGGCACTTAGTGCCGCGTGCTGCACAGTTACGTTTCCATCTTCTACATGTCTGTCCAGTAAATCCATAAGTTTTTCTACAATTCCATTGTCTACCATATGGATACAATTTCCATCTAAATAACAACAAAAAACATTTTTTTCCCTCTTTACAAATATCTATAAGTATTTTGTAAAACTGATGCCTGCCCATTATCTACATTAGGGAAAATGGAGCTATAGGAAAATAAAATGAATTCCATCTCCTTCTCACATCAGATTTACAGATTTTTTGGTTTGTTTACTGAGTGAGAAGTCTGATTATAAGATTCTTAAAATAGATAAAATTTTAAAAACTGGCCAAAAAATCTCTGAGTTCCTGATAATATATCAGAAGATGAGTAAGTAGAAACCACATGCTTAAAATGTCCTCCAATAGTTTCCATTTATAGTGAAGTATGCCAGCGTTCTGCGAATGTTACAGTGACAGTACTCTACGTTTTGTCATCATGGCTGATATTTAAATTATTTTTTAAAGACAGAATTTCTGAAACATTTATAAAGCAGAGAGAATATTATAATGAACTACTATTTACCCCCCATTTAGCTTCAATAATTATCAATATTTTGCCAGTCTTAATTTCATCATTAAGGAGTTAATGATGGTCCCCAAAAGAAGGAAGGAAAAATGGAATAAGTCATCTATTATAACATGCTATAACAACAGTTAATACTCAAATAAAATCAAATTAAAAACAAAAATAACTCATATTTCCTAGACACAGTATAAGTTTCTAGAGGGAATAGCAAAAGTGTCAGACTTCAGAAATATACATGGAGGTCTGGTGCCTCTGAAATACTATTTAAGTAAATATTCTATCCTAAACCAGAGGACTACCCATGCTTAAGTTTTATAGGCGTTAAGAGTATAAATGAGGCACAATAATGAATACTCAGATTATTAAATCCAAAATAAAATCACCAGGCAAAAGAGTATATCCTCCCAGATCAGATGTTTATTAGAATGGGACTCAAGTTTATTCATCTCTGAAGTACAGAGTACTCAAAAGAAAGACTTCATAATCACTGTTCATGACCTTTAAACTATTAGAACTTAGTTGAGTTGCATAAAATATGTAATTTGTTGGGAAAGTCAATATTAGTATTTCATATTTCTGAAAAATTAAGGTAGTATTACACACAGATACTGCACACGCTTCTGAACTGCTTTAGGTTTAGTATACGTTATGGCAAAGCAAAATTTAAAAATACAGAAGGTTTGATTTAATAAGGATGAACTCATATGCTTACCATTTCTGGCAAAATTTGCAATTGCCAATGCTCCAGCAAGCTGTAGCTGGTGGTTATTTGATGGAATCCAAGACAGTACCCTTTGAAACACATTACCTTTTCCTCCTTCAAATAATTTCTGCATGGATTCATCTAGAGGTAAATGCAACAGATAAGAGGTAAATACTTAGAAGTAACATATCCATATTCTTAAACTGAATACCCAATTGGGAAATCACATATTGATACTTTACAATCTATAATTCACAAAGGGAAAAGTAATGACTCTTTTTAAAATAAATTTATAAATTTATTTATTTATTTATTTTTGGCTGCGTTGGGTCTTTGTTGCTGCACGCGGGCTTTCTCTAGTTGTGGCGAGTGGGGGCTACTCTTTGTTGCGGTGTGCGGGCTTCTCATTGCTGTGGCTTCTCTTGCTGTGGAGCACGGGCTCTAGGTGCGTGGGCTTCAGTAGTTGTGGCACGTGGGCTCAGTAGTTGTGGCTTGCAGGCTCCAGAGCGCAGGCTCAGTAGTTGTGGCTCATGGGCTTAGTTGCTCCGTGGCATGTGGGATCTTCCCGGACCAGGGATCGAACCCGTGTCCCCTGCACTGGCAGGCGGATACTTAACCAGTACACCACCAGGGAAGTCCCAGTAATGACTCTTTTTCTAATAACCTTTTAGCAGAGACTGGACAAAAGGGCTTAGAATTTTTCTAGTCTAAGTCCCAAGGAGCCATCTCGCTTTTAGTCCTTTGGTGCCACAGCTGTCTCTTCTATATGACAGCTCTTTAAATACTGGAAGATAGTAAAGGCTCCTCTTTTCCAGGTTCATTATCTCTAGTTCTCTTCATGATGTATTTAAGGTTTCAAAATCATCACATCAACAGGATTAAATGTGACAGAAAAATGAGAAAATGCCTAATATAGTATTTATAAAAGAGACGATAAATTTTTAAATATCTGACAGTCATGTTCTTTCGTTGGCATAAATTACAACTCACCTCCAAGAAGTAATAAAACCATTAGATCTGAAGCGGTTTTGAGCTCAGCAATATCCTCCTCTTTGTCACTATCCACTTTCTGCTGAACAATCTCTAGTAGACATTCTACCAGGCCTGCTTCAACCAGCTGCAGCTTAATAGCATCTAAAGAATAATGTGAACAAAATAACCAAAACTTGAGATGAAACAGGAATTCTGGTATAAGCAATTTAATGTAAAGAATTATAAGAAACCAAAAAAGTGCATGATTTAGATAACACACCTCTGAAGATCTGAGTTTCAAAAGGGAGTATCTGACAGTGCAGCTTAAATACACAAAAGCTTTATTTCATTTTCTATTTGATATGATGTCACTTTTCACAATGTCTGGCAGCAACTAAACAAATTGATTCTCAGCTCTGAAGTAATATCATTCTACTGTTATTCTAGATATTATGCTCACATTTAAAAGGCAGTACTATAAAATATTGCACACTGTTTAAAATAAAACACACATAACTATTAGATAAAGTTAAAACACATTCACTAATGGAGTTTGAATACAAAGATATTAAAAAGAGGTATTAGTAAATTTCAAAGTATATCACAAGTATGTACATTTGGATTCATATTTGTACAGATGTTATTTTTCTAGGGCAGTTAATTAATTTGTAACTTTCTGAACTTGAAAAGTAATGTTTTTAAAAAGGGCTTCAGGTTTTCATTAATTTGAAGCTTTCTTGGGTGATGGGTACATGGTGGTTCATTATACTACAATCTCTCTACATCTGAATAGGTTTTTTTTTTTAAATTAATTAATTAATTTATCTTTGGCTGCATTGGGTCTTCCTTGCTGCGTGCAGGCTTTCTCTAGTTGTGGTGAGCGGGGGCCACTCTTCGTTGTGGTGTGTGGGCTTCTCATTGCGGTGGCTTCTCTTGCTGTGGAGCATGGGTTCTAGGCACGTGGGCTTCAGTAGTTGTGGCACGTGGGCTCAGTAGTTGTGGCTCGTGGGCTCTAGAGCACAGGCTCAGTAGTTGTGGCGCACGGGCTTAGATGCTCCACGGCATGTGGGATCCTCCCGGACCAGGGCTCGAACCCGTGTCCCCTGCATTGGCAGGCGGATTCTTAACCACTGCACCACCAGGGAAGCCCCTCAATAGGTTTTTAAATTTTCACAATAAAAGTTGAAAGAAACAAATAACTTTCAAGTTTTATGATGGATAACTAACAAACTAAGGAATTTTAGAGACAGAATTTACATACCAATTATATTTTAAAAAATTATCTTCACAGCAAACTCTGTGCACCTATCAAATCGATACTGTTTGCACCACTAATATCTTAAATATTCTTTCATTATAGAACTTACTTCATTGAAGATTTTATATTTGCATCCATATCTGTCTCCCCCAATATACCTCATTCATCTTTGTGTTTTAACCTAAATTGGCCTACTTAAATATTTTGGGTATATTTGATACTGCTTAAGATAAATGCTGATCAACTGACCTCAGAAATACATTTGCTACACATACATTTTTTAATTTAAATTTTATTTTCTAGTTGGATTTTATTTTAGTCTTCAGTTTCCCTAAGCTGTATATGCACATATCTACAGCAATGGCAGTTCAAGCTTTTTATTTGGAAGAAACAAAGACTGTTTTCATACTTAAGAATTTTTCTTTCAGACAATTTTAATGTGCAAAAATTTGGCTTTTTACTATCACTAGGATCGCTGATATTCTTTAGCATATTATTTCAGAATACACAGAATATTCAACCTGTAATATTCTTTTAAAAGGTATACTTGCACTGTGCCATGCTGAAAGTAGGGCGTTTCCTTGGTTACAGAATGACAGAAGTAGAAATGTGTGGTGACTAGAATTGAAAGCCACAATGAAAAAGCCTTAAAAATACAAAAAAACTTGAATTATACAAATCCCAGTTTAAATGTTGGAATCATTCTCCTTTGCATACAAGGAAAACCAAGGATGATATGCTAAGGCTAGTCCAGAAACAAGTTTTCAAAAGTATCATTCAATCCACCGCACAGTTATAAAACACAAGTGAAGATAGTGGAGGACAAAACAAATAAGAGATAAAAACACTGTTATTTTGAAATATTGCAAGGAAGGGTACAGGTCATTCTCTGGCATAAAGTTGACTGAAGGTCACAATGAAAATTTCCTATTTGGCCAAACCACCAAATGAGAGGAAAAATAAATTTCTTCCTAAAGAACAAGATCTAAGGCATTCAGAAGATTTAAAATGTGTCAGGATTAAAGTTTACAGATCTTTCCTCTCACAGTTTAACTGTAATCACATATATATGTGGGAGGCTTAAATTGCCTTATTAAAAAGGATTAATGAGGCATTCTACCAAAGCAGACAGCCCAGCACACATTGATCAATACCATTCTGCCCAAGGACATCTATCTTTATCACCACCGTTTGCATATATACGTACATATATGTACATACATGTATCATATATATGTACATGTATATCTGTACATGAATTTGTATAAACGTGTATTTGAAAATCTTTTCTAAGTGGTGAAAAAACTTCCACAAATGCAGCAGAGTGCTTAAAATATACGTTACTCTTAATCAATTATTATCACTAAGTAAATAACTGTGTAACTATCACCTAGATCAAGAAATTCATTGCCAACAACCCTGGAAGCCCCTCTGTGCTTTACTTTTTCCTATCACATATCCCTCCCTTTCAAATCACCACCCCTTTTTAAGGTAATCACATCCATACTTTTATAGTTTCACCAAATAATCATTCCTAAAAACTATAGTTAATTTTAGCTTTTTTGTAACTTCATATAAATGGAATCTTAAAATATGTATTTTTCAGTGTTGGCTTTTTCCTTTTAATATGTTTATAAGATTCATCTACACTGTTGGTTACAGCTGTCTTCATTCTTTCATAACTGTGTATTTTTCCATAATATGGATATACCATAATTTATTTATTCTACTGTTAATGGATATGAGTTGTTTCCAATTATTCATTATTATAAATAATGCTGTTATGAACATTCTTGTAATGGCTCCTGGTGCACATGTACCCATTTCTGGGTATACACCTAACAGCGGAATTGTTGGCTCACAGGCAAGGCATATCTCCAATTCAGTAGATACTGTCTTCCAAATTGTACCAATTTACACTCCCATCAGCACTTAATGAGTTTCCACTGTTCCACACCTTCATCGACACTTGGTATTATCACTTTCCGGTGAGTATACAGTGGTATTTTATTGTGGTTTTATTTTGCAGTCCCTGATTTTTAATGAGTTGAGCATATTTTCATGTGTTTATTAGCCACTTGGATTTTATCTTTTGCCTTCTTAAATCGTTTGCACACTTTCCCACTGGGTTTTCTACATTTTTCTTAATGATTTGAGGGAGTTTTTCTATATATTGTACACATCAGCCCTCTGCTGGTTACATGTGTTGTAAATAAATTCTCATCTACTGTCATGCTTTTCACTCTTAATGGTGTCCTTTGAGGAATAAAAGTTTTTACTTTTAAAATAACAAAATTTATCAGTTTTTCCTTTATAGTTACAGCTTTTTGTGACTTAAGAAAACTTTCTGTGCTCCAAGGCTGTGATGATATTCTCCTATCTCATATTTTAAGATAAACTTTCTTGTTTCAACTTTTCCATTCAGGTCAATAATCTATCTGAAATGAAACTTAAAAAATAGTACTGGGACTTCCCTGGTGGTGCAGTGGTTAAGAATCTGCATGCCAATGCAGGGGACACGGGTTCAATCCCTGGTCCGGGAGGATCCCACATGCCGCTGAGCAACTAAGCCCATGTGCCACAACTACTGAGCCTGAGCTCTAGAGCCCACGAGCCACAACTACTGAGCCTGCACACCTAGAGTCCATGCTCCACAACAGGAGAAGCCACCACAATGAGAAGCCTGCACACTGCAATGAAGAGTAACCCCCACTCGTTACAACTAGAGAAAACCCACGCGCAGCAACGAAGACCCAACACAGCCAAAAATAAATAAAAATTTTAAAAGATTTAAAAAGTAAAAATAGTATGAAGTGGGATTGTATGCGTGTCTCCAACTGTATTTTTTTCCATTCCCGGCGCTGTTTATTAAAAAGATTGTCCTTTCCATATAGTTTTGCAGTGACACCTTTTTTTCTTAGTTAAATAAATACCTACTAATGCATCCATTTGTTTGCGGGCTATCCTGTTCCACTGGTCTTCTTGTCCATCTTTGAACCAATACCACATTGTCTTTTAAATACTACGGTTTCATCAGAATGAAGTTTTATTATCGTTATGCAATAAAATCAGTTCGGCTACCTTAGTCTCTTTCACAGTATCTTGGCTATTCTTGGTCTTTGGGATTTTGATGAGAACACCATAAGTCTTCAGATCAGTATGGTGAGATATAAGATCATCACAAAATTGAGGGTTCCAATCTATGAAAGTGATATAGCTTTGCACTTATTTAGATTTTAATTTCTCTTGATGACTTTCTACAGTTTTCTGCCAGAGATCTTACACATCTTTTATTTATTTATTTATTTTCAAATTTCATTTGATGGTATTTCCAAGATGACATTAAAAAGTAACAATTCTAACCATTTATTGCTTAAACAGTAAAAGTTTTTTAAAAAGAATAACACCAAAATTGTATCTGTTAAAAGACTGTCATTGTCTCATACAGTCCCACCCTCTTCTTGAAATTGCAACACAACCTCTAGATTTCACAAAAAGAGAAATCCAAAATGTGGTATCTCCATAAAGAAATGGCACACAGATCTATGGCTTCAATAATTTCTTTGTCTGGGTCAGTATTGGTTTCTGCAGAATTGGAATGCTGTCTGGGATAATGACTCTGGGTCATCTCTCCATCTGTAAGTTCAATCAAATGAAACACTTGCTTTTCGAACAACTAGCAAAGAAGAAATGAACAATGAAATCCAGTATTTGCTGGATACGAGGGTTGTTGACAACTAAGAATAAATAAAATAAATAATTAAAGTGAAGTAGGCTTATATAACATAATGTTATGCATACCTGCGTTAACTCTTAAAACATACTGTTGAGCAACAAAAGTTAAGAATACAAGGAAACTTACAGAAAAATGTCACTTGTGTAAATTATAAACAGATACATTCATGAAACGATATCATACAATTTCACATAAGCATACACAA
This sequence comes from Eschrichtius robustus, assembly GCF_028021215.1. Taxonomy (NCBI): domain Eukaryota; kingdom Metazoa; phylum Chordata; class Mammalia; order Artiodactyla; family Eschrichtiidae; genus Eschrichtius; species Eschrichtius robustus. Next base: position 18,777,147 of record NC_090827.1, on the reverse strand, counting down.
ACACATCTATTGCATGCATTCAAGTCGAATCGTCTGGTAAATGGTGTGCCTGAGGAAGACAGTGGTGGGGAAGGGCTAAGGAAGAAGGCTAAAAGGAGAGAGACCTTGTTTAGATTACACATCTTTTATTAATCCATTTTTAAATATTCCTTTTTTTTTTGGCCCCGCCGCACTGCTTGCAGGATCTTAGTTCCCTAAGGGTCAAACCCAGGTCCCTGGCAGTGGAAGCTCGGAGTTCTAAACACTGGACTGCCAGGGAATTCCCTTAAATATTTCATTTTTTATACTATAGTAAACAGTGTATTTTTAAAAATGTATTTTCTGTTTTTGCTGGTATGTAAAAATACAATGCTTTGGGTTTTTAGATGTTTTTCTTTGTTTTGCCTGGCCACCCAACCAAATTCTAATTTAAAAAATTAATCTACATTCTTTTGTATTTTTGATATACATAATCATATCTATGAATAATGATAGTTTTATTTATTTCTTTCCTATATCTTTTCTTTCTTTCTTTTTTACTCTACAGCACTGGATAGTTCCTACAATACAATAAGAAATAAAAATGGGGATGACCTTTCTTATTCCCAATCTTAAAAGGAAATGTTTTTTGTTATACCACTCAGTATGATGCTATCTATAGGCTTCTGGTTATATATTCTTTTCACTCTCTTCTAGTGATGGTTTGCAAAGAGTTTTTAAAAATCATGGAAGGATGGTTAATCTTATAAAATGTTTTTTCTGAATGACAAGATCATATGTTTTTCCCCTTTATTAAGTTTTAATGTGATGAATTATATTGATTGCATTTGGAATACTAAACTATATTTCCAGAATAAATCCAATTTGGTATGATGATTAATTTTTAAATATATTATTGGATTTTGTTTGCTAAAAGTTTATGGGAATTTTGGATCTATGTTCATGGTGAGACTGGCCTTTAATTTTTATTCTTGTATTGTCTTTGTTGGTATTTTATTAGCTTCACAAAATATATTGGTGAGTATATCTGCTTTTCCTATTCTGGAAAAAATTTAAGATAAGATTACTCAGCTTTTCTATTCTAGATCACCCATACTTGAAAATGTATTGGCATCAAATTTTCATAACATTCTCTGAATATCTGTAAGATCTGTAGTGAGATCTCTGTTTTCTTGATTTTGGTTATTTGTGCTTTCTCTCTCTTTTTTTCCTGATTAATCCTACTAGGGATTTACCAGTTTTATGATGTCTTTTCAGACTCAACATTGACAAGTATATGCTTATATTGTATTACATATATTCTATTTTATTAATTTCGGTTCCTGTATTTCTTGCCTTCTATTGCAATTTCTTTGGGTTTCATTTATGTTTTCCCTCTCTCAATTCCTGAGATTAATACTGAGCTCACTAATGTTAGCTTTTTACCTTTTCTATTATATTCATTTAAAGTGAAAAAAAAAAATCCCTCTAAGGATGGCTTTACCTGCAACACACAAGATTTGAGATAGTGCTCTCATTTTCATTATTAGAAAAAAGTTCTAATTTTCTTCATGATTCTTCTTTGACCTCCGAGGTATCTGAAGTGTATTTCTTAATATCTAAACAAATGGGGATTTCCTAGTTATCTTTTTATTATTAGTTACTATTGTAATTCACTTAGATCAGAGAACATACTCTAAGATTGCAATCCTTTGATACTTTTTCCATAAGTATACATGTTTTAAATGTTTCATATGTACTTGAAAAGAAAGGGCTCTGAAGCAGGGTGCAGTGTTCCAAAATATGTCCATTAAATCAATTTTCTTAATCATGTTGCCCACATTTTCTATATTCCTATTTTTTGATCTGTTTGTTCTATAATGCTTTTGTGGGTATTTAGGGCGCCTCATAGTTCTGAATATTTTTGTTTCATATCTTTTGAGATAATGTACATTTTTATAGCTTCCAAGAATTGGACCTTTTATCATGATAAAGTCACCTTCTTTATCTCTACCAAGTCTTTTAGTATTAAAGTCTATTTTATCTGATATTAATATGACTACCTCAGCCGTTTTTAGGTTTGAATAGTATATTTTTTTCAATCTTTTTAATCTCAATCTTTTAAATCTCCTCATACTTAAGAAGCATTGCTTGTTTAAAAAAAAGCTGGTTTTTTAAAATTCAGTTAATGATTGGTCTTTTAACTAAAGCATTCAGGCCACATACATTTAATGTAATTAATGAAATACTGTGTCATAAATCTAGCATATTTTTTCTGCCCTGTTTTTATCCCGTTCCATTTTCCCTTTTCTCTCTGCTCTTCTGTTAATTAGGATTGATGGGGTATTAAAACAAAAAAAAATCTTTCCATAAATCCTTCCATTTGTTTGGTAGTTACACACTGGTTTTAAGAATTATTTTAGTTCACCTTAAAATTTGAAATCATTTATTCACCAGAATCTAATAGTACTTTCTTCCATGTAGTACAAGGGTCTTGAGACTCTTTAACTACTTTTACCCCCCTCCAGATTTATACACTCATTCTGTGGTGTATTTTAGATTATACACATATACATTTTAAACTTCACAGTGAATTATTTTTATTATTTTATATAGTCAACGTTCATGAGTTTACATACATATTTACTGGGTTTTTTTGCTTCCTTCTCCTCCCTTGCACCTATAACCTTCCTTCTGGAGTCAGTTTCCTTTTTTTTTTTGGAATCATTTTCCTTTTTTCTAACAAACATCCTTTATAATTTCCTTTAGTAAGGGTATATTGGTGGTGAACTTTCACAGTTTCTAACCTGAAAATATCTTCATTTTGCTTTCAGTTTTGATGGGTATTTTCATTGGGTTTAGAATTTTAGATTGAATTTATTTTCTTTCGGCACACAGAAGATGTTTGTCATCTGGCTTTCACTGCTACTGTCGAGAAGTTAGCTGTCAAACTTTTGCCTCTTTTAAAGTAATCTATTTTCTTCCTGGCTACTTTTAAAATTTTTGTCATTTTATTTTTTTTGCAATTTCAATATGATGTATCGAAATGTGTATTTCTTTTTATCATGTTTTAAATTCATTGGGCTTCTTGAATCTTTGAATCATCTTTCATAATTTCTGGTAAGGGTTTGATTTGATTTCTGGTAAGGGTTCTGGTAAGGGTTTGAACTTTGATTTCTGGTAAGGGTTCTGACAAAATTTCTTCAAACTTCTGCCCTCCCATCTGCCCTCCTTCTGGGACTCCAAAAAATGTATATGAGACCCTCTCACTTTATACTCTGTACCTCTTATTCTCTCTTATGTATATTGGTTCTTTTATTTCTCTGTATTTCATTCTGGGTTTTCTTCCAATCTATCTTCCAGTTCACTGGTTCTCTAATTCAACTATATTTAATCTGCTGTTAAACTCATCTATTAGGTTCTTAATTTTGGTTGTATTTTTCAATTCAGGAATTTCCAATTGCTTCTTTTTCAAATCTGCTATTCATTCCACTTTTTATAGTTTCTAGTTTCCTTCCAAAATTTTTAAGCTTGCTTTTAACTCTCTGAACATAATAAGCATACCTGTTTTGAGTCAATGTCTAATAATTCCAGTATCTGGAGATTTGCTGTTGTTGCCTGTTCTTTGTGCTGATTCTTGCTTAAAATGTCTTGTCTCCTCATGTGTCTGGTCCTCTTTGATTGTGTGCTAGACACTGTATTTGAAAAATTATTTATATGGGATGGTTTGCTTACTCTGGTTCCCTCTTATTCCTAGAGTGTATCCCTTAAGATTTTTTGCTCTAAGACAGGAATAGTTTACCAGTGTTCACACTGTTGGTAGGCCTGGTACTCCAACTTTTATGACCTTTTTGCCCTGCAAGGGTACATAAGTGGAGCTCAGCCTATCGGCTGCCTTTTCCAGATTGGCATAAGAATGTGTAAGATACAGAACCATCTTTGCCAAGATTATAAAATCAAAGAAACTTGGAAAGTAGCTTTGGCCAATGTAGATATAGTTATGCAGTAGATAATGTAGCTGAAGTTAGAGATACCCCAAATAAAACTTATCACATCATTAATAAAAAAAAAAGAATTTTGAGTTAAATAGCTGGCAATTAAATAATATTAGAAAAAAATGGAAAAAGCCTACATGATCAAAAATCAAGAGATGCATTTATTTTCTCACCGTTTTCTGCCAATGGAGCAAGAACCTCAAACACCATTTCCCTCTTATCATGGTCTATTTGTTTCTTGAAGAGTTTTACCAGCTCTTCAGCAATGTTTGTACTGGCAAACTGTTCTTTACTTGACTCTGCAAAAAACAAGAGGAAAATTTAGAGTAAGCAAACAAAATTAAGCCCAGAAATTGTTTTCTATTACCTTCAATATTTGGTCATTTTTTACCATTACTGATAAGTACAAACACGCTTCAAATACAGGAACAATCAAAACCACTTTTTAAAATGCCCCTGAAGAGGAAAAACATCTAAGTCTTTAAAGAAAATGTTCTGGCCCAATTTTATTCAAGGCTATAAAATAAATGTTCACTAGCGTTACATATAGGTAATCATAGCAACAGTAAAATTACTATTATAAATTCATAGTTTCAAGGGTTTTAGTCAAAGAAGAAAAATTACTCATAACAGACTGCATTTTACATGGCTGAATTAAAGGTGACTTGTCTTTACACCAATACAGTGGTATACTTTTGCATTCTTCCTGACATGCCTTTCTAATTTATTTATTTTTTTTAATTTATTTTATTTTTGGCTGCGTTGGGTCTTCGTTGCCGCGTGCGGCTTTCTCTAGTTGCGGCGAGCGGGGGCTACTCTTCGTCACGGTGCGTGGGCTTCTCATTGCGGTGTCTTCTCTTGTTGCGCAGCACGGGCTCTAGGCACGCAGGCTTCAGTAGCTGTGGCACATGGGCTCGGTAGTTGCGGCGCACAGGCTCTAGAGTGCAGGCTCAGTAGTTGTGGTGCACAGGCTTAGTTGCTCCGCGGCATGTGGGATCTTCCCGGACCAGGGCTTGAACCTGTGTCCCCTGCGTTGGCAGTTGGGTTCTTAACCACTGCGCCACCAGGGAAGCCCCTGACATGTCTTTCTATTAAAGGCCAATTCCTCATTCCCTCTTGCCTCTTCACCGTCTCCAGCCTCTCACTCTAGAGCCTCATCATCACCATTTAAATGTGCTTTAATATTTCTCACAGAAAAATAGCAATATTAAAAACAAACACCTTCCCTTTACACCACTTTTATTCACTACCATCCAATCTGTTCACTTCCACAAACAAGTTTCTTGACAGCATTGTCTACATACACTGTCTTTACTTTCTCAACTCACATGCATTCCTAAACCCACCTCAAACTAGTTTTGGCCCACCTCTACATTCTGCAGTCTCCTTTGCTTGTGCCTCCTTCTCCACCAGACCTCTATAAATTCTATTATGGTTCCTTGCGACTTGATCCTTTGCCTTCTCACCTTTTTGAGGCTTACTCTCACCCTAGGCAATCTAACCTCTTCCACAGCATAAAATAGCACCTATATGTTGATGCTTATATAATCATATCTCTAGCCCTCTTTTGGACTCCAGGCTATTTATTTACCTGGCCATTTGACGTCTCCATTTGAATATCTCTCTAGCATCCAAACTCCATGTCTAAAGCGGACTTTTGATACTCCCCTGAAATCTGTTCTTCCTCCAGACTTCCATAATTTAGTGAAGGAACATGCCACCTACCCATCTGCCATGCAGGCAGAAACCTGGGGGTCACTGCTCACTTGTTCTCACTCAACTGAACATCCAAAGAATAACCAAGGTCTATCAGTCTACCTCCAAAATACAACCAGAATCCATTCCATTTCTCTCCAAGTCTCTTCTCAGTTTCTTTCACTGCATCAGATATCCTATCAATTTATCTAGAAGTTTCTTTCAGAGAATTCTGACCAAATCCAACCTAGATTGGTTGCTCTCCATGTTTGTGGGGCACAGCTGACATCCTGGAATTTCTTTTTCATTACCTTGATGGATGCTTTCTTCTCCCTCCTGTATCAGATACTCTATTATCTATGTCCTTTCACCTTCACATTTTTAGTTTTGGTGGAGGCATCCTCCAGCAGCTTCCTGAGAAAGCTACTATGTACTGTGTATAGGAGATAAATATTTTGAAATTTTGACTGTCTGAAAATGCTCCTTCCCACCTAGAGTCTATGCCTGTCATTTAAATTAGTTCCTTACCCCATTCAATTACTTTCTCATACTAGCAATTATCATAATTTAAAATAATATGCTTATTTATTTGTAAACTCATTTAAAAAATAAATTTCCATCTCACCCACTAAACTATTAGCTCCTTGAGGGCACGGACGGTGTATAGTATTTTAACTACCATAAATACAGTGTACAGTATAGTGCCCAGTAGAGAGCAGGTGTTCAAAAGAAATTTATTGATTGCATGAATGTGTGACTGAAAGAACAAGTAAATGAATGTAAGAACGATATTCTGCTCTCTAGTGTCTGGTAAATCTCTGCCAATATCAAATAAAAAATATTACAAATTCAACTTTAAAAGAAAATGGAGAAACATAAATTTTTATATGGCTTAATACAGTTTTGAGTCACTGCACTGTTGCACTGCTTTTGGCACATGTACCAGATCTATGCCAAAATGATGAGAATCCACTCCAAGACTTGTGAGGAGGATTCTTTAGTGCCACAAAAAAAGGAGTATGGGTGAAGCGTCTTTTCTAATAAGCTACCTAAACCCTCAGAAATCATAGTTTACAAACGTCAGCCCACCTTACCCTAAAAGGAGGTTAGTTTGATTTAACTCCTTAACGCTGCTGGTTACTCCTCTGTTTCAGACAATTCTTCAAATAAAATGAAACATAAAATCACAGGTGAAGTAGATAGGCATCATTTATCTAGTTATGTGCTATTACTCTTTTCAAAAAATAACAGTTCTAGCACTCTTTTTTCCAATCCATATTTTATTCTTCCACTTATTAAACTGAAACCAAATCACTGCTGCTAAGTAATTCAGGTCATTTGCCAGCACAAGGAAACAATGCACTATGATTAACATAGGAATTAACGAAAAAAACCTGTACTTATCCTGCAGGTGGATACAGAGAAAAGATAGTGTGAATTATGATTTGGACATTATATTTGAATTAAATGCCATGGATCCTTAACAGACCTTTAGCAAGAAGGCTTATTTCCTAAGGGTTTATTTTTTTTTATCAAAATTATATATGAGTTTAAAGAGTTAGTCCTAATACTTACACTTCCGGCAGAATCGAGTCTCCCTTGTCCATTTCTTCTTCAGAAATAAGCACATAAAGCTCTTTTAGCTAATTCACTGGTATTTACCTCCAAATCTTTAAATAACGTATTTATATTAAGTTTTGATTGACTTCCCACTATGAAAGATGAAGCACTAGCTTTCTTTTCTTCTTGTCTCCACAATACCCTCCATCTTCTCAATGTAATTATACTGTAATTTTGGTTATTTCAATAATCGGTGTTTCAATGATACACTATTTCATTTGCCCTGGAATTACTTTTATTTCCCAGGAATTTTTTTTTTCTCATTTACTTAGTTTTCAATGTACTTACATTAGTTCAACTCCAAACTCTCCATCAGTTGTCTAGTTTTCTCTTAATAAGCTCGTTCACTTTAGGTGTTCAATCAATTTCATCTCGTAAAGAATTTCCCCAATCTGGACTGGTTGCTCTTTGAAAATAGGCCATCTGGGGCTCTCATGTCACCATACTACTAGGAACTCCTATTTTCCTGTTGGATCTCTTGTTTCCTGATTCCTATGTAGTCTTATTATTTATATCCCTTGTTTTGGTGGGATCCATCTTCCAGTGGCTTCCAGGAAAGATGTAGGATACCAATTTTGAGACATTCATGTTTGACAATGTCCTTATTGTAACCTCAGACTTGACTGATGGTTTGCATATAGAATTCTATATTGGAAATAATTTTTCCTCAAATTTTTGAAGGCAATATTCCATTTTCTTCTGGTTACCAGTGTTGTTTTGATACATCTGATGTCTACTGATTCACAATCTTTTTAATGTAACTTTTTCCCCTCTCTCTGGAAGTCTGTAAAGTATTCTCTTTGTCTCCATTATTCTAAAACTTCATATTGATGTGCCATGGTCTGGGGGCCTAATTTTCATCTGCTAGGCTAGGCATTTGACAGATTCTTCTAATCTGGAGAAATATATACTTTAGTTTTGTGGTACTTGAGTTATTTGGCCATTTCCTCCTATTTAACTCTTTCTAGAACTCTTCGTCTGATCCTCTATCTGTATTTTCGCTTCTACTTTCCATATCCTTGTTTTTTGCTTTATATCTATAAATATTTCTCCATACATTTTATTGCCTTTCATTTTAGCTATTGTTTTTAATGTTCTAGCTTTTACATTTGTTCCTTTTCTTTAAAAATAGCATCCTGTTAGTTTCGTGATGACAGCATTTTTCTCATTTATCTGAGCATGTTCGAGTTTCCCCTACCCCCATCCTGCAGAGTTTCTATTTCCTCCAAGTTACCTTTTTTTGTTTATTTATCTTCCATTTAGAGGCTGTCCTCACCTCTCTAGCTGTCTGCCACTGATTAACTGGGCTCTAAAAACTGATTAGGATCTGTGAGTAGGAGTGGCCTTGTTTTATTTATTTATTTTATTTTTTATACAGCAGGTTCTTATTAGTTACCTATTTTATACATATTAGTGTATATATGTCAATGCCAATCTATGAGTGGCCTTGTTGACTGAAGATTCCCTGTAGGTCAGATGGCTCTTTTGTAGAGAAACTCCAACATAAGTATCTTTAAGTCCATGTTCTAGAGGACAAATGGGATAATTCAGCATACCTACCTTCACTTAATCTGTGTTCAGAATGGTACTCTGGTACCTCTTACTTCATTTAGTCTGATGTCCCCAGTGTACAAACCCTCTATATTTTTAGTCTCTCCAGAGACTAAACACAGTCTTCTGCTTAGATGGGAAGGGCTAGTTACCACAGTGTGGGAAGGGAAAGAAGGTTTAGAAATCTTGATGCCACCAAATCCTAAACTTTTTGAAGATTCCAAGGAGCAAACTGGTTAGTTCTTGGTTTTCCAATTCAGGATTTAGATTTCAAAGTTTTGCTAAGTGAGTTACTGCTTGCTTTTCTTTCCGGGCTCTAAAAAGTTTCTGTGTTATCCCCTTTACTTGGTCCCCGCTTCCTTTTCCTTGATGGTTTTGCATTTAAAAAAGAATCTCTTTGTTGTAGTTTTAGTTGGTTTCCAGAAGGGAGTGAAAGTAAGTGCAGATTTTCATTCTAACATCTCTAACCCCCAAAATACTAATATTTTAAGCAGACAATTTTATTTATAAAAGATTGTGGAGCCAAATAAAAAGGGGAAAAAATCCCATTCTGCTTAATCTATAATGTTAAATAAATTTGCAAACTTTAAAATTGGATTCATGCTATAATTGTGAATATAGAAAAATTATGTGTGCACATAAACTAGGACTGAAAGAGAATAAAAAGATAGAGCTGCACATTCCTTTTCAGCCCCCAATTATGAAATAGTTTGCAGTTGTTTAATTATTTTATATTTTGTCTTTATATTATATCTTTAGTGAGCAAAACCACACAAATTTCTGCTATTTAACATTTTTATTAAGAAATTTTGACAAAAAGTAACTCTAGCATTTAATGATATGCCATATTCAGAAGTGTGTGATATGAATGTGATATGATCTTGATCTTTACCTGTGTCAATAAAATAATACTAGGTGATTTGCTAACTCATGGGCAATAAAGCCCACACTGAAAAGAGAAAACATGTATCCTGGGGCATACATGTTTTATTTCAGTGTTGATGTATAAACTAGCTATTACACGGGCATAACAGACTCATGATATATACTATAGACGTCTTAGTAAATAAAGAAGTATTTCTCGTTTATACTTTCTTTCTCCATATGGGGTAAGGGCAGTAACAGCTGGGACCAGAGTATGGAATTGGGCCAAACTAAATTGGGTGCATATCCATCTTTTAATACAGACCCAGGTCTCCCTGTATGCAGAATCGAGGTGGTCTATACAATTTCCCAAACAAATCCTGACACCTTAACACAGGTAACTCATATTAAGTGGTGTCTGTCTCTGTTACAAAGGTTATGACATTATCAGGGATTATAACATAATTTCTGTTTTATTTCTACAAACTATACTAAACACAAACTCCTACATTCCATTTTAATAACGGAAACTAACTTGTAAAACAGTAAATGAATGTTCTTTCATTCTTGGCCTTACTTGAATGATGGAAATAATGAGACAGTATGAAAAAGAAAAAAGCAGAAGAGAAGACAAGAAACATTCACAAATGCCAGGAGATTACCCACTGAATAAAAATGACTTCTAAAAATTAACTCTGATAGATAATCCCTATTCCCTTAACTTGAAGTCAAAGCAAAAGTAAAGTACTGAAATCAAGATTTTAATATGAGTGTGCAAGGAGATGAGCTTTCAGTTAGAAAAACCAAGGTTAGAGCCCTGGTGCTTCTGCTTATTTATTTATAAAATGGGGATATTAATAGAATTGATTTACTCGTTTGATGTAGCTATTATTTTAGCTATGATGAAACATCATTTGGTTTCACTGTCCCCATGATGAACAATTTATTATGAACATGGTTGTGGGGTAGATTTAGACCAGGAGTTGTAACTTTCTATCAAGAATTATGGGGAGGGAGGAGAGAAAAGAAGGAAGGGTAACATACATGATATAGAGAAAAATCAAACAGGGAAAAGAGATGGGCATGCTGGGGTCATCAGTCCTCCCTCTGTTAGGGCTGGGCTGTGTTGCCAGCCCTGGTCTGTTTCTGCCCGCCATCTGATTTTCAAGGATTTCTCATATTTTTTTCAAATCCTGTTAACAAACATATTCTTATGAAAAAGTTCTCTATTATTTTTTTGGATTTTGTAAAAAGAGAGGGAAGAACCTTAGTCTGCTAGATTCCTTTTCACCTGATAAGCAAAGAGTTTATACAAAATGTAATAAATTATGAGGTCCTTATTTTTGCCCTGGAAATACAATACTTGATTTTAAGACCATCCCTCACGTTAAGAATACTAAAGTCAAGTGGAGATCATTTTAAATTTTCAATTCCGTTAAATAGTATACAAGTATAAACTTTAAACCTTAATACATAAAACAATTAGGAAAGCAAACTAGCTCCAATTATAAACAATACAATCCTAAGATGTAATTGGATCTACACTTTTTAACATTGAAACAATGTATCTACAATGCTTCAAAAAAATAAACTAATATAATCTAAACAGATTCCCAGGTTAACCTCTAAAGGAACATTTATTATAAGTACATTAATAAGTTAATTACATTTTTGACTCATGACTAGGACTTACCAAGTTCTGCTAAATTGCCAAATGCAACAAGACACATTTCTGTAAGAGCTGCATTTTGGCAGTGGATGCCCAGTAATTTAACTAAGGTAGGAATAACACCCATGTTGATAAGCTGAGCTTGAAGGGAATCTGTAAAAAAAAAAAAAAAAACAACAAAACACAAAAAAAGTGTTTATGTATTAAATGGACATTAGAAAGAAGAAAACATCTCTTATTCTCCCTATTGCAAACTCAACACTACTTCAATTAGAGTAAAGCAAGATTAAGTCCACTCATAAAACTGTCTTGAAAATGTTTAAGACATTAGTTCAGAAGAGTTGAATTTTAAAACTTTTCAATGATTAAAAGAAATTTAGAAATGAAAATAATTCAAATAAGATGTCAAATCACTAATTTTTTTTAAAACATGGTCTTGTATCTTTACAGAGCAGGTTTTAAAATGTATAAATAATTAAACACCACCACTGGTTTTTAAGTTAAAAGGTTAGACAAAGTAACATTTGCATTACAGGATGTCACAGAGTATATGAAAAGCGTAAGAAAAAAAGCAATTTTAATAAAGACTAAGACGATAAAAATCTTAGAATCCCTTAAAAATAGTTGCTTCATAATAAAGAATGAAAAGTATATAACACACACAGATTATTGTTTATTTGCAGCAGAGTGTTCTTTGATGACTGTTAGGAAGGAAAGTAGTTTTAACAAGGAAAAAAAATCTGGTTACTTAAAATATTTTTCTTTTCAAAGTTTTATTTAATAACAGTGACAATCATCTTAGTAAAGAAAAGAAAATTTGGCTTGAGAGGTAAAGAGAATGAGGTCAATATGGCTTTGTCATCACTGCTTGCCTTCATTTTCTAAGAAGCTAATTGGTTTTAAAGTACTTAATATACCTTGGATTTCCACAATGGCTCTTCATGAACAATGATAATAGAATACCTGTAGCAGTAGAGTTGAAGGTAAATAAACCAAAATGAAAACCAGAAGTACTGCCTCTTAGAATAAGCTAAGAAGAAAGACATAAATACTCACATGCCTATGCAAAACACTATTACTGTTAATAACTGGTTCATCTAAAGATAAAGGAATGTCTTCAAAATTTTTTTCTTTTCCTTTTAAAAGTTATATGCCATTTTCAAGTTAATAATTTTCTCCAAATTCTTTTAAGTTACCTACTTGGAATCTAAAGATTAAAAATCTGTTTCTTACAGAACACATTTTCCTCATAGCATGCATCCCTTGACGGAGTTTGCGTACTAATCTCTTTGTCACTATTCATAGTTCTTAACCATCAGGAAAGAACATAAAGGCAAGGTTGAGCTGTCTCACATGCCAATTGATTACTTGCCCGGAGGTCTCTGTACTTAATTTTTCCTGCTTTTAGAGTGAAGTATGAAGAGACAGCCAACAGAGGCTTATCAGCCCTGAAAACTGACGGTAATTATGGATATTATCTGGCTCGGTTGTGGGGACCATCTATACTAGAAAGGGGTCTATTACCAAAACAAGAATAGGAAACAAGGCCTGAGACAAAGTTAAGTTTACATTTAGAGTTCAAATAGTCTAAAACAATTTCAAAATTTGCAATGGAATTATGAAGTCTGTTCTAAAAGTAGATATAAAAGAACATATTCAACTAAATGATTTGTTTTTATGCTTTTGATGCTAAATATTTTTTTCTAACTCTACAACTTAGTAATTAATGAATGACTCACAATACTTATATTATCTTACAGGCAAATTACTTGTTATACCTATAGTATTATATCTATTATAGTATTCTACCTGTGTGTTATATTTGTAGAATATTGTAACGTGGTTATAGTATTTTTAAAGATCATGTACCAAGAAGCTTTCCAAATTAGAAATTACTTTGGTTACTTACCAGTAGATAGAGTTCCTTACTATTGGACCACCTCTGCAGATTCTTGTTCTTTAGCAGTATTTTAAACTTTATTTATTTATTTATTCATTTTGACTACCTCTTCAAATACTGCAGAGCTACTGAATCATTAATTTTCAGGTACGTAAGCGTGAGCACTAGCGCATGCATTGAGTGAGTCAGACTCCACTATATGTTTGCATATATGTAAGCATCACACACCCCCTCAGTACTACTGGTCCAAACTATAAAAATCCAACAGTCCAGGGACATTAGAGGAATAACAAAATTTGTGAAGGAGATAACTCAACAGGAGAATGCCACTTAGATGTTCTTCATGTTCTCTTAACTTAGCATCTCTAATGCTCTCTAATTTTACAATATTATGAATTTTGGTTCCAGGGATAAGAGGGACAAAAGGTTAAGAAATATTACAGAGTTTCATACAATCTGTGGCATACAAATTGAAACAGTAATATTTGAAATTGTGGTAGATCAGCAGAAAAAGTAGCATAGCCCAATGGCATATGGTGTGAATTGCCGTAATTCATGAAAATCACACTGCTTCATGAAAATGTGTTTTCAAGCTACCCAGGAGCCAAACTGATTGTATACTCACATACAACACACATACCACACACAAGTAAAGAGAAAAATATATAGTCATCCAATGGACAGACCTCATTTTGGACCACTCGGGTGCTTTCTTTTATATCCATTTCTATGATGGTAACTAAAACAAAAATTATACTCAAGTAACTCTAAAATCTGTTCATACCAATTACAGGCAAGTCATTCTCCTTTGATAATGGAGGCCCAGAAGAGGGAATAAAACTTTACTCAAACAGGTTGGTAAAAATTTTCATTTCAAGATAAGCAAGCATCCTAGAACATGGTTCTCAAAGTGGAGTCCCCAAAACCCTTTCAGAAGATCACCAGGTCAAAACTACTTCCATAAAAATACCAAGATTTTTGACATTTGCACTGATGGTACAAAAAAATTAGTGGGCAAAACTGCTGGGGCATTAGAATGAACGCAGTCAGTGGCACCAAATTGTATTAGTAGTCGTATTCTTTACCATCACACATTCACAGTAAAATAAATGCTGTTCTCAGCAATTTTTAAAAAAATTTTTCAAGTTATTTTTTCATAAAAACATGCTATTTATCTTAACCTATAATGGTAGGTTAAGATAGTAAAATGCAATACTAAATAATTTTAAAAACTGTCTTCACTTTAATTTCCAATATAGTAAATATTGATAGATATAACCCATATATATAAACAAAAATTCTTTGAAATCTTCAGTAATTTTTAAGTGTCTGAAAGAGTCCTGAGATCAAAAGTTTAAGAACCACTGCCAACAGATTACCTGATTTTTATAGGAATTGGAAAAAACAATATGGAAAAAGAGATTCTGAAATTCAATGATATGCTTGGCAGATGTGACAATAGAAAAAAATTAAAATTAAAAGCACGGTAGGAATCCTAGATTGCGATACTCAGATACTTTGAGCGAAATAACATTAATTAAGCACCTGAACATCTCATTTGGCTTATGTGAGTAGAAATTCTACTTAAGCCTAGGAAAATATTTCATAATTAGATCTGTTTGCCTATTTCAGTTACAACTTACTATGTCATCAATAAATAGTTTTTTTGAGGGTTAAGTAGAGGTCCTGTTTGTGTGGAATAAATTAGTGTTAGTACTTATTGCTGGAAGCAAATGATTAAGTTGAATCACTTTTTCTTATCGCCCAAAGAAAGCTTTGAATAGACTTCAAAGGATAGTAGCTGACACTCATGCTATTGTGAATTGTATCGGGAATATGACTTTTAAATTAAAGACTAACTGGAAGAAATCCTTAGAACCAGAAATAGTTCACATTCTCTAGATCTGAGAAAATAAGCAACATAATTCAAGACTGAGACTTTTTGCATCCTTCAAAGAATACCAGCAACTCCAAGGGAATGTTGTCAGAGCTCAACAAACACAATTCACAAAAATGCAACCAAGGCCCATACACAGCAAACACTTACGTGTGAAAGACAGTCTTTAGACAGCACAATGTCATAAATGTCTGAAGACTTTAAAAAATTGCTCCTGACACACAACACAGACAAATACTGACCAAAATACAGAATTACAAAATTACATAATATCAAGATGACACAGGCCCTGCATGATCTATGGGGAGGAAGAGGAAGAAAGGCACTGAGGGGGTGCAATACAGATGCATATACAAAGAAATATAAGGCAATCAACGCATGCGCTGGTGTGAACACTTACCTACCTACATTTGAATTTCAATGGTTCCAAGTTCTTCAGGTCACACACATGGAAACTCCAAAGAATGGAGATCTGGAGAGAAGATCTCAAGTTGAAGAACCTTTTTCCCCCTGAGTTTTAAGTTTAATGTTTAAAACGTTGGTATAGATTATAGGTCCAGAAATGTATGCCAAGAATTGCAGTAACTCAACTGAAGTTATGTTGATCAATTACTAAAAAGAATAGCTTTCTTAAGAAGATTGTAACACGTTTATCTTATTCCTAAGAAATGGCCCTTATAGACAATAAGCTTATTGATAAACAGGACTTAATGATGAAACTGTGTCAAAATAACACACACACAATTCAAAATATACAGTCTTTACATTAGTATGTCTATTTGGTATGTATATTATTTATAGTATAAAGAGTACAACATTTCCTATTTACAGGCTTGCATAAAAACCTCATCTACAGTCGAATTAATTATATACAGTTGAAACAATAAAAACAAGCAAATGTAAATCCTGATGAGAAGTTCTAATACAATTTGGATAAAAATCATTTGGGCATCGTAAAGATGGAAGAAAATTGCCCTTTACTAACGGCACATCTATATTTCCAAAAATATATATAAAAAGTAAAAATTAGAAATGAGGTAACAGTGAAGTAGAACTTGCAAGTTGAAGCAAGTTGCAGCTCTATCTATTATAATGTTGAAAAGTAAACTGACTTAAATACAGCAACCAAGAGGATGGTTTGTGGTTAAAAACTTTATACATACACATGTGCAGGTACAAGTAAAGACTTCCTTTTCAGTTACTTATGACTTACTATCTTTTTGTTGATTGATCAGGAAAGTGAAGAATTTTTATTCTAAACCTAGTGCTGAGATATAAAACCAAAAATATTTAAGCTGTTTAAAATTAACTTCAAATCAATGATTTTGAAAGGCCTCTTTACACAAAACCTGCATTATATGTTTTGCACCCAGATTACCTCTATAATTTAAGACCCAGGTTGTACATTTCCATGACAAACAGCCATTTCAAAGAAAAAAAAAAGAGAATCAAGATTCATTAGTATTGAGAATATGAGAGGTTTAAAAACAATACATTTACACATTTCTTGCTTTCTAAAAGTTAACAATAAAAAATGAAAAAGTTTTTTTCTGGGTTCTGAAAATAAAAGTCTCTACAGAGCAAAATTTCCCTTTCGTAAAAGTTCTAGAGATAACTGACGAAAGTACGTGAGTGAGTATGATGTAAAACACAGCAACAACGGAAAACCTCAAAGCAAATCACAAGAGAAAGGAAAAATGTTTTATTATTAAGAGGCCTACCCATTTGCTGTTCTCAATCCAATGACATCTAGAATGATTATGTCTTAGTCCAGCAGATAACTTTTTCCGTAGACTCACTTCAGGTTAAATTATTTACTACAGATCAACTCTTGTTATAATGAATACTGCTACAAAAATTTCTACATATACATCTACTCTGATTAAGAAAACGCTGTGCTTTCATCTCAGAAGCAAACTGGTCTTTTAAAAGTTAAAATTGTTTTTTGTTTTTTTAGACGAGGACTACTTCCAGCTGTTGCTTACATAGCTCTTATTGGGAGAAATAAATCCAGTCTCGGCTCTCATAGGGCATTGCTGAAAGGCCACATCTACTGTAAGTATAAATTTAAGCCTAAGTTTTTGTATAGCAAATTGAGCTAATTGCCAGGTTAATTTACAGACGACATGTATATCTTATAATCATATGCGTTTAAAAACATGAAAATTCTGTTTTACAAAAGGATTTACTGGTTTTAACAAAAACCCAAATAATACTAGTTACCCTGGAGCATTATTATGATTAAATTTTTTACACTTTAAAAATTCATAGAAGTTATTTGCAACACACAAACTGTGTTAACAAGAAATATCTATATAACCCAAAGATTTCTAATTTCTTTTCAAGAAACATTTTTCAAATATTTAATTAAAAATTTTTTTCAGTAAATAAAATATAGGCAGTTTGCTGTTAACTGGACTTATTTGTAGTTAGAAAACAGGGTTATTAATTTTTACACAAGTTAGTTTACATATGATACTTTTCTGCCCTGAGCTTCTCACTGAATGAATATTTTAAATGGTCTGAATTAAAGATGCACTGATATTTGGCCAAAATCCATTATTCATCTCTGGCTTTTGCCTCAGCTCTTGAAGGTCAAACACCTGAACGCTTACTTCAATGTCATTTCTATCACTGACAAATCTGTCCATAGTCAATGATCATGTGCTTGATACCATCATATTTCAACCAGTGTAACATCAAAAATAAAAAAAAGGCCTGGTCTTTCAGTTTTATCTTTACTATCTAAATATTCATTTTTAAATATAGGTAAGCATTTCATGTTCAGAGAAAAATCTCCCAATGTGTTTCACGTGTTGAAATTCTATTAGCTGAAATGTAAATGTGTATTTATACTGCAATATTAAAATGTGGCAATAACTAATGAGGGTGAAAGCTACACAAATGTAAAAATTAAATCAAGGCAGAATAATAGAGATTATATTATCTACTCTCTTTATAATTTACAACAAAAAATAAGATAAATGTTAGGAGTTGTTTTTGATTTTTAGTTACTTAATTCCATTCAGGCCATGAATCTTTCAGGAAAAAGTCCAATTTGAGAATTCTTTACATCTTATGAGGATGAGTTAAAATCAGAAAGCCAACTCTGTCTCTTTAAATTTTCACTATGAGAAAATTCTTGAAAGTAATATTCAATAACATCCATGATTAGTCATCTTCAATCAAGACATAAAGCAAATGAAGAAAAACATGTTAGAGAATAAAGAACCCCAAACATATTTTGTTACTCCACTGTCCTCAGTTAAAATTGATTATTTAGTATCACAATGCTAAATGCACTGTCATGATTATAAAAATAATCCAGAAGCTGAAAATGCTGCAAAGAGTATTATTTCTATAATATAATGCCAAACTTTAAATCATTAACAAAAAAAACTATAACAATCATTTCATTTTTTTTGTGTGATAAAATTTCCAATTCTTGCATGCAGAAGTTCATTCTATAATGGCCAAAGCTGAATATTAACGCTAATACTTGTCTATGTGGAATTAAACCAAAATATGCATTTGGTACACCTCTACTAAAAACCAAGTTCTTAGCCCGTCCATTAAATAACAGCATTATTATAGTAATTGTTTAGGAGGATTATGATGAAGAGCTAACCTAGTCTAATTGGTCAAATTTAATAGGCAGAATTAGCAGGAGGCACAAGAACAACTAACTGCTCTGTACGTCAATAAAACAATTTGTTTAAAATGACATTTGTAGCAGAACTTCATGAATGCAACCTACTTCAGATTGATTAGAAAGCTCTGTTGGACAAATAGTAAAAATTCAGAAATTTTTTAGAGAGAACAGCAGTTAGTAAATAAAGAATTCTAGTATTATTATTTTTTAAAACCTAAAAACTTTTCAGGGGTACAGTAAGTCTTTAACACACCTTAACATACTAGAGTACTTTAATTTGACAAACCAGGCTTCAAAAGATATAACTTAAAGTACATCTCCCATGCCTTTATGAACAGAAAAATACATGAAAATAGTATATAGGAAAATTAATATAATTAAGAAAAAAAGACAATAAATTGTAAAAACACACTTTGTTTTGTCTTTTCCCCTTAAAGTTAGGCAAAAAGTCTTCAGTGTTTAGGAAATTTATGGAATTATTAACTAGCTTATACCCACAGTAAGTAAACTTTGGAACTAGTTCCTCACTCATGCAAAGCAAATCATTCTCTAAACATCTAACATCTAGGAAGTATTCTTTCTTACCTATAATGAAGTAATACCAAAACATAAACAAGTAGCTCAGGCCAAAGTGCGTTTTTAGTTTTTAATCAGGATTATTCCTTATTAATTTCTATTCTTCCTATTTTAAACATGAAGAAAAATCAAGTAAGCCAAGTTACTGGCTGAGTTCACTAGGAAGAGTATTATTAGAATTGGGAAACTGCTGGTTGAAATGAAAGGAGCTAAAAGTAATTACATATTAAGTGATCTTTAAATTAGAGGAGAGAAGATACTTTACAGGCCTATTTTAAACAACTGAAGTTAAGTACTGGGCTTAATACTTAAATTCAATTGTTAAAATGCTCTGATACTCCATGAGCTGCATTCCTTAAATCACACAGATGGCCTCCCTTCAACCATAGTTCAGTTATCACAAGTCCGTGTGGCAAATAAATGTGAGAATTATCATGATAGTATCGCAGAGAGATTTCAGGAACCATAAAAAAAGAGAAATTACTCTTTCGATAATAAGGAGTTATTAAGATACCACAGAAAAATCAGCTCTATTTGTAAAAATCATATGTATATACATATATCTATATATACACATACACATACGTATATCATATATATGACACTGGTCACATGAAGAAGCCCATCATAGACTGTGTATATTATGTTAGTCGCTTTAGAAGGGCTCGCTTGCCCACTGTTCACCTCCTGCTGTGAGGCCCGGTTCCTAACAGGCCGTCGCAGACCGGTACCGGGGTTGGGGACCCCTGCTGTAACTACATAAAGAAAATACAGGAAGTTCACATTTCCTCAAACTGAACATCGAACTGTCAATACGCTTGTCTCTAACCACAGCTGTCAAATACTCAGAATATTTTGGAGGGCCACAGGACTGAAGAGTGCTTTTTCGCCATGTGAAAAACAGGTATGATTTTTCCCCAAAGGAAAAATTTGAAATGATTTTTACTAAACAAAGTTTTGTTTGTTATTCTATTTAAACATGATTTTATTTAGCAATATTATTGATACAACTTTTCTAGCTAAGCAATTATAACTTTTTCTATTCAGATATTCCAAACTTACTTGTCTGAATATAGAAAGTTTTAATTGCTTCACCAGTGGGGAAACAAAAGAATATATCTAGCTCATAGCTTAAAGTCTTGAGCTGGTTCAAAAGTTTTAAAACTCATGAACCTTGAGCTTTATATAGTTTTATCAAAGGGTATAAAAATGCCTTTACTGAGTGTTTTCATTATAGCTATCTTTCTGGCATGTGTTTAAGAAACTTGATTTCCTATTTAATGTGTTCAAAGATTTGATATGCTCAGAGTCGTCCACTATATGGACAGGAATCAAGATATCCTAAGTCTCAGCCTGGTGCCAAGTCACCTTTAGGACTAATAAACAATTTGAAAATGTTCTTATTAGAGAAACTATGTTGGTGGGTCTTTGTTACCATTTCAGTACTTTCTTACCTCTCTCTGTTTAAAAAAATTTTATCTATGAAGCTAAAGAATAACTCCCTAACGACAAATGAGGCTTAAGTTATTGGGCCCAAGGGTAGAGTTAATTTTTCGGTTAGAGTAATAAGGAGGTATTTATCACTCAACTATTCTACTCAGAAACTAGCACAGGCTTGTGTACTGGAATTCAATAGTAAATACACATAAAAAGGAATTTCATTTATCAGTGCGAATAAAAAGCACCTCCTGAGTTTCAAAAAGCTCTACTGCTTTTTGGCTCAGTGACTCATACAGATGGACAGGATCAATACCAAATGATCTTAAGTTAACCAAGAAGACCTAACATTAAGTTGGAAAGTCTTTCAACACATATTTTAAAGAAAAGAGTAAGTAAATAATTGATACAACAACAAAGATGCTTAATATTTATGCAAAACAAAAAAGGATATAATTTAAGTTAAAGAGCATTATGGAGAAAAAGAACCACTTCACAAACTATGATCCCCATGACAGACAAAAGTAAAAGGAAGCAGAGGAAAGATCGTTACAAGTCTGGCATTTGTTCCTTTAAAATACTAAAGATAAGTTTACTTCTATTTTATCTAATAAGTTTTGAAAGCTGCATTCAAATTGCAGCTTTTAGAATACTGGAACAAAAACACCACTGCTCGAATGATGTTCTGAGAAAAGTTAAAATAGCTTTCTAAAGTATCTAAGCTATTTCTTGGGAATACTTGCACACCAGGGGAAAAAAAAAACCTACCCTTACAAAAGAAATATATCACGCATTTAGACCGTGCACTCTGCGTGTTGCTAACATTACCTTCTCAGTACACCTCCCTACACAGTGTGACATCCTATTATAGAGATTCAATCACAATCTCCTTTGGATTAGACTGTGATGTTTTTGAAGACCATTTTGCCATCTGATAAGCTTTTGTACAGATTTTTGAAGAACTTCCTCAAAGGATAAACAACTAGTTTAGATGCATAACAAGCCTAATTCTTTTATATCCAAAGCTGCCATAATAACTTCACAACTAGTTTCTTTCACTTGTCTTTCTAAACCATTCTCCCACTTAGCTTTGTCCCACCTTCTCAGGTGTCCAAGCCTAAATGAAGCTGAAGAAAAAGGAAGTGACAAGAACAACTGGCCAATGATTTCTTAATGCAGTTCAGATACCTGTGTATTATGGTCAAATTTCAATTAGTTAGGAACTGACTGTTCATTTTGTAGATTACCCAGATAGATGAATTCTCCTGTTCATATTTAGGACATTTTCTCTTCAAAAATTATTCCACCAGAGGGTAAGAAAAATAGAGGTTACTGACCCTATAAAGACTACATTTGTTATTAGCTCAAGTTTAACAGGCAAGCCATTTGATGAATAAGAGCTATTTTGTATTATTATAATGGATAACTCTAATTCATAAGTTTAAAACTGGTGTTTCTTGGAAAGGATGTGACCTGAGGACACATTCTGTTTAGCTTGTACAGTGCTAAAGAAGCAAATGTAATCCACCATTTAAAAAACAGATGTCACATGAAAAGTTAAATTTCTAGCTTCCTCTTCCCACCAGATGAAAAGATTTGGCAGTATGTTTCCAAACTGCCCACACAGAAGCAACTGGCTAGAGGAGAGTAGTAGCTCTCCCCTTTCAATGGGACAGGGCTCAGTCCCCACCATTTGCTGTTGTCACTAACACCAAGGTCAAATGTCAGTAGCCATTTGTCATCAATGTTTACCTTTTATTTTTTTTTTAATTACTGAGAATATTTCTTTGGACTCATGAAGAAATAAAAAATATACCTAAAGGGCCATGTGTTTCTAGGACACATGAAAGAATACTATTACATGTTCAATATACAAGTAAAATTGGTCTCTGCCAGAGACTACAACTTAAAATGCCATGATGAAATAAGCCACAGAAAGACCTTATTTGTATTAATTCTAGGAACCTACCAGAATTTGAGCGTTTTACCATGCAGTAATTCATAGAATAGATAGATGAATTTTTTGTGACATTTAAAAGTACAATGAAGCCTTCGTTTCACTGTTCTTATGTTCATTCAATTAACAACCACATAGGCTATCTGAAAATTGACGTTATTTGTTGCTGGGTTCTAAGAATGTTTTACAGTGAAAAGAAACTTCTGTTTACAAGTATTTATTAAATTTCTAAAAGCAAATATCTGAACTTTATTTTTCTAAGGCCAGATTTCATTAAAAGTTTTTTTATTGTTATAAGTAAATCCAGTATCTAGAGAAAATAATTCTGTTTATATAGACAGTGTTTATGTTTTAAAGCTGCTCCTGGTATTAATATAAAGTAATAAACATGAAGGTATTTTAACATTGTATATTTTTTAAATGTTCATAGCAAAAAATCTTAAACCATACCATTATGTTGTTTCTTGTTTTTGGTATTGATTAACATGGACAACCCTTCAACAATTAGTCCCATTTAGTAAATTTGACCATTTTGTATTTTTAAACATTGTTATTTAATGTTGACTAATTACTAATTTTATATGCTACTTATGAATGCTTTGTTCATAATTTTTCTAAATAGTTTTGGTTTATACTACAGTAATGATTTTTAATTTTTCCCCCACAGATAAAGCAAGTTTTCAATTTTGTTTACCATTCTCATTGCTATAGTTCATCAGCATGCCACAAAAGACAGTCAAGAGCTTCTCATTGGCGGGATCTGTTTTACTGCACAGTGACCTTAAATGGTCAATTACAATCTGTGCACCACCTGCTTGGTCAACTGCACTTCTGCCCTCATCTGTAAAACAAAGAGTCAAATTAAAAAGAAAAGAAAAAAGAAAGGTACCTTACAATTTCAAATACAAAACATAACAGTTATTCCTTATTTAGTAAGTATTAAATAAACCTAAGTAGGGCATTAAATATGACTTTTTGGAAAACAAAACAAATAAACATGGAAATGGGGGTGGGATGGGGAAAAGAGACAATCACTTTTTAGGAGAAAAATGATTATTCTCATTGGTATCATATAGGAACTTAAAGAACTTCTGTGGGTCCTAAGATTTTATGACTATGACATGTGAAATATTTTGCCTCCTCTTTCACAGATGACAACTCTGTGTAAGAGAAAAAAATAAGAACTAATATTCCATTGGAATATTTTTTTTCTCAGCTTGGAAACCACTAAATGTATCTTTCTATCAGTGGTTTCAAAGTCAGTTATTACCAAAGATAACCACCTGCAACATAGTATAATTTTAGATTACAATATGTAATTCCTAAAGATTAGTACTAGGGTCTTTTACTGACATTTTCAATAGTACATAAGCATGTTCCCTTTTTCAATTCTTAGTAGTTTGTGTTTCATTTTTCCTTATTCTCTCCATTCACGAGCACACCAATACACTTCAACATTACAACCAGTGGTCAAATGGTCAGACATACCTTCTATTATATGTACACCTACATTACATAGAACAGATGTCATTTAATTGTTGGAACATATAAACTGCTTTAAAATACTTTCTAACCCTTGAACATAGAATTGGAAAGAGATGAAAGAAAGACTATGTCTTTCTAAATCTGACTTCCTTATATAAAATATGATAGACTCTAGAACAGTGCTATCCAATAAAAATATGAGAGCCGCAAATGTGAGCTACCTACATAATTTAAATTTACTAGTAGCCACATTAAAAACATAAAAAGTGAAAAATTAGTTTTAGTAATATATTTTACTCAATCCAATATATCTAAAATACTGATCACTCCAATACACAATCAATATACAAATTATTAATGAAATATTTTACATCTCTGCTTTGTGATAAATCTTTGAAATCCAAGTGTATTTTATATTTTACACTTACAGTTGCATGTCAATTCAGACTAGCCACATTTCAATTGCTCAAGAGTCAAAATGCCTAGTGGCTGCTATACTGGATCTTGCAGCTATAGAAGCACAACAAAAGGATCAGTAAAAGAAATGGCTCACAAAGGACTTACAGCTATGAAATTAGTTAGTAAATGAAAGATTTTCATTTTCCTAATAAAAGAACTGAAACTAAGGTCATATCTTTATAACTGCTGCTGAACCATATTAGAAAATGAGACAATACATATCATTTCCTGTGGTAGAAATACACACACACAACTTATATAGCAGGGCTTCATAAATACTAGCTTCATAATTTTGCAAAATTTTAAGGAAATCCATACTAAAATGAAACAAAACAGTTTTGTTCACTTAAGTTTTGTGCCACGTCCACTTGGCTTTATTCTATGATTATACAGATGCAGAAGAGGACCCTATGCTAATTAGCTAATAAGATCACAGAAAATTCTTAAGTGCCAAGGTAGCTAGTCACATGAGCCAGCCAAGTACATTGGTCATATCTCATTTAGAAATCTAATTTCTAAAGTTTTCTTTTCCAATAACATAAATGTAAATTATCTAAATTGTTAGGCAATTTGTATGTGGATCATGTCAGAAAAAACTAAATATTAGGATGACAAATCTAAAGGTTCAGACCTTCAACACTATGCATATACAATATATATCCCATCCCTAAATTACAAAGCTCAAATAGTTTTTAATTCTAACTGTTGAGTAAATATGGGCTTTCAAAATATAAATCGTATATGCTTAGAAAGCTAAGCTGGCTTCCTATCAGCACTGAGGTATTCAATATTCAAAACATTAAATAATTCAATAAATTTTAATAAAATTTATTCAACAAATTTGTTCATCAAATTTAATAATGCAATAAATAAGAACGTAACTACAATTAAAAGGCAAATTACCTACTTGTGTTTCAGAACCACAGTATTTCACTTCCCTTCCTTTGCTTCCTTCTTCGTTCCCTTCCTCCCTCCCTGCCCTGTTTGGACTACAAGATAGCTATGTGTTATCAAGAGCTGGCTGAAGAGCATAAGCTCAATTTCTACATTAGAAATTATTGATACATTATTACCAAATTTGAGAAGAAAAGCAAAGCACATATAATAGAAGATATCTGAGTCAAAGAGAATTTTATTAAAATATTTTAAAGAATCTGAAGATGCAAAGAAATAAATAATAATGCTTTTTTTTATTGGCGTATAGTTGCTTTACAGTGTTGTGTTAATTTATACTGTACAGCAAAGTGAATCAGCTATACGTATACATATATCCCTTTTTTTGGATTTCCTTCTCATTTAGGTCACAGAGCATTGAGTAGAGTTCCCTGTGCTATAATGCTGTGTTCTTTTACTCTACCAAAACCAGTAAGTTTTTAAAGGCATCTTACAAATTATTTAAAATACATATTAGAACATCTGTCATTACACAAGTCCATATAAACTGTTTCCGCAGTAAAGGTAGTCCTATAGCTTTATGTTATGATATTAAAATGAGTATTATTATTGTTCACTTAAAAATAATTTCCAAAAGGTTCCTTATCCTAAACTTTCATATCCCCGAATGTAGGCTCACTTTTAACTCTTCTGATAATAAGTGACTTCTAATTTGTGAAGCATCCTGAGCTGTCACTTCTAGAAACATAATTTACATTTTTATTTTCCAAAATTATGAGGTATCCAACCACTGGAGAAAGTGCAGCCCACCAATTCTTTAAGCCCTGCTACATTCTTTAATGATGACCTGTCACACAAAGTAGCTTCCAGCACAAATATGATCTTTCTTCACACTAGGTAAGAGCAGGGCTTTAAATCTAATGAGATACTGCACTTTAAATCTAACAGGTGGTATTACTCTTCAGTAGTCAAAAAGATATTCAGTAGCCAAAAGCAGGAAGCAATAAAATTTGTATGTCATGTTTATTATGCCTCACAAATGAGAAAAAAATGTGAACAAGCTGGTATTCCATTAGCAAGTACAAGTTATACGCTAAGGCTGAGGAAAGGACCTAAAAACAACCTCTGAATACAACTATCTGATGGGTTATAGTATATCCTACGTTCAGATTTGCTTGTATCTTTCCCCAAATGCCTAGTACACAGCAGGCACTCAATATTTATGGAATGGATGGGGCCTTAGGGTAGATTTTGGTAAAGTATGATTCACCTTGGGGATGAGAGAGAGAGAGAGAGAGAGAGAGGGAGAGGTGAGAATGAAAATCATCTACTTCTTTTTTAATGTTTAAACCACCACAATATGGTTTGGCTTTGCTTTTTTTGAACTTTCTTTGAATGAAATCATGTTGTATTCATTCTTTTTGTGCCTTCTTACACTCAACAGTATGTTTATGAAATTCATCCACTCTGTTATATGCTTCTTTGCTGTACAATATTCATTGTATGAACACATAGTAATTATTTGTCTATTCTTTTGCTGATTATTACCTGGGTTGTTTTTAGGTTTGGGCTATTACTTATAATACCCAGGTGGTATTGTTGGTTCATAGAATCTGCACATCTTCCACTTTTTTAGATAATGACAAACAGGCTTCCAAAGCCAGTGTACATTCCCTCCAGCAGTGTGTGAGTTCCTGCTGCTTCACTCCTTCACTACCACTGGCATTCTATTTGATTTTTAAATCTGATGGGTGAGGTTGAACCTATTGCAGAATATACAGGAGCAGGTCTTTGCTGACAGTTTCCTTTTCTGTACATTCAATAAGACAGTTAAATTTAGTTCAAGAGTATGTAGCATGTACATGGGGAAAAAAACAGTTCACATTGAGGGAGGGAGAAAAAGAGAGAGATAAATGGATGCATACATGTTAGAATTTGAAAGAAAAAAATGGAAAGAGAGCCAAGTAGCTACTAGAAGCTGACTATCAAGCCTGTGTAATAATATGACTGGATAAGCACAATTCTGGAACTTTTTTATACTCTTGCTTATAGAAAAGCTTTACAATAATATCAGCAAATACACTGTTTGTTTGTTTTTTTTTTTATCATTTCAATAATCACCAGCTTTCTGAAAGGAGAATTTAGAAGGCTTAAATCTTTGAAAAGACTAAGGAGGAAGACTGGGGAAGCAGCACGGTGTTGGATGTCAAAGTGGCCGATAATTTGCAATAGCAAATTTTATCTATAATTAATTTTTAAAAATAATTTATTTTTATAATCTAAAAGTCTATGTTTTCCATGCTACCTTCCACTTTTATGGTTTAAACATCACTTTTTTTCATATTCTCAGAAATTCTCAGTACCATAATTCTATTTTAAACGAATTATGCCTACATACATATCTGATGTTTTCCTCCCACCCTCTACTTATTTGTATAATAACAAGATCTTCATTCCTTATGCATTCATCTGCTCAAACTACTTATTTCCCACCAGAAGTAATAATCCTCTGTGACATCAGGAGTGGTTGCTGTGGTGATGATTATGATGCAGCACCGCAGAAAATTATGACTACACGAGAGAAATAAACTACAGGAGCTGATCATACTAATAAGCCTTCATCTAAACTTTGTCAAAAATTAATATTGAAAAACACGAGAAAAGTATGTGTTGTGGAGATACTACTGAATAAATTATCTTTTGTGTTTTCAAAGAAGTTTTAGCAATTAAAAGAGTTCACTTTTAACATGTTACACTGTCATGGATTTGTGCACTGCCTCACTCACTCTGTTTTCTATAAAAGCATCCTGCACAAATGCTCTGTGTTAATTAACAATGCTGGCTGTGCACCGGCTGCACACACACATTATAGTAAGTGCTAGAGATCTGGCATAATTAAAGATGATATGGCGCATAAGGCTAACAAAGGCTCTTTCGGGTTACTGACGGCCAAAATGAAAACTAAGGCTCTGAACACAGAGATAAAAATGACTGTTCTTGTACATGTATTTTAGAGATAATACTACTGTAAGTGAATTAAGAAGATAAATTATAAACCATATTTCGTTTTTCTTATATCTCAACTCAGACTTTGCTTAAAGAAATTGTGATGATTAAATATCAGCCTTCTGAACTAAAACTTGGGAAATCTGAATTCCAATTCAACGTTCCCTCATTAAACACTAAAAAAGGTATATTGAAATCCCTTTACCATTTAGTTCAGCAAGACAGTAGCACTGTCTTGGTGTCAATTGTGAATCTTTTTTAAAGATTCATTTCTGACTAGTTCTTGGGTATCTTTCCCCCCAAAATCTTTTTAGGGTATCCATGAACTTAACAAATATTAAGACCAATCTACATTAAACAACAGCTGTCCAAAATGCAGGCTAAACAGAGAGAAGATGATAGGCAAAATCTATTTCACATATAATTGGTTAAGAGATTAAAGAGGCATAGTACAATAACGCAATTTTCATATCCATATCAAAACTCATGGAGAGTCACACATCCATTCATTGAGATCCACGTTGAGAGTGAGAAATTTCCAAATCTCTGAGAAAATGTGCTTTAACTAACAATATTAGAACCACAGTAAAGACTGAACAAATTACACAATCTTTTCTTTAACTCTGTAAAACTTATATGCCTCACAAAGAAGGACAAACCCTTAAACTATGCTGCACATCTTTTCACACATCCCTGTCACATTACCCATGATGAGCCATCCAAACAGTCACAACTTTTACAAGTCCCTCCCTTTCCCAACTTCTGCATTCTTAACAGAAACCATGTTTCCTACTTTCACAGACAGAAAAGAGAAGACATCAGATACAATCTTTCCCACTTTTTCACCCTCTCCACTATTAGACCTAGGATGATATGCAACTTTTTCCAATCACTTTCAGTATCTCATACTGTAATTAAAGTTCAGTTATAGCTATTTAAGGGTAAAGAAGATTTATTTCCAACAGGAAGTAAGACTTCCCTCTTTAAATAAAGTTGTAGACATGTCATAAACTGAGGACCTGAATGGAAAGAACATTTAATGATGAAGTCCTTGGACTAGTCCTGGTTGTTGGAGTAGAAATTAGAATTTTTTTGTTACCTAAAATTTGAAATGTTAAAATTAAGAATTTCAATAAGGCAAAGTAGAAGTGTTTAATATTTTCAAAAACTGAGGTAATCACTCACTTAGTGATTATCACTGAGGTAATGACTTATAAAATAACTATAATAAGGTCTTTAAATTTGGGGTTTTGTTAAGTTTGACCATAAGAAAGCCTCTTAACCTCTGTTGATGTCAGTTTCCTAATCCGGAAAAGGGGGGAAAGCAAGAGTAGAAGATGGTCAGACTTCTTTTTAGCTTTGACATTCTCATATTCATTTCAATTTCTACTTCTATTTCTACTGTGTCCATGTGTGCACACAGGAAATACTTAACGTATGCTGTGTAAGGTTTTTTAATGTGTTAAATTCTGCTATTTTAGCTTTCCAATCATTATAATTAATGTACTTATTTAAATTTTTCCCAAGTAAATACTACTAGACACTATAAAGACCATGGCAAATAAATCAGAAATTTCGTTTTCCAAGCTAAGCTAGAAAGCTGAGCTCTGAAAAATTATACTGTCTAGAAATAACAATAATTTTTGATGTGCTTTTTCTTAGTGAACAAAAAAGTGATTCAGAATAGGTGCTTAAAGTCAAAACAATTATAACTTAAGACCTTATTAGTATTGGTTTGGAAAAAGTGATAACATTATAAAGATGCCATTTATTTTAATAACATAACATTTATTTTAATCACATTCCTCACGTCTTTCCTTCAGACTCTACTACTATGCCACTTTTAAACCTCTAAGAACAAATACTTTGTTATAACAAAATTTGAAAAGGTATAATATATACTAAACAAGGATTTTAATACAATAGGCAACATAAATTAGACTCATATTAAATGCAGGGACACAAATACTATTCTGAGACTTTTTAGTCAATACTAAACTATAACTGAGATTAGAATCCTAGATTTTAAACTTCAAAGAGCCCATTAAGAGCCCTTTCATTTTCAGTGAATGCCAGCCACGTGTTACAAAACTCAGATGTCTTAGATAACTAAATGAAAAATATTACTGAAAATCCCCAAACTATCACATTACTCAGTTAAGAAAATGACTGAATTTCTAAAGTTTGCCAGAATTCTGTATGCATAATGCTCCAAATAAGGAGTTAAATAGGATAAAGTTTGTAAATATTTTCATTGAAATGTGATTTAAAAAATGTTAGTTGCTATCTTTAAATTTACCTGAACTGAAAAGGAATCAAATATCAAATTTCTTCTTATAAACTTAAAACACAAATTTATGACACACAGATTTACTCATGAGCATATGCTTAGCATGCCATTTAGGTTCAGTAGTTTAATATCTTTATCTGAGATAAGGCTACTGATAAAGGAGTCTGCTTTTGAGACACTGACATTATTCCTGCTTATTATGGGTTGAACTGTGTCTCCCAAAAATATATGTGCAAGTCCTAACTCCCAGTACCTCAGACTTTATTTGGAAACAGGGTCAATGAAGAGAGGTTAGTTAAGATGAGGTCATACTGTAGTAGGGTGGGTCTCCAATCCAATATGACTGGTATTCTTATAAGAAGAAGAGAGAGATGCAGAGAGGAGAATGCCATATGAAGACATGAAAACACAAATGGAGAAGACAGCCATGTGAAGACAACAGAAGAGACTGGAGTTTGCTGCCACAAGCCAAGGAACTCCAGATGCCACCAGAAGCTAGGAAGAAGCAAAAAAAAAAAAAAAAAAAGCCCTCCTTGCCTACAGGTTTAAAGGGAGCATGGTCCTGCATGACACCTTGATGTTGAAGTTACAGCCTCCACAACTGTAAAATAATAAATTTCTGTTGTTTTAAGCCACCAGTTTGTGGAACTTCATTACAGGATCCCCAGGAAACTAATACACTTCTCTATATAAACAATGTGAAGTATTCAAGCTTCATATTAAAAAAAGAATATTTGACATTAAGTAAGCCTTTACTATATATTCAGATTTTATACATCTCACAGAAACTACAGTTTTCAGATTACTAACAATAATATTTCTCAAGTATAATTAATCCAAGACTTTATTTAATCAATAATACAGGACATTATTTAATCAATTAATATAGGGCTTGAATTATTTACTTACCTATTTAATTACTTAATC
Source organism: Eschrichtius robustus (assembly GCF_028021215.1). NCBI lineage: Eukaryota > Metazoa > Chordata > Mammalia > Artiodactyla > Eschrichtiidae > Eschrichtius > Eschrichtius robustus. The sequence goes on along the minus strand of NC_090827.1, from coordinate 18,745,315 downwards.
ACATGTAGCAACTGTGATATGGGTACAATCAATGGAAAATCACAGCTTTTTTCCTCACTACTTAATCTACTTTGAATTTCTTTCTACTTAGAACCAAAATGTTTAGAAATGGGTTTTGCTTCATAGATATATAGTAACAGTGATGGCTGTTCAGCATGGTGCTTATCAATAATAGCCTACTGTTGGGAGAAGAACAAGAGTATGGAGAGACTCTCTGTGGAACAGGCAGGCATGAATGGCTGAAGTCTGAAGAGAGAGCAGGAACATTAAAAAAATTCCTCTAGTACCCCTAGTCTAAGCACAAGGTAGGAACAGCCAACTACTAAAGTTCTGAAAACTACTGCACTGAAGTAAAGTTAGCAACAGCAAAACGTGAACCCAGCTCAACTTCTGACTAGACTGGCTGGTCCTCCACCCCATACTAACTGCCTGAAATAAAAGGAAGTGTGCTACTTCCAGAGATTAAATATTGTTAATTTCAGTCTCTAGTGTTTTTCTACACATAATGTCCATCATTCATTACAAAATTAAGAGATATATTTTAAAAAGGAAGGAAAAAATAATTCACTGTCAAGAGATAAATCTATCATCAGAATGAGACTCATAGGTGACCAAGATGTTAGAACTATCAGATAGGGACTTTAAAATAATCATGACTAATATATTAAAGGATTTAGTAGAAAAGGTGAATATCCATGAACAGATGTGGAATTTTGTAGAGAAACAGAAATTATAAGAGTTAAATGAAGATGTTAGAAATGAAAAACATTATCAAAGATAAAGAATTATTTCAAAAGGTTGAGCAGTAGACTCAACGAAATAAAGGAAAGACTCAGTGAACTTGTAGATCAATAGAAATAAAAATTAAAACACAAAGAGACAAAAAGGAGTGGGGGAAACCCCAAAGCACGTACAAGCTGAAAGAAAATAGCAAAGGGTCTAGCATAAGTATAACTGGAATCCCAGAAGGAGAAAAGATTGAGAACATGGTAGAAGAAACATTTAAACAGTTAACAGCTGAAAAATTTCCAAAAATAATGAAAGACATTACGCCACAAATCTGTGAACTTTAGGGACCCTCTTCCTCCCCAGCAAAGAAAACAAAACAAAAATACACACCAAATAGCCAAGCTGCTGAAAAATCAAAGAAAAAGAGAATCTTTGAAGGCAGCCAGAGGGAACAAATAGAAATATTTATATTTGGAATAGCAAAAATAATACAGCAGACTTCTTATCCAAAAGTATGCAAGCTAAAAAACAATGGAATAACGTCTGTGAAGTACTGAAAGAAAAAAAAACCTGTTAACAAAACAGATTTTCAGGCAGAAGGTGTACAATACTAGACAAAAATTTGAATATATCCAAAGAAACAAGGAACACTAAAAATGATAAAAATCAAAGTAAATATAAAAAATTTTCCCCTGTTTTTAAAAATACCTGTCAAGAGAGATTGGTTCAAGATGGCGGATTAGAAAGATCTGCGTGCACTCCCTCTTGCGAGAGCACTGGAATCACAACTAACTGCTGAACAATCATCAAAAGGAAGACACTGGAACTCACCAAAAAAGATACCCCACACCCAAAGACAAAGGAGAAGCTGCAACAACACAGTAGGAGGGGCTCAATCACAATAAAATCAAATCCCATAACCACTGGGTGAGTGACTCACAAACTGGAGAACAATTATACAACAGAAGTCCACCTACTGGAGGGAAGGTTCTGAGCCCCACGCCAGGCTTACCAACCAGGGGGTCCGGGAATGGGAGGAGAAATTCCCAGAGAATCAGACTTCGAAGGCTAGCAGGATTTGATTGCAGGACTTCAACAGGACTAGGGGAAACAGAGACTCTACTCTTGGGGGGCACACACAAAGTAGTGTGTGCATCAGGACCCAGGGGGAAGGAGCAGTGACCCCATAGAAGACTGAACCAGACGTACCTGCTAGTGTTGGAGGCTCTCCTGCAGAGTGAGGGGTGGCTGTGGCTCACTGCAGGGACAAGGACACTGGCAGCAGAAGTTCTGGGAAGTACCCCTTGGCGTCAACCCTCCAGAAGTCTGCCATTACCCCACCAAAGAGCCTGTAGGCTCCAGTGCTGGGTTGCCTCAGGCCAAACAACCAACAGGAAGGAAACTCAACGCCACCCATTAGGAGACAAGCGGATTAATGTTTTACTGAGCTCTGCACACCAGAACAACACCCAGCTCTACCCACCACCAGTCCCTCCCAACAGGAAGCTTTCAAAAGACTCTTAGAGAGCCTGATCCACCAGAGGGCAGACAGCAGATGCACAAAGAACTACAATCCTGCAGTCTGTGGAACAAAAACCACACTCACAGAGAGACAGACAAAATGAAAACGCAGAGGACTATGTACCAGATAAGGGAACAAGATAAAACCCCAGAAAAACAAGTAAATAATGTGGAGATAGGCAACCTTCCAGAAAAAGAATTCAGAATAATGATAGTGAAGATGATCCAGGACCTTGGAAAAAGAAAGGAGGCAAAGATCGAGAAGATGCAAGAAATGTTTAATAAAGACCTAGAAGAATTAAAGAAAAAACAAACAGAGATGAAAAATACAGTAACTGAAATGAAAAATACACTAGAAGGAATCAATAGCAGAATAACTGAGGCAGAACAACGGATAAGTGACCTGGAAGACAGAATGGTGGAATTCACTGCAGCAGAACAGAATAAAGAAAAAAGAATGAAAAGAAATGAAGACAGCCTAAGAGACCTCTGGGACAACATTAAACGCAACAACAGTCGCATAATAGGGTTCCCAGAAGAAGAGAGAGAGGACCCGAGAAAATATTTGAAGAGATTATAGTTGAAAACTTCCCTAACATGGGAAAGGAAACAGCCACCCAGGTCCAGGAAGCACAGAGAGTCCCAGGCAGGATAAACCCTAGGAGAAACACGCGAAGACACACAGTAATCAAACTGACAAAAATTAAAGTCAAAGAAAAATTATTAAAAGCAACAAGAGAAAAAGGACACATTACATACAAGGGAACTACAATAGGCTTAACAGCTGATTTCTCAGCAGAAACTCTACAGGCCAGAAGGGAGTGGCACGATATATTTATTTATTTGTAACATCTTTTTGGGAATATAATTGCTATACAATAGTGTGTTAGTTTCTGCTTTATAACAAAGTGAATCAGCTATACATATACATATATCCCCATGTCTGTTCCCCCTTACATCTCCCTCCCTCCCACCCTCCCTATACCACTGCTCTAGGTGGTCACAAAGCACCGAGCTGATCTCCCTGTGCTATGCGGCTGCTTCCCACCAGCTACCTGTTTTACATTTGCTAGTGTATATATGTCCTTGCCAATCTCTCACTTTGTCCCAGCTTACACTTCCCCCTCCTCGTCTCCTCAAGGCCATACTCTACGTCTGCATCTTTATTCCCGTCCTGCCCCAAGGTTCTTCATGACCATAAATTTTTTTTCAGATTCCATATATATGTGATTGCATACGGCATTGTTTTTCTCCTTCTGACTTAATTCACTCTGTATGACAGAACATAGGTCCATCCACCTCACTACAAATAACTCAGTTTTGTTTCTTTTTATGGCTAAGTAATATTCCATTGCATATATGTGCCACACCTTGTTTATCCATTCATCTGTCGATGGACACTTCAGTTGCTTCCATGTCCTGGCTATTGTAAATAGAGCTGCAAAGAACATTGTGGTACATGACTCTTTTTGAATTATGGTTTTCTCTGGGTGTATGCCCAGGAGCGGGATTGATGGGTCATATGGTAATTCTATTTTTAGTTTATTAAGGAACCCCCATACTGTTCTCCATACTGGCTGTATCAATTTACATTCCCACCAACAGTGCAAGAGGTTTCCCTTTTCTCCACACCTTCTCCAGCATTTATTGTTTGTAGATTTTTTTGATGATGCCCATTTTGACTGGTGTGAGATGATATCTCATTGTAGTTTTGATTTGCATTTCCCTAATGATTAATGACGTTGAGCATTTTTTCATGTGTTTTGTTGGCAATCTGTAAGTCTTCTTTGGAGAAATATCTATTTAGGTCTTCTGCCCATTTTTGGATTCGGTTGTTTGTTTTTTTTGATATTGAGCTGCATAAACTGCTTGTGAATTTTAGAGATTAATCCTTTGTCAGTTGCTTCATTTGCAAATATTTTCTCCCATTCTGAGGGTTGTCTTTTCCTCTTGTTTACAGTTTCCTTTGTTGTGCAAAAGCGTTGAAGTTTCATTAGGTCCCATTTATTTTTGTATTTATTTCCACTTCTCTAGGAGGTGGGTCAAAAAGGGTCTTGCTGTGATTTATGTCATAGAGTGTTCTGCCTATGTTTTCCTCTAAGAGTTTTAGAGTGTCTGGCCTTACATTTAAGCCTTTAATCCATTTTGAGTTTACTTTTATGTACGGCATTAGGGAGTGTGCTAATTTCATTCTTTTACATGTAGCTGTCCAGTTTTCCCAGCACCACTTATTGAAGAGATTGTCTTTTCTCCATTGTATAGTCTTGCCTCCTTTATCAAAAATAAGTTGACCATATGTGCATAGGTTTATCTCTGGGCTTTCTATCCTGTTCCATTGATCTACATTTCTGTTTTTGTGCCAGTACCATACTGTCTTGATTACTTCAGCTTTGTAGTATAGTCTGAAGTCTGGGAGCCTGATTCCTCCAGCTCTGTTTTTCTTTCTCAAGATTGCATTGGCTACTCGGGGTCTTTTGTATTTCCATACAAATTGTAAAATTTTTTTGTTCTAGTTCTGTGAAAAATGCCAGTGGTAGTTTGACAGGGATTGCAATGAATCTGTAGATTGCTTTGGGTAGCAAAGCATCATTTTCACAATGTTGATTCTTCCAATCCAGGAACATGGTATATCTCTCCATCTATTTGTATCATCTTTAATTTCTTTCATTAGTGTCTTATAGTTTTCTGCATATACGTCTTTTGTCTCCTTAGGTAGGTTTATTCCTAGGTATTTTATTCTTTTTGTGGCAGTGGTAAATGGGAGTGTTTCCTTAATTTCACTTTCAGATTTTTATCACTAGTGTATAGGAATGCAAAAGATTTCTGTGCATTAATTTTGTATCCTGCTACTTTACCAAATTCATTGATTAGCTCTAGTAGTTTTCTGGTAGCATCTTTAGGATTCTCTACATATAGTTTCATGTCACCTGCAAACAGTGACAGCTTTACTACTTTTCCAATTTGGATTCCATTTATTTCTTTTTCTTCTCTGACTGCTGTGGCTAAAATTTCCAAAACTATGTTCAATAATAGTGGTGAGAGTGGGCAACCTTGTCTTGTTCCTGATCTTAGTGGAAATGGTTTCAGTTTTTCAGTATTGAGGATAACGTTGGCTGTGCATTTGTCATATATGGCCTTTATTATGTTGAGGTAAGTTCCCACTATGCCTACTTTCTGGAGGATTTTTATCATAAATGGGTGTTGAATTTTGTAGAAAGCTTTTTCTGCATCTATTGAGATGATCATATGGTTTTTATTCTTCAGTTTGTTAATATGGTGTATCACATTGATTTGTGCAGATGGAAGAATCCTTGCATTCCCGGGATAAACCCCACTTGCTCATGGTGTATGATCCTTTTAATGTGCTGTTGGATTCTGTTTGCTAGTATTTTGTGGAGCATTTCTGCATCTATATTCATCAGTGATATTGGCCTGTAGTTTTCTTTCTTTGTGACATCTTGTCTACTTTTGGTATCAGGGTGATGGTGCCCTCGTAGAATGAGTTGGGGAGTGTTCCTCCCTCTGCTATATTTTGGAAGAGTTTGAGAAGGATAGGTGTTAGCTCTTCTCTAAATGTTTGATAGAATTTGCCTGTGAAGCCATCTGGTCCTGGGCTTTTGCTTGTTGGAGGATTTTTAATCACAGTTTCAATTTCAGTGCGTGTGATTGGTCTGTTTATATTTTCTATTTCTTCCTGGTTCAGGCTCGGAAGGTTGTGCTTTTCTAAGAATTTGTCCCTTTCTTCCAGGTTGTCCATTTTATTGGCATATAGTTGCTTGTGGTAATCTCTCATGATCTTTTGTATTTCTGCAGTGTCCGTTGTTACTTCTCCTTTTCTTTCCTAATTCTGTTGATTTGAGTCTTCTCCATTTTTTTCCTGAGAAGTCTGGCTAATGGTCTATCAATTTTGTTTATCTTCTCAAAGAAACAGCTTTTAGTTTTATTGATCTTTGCTAATGTTTCCTTCACTTTTTTTCATTTAGCTGTGATCTGATCTTTGTAATTTCTATCCTTCTGCTAACTTTGAGGTTTTTTTGTTCTTTCTCTAATTGCTTTAGGTGTAATATTACATTGTTTATTTGAGATGTTTCTTCTTGAGATAGGATTGTATTGCTATAAACCTCCCTCCTAGAACTGCTTTTCCTGCATCCCATAGGTTTTGGGTCATCGTGTTTTCATCATCATTTGTTTCTAGGTATTTTTTGGTTTCCTCTTTTATTTCTTCAGTGATCTCTTGGTTATTAAGTAGTGTATTGTTTAGCCTCCATGTGTTTGTATTTTTTACAGATTTTTTTCCTCTAATTGATATCTAGTCTCATAGCGTTGTGGTTGGAAAAGATTCTTGATACGATTTCAATTTTCATAAATTTACCAAGGCTTGATTTGTGACCCAAGATATGATCTCTCCTGGAGAATGTTCCATGAGCACTTGAGAAGTGCATTCTGTTGTTTTTGGATGGAATGTCCTATAAATATCAATTAAGTGCATCTTGTTTAATGTATCATTTATAGTTTGTGTTTCCTTATTTATTTTCATTTTGGGTATCTGTCCGTTGGTGAAAGTGGGGTGTTAAAGTCCCCTACTATGATTGTGTTACTGTCGATTTCCCCTTTTATGGCTGTTAGTATTTGCCTTATGTATTGAGGTGCTCCTATGTTGGATGCATAGATACTTACAACTTTTATATCTTCTTCTTGCATTGATTCCTTGATCATTATGTAGTGTCCTTCTTTGTCTCTTGTAATAGTCTTTATTTTAAAGTCTGTTTTGTCTGATATGTGAATTGCTACTTCACCTTTCTTTTGATTTTCATTTGCATGGAATATCTTTTTCCACCCCCTCACTTTCAGTCTGTATGTGTCCCTAGGTCTGAAGTGGGTCTCTTATACACAGCATATACACGGGTCTTGATTTTGTATCCATTCAGCCAGTCTATTTCTTTTGCTTGGAGCATGTAATCCATTTACATTCAAGGTAATTTTCGCTATGTATGTTCCTATTACCATTCTATTAATTGTTCTGGGTTTGTTATTGTAGGTCTTTTCCTTCTGTTTTGTTTCCTGCCTGAAGCAGTTCCTTTAGCATTTGTTGTAAAGCTGGTTTGGTGGTGCTGAATTCTCTTAGCTTTTGCTTGTCTGTAAAGATTTTAATTTCTCTGTCAGATCTGAATGAGATCCTTGCTGAGTAGAGTAATCTTGGTTCTAGGTTTTTCCCTTTCATCACTTGCAGAGTTTCTGGCTTGCAGAGTTTCTGCTGAAAGATCAGGTGTCAGCCTTATGGGGATTCCCTTGTATGTTATTTGTTCTTTTTCCCTTGCTGCTTTTAATATTTTTTCTTTGTATTTAAGTTTTGATAGTTTGATTAATATGTGTCTTGGCGTGTTTCTCCTGTATGGGACTCTTTGAGTTTCCTGGACTTGTTGAACTATTTCCTTTCCCATATTAGGGAAGTTTTCAACTGCAATCTCTTCAAATATTTTCTCAATCCCTTTCTTTATCTCTTCTTCTTCTGGGACCCCTATAATTCGACTGTTGGTGTGTTTAATGTCATCCCACAAGTCTCTGAGACTGTCCTCAATTCTTTGCATTCTTTTTTCATTATTCTGCTCTGCAGTAGTTATTTCCACTATTTTATCTTCCTCATCACTTATCTGTTCTTCTGCCATTGATTCCCTCTAGAGAATTTTTTAATTTCATTTATTGTGTTATTCATCACTTTTTGCTCTTTAGTTCTTCTAGGTCCTTGTTAAACGTTTCTTGTATTTTCTCCATTCTATTTCCAAGATTTTGGATCATGTTTACTATCATTATTCCGAATTCTTTTTCAGGTGGACTACCTATTTCCTCTTCATTTGTTTGGTTGGGCGGGTTTTTACCTTGCTGCCTCATCTGCTGTGTGTTTCTTTGTCTTTTCATTTTGCTTAACTTACTGTGTTTGGGGTCTCCTTTTGGCAGGCTGTAGGTTTGTAGTTCCTGTTGTTTTTGCTATCTGCCCCCAGTGGCTAAGGTTGGTTCAGTGGGTTGTGTAGGCTTCCCGGTGGAGGGGACTAGTGCCTGTGTTCTGGTGGATGAGGCTGGATCTTGACTTTCTGGTGGGGAGGTCCACATCTGGTGGTGTGTTTTGGGGTGTCTGTGACCTTACCATGACTTTAGGCAGCCTCTCTTCTAATGGGTGGGGTTGCATTCCTGCCTTGCTAGTTGTTTGGCATAGGGCGTCCAGCACTGTAGCTTGCTGATTGTTGAGTGGAGCTGGGTCTTGGCGTTGAGATGGAGATCTCTGCGAGATTTTCACCGTTTGATATTACGTGGAGCTCGGAGGTCTCTGGTGGACCAATGTCGTGATGTGGACCAATGTCCTGTGGTGGAGCAGTGTCAGCTCTCCCACCTCAGAGGCACAGGTCTGATGCCCGGCCGGAGCACCAAGACCCTGTCATACACACGGCTCAGAATGAAAGGGAGAAAAAGAGAAAGAAAGAAAGAAAAAATAAAATAAAATAAAGTTATTAAAATAAAAAATAATTACTAAAAATTAAAAATAATTTTTAAAGTAATAAAAAAAAGAAAGAAGAAAGCAACTAAACCAAAAAACAATCCACCAATGATAACAAGTGCTGAAAACTATACTAAAAAAAAAAGACAGACAGAACCCTAGGCCAAATGGTAAAAGCAAAGCTATACAGACAAAATCACACACAGAATCATATACATACACCCTCAGAAAAAGAGAAAAAGGAAAAAATATATATATATATCGTTGCTCCCAAAGTCCACTGCCTCAATTTGGGATGATTCATTGTCTATTCAGGTATTCCACAGATGTAGGGTACATTCAGTTGATTGTGGAGATTTAATCCACTGCTTCTGAGGCTGCTGGGAGAGATTTCCCTTTCTCTTCTTTGTTTGCACAGCTCCCAGGGTTCAGCTTTGGATTTGGCCCCGCCTCTGCGTGTAGGTCACCTGAGGGCGTCTGTTCTTCGCTCAGACAGGACGGGGTTAAAGTAGCAACTGATTAAGTGGCTCTGGCTCACTCAGGCTGGGGGCAGGGAGGGGTATGGAATGCGGGGCGAGCCTGTGGCTGCATAGGCCAGTGTGACGTTGCACCAACCTGAAGCGTGCCGTGTGTTCTCCCAGGGAAGTTGTCCCTGGATCACGGGACCCTGGCAGTGGCGGGCTGCACAGATTCCCGGGAGGGGAGGTGTGGAGAGTGACCTGTGCTTGCACACAGGCTTCTTGGTGGCTGCAGCAGCAGCCTTAGCATTTCATGCCTGTCTTTCGGGTCTGCGCTGATAGCCGCGTCTCGTGCCCATCTCTGGAGCTCGTTTAGGTGGCGCTCTTAATCCCCTCTCCTCGCACACCACCAAACGAAGAGGCAAGAAGTCGTCTCGTGCCTCCTAGGCAGGTCCAGACTCTTTCCCGGCCTCCCTACTGGCTAGCTGTGGAGCACTAGCCCCCTTCAGGCTGTGATCACGCAGCCAACCACAGTCCTTTCCCTGGGATCTGACCTCCGAAGCCCGAGCCTCAGCTCCTAGCCCCCACCGGCCCTGGCGGGTGAGCAGACAAGCCTCCCGGGCTGGTGAGTGCTGGCCGGCACTGATCCTCCATGTGGGAATCTCTCTGCTTTGCCCTCTGCACCCCTGTTGCTGTGCTCTCCTCCGTGGCTCTGAAACTTACCCCCTTCGCCACCCACAGTCTCCGCCCGCAAAGGGGCTTCCTAGTGTGTGGAAACCTTGCCTCCTTCAGAGCTCCCTCCCAGAGGTGCAGGTCCTGTCCCTATGCTTTTGTGTCTGTTTTTTCTTTTTTCTTTTGCCCTACCCAGGTATGTGGGCAGATTCTTGCATTTTGGGAGGTCTGAGTTCTGCCAGCTTTCAGTAGGTGTTCTGTAGGGGTTGTTCTACGTGTAGATGTATTTCTGATGTTATTTATGGGGAGGAAGGTGATCTGCACATCTTACCCTTCTGGCACGATATATTTAAAGTGATGAAAGGGAAGAACCTGCAACTAAGATTACGCTACCCGGCAAGGATCTCATTCACATTTGACTGAGAAATCAAAAGCTTTACAGACAAGCAAAAGCTAAGAGAATTCAGAACCACCTAACCAGCTCTACAACAAACACTAAAGGAACTTCTCTAAGCAGGAAACACAAGAGAAGAAATGGACCTACAAAAACAAACTCAAAACAATTAAGAAAATGGTAAGAGCAACATATATATCGATAATTACCTTAAATGTGAATAGATTAAATGTTCCAACCAAAAGACACAGGCTCGCTGAATGGATACAAAAACAAGACCCACATATATCCTGCCTAAAAGAGACCCACTTTGGACCTAGGGACACACAGAGACTGAAAGTAACAGGAGGGAAAAAGATATTACATGCAAATGGAAATCAAAAGAAAGCTGGAGTAGCAATACTAATATCAGATAAAATAGACTTTAAAATACAGAATGTTACAAGAGACAAGTAAGGACACTACATGATGATCAACGAATCAATCCAAGAAGAGATAACAATTATAAATCTACATGCACCCAACACAGGAGCACCTCAATATAAGAAGTCAATCATGAAGACAAATGACAGAAATTAAAATTGCCCAATTTATCCAAGGAAACTGACACATCGTTATAGAATAGGTACTTATTAATATTAACTTAGCCTTTATGTCAGACAGTGTAGATATAAACAGGAATATAAGAAGCCTCTTCTTTTATAGAGTTTCTATTTCAGTGAGAAAGAGAATAGTAAACAATAAAAGCTTCAATACAGTTTTTTACAGCATGTTATGGAAGCACAGATAAGAGAAAATATACATCTTCGGGAGAAACAGATGGAGGAAAAAGGAGAAAGGAGGTTTATATAAAACTTAACGGAAATTAAATGTTCATGATAAACATAAGTGTAGTCACCTAAGACCTATAAATTATGAATCCAGAATAATAGGTATATTTATACAGTAAAATTAGTTTTCTCTAGCTCACCTGTAATCTAAGTTAATCACTATTTAAAAGGAGTAATAGTTCCTTAAACTACTGATTAATGGCATAAATTACATACTCAGTTTAATCAAGGTATATTAAGACCTGGGCCAAATTAGCATTAATTCCCTGCGTTTATTTATCAAAATGTTTTGGGGGTACCTATGGTGTTTCACATACTGAGCTAGGTTTGGGGAATACAAAAATAACTAATTCATAGTTAAGGAGAGAAAAGTATGAAGGAAAATATTTATGCAGTAAACAGTTAAGTTTTCAGAGTACAGTGCAAGCACAAATAAAGAAGTTTTACCTAGAAGCGTTAGAAAAAGATTCATTGTCATGTTTCTCAGAATGTTTTTCAAGTCCTTACTGGCATTTATTAGGTGTATAAAAAGAAAATAAAAACCCAACTCTGTACTTTTTTGGTTAGATTCTGATTGGATTCCCTTCCTTATTAACTCTATCAAGGAAAAATTTATGTAAAATAAACTATTGAACACATAGATTTAAAACATATGATTGATGAGTTTGATAGTTTTGCACATCCTAGAAACTACCAACACAATCAAAATACAAAACATTTTATCACAATCAAAAGATTCCTCATGTCCCCTTGCAGGCCATGCTTCCCTCCACTTCTGTCCCCAGACAACCACTGTTTTCTGTCATTCTACATTAGTTTGAATAAATACATTCATATAGTATGTATTCTTTTATGTCTAGCTTCTTTAACTCAGCCTAATGACTTTGAGATTTATACATAGTGTCAGGTATGTAAGTGGTTTATTCTTCTTTATTGCTGAGTAGTATTCCATTGTATGTCACAAATTTTTTTTTTAATCTGTTCACCTAAATGTATAAGACATTTAGGATGTTTCTAGTTTGGGGCTATTGTGAATACAGCTACAGTGAATGCTGATGTACAAGTTTTTGGTTAAATATCTAGAAATGAAATAGCTGGATCTTATGGTAGGAGCACGTTTATGAGTATATGGTTATTGAGCACTATTACAGTTAAAAGAATGTGGTGTGCCACTGAAAAACTATTTAAAAAGTTCTCAAATACAGTAAAAATGGAAAATTCTTAAAATAAAGGACAATGCATGTATTCTTGAGCATAAGAGGTACTTAAATAAATGCATATCAAATTGAAGTGAAACCTTAGCTTCATATCTAGGCAAGCATAGGGCTTCTGCTCCAAAATTAATTTGGTCACTAGAGAAAAGCATCAGCCTCATTCTATGAAACTGATTTTAACTTTAATGTGTAACTTTTCTAATTAATTTTACAATAAGTGATCATCTAAGTTACAAAATGAGAACAAAATTCAGGGCTAAAAGAAAGGTTGATTAAAAAATTAAATTCTAGAAATGAGTGCTAAGAAATTGTCATAACGATTCAGAATTGTGAAGAGGAAAAAGGCAACTAGACCTTCACGTAAGAATGATGCAATTGATTCCATGCTCAGAAATCATTAAATATTTCACCTGGTGGCTTTGTTGTTAGTCAATTTTAACATCAAATTATTTTTTTAAAATTTTGCCTGATTTTCATTCACTTAGAGCATCATGAAATATATACCAATCTGAAAAATAATTTGGTATATCTTCTTTTCGTTCTTTTCTTTATCATGTAACGCTACATAATATTGATCTGGTCTAATAAAGATTAGCTGATAAAAACAACATATATTAAATACTTAACTGACCCATACTACATTATGTGGAAGAGAGAGGAAAAAAACAAGCATCACCTGGTGTTCACTCAAATGACAAGCTGTCCAAAGGAAAGAACCTGTTTCTGTTCTTTTTTTCTTTTTAAAATAAATTTATTTATTTATTTATTTATTTATTTATTTATTTATTTATTTTTGGCTGTGTTAGGTCTTCGTTGCTGCGCGCCGGCTTTCTCTAGTTGCAGTGAGAGGGGACTACTCTTCGTTGCGGTGCGCGGGCTTCTCATTGTGGTGGCCTCTCTTGTTGTGAAGCACGGGCTCTAGGTGCGCGGGCTCAGTAGTTGTGGCTCACAGTCTCAGTAGTTGTGGTGCACGGGCTTAGCTGCTCTGTGGCATGTGGGATCTATCCGGACCACGGCTCGAACCCGTGTCCCCTGCATAGGCAGGTGGATTCTTAACCACTGCGCCACCAGGGAAGTCCCCTATTTCTGTTCTTGTGTCTTATCACTGCTTATTTTAAGGTTTTTCAGGTCACTCAGGAAATTTTTTTGCTGCTTATTTGTTACATTATTGTGGTTTTGCTACTTTAAATCCCAATTTATTTCATTTAGAGCACAGTATGAGGAAAAATTTTAGGTTAGAGAACTACTAAATAGAAAAGCTCACTTTGCTAAGCCAATAAATTAAAGAAATTTAAAAGGGTGTATCAATCAGTAAAACAGAATAAAACTGAATTTAAAATATTTATTAAAAATACGTAAGATGTGTATAAATTCCTTTCTATTATTTTTCATCCCAGGAAAGGAAGAATTATTCAGGATATTTAGTAAGGACAGTATAATTTTAATTTTTATTATCTATATACCTTGTGTGCAGAGGAAATAGTACAAAGCATTATAATAGGTATTTGTCTGAAAACTTGAAGGGTTTACCAATGTTTGTCTAGCTGGTTTATTGAGACTAGTAAAACCCTCAGATTATTAACTGGATTTCCTTAGTTTTTACTAAGAATCCTGATCAAATCTAAATGTTCATCATTTCCCAATGAATAAAAAGGAAAGTCAATATTTCATACATTCTTCTACATTTAGAGAAAATGAGAAGAATAAAGGATCAAACATGTGCATGCTTGTATACACATATACTTTTTTACAAAAAGTTTTAAAATTTGGAAAAATGTGGAAAGCTTCTCCTTCATCACTTGGTTCTTCTCTATCTTCTTTCAAATTAGGTAAAGTTTACGTTTCTGACTTAAAACAGATTAAACAAAATATTGGTTTAAGATTAGCTTTCAGCAAAATTCTTACAACATATTCCTATATCTGCAATTCTAAGAGCTGAACTATTAATACTGGAACATAAAGGTATTTGATGACATATTTATGTATTTATGAAAGTGATAATTTCTTCAATTATAGTACTTTGAGAAAATGAACAAGAGACATGAATTTTAGTTCAACACTATGACCAGTTTAGCTGTTGATCCTGAAAAGTCATGTGAACTCTCAGGCCTCAGTTTCCTTATCTGTAAAATATGGCAGGGTTGGATTAGATGACTTCTGAAAGTCCCTTCTTTTAAAAAATTTCATGAATTCTATGTGGCTTTATTCCCTTAAGCTTGTTCCTTGAATCCACATATTCTATCCAAGTAACATCTGAATATTTTGTTAAACTTGAGAGATTATTTAAACTTTTTGAATGTTTATCCCCAAAGTGTATACGAATATAAAGATATAGAAATTGCCCACTTGCCATTTCCTCTTGTATCTCTATTAAGAATCTCAGATTTATTACTGCCACCAAATAAAACAAAACAAAAACAAGCAACAATAACAACAAAAGTCAGAAAAACATAACAAAATAACCTCTGTTCTTTCCTTTATCGGTAAACTACCCCATCCTCTGGTCAGTTGCTCGAGCCCCAAATCTAAGAATCACTCTTGACTTCTCCTTTACCCTTATTCCTGATTCATCCACCACTCTAAGTATTTCTCAAATTCTTCTGATGCCCCTCATCTTCACTACCACAAACCTAATCCAAGTAACCATTATCTCTTGCCGGGACTACTACAAGTCTTATAATTGGCCTCCACACTTCCATTCCATACTCTTCCATTCTTCTCAACCCACTTTTCATGCAGCTCCAAGAGTGATGTTTTAAAAATCTATGGCAGATCCCTTTTGACAGCTTCTCATTACTCTGGGATGGCCCACAAGGCTCTCTATGATCTAGGTCTTATTTATTTCTTCCACTTTATTATACAACACTCTCCCTGTTCACTGCATCTCACATACCTTGGTCTCTTTCCTGTGCTTTGACCAAACTAAGTTCTGTCCTCAACTGGCGCTTTGCAACTGCTATACTTCTCTAAGGAATATTCTTCCCCTTCTCTTTAAATAGCTACTTTATTCTCATTTTTTCAGATTTCAGCTCAGATAAAAACAGAACTTTCTTCACCTTCAGATACTCTCCATTATATCATCTTGTTTATTTCCTTGATACCAATGATCACAATCTGTAAATATCTTCTTTTTCTAGTGTTTACTTGTTTATTATCTATCTCCTCCTGTGCCATACCCACAAAGATAGGGGCTTCTTGCTCGTATTTTCTATGATTCCCAACACCTGGCAGCGTGCCCTGAACACAGTGGGCTCAATCAATATTTGTTGATTAAAGTATTTGGTGCATATATATACATGAAATAATAAAAAGGCACAGAATGAGAATTTCCTGGGATTTACTCATCATCATTACTGGAAAAAAACACTCCAATCATATGACCCATGGTGTATGTACTGAGACTTTCTATAAGGAGGAACATAAATACATACCTTCAATGACATAAAGTTATGTTTCTAGTTCTAATCTCACTTAGTAGAGATAGTTTTTTCCCCTATGTCATATAGAAGGCTGATTTAAAAAGAAGAGTTTACAGGTTAAATCTCTGTTAGCTATTTTACTATGATGGCATGTCTCTTTTGATTTGCAATCTTCAGCATCATACGACTAGATTCAAAATAAACATTTTGTAAATGACAAAGAATTATCCCCCAATGTAAAAATTCTAGCCTTTGAATCTACATGGTATAAATGTACTTTCATAATAAATAAATTTTGTAAGTACAATCATTACTGTATGTGAGCAATATCCTCAAAGGTTGGGGGAGGACAATTATTTTTGGTGCTGAAAAGAAGGTCTTCATACCCAAAAAAGTTGGTAGCCTACAAAAACTATAATTTTATTTGTTATGGGTGCATGAAAAAGAAAAATAAGTTGGTAGTCATGATGTAAATCATTAGGAGTAGTATCATATTTTTGTTAAGTCAGACATATTGTCTATTCTGATATACAAGATTATAAAGGATTTTTGTACTCTTCTTAAATATATTGTCTCTTAATTTTGCCTAGCGCTATTTTATTTTTTAGGAGCAGGGTACTGGTAAATAGACATACCTGCCTTGTTTTTCAAGATAAAGTCAAAACATACTTATGAAATCTACTAGGGAAGAAAATTAACTCCTGATGCTTACATTTTCCCCTATAATTCTGTCAAAATAGGTAATTTCTACTATGTACCTTAGACATATTCAAATATGTTTTAAGCATTCAAATGAAAAATTTAAACCCATCAACATCTTTTCTGAAATTCAGAAAAACAACTTATTCATGATCCAGGTGCAGGTAAAATGCATGAAAGACTAGATATAAAAGCAAAAGCTATAAATATTACACCAGTGAAATTACAAAAATGAGTCATGAAGAAAAAAAACATCATGACCGTTAAATACCTGTATATCAAAAGGAAACATAAAGCTTGCAATTTGGTGGCACAGTATTATATTCAGGTTTAAAATCTGCCTTTATTTAATGGGGGATAATTTCAAATATACTTATATATTTACATTTATAATGCAGGATCAGGAGAGGAAAGCACTAGTTCCACAGATGCAGTTTAAAATTAGGTCACAGCACGGCATCTGATGGACAGCTTTGGCGTGCCTACTGATATCAGTATTAATTTATATAGACCAATAGATTTCTCACATCAGTCAAAATTGTTGACAACTCTAATTTTTTAAAAAAGCCTTTATATAATAATAGAGCATCCGTAAGTCACACTGCATTTGCTAAAGAAATCACTGAAGTTACTCTATTTACCAGGTTTTTATATTTCTACATTACAGTAAGTCCCCTATATATGAACAAGTTCTGTTCTGAGAGTGCGTTCATAGGTCCAATTTGTTCGTAAGTCCAAGAAAGTTAGTCTAGGTACCCAACTAACACAATCGAATATATAGTACTGTACTGTAATAGGTTTATAATACTTTTCACACAAATAATACATAGAAAACAAACACACACAAAAGATAAAGAAAACACTTTTAATCTTACAGTATAGTACCTTGAAAAGTACAGTAGTACAGTACAACAGCTGGCATACAGGGGTTGGCATCAAGTGAACAGGCAAGAAGAGTTACTGACTGGAGGAGGGAGGGAGGTGGGAGATGGTAGAGCTGAAGGATCGTCAGCAATAGGAGACAGAAAGCAAGCTGCAGTTTCACACCTGATGTTGATGAAATGCAAGTTCGCGTCTTTGAAAGTTTGCAGCTGGAAGGTTCATATGTAGGGGACTTACTGTATCAGCAAAAGACTGAATATCTGTATTTTATAAACAAATTATTAATTAAACTCAGTTATTTCATAAAATTACCTTAAATGACTTCTGAACAGCATTCAGGTAACAATGTAAATAATTTACTGCTCCAATTTATTAGTCTAATTGCTCAAGATCAAAATTAAATTTTATTCCAATTATTTTAAATGAGACGCTTTTGTATCAAACTATTTCATACTTTAGACGATGTATACGTATTTGCATGTGTGCTCACATGTATATGTAGTAATGATTTAGAATTTAACTTAAACTGATAACAGCACTGTTTCTCAAAAGGTACATTATTCCACTCAGCAAGAACAATGTGAATTATTCACCTTTAAATAGTATTTATCTTTTATATTCCTTCCCAACCAAGGGAAAGACTCCCGACACGCAGTAGGGATAACTTTAAAAATAGAGAAAGTTTTCAGTACTTTAGCTTGGTTACAAAGAAGAAAAATAGAAAAATTAAAACAGAACACAGTTAAGAGCAGAGGATACTATGTATTGACAGGGTTTCAATAAGCAGATTAGACATTTTATGTTTAATGTGTCTACACATAGACTTTATCTTTAACAGGTGAAATTAGGATAGTAAAGGTCTGGGGAAAAAAACAGATTTCAACAGCAAAAACAAACAAAAAATCTTACTTTTGCAGAGCTTCATAATTAGACTTTCCCTACTCCTTTTAAGACTTGTTAATCAGGAAAGGGAAATTCCAAACGCCATTTAGGCTTTGACTCAGAGAAGAGGAGAGAATCTGGTATCCAAGGGACACACACAAAAAATTTAATTTGGCAACCATATATGACTTCTTATTGAGTTCAAAAAAAAAAAAATCATCTAATACTTTTGCCATGTGCAATGCTCCCTCACATGTTGCCTCTACTTTCCTATCTATTAAAACTGATCACAACTACAACTACCTGTAAACTATTAGTCCATCTCTTTAACAAGGCATTAGCTTTTTTCTAACATGGTACGTGGGAACTAATCAAGCACTGGAAAAAAGCAGCTAAATATATAATGTGTTCTTTGCCGTACAAGTTTTATGAAGGGAAAAATTTATAGACTGTTAGATTTTTAAATACCATTTTAATGAACAAAAGGTATTTGAATGTAATAGGAAGCACAAAAATGGAAAAATCATAGTTCCTCAAAGTATAAACTATCTGAAGTGTTACTAAATATTTAACATTGCTTAAACCTGGTACAGTACTTTGCAAGAACCAACCAAATTAATGACAATCAATCCAATCTCACTTCAAAATTCAATTTCATTCTCTCTGCCCCAGTCAGTATTTACCGTATCATACCTGGGCCTACTATAATGGCTTTTTGATATCTCTGCCTCACTTCTCCTCCCTTTCCAATACAAATTGAATCCTTCTATGGAACTGAAAATACCAATTTCAAGTTTCCTTCCAGTGGCTCTTTCCTGTCCACACATTCCAGCACAAAAACAACTCCTTAGCCTACATACAGTGTAAGTGCACAACACAAATCGATAAATGAATGCAAAATCAAGATCTCTACCTACAGTAAACCTTCACTACCATTTGGTTACCTAAAAATCATATCCTTATGACTGCTTATAATATGCCTCACAGCCCCAACTCTGATCCCTTCCCCACACCAAAGCTTCTTACCGTCACTTTGCAACTGACTTTTATTGTATAATGAGCTTGACTTCTACTTTACTGGGAAGATGGAGGCCACGCCAGAAGCACTCTTTTGACTGCTCTCTGTACTACTGTAAATTGTTTTTTTATAGTTTCACCTATCTTGTTATTTTTCTCTAAGGAAGAATGTCCCTTCCCATTCTAACACCAAAGATTTCATTTCTTCTTTTATCATCTATGATCTTTGTGCATCAATCATTTACTCCAGGAAATTTACTCAGTCCTTGTCCATAGGGTCCTAGCCCAACAAATAAGTTCCTGTTTCCACTACTCTAATTACTCTCACGATGCTGCCCTTCCCACAAACCGCTTCTGTCTCTTCTTTTCTCATTCAATTTCTAGAAAGTTAATACCCTCTTTTCTTTTCCTCATTACTCACCATAGCCCTTGAAATTCTATTTCTTTCTCCACAAGACTCGACTTAGAGATTTTTTTAAAACATGAATGTCTGTTAATCAAATGATCAAAATTCAGTATTTTTCTTGGCAGTACTTGACAGTGTTTATCACCCAACTCTTTGGAATCCATGACAAGAAAATTGTTTTCCTCGAATCTTTCAGTGCTTCTTCATAAGCTCCTTCCTTTCTTCTACACTCAAAATGTGGCTGTTTTTCTCACGCTTTCCTTTAAACATTTCTTCTGTTCCCATGGGGTCAACCATCACTTTTAAGTGCATGAATCTCAAAGCTCTGTCACCTGAATGTGACAACAGCACCTCAAATTCAACATGCGTCCAAACATATCCACCTGGTTGAGATCTATTTCTGTTGTTGATATTATCCAGATCTGAATTTTGGACTCATGGACTCCTTTCTCTTACCTGATACTTTCTTGGATTCTTACACACACACACACACACACACAAACACACACCCTCTCTTCCTTTCTATTCTCTCTTTTATTCTTCAAGCTTGAAAAGAAACAATAACCTTCTAACTGGTTATTTTTCATCTAGTCCACTGTCCAGTGGTTTTTAAGTAGGAATGTGCATTAGAATCATCTAGGGAGTGTTTGCAGAATATAGATGATACGTTAGATTCTAGTCTCAGAAATTCTGATTTACTGGTTCTAGGGTGTGGCCAAGAAAATGTATTTTGAAAAAGTCCGCTAAGTGTTTCAGATACATACTTCTTGTTAAGGGCAACTGCCTATCTTATAATGTACATCTCTTTCAAATTAACTTTTTCTATGGGATCGATTTGCACATTTAACTCTTGCTCAAATACCTCCAATGGCTCCCCGTTGTACTAGCCCTTCTCCAATATGGGTTCCAGACATATCTCTCTACTATATTATCTACCTTTTAAAATGCTTTTCTGTGCTCCTGAACAATCTCCTAATCCTTTCTCCACATGTCCAGATACTATGCAGATTGACTGCTTCCTCCTCTATTAACACCACTGGAAGGGCTCAAACACAAATGAGCTCCCTCTTAGATCTCTATTGTGTATCCTCTTACAGCACCATCACTGTGTCCTATTTTACACATTGATATACATGCTTCATTACCTTGAATGCACTATAAACTCTTTAAACACAGGAGACACACTTGGACAATTAAACAGAAGTGATTACCAGCAAAACCATTTCCCCCCTCACATTATTTGCATTGGTTTTTCCAGAACAAAGGTAAATTATAAACTACTTACAGTCTGATCCTGACTCACCAGAAATCTCACCTGAAGTAGAGGCTTGTGGCCCAACACAGAAATCCTCCCGAGACTAGGAGTGCTAATGCCTAACCTATCCCTACAGGATGCATAGAAGGCAGAACCTACTGATTACCTGTTCTGATCAAGGTCCCAAAAGTATGAACTGTCTCTCCCTAAATTTTATTTTAGGGCTGTCAATTTTTTTGTTGATTTTTTTCCCTTAAAGTCAAATTTGGAGGGAGAAAAAATTAGAGGCAATTTTGTTCTCCACTTTAATTATACAAATCCAATAAAAAGAAAATTATTGTTGTAGGTCATACTTTAAATGTTTATATGTACGTGTATATGTATATAAGTTTGTAATTATGTTATATACATTTATTCTTCCCACTCCCTCAAGTAGGGCTGATAGAAACAAGGTCATTTCCCAGAGATTATATGTATGCCTCTTAGAAATATGGAGTTTTTTAAAGTTTTAATTTTGAAATAATTAGAGACTCACAGAAAGTTGCAAAAAAAAAAAACAATTAGTACAGACAGGTCCTAGGTACCCTCCAAACAGCTTGCGCCAAGGGTAACATTTACATAACTCTAATACAATATACCAACCAGGAAAGTGACAATCTACGGACCTCGTTTAGATTTCATCAGTTTTTATATGCATTTGTGTATGTGTGTGGGCATGTATAGTTCAAAGCAATTCTATCATGTGTATAGATTCATGTAATTGTGGTAGTTTTAAATATTCACTATCGTGTAAATCAAATTTTATCAAATTGATAACAGGCTTAAAAATCAAAGATAATTGTATTTTTTGGTCTCAGAAAACAGAACTTGGATACATTACACAACACAGAAATTGAGCAGGTATAACGAATGCAAAGTAGAACTGTATTTTGGTTTAAAATAAACTAGGAAATACATTCAAGTCAACACTTCTTGAAAATTTTAAGTTGTATGCTTGAATCAAGTTCAGCTACCAAAAAACAACACATTTGGGTTATGTTGTCCAAATAGAACTACGTTTGCTAAAGTACTCCATATTATTTCTTGGATTCTGTTAAAGACGTGGTATAAGAAACAATCATATGGAGACTATTCGAGCAATTTTTTAGAACCGTTATTGAAGATACTGTCTAATGCAAACCAATATCTTCTGCATATTTTAAGAGGAATGTATACAGAATCATCTAAGAAGCTAATGATATCCTGATGATGAATCTCTTCTAGAATTTGTCTCAACAGTTTTTTGTTTAACTGAAGAGCTAGAAAATTTCTCCTTAGCATAAAATAAAAACTACATAGCATATCAAGTTTTTCACCTTGGCAACTGAGATGCTCAAATTAAATTAGTGCTCATTATGGTAAGTATATTATCCCTGACTCTTACTAGATTTATCTTTGCCTCTCCTTATATGGCTTCTGTCCTTTATACTTTAAAAAAAAATATCCTGAGTACATTAGTGTATGCATTGCATTATGTCACAGCATACTTTTTAGAAACAATAATGTTACGGAATGAATGTTTGTGTCTCCCTAAAATTCATATGTTGATATTCTAACCCCTGATGTTATGACATTAGAAGGTAATTAGGTCATGCAGGTAGAACCCTCAATGAAGAGACAGGGGAGCTTGCTTCCTCTAGCTCTCCTCTCTCTGTGAAGATACAGTAAGAAGGCCGTGGGCAAACAAGGAGTGTCCTCACCAGATACTGAATCTACTACTGCTTTGATCTGGGGTGGATTTCCCAGCCTCCAAAACTGTGAGAAATAAATGTTGGTTGTTTAAGCCACTCAGTCTATGGTATTTTAATATAGCAGCCCAAACTGAGTAAGACAAATGATCATACATAAATGCTACGTATTTCCTTTGCCTAGCAGTTCATAATTTATATTGTAGTTCTATATATAAACCTTTATTTAATCCATACAACAGTCCACTTTTCCAATGAGGAAACTAAAATTCAGAAAGATTAAATGATAACTTAGTAAATGGTAGATCTGGAAATCTTATCAATCTGTAATATTTGCCTTCCAGAGAGCATACTAAAATTTCACTTACTTATAATTTTATTAATTTAAAAATAAACTGTATTTTATAAGCAATGCACTATTTGCTTAATTTCTAAAAAATGGCTCCAAATACTACTCCCATCACCCATTTATTTTCATTCTGATCAAAAACCACATATTTAGTGTGCACTCTGTAATTGTCCATAAGTTGTGTTCCTTTGTGCATTTTATTTTCTCCACCATATTAAAAGCTCTTTAATGGTATGAACCTTTTATAGAGCTTATGATAGTGTTACAAAACAACATCTATTTCCAACTACTATATATGTAGGAAATCTTTACAACAGAGGATTTTCATGTGCTAATAGCCATATTTACTGTCTCTAAAAGCAGTTGCATACAGTTGTTTATTCTTATATACGTGATGTACTCTGATAATAAATTTATTAAAAAATACAACAGATTGATTAGTAAAAGCTGAAGAATCTTATTTTTATACTTATTGGTTGATAATTCTATTCTACTCTAAAATTGAATACTAAAAAAAGTAGGACAAATCTATAGACCTGCAAACTCTTTAATAACATAATCAAACACTTAACCTAATTTATATCACTGAAACAAACATTTTAAATGTAAGATATAAATAGTTCTGTGTTTAATATAACTGCTGCAAACATATTCTGACTACTTAGGCAATTTCAAAGCATGTCTGTATTATTCTTATCTAACCAACTTACATTATGAAATATTATAGAATTATTGCTAATTCTTTTTCAGCGTTTGCAGTCAGAATAGTAAATTTTTTCTTCATCCCTTACATTAAAAATAGTGTAGCACAGTTAGAATCACTAATATATAAATAGGTCCATGCATGTACTTGGGCATCCTTTCATTTTTACACTTCTTGAAGTCATTGAAATAAACAATATTTAGTTTAACTCAGAAACAATGGCTTTGGCAAGCCTGATTACCACCTCATTTTGGTAGATTTATTTCTTCATCAATGAGCAAGAATTCAATTTTCTTTATATCATGTAAGACAGCATGTCATACAAGCTTCTTAAGTGTGCATCTTTCTAATAATAGGATTAATTATATAATCAAAAGCACTAATTTCATTTCTGTAGAGGTATATTTGTTTAATTTTAATATGTATTAATTTGAATTCTATATTATTCTTTCTCTGGTATACAAAAAGGCACAAATATTTAATTTCATGCAATCATTTTCTTTTAGCCTCTACTAAAAGACTTTTAACCAGTATTTCCGATATCAATTATTTCCTGACCTCAAGCAGTACCATCTACAAACAGAGAAAGCTCAGTCTCCAGTCACCAATTTATCCCTATGAATTATAAACATGGGGTGGGAATTTAACATGAAGCTCTTCAATACTATAAGACCATTTAATTATATAAGCAATTTTAAATGTGCACAGTTACATAAACAAAGCTAATCATTAAAAGAAGAGAATACCACAAAGATGGCCAGATAAGGAGAAAAAGGGGCTCATTTTTTTCCATATCACCTTTGAGAGAAATGTGTAATTAAACAGGCCAAATGTATGCACTGCTGAGATGTAATACTACTTTATCTAAACTTATATCCCCTAGCATATCCCACCACAGCTTTGCTGACTTCTTTCCAAATTGAAATATAATTTTTCTCTCTTCTTTGATCTAAAAGATGTCAAACTTCTCATAAAAAGAAGTATTTTGGCGAAGTTAAAGGGCAAAGAGTTAAAACGTCGCTTATATCAGAAGTCTGGATACTTCGAAAGAGAAATCCATAAATGCCTTGGCAGCTCTCTGGAAGCACAGAAAAAAGACCAGGCATTTTAAATGAAAACTGTTCCCACTCGCTGATGCTTTCATCTCTATATGCAAGAGAGAGACTGGGTGGGATTCAAAAAGTTCATCAGCAACAAAGCCTCATCCTGTCCCATTTAGCAGTTATATCAGTCTATTACCTGATGTTAGGATATATAAGACAGTTTCCTTCCATTAGGAAGAGTTCCCTAAAATAGGCACTGTCAAAGCTGGGAAATCTGAAATCTGACCTACTTTTTTCAAAAGATTTCCATGAATTTTGTGGTAAGTGTAATTCTTTTTACAGTTAGAGCTCTCCTTTCAAAAAGAACTGTTAACTGAAATATGCTGGCAAATTGCCTTACGTTTCAAGTATCAAAATAAAAATCTATAAAATATGCACAAATTTCTCACATTTTTATCTCTAATACTGAATTCCCATGCTACTTTATGTATACATTAAGTTTACTATCTGTTGTAAGCCCAATAAAATTCTGAATAAACCCACACTAAAAAATTATTCATTTGGAATACATTTATAAAACAAGAATAAACTGATTAGTCCTATGGGTAAGTGTGATAAAATACAAACATGAATTTTAAAACACATGTTATCTGTAAGAAGAAGATTCCTTGTATTTACAAGGCTGTCATTTATAGTTTTCTATTCTCCCTTTAGGAATGAAGCATTACATTCTTAAGAGGGAAGAAGGTTAATTAATTAATTAAAATAGAAGTTATTCAATATTTTTTAAAGAGAGAAATCTAATTTCTGGGTTCTTTCAAACTCTTGCTTGTCATAAAATGTCACTGCATTTCAAGTAAATTAAAAAATCAACCACACAGCATCACATTTATAGACTTTGATATCATTCTTGTAATTAAAATAAAGGTGCTGTACTCTTCCTACAACCATTCTGGAGAAATCACTGATAAATTGACATAGATTTAATTTCAAATAAAAGGATAAGAAAGCATACAGTATTATGGAAATTATATGCTTAAGACAGCATGGCACAATGAACACATTTTTACCACATGATTTATAGTAATAAATCACTTCTTATATTTATTCATTTTTAAGATTACTAACTTCATTTTCCTTAAACAAGGTTTAAAAGTATAAAAAGTCTGTATTCACTATGCTTAATTTTCTATTTAACTATAATTTTCATTGAATTGAATGAGAATAAAGTGGTTATAAATATTCACAAATAAATGAAACAAAAAATTAACTTCATAGCCTAAAGCATATCCAGACTTTATACTGTATACCTCATAAGAACAGAGTAAACGGATATGATAAACAGCATAATAATGGACTTCAGTTTCATCAAAATGATAATCTTATTAACTAGACATTTATTACCCTAACTTCAAGGTTCTTTAGTGTATACAGGAAATAAAATTACTCTGTGCCCATAAAAATCATAGCAAGATGAGACAATAGATCACTATGGGTATTTCTTCCATTGTGCCAATATTAAGTGAAACTCTAGGACAAAAGTACTCAAAACAGATAATTCCTATGATGTTCAAACAATGCATAAGTCAAGAATATCTAAACTGAACAAAGATTAAAGAATACTTTTGATAGCCTTAAATTCTAGTAATAAACACAGAAGATAAAAATAAAAAGAGTAATGATTATACTCTCCAAATACTTGCCATCAATCTTTGCCTATTACTCTGCAGAGGTCTATTAAATATATATTGTTAAAATTAATCATAAAAAATACACATTCATTCTTGAAAGCTAACGTTAGAAACTATAGTGTTTAATAAAAATCCTAAATATGAAAATGCAAGTTATAAACATAAAGCACTAGGATTTTATAAACAAAGCTAATACCCTAGGATAGTAAGAATTGGAATGAAGGCACAGATAGGTAAATTTATAAGCAGCATTAGGGACTGAAATTCTCCAATTAAAATTCACATTAAAAGACATCCCGTGCCCTCAGATATAATATATAATATTCCAGAAAAAGGAAAGAATAAATGAGGCTAGTCTAACCACTACTGCTACAGAGAAGTTATAACTGAAAGCTGTAGTTTCAATCTTTTTTTCTGCTTCTTTCTTTTATCATAAATAAATATGTTTATGACTTTATTTTCTTTCTGGCTTATATGCACAAATCACTTTTTGAAACACTGTGTATTATAAAGGAGCTATCTATGATTTTTGTACATAAACTCAATGGGGAAAATAAACAATAAAAGTTATCCTAGTTGTACAAATAGAAGTAAATTCCTAGGACACTTTAAAGGTGAATGTTAGAAAATGTGTTTTTTCTCAGAAATCTAAGGAAAATCAGGATAAGCCTAATTAAATTGAATATACTCAAGATTTTTTTCTGTATTTTGTTTGCATATACGTGGGAAGGAAAAGTAGAAAATGTAAAAATTTTGCAATATCTATACCCATACCCAAGTTCTTCCTTTCTCTTTGCCTAGTAGGAACAGTATATTATATAAAGTGGTGAGGATGACAATGACATTATGACAAATAGGAATGGAGTCAATGCAAGATGCAATAGGCCAATCTAGCTCTTGAGAAGATAATGGTTTTTATGAATGGCTTTACTGAATTGCAAGTAATTAAAAATGTATTTGGACAGACTTAGAAACTAAAAACTGTGTTCAGAAGTATTCTCATGCAGAGATGGTACTTCCATAAAACCTAATTGAAAAGATATATTTTTTCCTAAAATTAAAAGCTCCAATTCTTAGAAAATGTCTTATTTTCCTCTGAAAATATCATTTGTGATATCAGAGAAAAAGAATTCATTTCAGATAAGTCTTAGTTAAAAGAATACTATGGCCCGAATTTCCATCGATTCAGCTTAAGCAGAGCTAAGTCATACTGGCTCACATTAATGTCTTAGCCTAGAAAAGACAGTGCTAACACTAAAAGCAGAATTATTATGAAAATCATAATTCTTAAACAAAAGTTTATAAGTGTACCATTGCTATTTCAACACTTACGGCTATCGTAACATATGTTTCCTAGAGCCCTGCCAGTTTGAAGCAGCACTTCCTGGTCTTTGCTATTTAGCAGCTGCACCAGTGGTGAAATCAATCCTGCATCCACACATGGAATTCGCATAAATTCTGAAAAGAAGAACATATTTAATTAAAAATATAAAGATTCTCAATTACATAAAAAAACCTCCCTTAATAAAATAAATATCTAATATTAAAATGTTTAAGATGGCTTACTATCCGAAGAGTACATTTCTGTCTAAAAGTATCATTACAACCCTACTAAATACTTCATGAAATGAGTACACAAAAATGAGTGGGGTCATATTTTTCTTTTCTGATAGTCTCTACCATAAACCAAAAGAATTTTTCATTAACTTTCATTATACCTAATTTATCACTATCTTCTTATACCTGGATGTTATAAGAGGAGGAGGGAGGGGGGAGGGAGGGGGGAGGAGGAGGGGAATAAGATGTAAAGGTTTTGTTTGCTTTTACACATTTTCAACTTCAGTTATCAGTACTGTAGACACATAATAGTACCTAGTTTCAGTAATTTGTTGTTGTTGTTATTATTATTATTATTAGACACTCTGAGAGTACAATTCTAAAAAGGAAGAAATATTCACAGATACTTCCTCTTTTACTTATTTTTCCTTTGCCTCAAATCCACCTTAAATCTGTTATATAGGGGAATACTTTATTTAAAAGATATCAAAATCTTTTACTGCAATTTATGGTCATAGCTATGCTCCCACGTTAAACTTGCCCCTGGAATTTCTTACTAATACTCTGGATTTTGAACATCAGCACATAGTCAGGTACGCTAATTTTTAGAGAGTTCTTTTTGTATGTACAAATATTATATTTTATAATTAATCCAAATCTAACAAGTATATGCTAATAGTTTTCTTCTATTATTATATAACGTGCACAGCAGAGTGATGATGAACAGATCCACTTCCAATTTCTTTTTTTCTCTGGTTCACACAATCTTCTTTCATTGTCAAGTTTCTAACCAGAAGAAATATAAGGCCAGTTAATATCTCCGTTGGGTCATGCTGCATTTCTGAAGATATTTATTTTAAAAAAAAGACTCTAATCCACTTTCTCAGCCAGTCACTTAAAAAAAGACCAATGTGGCGATTAAGCAGTAAACAACCATTTAAATGGATCCCATTTATTTTAACCAGTAGGGATTAGTGGCATGCCCTTAATAAGCCTCTGATTAAAAGTATAAATGCTATAAATTATGTCTTTAAAACACAGTTGTCATCTACTAGAGTGTAACTAGAAGCAACCTCTAGCAGCAGAGTCATCATGCAACTGTGACCAAGTATTACGAGGACTGATACTATTAAGTAATAAGATCATATAGGAATGGCAATCCATTTCAAAAAAAAAAATCTATTCAAAATTTCTCTATCTATGTTATGTGTGTGTGTGCTCATTCTTAAGAAAAAAAGTTTTAAGATAAAAATTGATTTCTGGAAACTATACTGTGTTTCTAATGAGGTTAAAAATAAATTACTTGATCTTAAAAATCAAGCTGCTTTGCATCTAAGAAGATTTAGATAGTGGTTGCTCTAAGTTAACAAACAATACCTGGAGGGGTTTCATTTTCAAACTAGATCTGCTTCAGGAGTTCTTTGTTGTCCCAAGGTGGTCCCTATCTATTCAGAGCAGTTCAAATCTGCTTGAAGTACACTAAATACTCCAGACCACTAGGAATCTCTGAACATTTATGACCAGCTCAACTCCAAAGCACAGCATGATGATTATAATTTCAATAGCTTAGATGTACATACAAACAATAGATGGTCAGTTTTCATTAACAACCAAAAAATGATTTACCAATATAGAACCTCATTGGAACTCGAAAGATATTTTGAGCACCTCTAAACAAATGAAAAAGTTTCATGGCAATTCTTTTTGGTAACACACATATGAACAAGTTGTTTTACTGGGCTAAAAACATACTTTACAATGCCACCTGCCAGAGTGATTACACAATGTATAAAATTAATTGTGTAAAACTGAAGCCAGAATTTTAAAGTTTCTTTTTTTAAAGTATAATATATGCAACTTACTAAAATAAAAGAACTAAAAATAATATCAAACTTTGACAAACTGAGGCATACTAATGGTATTACATTTAGCATGGCCTCCCCTTTTGCTTAAAAACTGCTTTAAGAAGTCAGTGTTTTTCTCAAATTGACTAAACTAAAATCATACACAAATATTTCTGCTACAAAATAATTCTTCCAAAGAATCCCCTCTCACTGGATATAAACCATATATAACGGGATGGCTATTTTATAATCTATGCTTTGCTGTCATTACATGGACACCTAAGAAATAAATGTTTCTCATGAAGGTGAATTCAGAAAACAGAGTATGTATTCCGACTACACTGTTGCAGTCAAGTGCCAACGTCAGTAGGTCAGACTAAAAAAAAAAAAAAACAGTGAGTTTATTTGGATATAACACAAACCAACGTATACATTGAAAAAGGGTAAGCTCTCCTGTGACAATGAAGATGAATGACTCAGTGGCAGCTCAAGAATCCTGCAACCAAAGCAATAAATGATACAGGTACAGGAGGGACTTGCAGTGCTATTCTTTAATTCTACTCTGAAGGAACGGAATAGCAAATGGGAAATGTACGAATAGAATGACTATAATGATAGTCATTTTAAACAACATTTCATTACATGAAAAAAGTCAAAGAAAAGAAAAATAGAAAGAAATAAAAAAGGTCTAATCTACAAAATTAAAACATAAATTAATAAAACATACTGACAGGTAGGGTGTAAAACTGAAGATGTTCCCAGCAGAAAAGTTCTTGAGGAAAACCTCACCATTTTTGGCTATTTCTGCTATGATGTTAGCTACTTTGGCTGTGCAGGAAGACTGTGGAACCAACAGACTTGCAAACAGTTGAAGTATTCCACTTCCTTGGATTTTTTCACTTGTTTCCATATCTGAAAGAGATACATACAAAGAGCTTCAGTGAACACCTTCAACACTAACACTGACAACTACATCTACAATAAATTCTTTAAGAATTTTCACCATCCATAATAGAAACAGTTCATTATATATTAAAATGTGTATATTTATATAAAATTACCTTCAGTTCCACAAGCTGCTTTTATGTTCAGTTTTTATCTATGCAAAACACTTTCTAATACAATCTTTTCTAAATCTACAGATTATAAAGGAATCCTTTCTGAATATACCATTTGCATACCAAACTTACTTCTCAATGTTATTTCCAACACTGTCTATTCAGAGTAGGAATGCTTTACTTTCTACTTCCCTTCTGAATTCTCTAACAGTGTGTTATTAATACATGTGAATTCTATGATTACCTATAATGCTACAGCAATTAAAAAAAAATAAGTGGCAACTAAATGTGCAAAAAACTCACCTCATATCATTTTATATGGAGTGATAGAAGAGACTATTCAGTTCCATATGATTACTATGTTTCTCGCACAACTTATTCAAACCACCACTAATGAAAATGGGAAATAGTAAACAGCAATAAGGCCATGGTATTCAGAACTCTATATGGTGATATAGAAATTCAAGAAGACCTACTTCTTTCCTTTTCTTTCCACCTTTGTTAAAATACAAATAAAGAGCCTTTGTATGAAATCAAGCCGCTTCATGTAAAAAGCATGACCTATTAAAATAAAAAACAGGAACACCTGGAATGATGATGGAAATAAAGAAAAGCTCAAGGAAACAAAATTTTAAATTACTATTTGGCTCTTAACAATGAAGAGGAATGGCATTGTTTAAAAACAGAGAGCTATAAGGCTCATTAAAGCATTCTATTTAAATTTATTTCTATGTGTAGCTCCTCTATGTCCTTTACATCCTTTGGATATACAAACAAACAAGAGAACTCTAAAGATTTCTTGTTAAGTAAATGGCAGCTGCTCTGATCAACAGAGAGTAGGAAATCATTTTTAATAATTTGAGAAAGTCTACAAAAAATTATCTATTTCTTTACAGTAAGTGCTGATTGTTTAGCTCAGTGCTTTTCAAACTGTGGGTCCCAATCCATTAAGAACCCTGAAATCAATCTGGTGAACAAGGACCAGCAATTTCTTAAAAAGAGAAATAGAATCAACAATATCCACAACAACAACAAAAGAATAGAAAAAAATTTTTTGGCAGACAGTAAGGTAAAACACTGAGTGAAACACATGCACATGTAACTGTATGTGTATGCTTACTGAATGTAAAATGTATCACTAATCATAGATTCTGGTCAAAAAGTTAAAAAGCAATGTTCCGTGTAACCCAAGACTAGCCAGGATTCTGTGTTAAAGAGGTATAACACTCTTAACATCATCAGGAGAAGCTAGAATTGTTGAATGGTTGAAGCAATAGAAAATTATATGGAAAATTATTTATAAATTTGTAAAAATTGAAAATTGTAAAAGTTCTATGGATTTGTTATCTTAAAAACATTTCTTGGGCTTCCCTGGTGGCGCAGTGGTTGAGAATCTGCCTGCCAATGCAGGGGACACAGGTTCGAGCCCTGGTCTGGGAAGATCCCACATGCCACAGAGCGACAAGGCCCGTGAGTCACAATTGCTGAGCCTGCGCGTCTGGAGCCTGTGCTCCACAACAAGAGAGGCCGCGATAGTGAGAGGTCCGCGCACCGCGATGAAGAGTGGCCCCCACTTGCCGCAACTGGAGAGAGCCCTTGCACAGACACGAAGACCAAACACAGCCAAAAATAAATAAATAAATTAAAAAAAAAAAAAACAGTTTAAACGAATAGAACTGATATTTAAAAAAAAAAAAACATTTCTTTGCAATTACTGTAGTTACTTGGGTATATGTGCATGTTTATATATGACATTAGTACAAAAGATCAAGTAATCAAGATTAGTCAATGTTGAAACTCCATCCATGCATTTCCTTTTCCATAAGCCTAGTACACTTTAATACAGCTAATACAATTTTGGTTTCTTACATTTTATGTACTGTAATAAAAAAGGATATTTTGGAGATACTTTAAAACAGCGCTTTTTATTAGGTGAAGAAACAGAAGCTCAGAAAGATAAAGTAAACTTGTCTAAAGTCACCAATAATCATAGAGCATGAACAGCAAATTCGGATTCTACTATACTAACAATTCAACATGTGTATCACCTGGCAACCACTGGTGTTATTTTTTAGAACAGAAAACTTACTTAAGCATAAATAAATGAAATTTGTCTTTTTGTACGCTGCTACTCACTGGTTTCTCACAATTCAGATTATTACAAATGTAAAGTACACATGATAGAACATAAACACAGGAGCTGTCCTTTCAGCAAGCGCATTTATAAAATACAATGTGGCTTTTCACTTTTATTTTGTTTCTTGGATTAAAAAATAAGTTTTTAAGGTACCACCTGAAAATCTGACACCAAGTTTCTATTAATTATTATTATTATTATTATTCTTTTTAGCAAGAAGCCAAAAGAACTGAACTCAGTTTGCCATGTTAAAATTCTTCCTTTTCTGACCACTGCTACAACGGTAGAACACTGGGGCTGACTGCTCCAGGGGTCTTGTCCCACCATCTGCTGGTGCTAGGATGACAGCAAGAATCTGGCATAAGGCATGAATCATGATTAGATGTGAAGCTGAGGCATTTGTGTGTGTGGAGGCGAGCAGTTAACTGCAAATCACCCATGCACGTCTCATTTTAACTATAACTAAAAAAGTGGCTTAACATCAGAGCTGAATGTCAGGGGCAAGGGGAAAAAAAGAAAACAAAGCCATACAAAGCTCTTGCACTCTGATGAGTTTCCATGGATTACAATCCAAGGAATTGGGAAAACAGTTATAATAAGATGAATCAAGATTTGGGAATAGTATTTTTTTAATACTATTGTCAGAGAAATAAAAGGGAAAATATAATCTGGTTTTTCATATAAATCTGATTTACAATTTAGAAAAATCAAAAAGGAACTCTATTTACTTGCTAGCATGTGGATTTATATATAGGTTTAGAATTTAAATTAAACAGCTGGGAATTATCTTCTTTCGTTTGTCATGAAAACATAAAGAGCCAAATACTGCTTATCATTAAAATGCCACTATCCAATAAACAATTACAAAGCTTCAGCCTCATTTCACATATGCTTTCTACACTGGCACTCTACTGCATCTCACAATGTGTATCTGTGAACTAAACATGTTCTCAGATATCTGTGAGCACCCTTGAAATGATTTTAAGAGAGCATTAAGAAGGCGTCAGTGGTCGTGTTTGCAGGTCTAAATGAATGACTGCTTGTAAAAAGAAATCATGTGTTGTGATCAGGAGTCCTAAAAAAAAAAAAAAAAAGGCAGACTTTTCATTATCTTTAGCCACACTACTACTGACATTGGAACTATACCCATTTTAAATATTTGCAGGAATCAATTCAACCTCTTTCTCCCCCTTCATATTTAGGTGCAGTCATAAAAGCGTTTGAGTATGCCTACAAATTATAGGCAGCTGGCAGTCCTTGAATTTTGAAGGACCCGTACATGAAGGGCAGTTGCTACTCTAAAATAGTATCTGTGGGAGCTATGGCAGGAGTCATATCCATTATAGTAGCCCTTGCAGTTCTGCAAGCACTCATTCTGTCTCTGCAGTCCTATGTCCACACCCCACCTGACCTCCTGGTGGCAAGGAGCAGCTTTGTTATGAAACTGCCAGTGATAGAAAGAAAAAGAAAACTGGGCAATCGGGTCAGAGAAACTTGAAAGAAGAGTAAATCAAGAAGCTGTGCTACAATGCTATAGGGAGAGGAGAAGTTCAAGCACAACTCATAGAATTTCTCAAGACCAATAACCCAGTAGAAGGCAGAGAACGGGTGGAATGGGAATGGGAATTTAAGATATGCCTTGAAAAAGGCTAAAGTTCCCAACAAAGTTGCCAAGTAAATACATTAAAATAATTGGCTTTACAGTTAAATATCAAGAGGGGGTTTTCAGGTATGCTACTATAAGCTGAATTTATGATGTTATGTTAGCATATAGGTTTTATGAGGAGAAATTAATGTAAAGCATTTGATAGCCAATTTCCAGTTAACTCCAAATTAGAAAAACAAAAATAATGACTGTTATTACTATGACTCTATTAGATTAAAAATGTACTTGGATTAGATTATTTACTTCTAGTTATGAGAACAATAAACAATTGCTATTTTTATTTATATTATATGTCCAAGGATCCTCGTGACTGTGAAGAGAAGACTCAGATTTGGGATTGACTGCAAGGACACGGAATATGACTCAAGGGCCATGTGTATCGTTGTCTCTGGGCAATTATTTATTTCTCAAGGGGCAGATTTTTAGAATAGGGTGTAACAAGAGATCTGGCCCTGTGCCTGGGAGATCTGATCCAAATCCAAGGCTTCATTTACTACCACACAGACGAGCCCCAAATCCTCTCTCCCTTTATCCAAAGGAAAACAAAGCATGTGCGCTTGGATATACAATAAATACCTCAAATTTATCATTTCCAAGATCAAATTTACCCTCTTCCTTTCCTTTCATTTTAGTCTCTATTGCAGTTAATGGCAGGGAACCCATCTAAGCCAGAAGCCCTAGAATGATTATAAATTTTTCTCTTTTAGTAAATGCCTCGCTACCACCCATGCTAAGCAGAATGTACTGTAAGTTCTGTAGACTCCATCTGACTAGCATTTTGTGCATCTATCCTTTCCTTGTTACATTCATGCTGCTTCCAGCTCTCAATTCTGACCTTTATTAAATGCAACAGCCTCCGCAAGAGTCTCCCTAACTCCAGCCTCCCCTGCAACTGTCATCTACATTGACGGCAGAATAAGCTTCCGGAAATACAAATGTTATGTCACTCCCCTACTTTAAATCTTTAAGTGATCGTCTATAAGTTTTAATTAAACATTCAAGCACATCCATGATATTTATATTTCCCAACCATATCTCCTGATACTCCTCCATTGATATCCTACATTCTAGCCTCACTAAATTGCTTATAGAAATCTAAATTAATCATTTTATTTCATACCTTCTTACTGCACTTGCTCCCTCTCTGAAATGCCACACCCACCCCACCACTATAGCTAATTCCTACACAGAGGCATAGTGTCCTCATTTAAAGGCACCTGATTGAGAGCCATTCAAGCTTTTAAAGATACCTGACTACCATAAAAACTCATTTTTTAAAACAGACATGTGACATAGGCATGATAGGTTATGTTTTCTTCATACTACAAATAAAGCTATATGATTATATTGGAAAAGCAATAAGAAACCAGTTTTTCTGATTCCTAGTCCAGTGTTCTTTCTAACACAACTGTTAATTTAGAAGATACATAGTGCTAACAATACCTTGACCAGATTCACCAAGTTATTACGTGACAAATATTTTTATTTAACGTATTTTTCAGAAGAAAGAACTAAACTAAGACAACTGGGTGAGAAAGGGATGCACAGGATTTTGAGATCGATAAATTGACTCAGTGATTGAAGGAGAGAAAGGGAACTGTGTATAGGGAAAGTGAAACAGGTTTAAAGTATATTTAAAACACATAAGAGGACTATACTGGGTATAAGATTAAAGGGCCTGATAAATGAGAAATTAATATTTCTAAAAGAAAATGGAAGTATATGGGGGGTTGTTATAAAATGCTTTTTCTTTCACTGATGAGAATCTTTTTCCCGCAATAAAGATTTTAAGCAAATAAAAGGAACATGAAGTGCAGGAAAGAAAAGGATGGATATAGTCATGAAAAGAAACAGGGCAGAACAGAGACCCATTTGCACAATGACTCACCATCAGAAAGAGGTCTTACTAAAAGATTAAGTTGTGAGAGTCATTTATAAAATTATAATAAATGATTTTGACAGTTTTGCAGTCATTTCAATTCCAGGGATAATGTAAGCTGTGGGAGTTGGAGAAGTTATGTGTTTGGAAATCATCACTAGAATAAGCGGGGAGATCTGCTAGTCTGACTCTTTTCCTTAAACTTACCACTAACTAGGTCAAAAGCAGTTGCTAAAAATTGAGTTGGTTAAAAAATAAAAGAAAGATATTTGCTGAGAAATACCCGGAGGAACTGTGCTAATGACTGTGGTAAAAGCAGAGTATATAACTAGAATCGTTCAACTATAAGCTCACAGTAATTACTGAAAACATGGTCCCTAACGGTAAACGTGGATTTCCTCACTTCATACTAAGAGAATGAGGACATAGTAAAACACAGTGAAGGAGTATCTTTAGTAAAAGACCCATCTCCATCCTCCTGTGAAACACCTTGGGGAAAAATATGAAGTAAACAAAGCTAAAGAGATTGGCATCTGTAGGTCACAGGGCAGAGTCTTCATGCTGGGATTAATGACCTTAGAAAAATAGACCCCAGAGAGATGCCTTTCTTCTTCCACCATGTGAGGTTCCAGTGAAAAGACAGCGCTCTATGAATCAGGGAGCAGGCCCTCACCAGAATCTGCTGGTGCCTTGGTCTTGGACTTCCCAGCCACCAGAAGTGTGAGGGATACCACCTACTCCAGGTTATTCTGTTACAGCAGCCCAAGTGGACTAAGTAAGACGTATGACATCAAAGTCCTTTCATAATTTGACCCCTACTCCCTTTCCAGTTTCAGTTTCTGATGGAACTAGGTTTCTTCCCCACCACTGTGACATTGTATATGTTGCTTCCACTGCTTGGGATGTTCTTCCCATAATCCTTGTGCCCTCACATAACCTGGGTAAAGTACACTGTATTTTCAAAATCCAGCATTCCCTGATCCTGCTTATCAAATTCACCCCTCTTCCCCAATATTCACACACAATGTTGTAATTGTTTCCAAGCTGTGAGAACCTATTTGGTAGCTGAAGACTTGGAGTAGATGAGATTATCCACAGAACATGTCTTTTTACTGAGTCCCTACTATGTTGGGAATATAAGCTAAAGGATACAAATCATATCCTCAGTGAGCTGTCTAGTAAGAGAAAGAGAGAGGTAAATAAATTACCACAATTCAGTTTGACTGATAACACCATGGAGGTTACATACAATGTATAATGGGAAGCAATCACAGTTCCATGAAGATCATGGAAATTTCCATAAATAAGGTAACATTTAAACTGAGTTTTGAAGGCCAATAAAGCATGTTCTAAGCAGAAAAAAGGAGAAAAATTTATTCCACAAAGAAGGAACACATAAAAAGCACTACCATCTGATGCTTGAGACCCTAAATTTGTAATAGCAACATTCTGTACCGCTGGGTGAATTTTTTGCCAGCAGCTGGAGGCTGCCAGAATTGAGAAGTGGAAAACGTAGATGGCTGATACTATCTAAGGTTTGAAGAAAAGGTAGGTAAAAGGAGAAGGATAAGAGAATACACCTATGAAACACCCATTTATCCATCAGAATCTAGGTGAAATGTCAGTCCCTCTGCGACACTTTGAAAGACTCTTACAACTATGAATTGAACCCAGTTCTCTGAACGCTTTGTAATCAGCTCTATTATATAATGTGTTACACTGTATTAAAACTTATCTGTTACTTGTCTATCCAATCGCTCCAGGGCAAGGTACCAACTAACGGGCATGGTGGTACCCAATTAATGCTAGTTGAATAGAACTGCCCTGTTCTTAAGGAGTTTATAACTGAATAAAAAAAGGCATACACACATAATTAAGATACACCGAAATAACTTCGATTAGAAGGATGCATAAGCTGTCCACAGAATATTAAAGATGGAGCAACTGAGTTATATGTATTAATGTTGTAGAAGTTGTAATTACTTTTAACAGAAAAGAGGATTGAGCTTATAAGGAGACTGTCTTACATTTTAAGAATTTTCTCATCAAGAATGGAAGTTTTGGGGCTTCCCTGGTGGCGCAGTGGTTGAGAGTCTGCCTGCTAATGCAGGGCACACGGGTTTGAGCCCTGGTCCGGGAAGATCCCACATGCCGTGGAGCAACTAGGCCCGTGAGCCACAACTACTGAGCCTGCGCGTTTGGAACCTGTGCTCTGCAACACAGCCATAAATAATAAATAAATAAATAAATAAATAAAGAGTGCATCCTAATATAAATAGGTAGACTTTGGTCAGTAAAAAATAAATAAATAAATAAATAAAACAGTTAAAAAAAAAAAAAGAATGGAAGTTTTTTTGGTAGCATTACCAATCACTAGCTCATGCAGAGACTAAACTTTTCACTTTGCATTAAGCTAATCAGGTCTCAGATTACATTTTTTCAAAAGCAAACATATGCAAAAATGTTCTTTAAACCTTCAGACATCATTTTAGAAACTACTTTGCTTTTATCTTATCCCTCCCACATGCACACATCAGAAAGAAAAGGTGATCAATCCATAAGTAAGTTATTATGAGCGAAATGAAAACATTCTGTTTGCTCCTTTAGTACAAGGAGGAGAAAAGATGTGTAACACTTAAATATGGGCAGAGAAAATTACCAGCATCTAAGTGAACTCACCTCAGAGAACACTGTGTGCTAAAACCCAGAATTTAAATCCAGATGTCTCTTAAAAAAAACCCCACTACTCCGCCTTTTGGAGTCTCATTTTGGGGTTTATCACAACAAATACTAAAAAGTAGGTCATAAAATCAACCTTAGTAAAATCAACTATAGATTTGTTTGTGGAAAGTTCTAATGTTAAGGGCATCATTCCTCACTAGCAGTTATCCCAACACATAACTATTACGTCACACAATTCATTTTGCTATGTCAGTAGAATATAGAGTCCACTTGTGATGGTTACTTTTACATGACAACTTGATTGAGCCATGGTACCCAGGAATTTGGCCAAACATTATTCTGGATGTTTTTGTAAGGGAGTTTTTGGATAAGATTAATATTTAAATCTGTACACCTTAAGCAAAGCAGATTGCCTTCTATAATGTGGGTAGACCTCATTCTATCAGTTGAACGTTTGAATAGAACAAAAGACTGACCACCCTGACCTCTTTCCCCCACGTGCCCTGGAGCAAGAGGAATTCTGCCAGCAGAGTAATTCACGTGCTGGGTCATGAAATTTCACATAGTATTCTGTACTACTGCTCCAACTTTGTATAACTAGAGTCAGAAAAAAAAAAATGACTTTGACTCTATCTAAATGTGTTAGCTTTCTGAAATCTCAAGAAATTACACAATGCATTGTTTGTTTTTTAACTGGTGATAAAACAGCCAAAATTTCCAAGTGAAGGTATCTGACAACAGAAGGCACTGAATGCTACTAACTTCTAGTAAAAAAAATTAGAGTATAAAGATTCTCTACATTATACAGTCCATTATATGAATACTACCTAGAATATTATACCTAAACTTTATATTACTA
Source organism: Eschrichtius robustus (assembly GCF_028021215.1). Classification (NCBI taxonomy): domain Eukaryota; kingdom Metazoa; phylum Chordata; class Mammalia; order Artiodactyla; family Eschrichtiidae; genus Eschrichtius; species Eschrichtius robustus. The sequence continues at coordinate 18,705,252 of NC_090827.1, read as the reverse complement.
AGCACATGAAACGTTCACATTTTCTCAGTTATTGATGATTTTTGAGGAAAGAGGTTGTGTTTATTTTTACTTATTTGTTAATTTTTTTCTTTATTTTTGAAATAGTTGATTTACACTATTATATTAGTTTCAGGTGACAACATAATGATTCAATATTTTTATAGATTATACTCCATTTAAAGTTAGTACAAAACAACGGCTATATTTCCCTGTGCTATACAATATATTCTTGTTGCTTATTTTATAAATAGTAATTTGTGTCTCTTAATCCCATACTCCTATCTTGTCATCCCCCGCTTCCCTCTCCCCACAGGTAATCACTAGTTTGTTCTCCATATCTGTGAGTCTGTTTCTGTTTTGTTATATTCATTCATTTGTTTTATTTCTTAGATTCCACATATAAGTGATAACAGAGTATTTGTCTTTCTATGTCTGACTTATTTCACTAAGCATAACGCTCTGTAGGTCCATCCACATTGTTGCAATGGCAGGATTTCATTCTTTTTTATAGCTGAGAATACTCTAGTGTGTGTATACACACACCACATCTTCTTTATCCATTCATCTGATGATGGGCACTTAGACTGCTTCCATATCTTGGCTACTGTAGATAATGCTGCTATGAACACTGGGGTACATGTATCCCAATGATCCAGTGTCTTCTTCAGATATATACCCAGCAGTGGAATTGCTGGATAATATGGTAGTTCTTTTTTTAGTTCTTTGAGGAACCTCCATACTGTTTTTCATAGTAGCTACACGAATTTACAATTCCACCAAGTGTACTAGGGTTCCCTTTTCTCCAAATCCTAGCTAACATTTGCTATTTGTAGACTTTTTGATGATAGCCATTTTGACAGGTGTGAGGTGATATCTCATTGTGGTTTTGATTTTAGTTCTCTGATTAGTGTTGCTAAGCATTTGTTCACGTACGTTTTGGCTATCTGTATATCTTCTTTGGAAAAATGTCTATTCAGGTCTTCTGCTCTTTTTTAAATTGAGTTCTTGGTTTTTTTGATATTGAGTTGTATGGGTTGTTTATATATTTTGGATATTAACCCCTTATCAGTCATATCTTTGCAAATATTTTCTCCCATTCAGTAGGTTGTCTTTTAGTTTTGTTGATGGCTTCCTTTGCTGTGTAAAAGCTTTTAAGGTAAATTAGGTCTCATTTGTTTATTTTTGTTTTTATTTCTTTTGCCTTAGGATACAGATCCAAAAAAATACTGCTAAGATTTATGTTGTGATTTGTCATAAGACAGTAAAATGACCATGAACCACACACAGTTAAGAATATGGTATATAGGGCTTCCCTGGTGGTGCAGTGGTTGAGAATCTGCCTGCCAATGCAGGGGACACAGGTTCGAGCCCTGGTCTGGGAAGATCCCACATGCCGCAGAGCAACTGGGCCCGTGAGCCACAACTACTGAGCCTGCGCGTCTGGAGCCTGTGCTCCGCAACAAGAGAGACCGCGATAGTGAGAGGCCCGCGCACCACGATGAAGAGTGGCCCCCGCTCGCCGCAACTAGAGAAAGCCCTTGCACAGAAACGAAGACCCAACACAGCCAAAAATAAATAAATAAATAAAATTAAAGAATATGGTATATAATACTTTTGGCCTCAGTATTCTTCATCAAGATCTTATTGTACAGCAAACAGAAAATAATATCTTACATCCAGTTAAAGAGATGTATAGCTGACTTAGCATACATTTCTTCAACTCTTTTTTAATGTGCTTCTAAAAAATGTTTCTTAATTTGGGATCTTTTCCACTTTCTGTCTATTCTTCCCTTACTCTGAATATTTCAAGCAAAGAGTTAACCTTTTACTCTCTAGTTTGCCTTTAATGTTACTACTATTTTTCCTATTTCAACAATATTTGCAGTTGGTCATTAATATTCACATACATTTATAACTCAAAAACTGAAAATTGCAGTAGATAATAAATGAGTAACAGTGAAAAGTGAAACAACTTTGCTTTTGTTTATTTACTTGGTATAAAACATATTCCCATGGTATGGCATCTCTTCCAGGTTTAACATAATAAACTATAGGTTTACATTCATTAAGATTCATATAAAATCAAACCTCCAAAAGGAGAAGAATTTATTTCAATTACCTATTTTTCTGGCTAGTGTTTCTTTTTCTTCCTCTAAGCCAAATGTTAGAAATTTAAAAAGTGATTACTAATGCCAAGTAATAAAAATATTTTTTAAATTTATAAAATAATTTATATTCATATTTCATTAAATCTTGACATACCAAAATTCATATAACATTACAAATGTCTAAGAGGAATCTATGTAAAACTACACTGTATAAAACTACATGTAGAACTAAATTTATATCTATGTAAAACCATATTAAAATGAAGTAAGAAAAATAATAAGCAATCAAGTTCACACTGTCAGGGTTGAGTAATACAAACTAACAAAAAAATGAATATCTCAATTTTTAGCTATAAACATAATTCAGAGGCTGATATAATATGACCTTGTAATTGTAACCAAACAATTATCTGGTAGCAAAATTAATGCTCTACTGACTGTAGTTTTGAAACTTTGGGGGCTGTAAATTACTAAATTGAGAAATTTCCTAAAATGTTTATCAGGCAATTTAATAATCATTCCTTCTAAAATAAATAATTAACATTATTAATTTTAATTATTCTTTAGGTACTAATTCTCACTAGGTAAACATTTGTCCTGGAATACACAAAGGAAGATATAAATTATACTGAACCTCACTATTCTACTAAACGACATTGAATCTGAGATTGTAAAACTACACTGTACTTTCCATTCTTAAGAAAAACTTCCTCTAGAATTAATGCTCTCAGCAAATAATTTCATTATAAATAAACTTTAAAATAATAAAAAAGAAAAATGTTTACTATTCTTATATTGAGTAGGCTAAAGACTTATGGTTTAGAGGTACCCGCTCTTGATTTTTTTAAGAAAATCATTCTTTAATTAAGACTATCTTCTTAACATGAAAAAGGACTTTTATATTAAGTCCAGGGGTATTATATTGAATGGTGAAGCATTAGAAGGGCTGCCATTAATATCAGAAACTAAAATACTACTCATACCATTGTTATTTACTATTTTGCTGGCAGTTCAAGCCAACTCAATAAGTCAGCTATAGTTACAAGGGAAAGAGGAAACAAAAATAACACTTTCTGTATGTTCTGACTGCAAAACCCAAGAGAACTAGCTAAAACATTATTTTAACTAATAAGTGAGCTCCAAAGGTAGCTGAATACAAATAAAAGATATAAATATCAATACAGCTTTCAAACTGATCTCTAACAAAACGGTCTGGAAGTTATAATAGGAAAAAGTCCATTTGCAAAAACAACCAAAATAATGTAGAATACATAGGAAAAATGCTTTAAATAAGATATATATGGAAAGCATGTGAACCAAATTACATAATCTTAATGAGACATAAAGAAAGAAAACTTGAATAAAAAAAAGATATAATTTATGTTTTTAGAATAAGAAACTATTAAGAAGTTTTCAATTCTTTCCAAATTAATTTATAGCTTATCCCAATTTCAACAGCATTTTCCAGGAATGCAACAAAGTATTTACACAACTTCTCTGATATAACAAACCCATGAAAATAAAAAACTTTGAAACAGATTTATAAAGAGGAACTTTCTCAATAAATCTACTATAATTAAAATAGCACGGTTACAACACAATAATAGACAAACAAATTAATGGAATAAAATAAAACCCCAAGACTGGCCCAATTATATTAAATTAAGTAGTTATTATATGATAAAAGGAACATCCTCAACCAATAAGGAATAGATTAAATGACACATGGTGTTGGGAAAATTGATTGTCTAGAAAATAATAAAATTAAATCCTCACCTATACCATATATAAAAATAAATAATTGAACATAATAAAATCAAATAATTATAATAGCAAGAATACATGTATTTTATATAGAGGCTTCCTTTAGCAAAAATAATGATTCATTAATTTCTCAAAATGTCACATTTATAAATCCCGAAGTCTACCATTATGGTGAAACTTTAACCTTTGTTTTACAAGGCCAAGTGGGTACTCAGGAAATCTGAATTACAAGATTCAGATTTGTAAAAGTGAAAGCATTTAGACTATGTAAGAAAGCTTTCTATAGGAAACAACCATCATGACTACCAAGTACTACAGGAGCTAAAAAGCAGTATACTACTGCCCATACCTTTAATATCAGGTTCAAACATCCATCATCACAGCAAAGACACTGAAAATAGGTTAATTTAATCAATCTATTTCTTACTTTAAAGCATTTTCCTTTAAACATCAAACTACATTTTTCTGTTGAGAATATATAATTCTTTTTTTTTTTTTTACAGTCACTCTGCTCTTTAATTCAATTCACAGAACTGCTGAAAAAGTAGACATTTCTATTTAAAAGTAGAAAAGAAGGTTTGTATAGAAGGTATTTCTGTTATACAAGTATATTACGCAGCTTGGGGCAGTAAAAGGTCCGAAAAGCTCTTCTCACCCACTGATACTTTAAGCCTAGGAGGGAAGAGGTCTACCACGTAGGGTCTGGTTCTTGCTTGATTTGAGAGCTTCCATCAGTCTCCTTTATTTCTTCTGTTGCAGGAACCTCCAACTGGCTTGGCTCGGCTGATTCTTGGATCACTGGGCCTGCTGACTCACTCTGATCAACCAACTGGTTATTAATCGCAAGTCCTGGAAATGGTCTAATGACTGTGAATTTAATGAACTCAGCACGTGAAGGCTTACCCGAGGGTGTGCCATTCTGATGACCATCTACTTTTGGCATTCCAAGGCTGGAGAAGATACTCAGAAACAAAGCCAAAATTAAGTTCATCATTAAAAAGCCTGAAATGTTTGAGACAGCAATTAAGGAGAGCACCTCTTCCTCTAAGAGCCCTCCAAGAAAAATAAATTCATCGCTCAATTTTAATACTACTGCATCAGATGTTGAAGATCTTAACATCATTCAGGTGACAATTCCAGATGATGATAATGAAAGACTGTCAAAAGTTGAAAAAGCTAGACAGCTAAGAGAACAAGTTAATGACCTCTTTAGTCGAAAATCTGGTGAAGCCACTGGTATGGGTTTCCCTGTGAAAGTTCCCTACAGGAAAATCACAATTAACCCTGGTTGTGTGGTGGTGGATGGCATGCCTCCCGGAGTGTCATTCAAAGCCCCCAGCTATCTGGAAATCAGCTCCATGAGAGAATATATAATTCTTATTAATTCATTTCCAATTCATTATACTAATTAAAAGTCCAATCTGCATGCCTCATATTTTTTGACACGTTCAGGACATACTGGGTTAGTGTTTAATTTGAGAAGCCAGTTAACGTCTATCAAGCATATGGCCACAGAAGACCTACAGGTAGCTGCAGTTACACAGTTAAATGGGACCCTGTCAGAAACAAATGTTAGGAAGACACAGCAGCACAAACTCATCAGCTTCTCCCTCAACAACTCAGTGACAGTAAGTCAGTATTAGTGTTTTACTGAGGATGGTAGATCTTTTTCAGTATATATTTGGCATATAGTATCATTTCAAATCACATTTCTCTTACATATTTTACTGTCAGGAACATAAGAAGTTTTTCAAATTTAGCAAACTTAAGAAGCAAAAATGGTATCATTTATTAATTAGCTAGTGTAAGAAAATCCAGATTCTCTGTCAATGCTTCAATCACAAACTACAAATACCAATGGAGGCTTATCTCCTTCTGGAGATTGTACATAATGAGAGCTTTCTTTGCCCCTTATGAAGTACAGTGCTTAAAAGCATTTTAGAAGGCAAACAGCACCCAGTACCATGTTATTATCTTGTTACTAATCTTGTGACTTGTGAAAGATTTCAAGATGGTCTTTCTCATTATTTCAGATTCAAGCCTTTCTGTGACCCCTCTTCTACGAATTCCTGGATATAAATATATTTGAATATATACTGTCTCTTCTTTCTGCTTCTGACTGACATATATCTTGGACCTATATGCTACTACTTCCTTAGAATCTAACCCTAGGATAATGAACTTAAGGTTCATTATTTTAAATGGCCTCTTTTAAAAATGTCCTCTCCTCCACTGAATAACCCAACTATATTTTATTGATGACAATGATGATGATTTTGTTTCTAAGCTGCATTTCCATCATATCATACTGGCTGGTCCAATTCTTAAACCACCCATAATTCAAGAAATGATAGCCTATAAAACTCAATAGAAATATTTATAAATATTTTATAAAATTTTAAAAATGAGATTCAATATGTAGTCAGTAATTTAAAAACGTTTAATGAGATATTTTACTTTTGGGGAAGTACTAAGTCTTTAAAGTATAGTATGTGTTTTACACTTATGGCACACCTAAAATCAGACTAGCCTCATTTCAAATGCTCAATAGCCATTTCAGAGAATGGATACTGTATTGGACAGCACAAGTTTAGAAGATTCCTCTGGAAGGCTAATGAGCATAGTATTCCCTGTGTTTTTGCATGTTTAACAGAATTTTTCTATAGCCTTGATACTTACTGAGCATCTTGGCTCAATATAAAATTCTTATTCCTTGAGTTTTCTGAAAATACTGCTCTAATATTGTTTTGCATATTGTTGTTGAAGAGTCTGATGCCAATCTAATTTTCTTTTCTTTTTAAATAACTTGATCTTTCAGCATGGAAGCCTGGAGGATTTCTCCTTTGTATTTATTTTTACCTTTAAAGTCTAAAAGTTTTGCTAGCCTTCTTCGAGGTCAATTTTCACAAGTACATGCTAGGCCCTTTCAACATACAGATTCTGGTCTTTTTATACTTCAGAAAAGTTCATACTTTTAAATATTAGCTCTGTTTCAATGTTTTGTTTTTCTCCTTGAGGATTCCAGTTGCACGTACGTTGGATCTTTTTGCCTATCTTCTATATTAATCATTTTCTCTTTGATCCTTTATTCTGTCTTCATTTTGCCCACTTTCCTCAATGCTCCTTATTAAATTTTCAGTCACCTCTATTCTTCTTTGGCCCCTTGTAATTTAGTCTTAATTTTTAAAATGATTCTTTTTCTTCATTATCTTCTAGTCAACTCTTACATCTTCCTAGTAATTATCCACTTTGGTTCCAAGTTTCTGAATTTCTTACCCAGATATTCTTTTTCCTTTTCATATCTGCAAAGGCTTAAGGATGTTTAATATAGGTCATGGTGTTCTGTTACTGATAACCACTTTGTGGGTGGTTTAGGAGAAAAAAATTCAATAACTAAAATGTTTTGATTCTTATTTTCTGCTTTGTTCCTTGTAGCACCTATGTATGTATATAGCCTGCAATTTCCTATTCAGTGTATAGTTTTTCTTTTCTTTAACTAGCAGTAAAAGTTGTATGCAGTAAGGGTAAGGATGAATTCTCAGGTTTTTTAGTTCAAAAGCTCCCTCTTCCGAACTTAAACCAAAGGGGGTTATTAGTGTGTCTTCTAACAGTATGATTTTCTTATTTCTACAGAACACTTACTTTCTCCATCTTGCATCCTTCTTTCCCTTCAACACCAAGTCTACAAGGGAGAACAATTTCATCCCCCAAAGTGGCACTCTCCTGATCTGTTGCCTAGGGTCCTGTGTACTCTTAAGTCTCCTCCTTTTGATTCCCAATAGCCAATGCTCCAATTGAATCTAAGGCCAGATCTTGGAATTTTCCCACCAAGTTAAGACTTTTTCTTTCTGAAGGCATTTTTAACTGTAAACTATCACGCCTAGGCTCCTGATTCAACCCCTCTCGTCTTTTCCATGTAGCCTCTGCAGTCTTCATGAACTCTCTCTAAAAATGGGCTCTGAAGCTGAGCAGGCTAGATTTGGATATTAATTTCTCTCTCCTAACAATCTGAAGTTCTTAGTGTATCTCCAGGGCATAGGTTATAGATATTTGATTTTATCTGATTTTTTGTTGATTTGTATGGCTTTTTAGACTGTGTAGAAAAATTCAAACTTAGGTGGCCACCACTACTCTATGGCAATCCAGGGGTCTTAATCCATCAAGAATTGTCAGTGTCTTTTTAGTTGACCATGTTCTCTAGTTTAGTCTAGTCTCCTCTATTCTTAAAATACTACCTTTATTTAGTAAAAACTGAACCTTTGGTAATTTATGATTAGCACCAGTCATAAAGCCCTCATTAATGATGGACACAATAACTAAAAGAGTCACATAGTACAAAAGTATATAAAGGAGGTGAACACCATAATGAATTTAGCTTGCAAAGAAAACTGCAAATGTATCACTCTGTGATACATTTGATGACTTAGGGTAAAAAACTGAAATCTAGATATTACTGTGAAAGAATTAAGTGAAATAAATTTTCATTTCTACTAAAACAGCAGCAATCTTTCATGCTCAGTAAATGAAGATTTAACAAGGTTATTGAAAAACAGTTGATAATAAATTTCGAAGTCCCTTACTTAGGAAATAATTTTGATACATGACAGTAAGTCTGTTCAGAAATATTAAAGACATAAAGCAGACTAAAAGCAAATGACAACAGACAATTCTTACTGTTAGAGAAGATTTATAATCTACATTAGTAGCTTCTGTACATAATTTGATATGTTTAGGATTATAGCCTAGTAGGGAGCCAAAAATCAACATACTGAATAAAATAAAGAACAAGCGTTAAGAAATAACCTAAGAATTCAACAGGTAGATGAGTATTACGAAGTTAGGAATATGGAACTAGATACTAAATACTTTCTTCTTTAAAGACAAGTAAACTGATGTTCTTTCATAGGGTTTTCTATAGATAATAAACAATTACGTGACACTTGTATGAAACAGGAATTGCCATCAGGCAATTGGTTAAAGTTAAAATACAAAGGTATATGAGGCAATGAGAAAGAGGAAAACAGCCTAATCCGTTAGGAAAAAAATTTAAAGTGGTGCTGGTGATCATGCTGGCACTGTTTTGTGGTTCCCCCAACCAACAAGAACATGGTCCCCATGCTCTTACAACAGAATAGAATTTTTATTATGAATGGACTGTTAATTTTGCTTATTTTGGGGCCTTTAATTCATGCTAGTAGTTTGTCTTATAAGGTGGTTCAGACGTCATACTCTCTAAGGACAATTCCTGCCTTAATGTTTAGGGACGAAAATGTGGGCTGTTTTACATTTTCAAATAGGTATGAAATAGAATAACCGACACTACAATTCAACAAGCATTTACTGAGAATCTTCTAACTATTCTCTGAATCAAAAGAGACCAGAATAAACGGGCTGATTTCTTGGCTGGTAGCCTTCATATATTTACTAAAAACATTTTAAAGCTGAGATCTGAAGTATTTATATGAGTGAATGAATGCTTTTATATTAATTTAGATCAGAGATTTACACAAAATGCTTGCTCAAACAAAATGTTTTCCATAAAGTCTAGTACGTATTCAAATTTTCAACTTCTGTCTTTTAAGATCCTTACATATACTAGATTTAATGCCACCCCAAATTTAAGAAAACACTCTGAAGTCATACATCAAAGCAAAAATTCTAATTCAGATTATGATAATCTGTAATGTACAATTCAAATATACTAAATTCCCACAGTGTAAAAACTTAAAAGCATAATTTCTTTCCTTTCAGAAATGTCCTTTCCAATGACAGGTTAGTAAACTGTAAAATAGAACTTTAAGATTAGATTTCCATTACACACATTACCATCTTGTAAAGAATGGAGAAATCATTCTTTCTTGATCAGGTGCAATTCTAGTGCAAACATTGATATTTTTAGTTAAAACACCTGATACTAGGAAGAATTATGAAATTAGAACTTCTCTGTGTAAAAAAAGCCAGTATAGATTCTAAGTTATATATGCTTTATAATTTTACCTTTAAGAGCATAGAAGTAGTGACGGATCAAACAGTTTATTCAGGGAAGTAAGAACTTTATAAAATAAACATTTCCCTGGTATTTAAAAAATTTTTCTTGCTTAAAAGCTAGATGTTAATTTTATAAAACATACCAATTAATATCTATAAAATAAATATATAGCTCAAAGGAGAAAATGGTTTATAAATTTTCTTCCTCTGTAATAATAATTTGAAACTATTTTAAAGAAAAAGCAAAAATTTATGACAATAATTAAAATCTAGTTTCTGAAGACACTTTCACATTCTATAAACTCAGGAAAAAAGCTGCACTTTACTCAGAATGTAGTTTTTTATTTTGTAAACCAAGAGTTCAAATTCAAACTCTGTATTCTGCCAGAGCAAGGCAAGTACCTTTACAGGGACCGTTTCCTTATCTTTTAAATGGTGATGTATATAATACCTCCTCATGGGTCTATAGGAAAGATTAGATTAGACAACAGATATAAGTCTTAAGTCTACTGCTGAGTACACAGTGGACGCTCAATCAATGATAGATATCATTTGTAAGTCAAAGACGGAACATCTGCATGAACCACCTCTTCCTACATCAAATTCTTTTGTGTCCATAGTCTCAGATGTGAGGACAATTATGAATATTTTTACAGATTCTTAAGAAGCCATATTCCTTTTGTTCCCTTCCTAAAGAGTCAATAATTAAATTGGTAGAGTCTGTTGTCTTCATTACCACTTTGTAACTATTTGGCCTTAACATTTTATGATACATAATTTCAAGACCATTTTCAATAAATGGGTCCAACGAATAACTGCAATGGGTCTGAAATTTAGTTCAGCAACTATATACACTTGTCGATATTTCCTGAATCTGTTCTTTAAAAAGCTATAAAATTTTGCTTCCTTTTTTAATTTCTCTTCGACAATTTCATCTATCTGTGTACCAGTCTTTCCAGGAGAGGGCTGAGCAAGCCACCACGTATAACCAAGGACATCACCTCCTTGTCCTTCAGGTCCTGAACAAATGGTCCATTTAGAAAATACTACTTGTTTTTAACACAGAGAAAAAACTGGGCCATTTAAAACAAAATAAGTTATAATAAAACAATGCTTGAAAAAAATGAACTTGGGATACTCAATTTATACAGACTAATTACAAGATTACGTAAATCTGCCTATACAGGCATGTGTAAAAATCAGGTCATTATGGGGTTCTATCCAAAAGAATATTCTGTGATCATGGAAGTATTTTATACCTGTGATCCCCAATAAGGTAGTCACCAATCAAACATGGCTATTGAAAAGTTAGACTAAAGAACTTAATTTTTAATTAAATTTAATTGTTAAAATTTAAATAGCCACCTGTATCTACTATAATGGAGAGTACATCCTTACAGATTCTCTCTTATTCTTTTTCTTTACCACTGTGACCCTTATCCAGATGTTTTTACTGAACTCCTTATTTTAAATCCCTTCTCTGATATCTCTAAGATTAAACAGCTTGACAGAATTATAATCTCAAAAGCAATTACTAAAACAGAATTTTAAAAGCTAGCCTTAAATGTGCTTTTTGATGAAGAGTACTGCAATCAATTATTTTAAATTTTCTAATCACAGTTTACTAAAAAAGAAAAAAGAAAAAAAAATGCATACATATCAGAGTGCTTGAAACTGAACTCTAACAATACAGTCTATACTTCCTCCTGAATTATTTGTCAGCTACATAATTAGTCCCAGGATAAAATAATGGCATAATTAAAAACAAGTACAGCATAAACCACAGTACAACCAAGGAGAATTAAGGAAACAAATGAAAATTATTCTGTATCTGTCTATTCATTGTGATAATACAGAAATTAGTGAATAGAAATATGATGGATCAAATGTAACAATACAATGTATTAGTCAATGAAGAGTTGTATAATTTTTATCTCTAGTATTATTTACCACGCCACCAAAGATCAAGTGTTACCTCAGTTTTACGGGATTTTTGGATGACTACTGATAGCTCTTTCCAATTAAACCTAAGCATACACATTATTTTAAAGTAAAATGATTAAAAAGATCTCAGAAAAAAAATTTCAAGTGTTTTAAGCTCCCTCTCTGTTTCTTTCTTTCTTTTTTTTTTTCAAAGCTTCCTCTGTGTTTCTCCTCCCCACATGTAAACACAGTCTTTTTTTAAAGCATAAATGTAGGTGTTAAGAAGAAAAACAACTTTGGCGCTTATCTGTTGAGAACTGCCTCTCTCTGGGACTGGTATTAATGTCATCACCACCTATCAATTCCTCCTTTCTTCTGCCTATCAACTTGGCTTTCAGTATCCTGGGGGAGGTGAGGTAAGTAGGAGGGTGAACATGTAAAACAATCTCAGTATTCAGGGATAGGCTTCAAAAGAATTCAAGTTATGTGAATGTAAGTTATGTGCTAAACTATATACCAATTTCTGAATGACTGTTGATTTGATTTTTTTGTTTGGCATTTGAGTAAACATAATAAAACTTACTATTTTGAGCCAAGGCTTGAAGTAGACAATCCAAGCATCCTTCTAAACTATCATCAGTTCTGTCAACAGCTGTTATCTTCAGCTTCTTCAAGGTATCACTGAGATTATCTGCTTAGAGAAAAAAGAGCAATCAGAAACCTCTCTAACCATCATGTTACATGATAAACAGTACCACTAACAGGCATAAGGCTCCCATTATGGTGAATTAATTTCCACATACATTCCAAAATGGCAATGGACTATACGATTACATATTTTTTAAATAAAATTTTATCCATTTAACCTGTATAAAATATTCATTCTGTATCTGTAAGATACCAAGAATATTCCATAGATAGTCACAGAACACCTTTTCAGCATTCTTGTACCTTATTTAGCTTGTTCAGGAACAAGCCATGGTTAACTGAAAAAAACAAAAGGTCTACAAAAAATTACATAGCTTTGCAAATAATACTTTATTACATTTTTGGCTTCCTCTGTTGTATTTTAAATACATAAAATGAAAATGAAGGTTTAGAAAAGTTTCAAAATGATATGACTTAAAATAATAAAGTCTGATGACTATAAAACCTGTTTTAACACTGCCATTTAAAAAACGCTTCAAAGTACTGCTTTAAGCCAAAACATGTACATTTTGGATTTTAAAGCAATGCTCTCCTCCTAAATTATACATGGATTCCTCTAGACCATAGATTGTTAAAAATCTTTTTACACTATTAAAAATTATTTAGGACCCCAAAAGGTCTTTTTAAAATTTTTTATTCAAGTATAGTTGATGTATAATGTTATATAAATTACAGGCATACAATATAGTGATTCACAATTTTTAAAGGTTATGCTCCATTTATAGTTATAAAATATTGGCTATATTCTCTATGTTGTACAATGTATCCTTGTAGCTTATTTTATACATAATAGTTTGTACTTCTTAATCCCCTACCCCTTTACTTCCCCTCCCCCCTTCCCTCTCCCCACTGATAACCACTAGTTTGTTCTCTGTATCTGTGAGTCTGTTTCTTTTTTGCTATATTTATTAGTTTGTTGTATTTTTTAGATTTCACATATAAATGATATCATACAGTATTTGTCTTTCTCTGACTCATTTCACTTAGCATAATACTTTTTAGGTCTGTCCACATTGTTGCAAATGGCAGAATTTCATTCTTATTTTATAGCTGAGTAGTATTCCATTGTGTGTGTGTATATATACGCACAGACACCGCCCCCCAACATCTTCTTTATCCATTCATCTGTTGATGGACACTTAGGTTGCTTCCATATCTTAGCTACTGTAAATAATGCTGCTATGAACATTGGGGTGCATGTATCTTTTCGAATAAGTGTTTTGGTATATATACCCAGGAGTGGTAGTTCTAGTTTTATTTTTTTGAGAAACCTCCATACTGTTTTCCACAGTGTAGCAACAATTTACATTCCCACCAAAAGTATACAAGGGTTCCCTTTTCTCCACATCCTCACCAACATTTGTTATTTGTGTTCTTTTTGATGACAGCCATTCTGTCACGTGTGAGATAATATCTCACTGTGGTTCTAATTTGCATTTCCCTAATGATTAGTGACGTTGAGTATCTTTTCATGTGCCTATTGGCCATCTGCATGTCCTCTTTGGAAAAGTGTCTGTTCAGGTCTTCTGCCTATTTTTTAATCAGGTTGTTTGTTTTTTGATGTTGAGTTGTATAAGCTGTTTATATATTATGGATATTAGTCCCTTATTGGTCATATAATTTGCAAATATTTTTTCCCATTTAGTAGGGTGTGTTTTCATTTTGCTGATGGTTTCTTTTTCTGCGTAAAAGCTTTTAAGTTTAATTAGGTCCCATTTGTTTATTTTACTTTTATTTTCTTTACTTTAGGAGATGGATCCAAAAAAATAATGCTGCGATTTATGTCAAAGAGTGTTCTGCCTATGTTTTCCTCTAGGAAATTTATAATTTCTGGTCTTACATTTAGGTCTCTAATCCATTTTGAGTACAGTTTTTTATATGGTGTTAGAGAATGTTCTAATTTCATTCTTTTCCATGTAGCTGTCCAGTTTTCCCAGCACCACTTACTGAAGAGACTGTCTTTTCTCCATTGCATGGTCTTGCCTCCTTTGTTGTAGATTAACTGACCATAAGTGTGTGGGTTTATTTCTGGGCTTTTTATTCTGTTCCATTAGTCTATGTGTCTGCTTTTGTGCCAGTACCATACTGTTTTGATGACTGTAGCTTTATAATATAGTCTGAAGTCAGGGAGCATGATTCCTTCAGCTCTGTTCTTCTTTCTCAAGATTGTTTTGGCTATTCAGGGTCTTCTGTGTTTCCATCCAAATTTTTAAATTATTTGGTCTAGTTCTATGAAAAATGTCACTGGTATTTTGACAGGGATTGCACTGAATCAGCAGATTGCCTTGAGTAGTATGGTCATTTTAACAATAATAATTCTTTCAATCCAAGAACACAGCATATCTTCCACCTGTTTGTGTAATCCTCAATTTCTTTCATCAGCCTCTCATAGTTTTCCGAGTACAGGTTTTTTTACCACCTTAGGTAGGTTTATTCCTAGGTATTTTATTCTTTTTAATGTGATGGTAAATGGGATTGTTTCCATAATTTCTCTTTCTGATTGTTAGTGTATAGAAATGCAAACAAATTTCTGTATGCTAATTTCGTATCCTTCAACTTTACCAAATTCATTGATGAGCTCTAGTAGTTTTCTGATGATGTGTTTAGGATTTTCTACGTATAGTAACATGTACAAAAGAGCTCTTTTTTCAAGTATTTATATTGATATTTAACATACTAAAAATTAAAAATGAGAATTTTAAAGACTTATTTTAGTAATTAACTTAAGCCTAACAAATATAAAACTATTATCTGTTAAAATAATTATATTTTTAATGAAAAACAATTATATTTCAAAACCAACTTACTGAGAAGAGTGGCATTTTTCTACATTTTCACAAATCTCTGTAATGTCTGCCTTAATAGAAGAAAACTGGATTCTCATAACTGCTTCTGTACTCAATCTTTATAATTTGTTGTTTTGGTTAAGTAGATGAAAAAAATTCAGCCTCACACATATACATAGTTGGAAAACAAGAGAGTATTTTAACAGCCTTTTCAGATAACAGTGGATATTCTTTGATACTACACTAAAACTTGATTAGTGGTAGTTTTTTAAAGGTTAGTTACCATGTGAAATCTGAAACAATATCACTGAGCTCTGCCAGCTGTTACATGAAAATCCATTGCTCTTTTGCATTTTGAATCTTTCATGCATGCAACATGTTTATCATCAATGCATTGGTCATTTAAAAAATTAGGTCATGGAGTTATGCATATCTTCCAAACACTGACACATTTCATTGTACTATTTCAAAATATCACATTTGTTAATATCTTCACTAATCTTTTTTAAAGACTAAGTACTGGGAAGCTGTCAAGCTTAAGGTGATACAAGTTTTCCAAAATTCTAATTTTCTCTTAAAACCTCTAATTTTATCACCAGCAACAGATACTGTCAGTTGTTTTCCTTAAATGACAAATTAACCTCATTCGTGAGCAAATATCTGCCAAATATGAAAAGCCAGTTCGTCTCTCTGTTCTTTCAAATTAAAAAAAAATGTTATTCCATGAAAAAAAGTATCTCAGCTCACAACTCAAAAGATTGCACAGTTGCTTTTCTTAAAAACAACCATCAGACGTTAACAATGCAATGCAAGTGTTTTCTGTGTACTTCCCATTTTATCACATAGTATATTTTTAAAATGTGTACAAAAAAGTTAAGAGTTTTAAAAACATTGTTTTTCCTGCTTCATCATGGACATTCTTAAGTGAAACTGGTATTTTTTTTTTTTTTAACCTCAAGTATACGATGGTAAAGAATACAATAATTACTAGTTATTGTAGTTTGGTGCTACTACTAGCCTGATTCACACATACTGAAGCACCAGCAATTTTTTACCCACAATTGCTTTTGCACCACTGTCAATGCAAATGTCAATACAGTGAAAAAAGACAAAAAATATCTTTTGATGATACCACACAAATAGTTTTGACCTCACGGGCACCCTAATAGGATATACCAAGGACTCCTGGGATTGCTGCTTTAGTATTAGAATTTTAGGCATTTTGTTACTTCAAAGTAAGGTATAAATTTTAATAGACTTTTGTACATTGCCAGCTCATGACAATTCTAAAAATAAAGTGGAATTCCCTATTATAAAATGAGTGGTAATTTATTTTCCAGGTCAACCCAGGAAAAAGTAGACTTAAAAATTTACATTAAATAATACTAATATGCTCTAGTGATGCCTCATACAACTGTGATTAACCTAGTAATCCTAAACTTACTTTATAAAAAATCCCAGGTTATCATTCACAACGAATGTTAATATTTATTTTCTTAAGAGGGCTTAAATAGTTTTGAGAAATTGATTTTATTTCCCTAAAGGAAAAGAAAACTATATTCAGATGTATGTCTTCTAGTAACTAAAAAGAAGTTGTAGGGCATCATATCTCAGATATACTTGTTCAATCTTATTACATGGATATTAGGTTGATTTTTCTGAAATAAAGTATGAATAATATATCATATCTAAGTTCATACTACTAAAAGTAATAAAAAGTAATTACCACAACACTGAGGAAAAAAGATATGTTAGTCAAATGATAATAATACATCAAAACTATGAGTCAACAAGTAATAAAAGTAGTTAAGACGTACTTAGTACTACCTATATTGCATCTGGATCTGTTCTACTTGTTTCCTTTCCTTCATTCCATCCCCAGTGCTCCTTGTTTGACATCCCTTTCTTATCAAGTTTCAGCCTAACTGTCACAACCCCAGAGACCATTGTTGTTCTTCTAAGTCTTCTCTTCCCCAACCCTCCAGGGTTATTCTGTATCACTGCATCCATCCTTCATAGCACTATTCACAGTGTGCAGTTATATATTCTTTTGTTTAATTGGTAATATATACTCCTCCTCTATATTGTACGGGACACATTGTTAACTAGAGTCATTGCACTATACCTATTACTTGGCACAAAAAGGTAGCCAGTAAATATTTGTTAAATTAACTAAGTGAATAAGGGAATGAATTCCTTACTTGCAGAAAGCTGTCTAGTTACCATCCTTTGTATCACACACTTATGAGCCAAAGTATACCAATAGGGAAGGGAAGGTAAATGTTACCTGCTATGCAACTACACTATGCACTCCATATTATCAGAAATAGAAATACAGGATCTTATATTTTAATATAGGAAGATATCAGTGAAGACAATTTAAGTACTTAAGAATACAAAATATATAACTAAAAAAATACATAGAACATTCCATTTTTAAGAAACTTCTACTCAGTAAAAAAATCATTCAGTCTCTCCACAGAAATAATTATATGCCTACTAATGATGTGGGATCTTTTTAGGAAAAGTTCATTAAATTCTTCATCCAGAGACAACCAACGCTGTCAACAGAATTATTACAAATTTAATGTATTTTTTAAGCACTTAAAATGAACGAACAGGTTGGTACTTAAAAAACTCTTGCTGTGAATCTGTTTAGTGTCAGAATGTTGATATCTGGACTGGAATAGTGATTACATAAGTATGTACATTTGTCAAAGCTCATCAAACTGTACATTTAAAATCTGTCCATTTTAGTCTGTGTGAATTATACCTCCTTAAAAGATCATACTGAAAAGTAAAATGACTGGGGCAGTAACCCCTTTCCCACTGGTCTCAAGCTTCCTTACAGGGAATTTTTACTACAGTGACACTTCTTCTGGCTCCTCACTTGGCAGCTGCCACCTTCATTCTCCAGGAGAGGAATGATTTATCTGATTAACAAGTTGAGAGAGAAGAACTGGATATGCATGGCTCAGCCCCTTCTGGGCTCCTGATTTTTTAGTAGAAGGGGCAAGAATTCTCTGTTCCTCCCCATCTTTGGCTGTCCAGCTGCACCAGTGGCAAGATTATTAGTAAATATATTTAATTCAGCCCTGAAGTATTAGCCATTCCTTTATGACTATACAAATAAGCTCTGTCCTTCATTCTAGACTTCATTCTAGATTTTAAAGCAGTTATTCTGAATTCGAACAGAGAACTCATCTGCTTATATCGCCAGTGATTCTGAACTTGGGTAGGGAATGGGGGTATTATTTTTGGACTCCTTCAAAGCATAACAGTACATCTCAGTAGTGAATCCTTACCATCCAAATTTTTTGTGTGTGTAAATCCAGATTTCCGTATTTTATAATCACTTATGATTTAAGACACTGTAATTATTCTAATAGAAAATTTCTCAGCTTCTGGCTGGTGGGGAGGGTAGAGGCAGTAAGTAGAGAATGATAATTTTCATGGCAAGTTCTAGTACTAAGAAGTATTAACAACTAAAATAAAAATTTTTTCCTTAAAATAGTAATCTTTTCCTTATATTACAACACATGGTCTAGCTTGTCTTGTGAAAGAAAATATGACATCTTCAAAGAGTTAAAGCAGGGACTTCCCTGGTGGTGCAGTGGTTGAGAACCCGCCTGGAAATGCAGGGGACACAGGTTCGATCCCTGGTCCAAGAAGATCCCACATGCCGCGGAGCAACTAAGCCCGTGGCGCCACAACTACTGAGCTTGTGCCTCTAGAGCCCACAAGCCACAACTACTGAGCCCGCATGCCACAACTACTGAAGCCCGCGTGCCTAGAGCCTGTGCTCCGCAACGAGAAGCCACTGCAATGAGCAGCCTGCGCACCACAATGAAGAGTAGCCCCCGCTCGCTGCAACTAGAGAAAGCCCGCGTGCAGCAACAAAGACCCAACACAGCCAAAAATAAAATAAATAAATTAAAATTAATTAATTAATTAATTTAAAAGAAGGCGTTAAAGCAAATTTGACTTTGGTCCTTAATTCTCTGTCTGCTACTTCTTAACCACTTAATCACTCTTAAAACCACAATCTAACCAAAGTGTCTAAAACTCTATCAAAATTAGTCTGGCGGAGACACTAGAGATGTGTGCACACAGAGAAAGGACCATATGAGGGCACAGCAAGAAGGCGGCAATCTGCAAGCCATAGAGAGAGGCCTTAGAAGAAATCAAGCCTTCTAACACCTTGATATTGGACTTCTAGCCTCCAGAATTCAGCCCTCCACGGCTCGGCAGGGCAGCGAGCCTCTGGGCACCGGCCCCTCTGCTCCACGGAAAAGATACAGTAGAAATATATCTACACATGGAACTGCTCCTACAGAACACTCACTGAACGCTGGCAGAAGACGTCAGACCTCCCAAAAGTCTGAGCTGTGTGGATGAAAGGCTCTTGGTGCTCCAGCCAGGCTTCAGGGCTGTGCCTCTGAGGTGGGAAAGCCAACTTCAGGACACTGGTCCACAACAGACCTCCCAGCTCCACGTAATACCAAACGGCAAAAATCTCTCAGAGATCTCCATCTCAACATCAAGACCCAGCTTCACTCAACGACCAGCAAGGGTGCTGGACACCCTATGCCAAACAACTAGCAACGCAGGAACACAGCCCCATCCATTAACAGAGAGGCTGCCTAAAATCATAATAAGGCCACAGACACCCCAAAACACACCACCACACGTGGACGTGCCCACCAGAAAGACAAGATCCAACCTCATCCACCAGAACACAGGCACTAGTCCCCTCAACCAGGAAGCCTACACAACCCACTGAACCAACCTTAGCCACTGGGGACAGATACCAAACACAACGGGAACTATGAACCTGCAGCCTGTGAAAAGGAGACCCCAAACACAGTAAGATAAGCAAAATGAGAAGACAAAAAAACACTCAGCAGGTGAAGGAGCAGGGTCAAAACACACCAGACCTAACAAATGAAGAGGAAATAGGCAGTCTACCTGAAAAAGAATTCAGAATAATGATAGTAAAGATGATCCAAAATCTTGGAAATAGAATAGACAAAATGCAAGAAACATTTAACAAGGATGTAGAAGAACTAAAGAGGAACCAAGCAATGATGAAAAACACAATAAATGAAATTAAAAGTACTCTAGACGGGATCAATAGCAGAATAACTGAGACAGAAGAACGGATAAGTGACCTGGAAGATAAAATAGTGGAAATAACTACTGCAGAGCAGAATAAAGAAAAAAGAATGAAAAGAACTGAGGACAGTCTCAGAGACCTCTGGGACAACATTAAATGCACCAACATTCGAATTATAGGGGTCCCAGAAGAAGAAGAGAAAAAGAAAGGGACTGAGAAAATATTTGAAGAGATTATAGTTGAAAACTTCCCTAATATGGGAAAGGAAATAGCTAATCAAGTCCTGGAAGCACAGAGAGTCCCATACAGGATAAACCCAAGGAGAAACACGCCAAGACACATATTAATCAAACTATCAAAAATTAAATATAAAGAAAACATATTAAAAGCAGCAAAGGAGGGCTTCCCTGGTGGCGCAGTGGTTGAGAATCTGCCTGCCAATGCAGGGTACACGGGTTCGAGCCCTGGTCTGGGAAAATCCCACATGCCACGGAGCAACTAGGCCCGTGAGCCACAATTACTGAGCCTGCGCGTCTGGAGCCTGTGCTCCGCAACAAGAGAGGCCGCGATAGTGAGAGGCCCGCGCACCGCGATGAAGAGTGGCCCCCGCTTGCCACAACTAGAGAAAGCCCTCGCACAGAAATGAAGACCCAACACAGCCAAAAATAAATAAATAAACAAAGTAAACAATGCGTTAAAAAAAAAATTCTTTAAAAAAAAAAAAAAAAGCAGCAAGGGAAAAACAACAAATAACACACAAGGGAATCCCCATAAGGTTAACATCTGATCTTTCAGCAGAAACTCTGCAAGCCAGAAGGGAGTGGTAGGATATACTTAAAGTCATGAAGGAGAAAAACCTACAACCAAGGTTACTCTACCCAGCAAGGATCTCATTCAGATTTGATAGAGAAATTAAAACCTTTACAGACAAGCAAAAGCTGAGAGAGTTCAGCACCACCAAACCAGCTTTACAACAAATGCTAAAGGAACTTCTCTAGGCAAGAAACACAAGAGAAGGAAAACACCTACAATAACAAACCCAAAACATTTAAGAAAATGGGAATAGGAACATACATATCGATAATTACCTTAAATGTAAATGGATTAAATGCTCCCACCAAAAGACACAGACAGGCTGAATGGATACAAAAACAAGACCCATATATATGCTGTCTACAAGAGACCCACTTCAGACCTAGAGACACATACAGACTGAACGTGAGGGGATGGAAAAAGATATTCCATGCAAATGGAAATCAAAAGAAAGCTGGAGTAGCAATTCTCATATCAGACAAAATAGACTTTAAAATAAAGACTATTACAAGAGACAAAGAAGGACACTATATAATGACCAAGGGATCGATCCAAGAGGAAGGTATAACAATTGTAAATATTTATGCACCCAACACAGGAGCACCTCAATACATAAGGCAAATACTAACAGCCATAAAAGGGGAAATCGACAATAACACAATCATACTAGGGGACTTTAACACTCCACTTTCACCAATGGACAGATCATCCAAAATGAAAATAAATAAGGAAACACAAGCTTTAAATGATACATTAAACAAGATGGACTTAATTGATATTTATAGGACATTCCACCCAAAAACAACAGAATACACATTTTTCTCAAGTGCTCATGGAACATTCTCCAGGATAGATCATATCTTGGGTCACAAATCAAGCCTTGGTAAATTTAAGAAAATTGAAATCGTATCAAGTATCTTTTCCGACCACAACGCTATGAGACTAGATATCAATTACAGGAAAAGATCTGTAAAAAATGCAAACACATGGAGGCTACACAATACACTACTTAATAACAAAGTGATCACTGAAGAAATCAAAGGGGAAATTAAAAAGTACCTAGAAACGAATGACAATGGAGACATGACGACCCAAAACCTATGGGATGCAGCAAAAGCAGTTCTAAGAGGGAAGTTTACAGCAATACAAGCCTACCTCAAGAAACAGGAAACATCTCAAATAAACAACCTAACCTTGCACCTAAAGCAATTAGAGAAAGAAGAGCAAAAAAACCCCAAAGCTAGCAGAAGGAAAGAAATCATAAAGATCAGATCAGAAATAAATGAAAAAGAAATGAAGGAAACAATAGCAAAAATCAATGAAACTAAAAGCTGGTTCTTCGAGAAGATAAACAAAATTGATAAACCATTAGCCAGACTCATCAAGAGAAAAAGGGAGAAGACTCAAATCAATAGAATTAGAAATGAAAAAGGAGAAGTAACCACTGACACTGCAGAAATACAAAAGATCATGAGAGATTACTACAAGCAACTCTATGCCAATAAAATGGACAACTTGGAAGAAATGGACAGATTCTTAGAAATGCACAACCTACCGAGACTGAACCAGGAAGAAATAGAAAATATGAACAGACCAATCACAAGCACTGAAATTGAAACTGTGATTAAAAATCTTCCAACAAACAAAAGCCCAGGACCAGATGGCTTCACTGGCGAATTCTATCAAACATTTAGAGAAGAGCTAACACCTATCCTTCTCAAACTCTTCCAAAATATTGCAGAGGGAGGAACACTCCCCAACTCATTCTACGAGGCCACCATCACCCTGATACCAAAACCAGACAAAGATGTCACAAAGAAAGAAAACTACAGGCCAATATCACTGATGAACATAGATGCAAAAATCCTCAACAAAATACTAGCAAACAGAATCCAACAGCACATTAAAAGGATCATACACCATGATCAAGTGGGGTTTATTCCAGGAATGCAAGGATTCTTCAATATACGCAAATCAATCAACGTGATACACCATATTAACAAATTGAAGGAGAAAAACCATATGATCATCTCAATAGATGCAGAGAAAGTTTTCGACAAAATTCAACACCCATTTATGATAAAAGCCCTGCAGAAAGTAGGCCTAGAGGGAACTTTCCTCAACATAATAAAGGCCATATATGACAAACCCACAGCCAACATTGTCCTCAATGGTGAAAAACTGAAACCATTTCCACTAAGATCAGGAACAAGACAAGGTTGCCCACTCTCACCACTATTATTCAACATAGTTTTGGAAGTGTTAGCCACAGCAATCAGAGAAGAAATAGAAATAAAAGGAATCCAAATCAGAAAAGAAGAAGTAAAGCTGTCACTGTTTGCAGATGACATGATACTATACATAGAGAATCCTAAAACTGCCACCAGAAAACTCCTAGAGCTAATCAATGAATTTGGTAAAGTAGCAAGATACAAAATTAATGCACAGAAATCTCTTGCATTCCTATATATTAATGATGAAAAATCTGAAAGTGAAATTAAGAAAACACTCCCGTTTACCATTGCAACAAAAAGAATAAAATATCTAGGAATAAACCTACCTAAGGAGACAAAAGACCTGTATGCAGAAAATTATAGGACACTGATGAAAGAAATTAAAGATGATACAAATAGATGGAGAGATATACCATGTTCTTGGATTGGAAGAATCAACATTGTGAAAATGACTCTACTACCCAAAGCAATCTACAGATTCAATGCAATCCCTATCAAACTACCACAGGCATTTTTCACAGAACTAGAACAAAAAATTTCACAATTTGTATGGAGACACAAAAGACCCCGAATAGCCAAAGCAATCTTGAGAACAAAAAATGGAGCTGGGGGGAATCAGGCTCCCTGACTTCAGACTATATTACAAAGCTACAGTAATCAAGACAGTTTGGTGCTGGCACAAAAACAGAAATATAGATCAATGGAACAGGATAGAAAGCCCAGAGATAAACCCACACACATATGGTCACCTTATCTTTGATAAAGGAGGCAAGCATATACAGTGGAGAAAAGACAGTCTCTTCAATAAGTGGTGCTGGGAAAATTGGACAGGTACATGTAAAAGTATGAAATTAGAACACTCCCTGACACCATACACAAAAATAAACTCAAAATGGATTAAAGACCTAAGTGTAAGGGCAGACACTATCAAACTCTTAGAGGAAAACATAGGCAGAACACTCTATGACATAAATCGCAGCAAGATCCTTTTTGACCCAGCTCCTAGAGAAATGGAAATAAAAACACAAATAAACAAATGGGACCTAATGAAACTGAAAAGCTTTTGCACAGCAAAGGAAACCATAAACAAGACCAAAAGACAACCCTCAGAATGGGAGAAAATATTTGCAAATGAAGCAACTGACAAAGGATTAATCTCCAAGATTTACAAGCAGCTCATGCAGCTCAATAACAAAAAAACAAACAACCCAATCCAAAAATGGGCAGAAGACCTAAATAGACATTTCTCCAAAGAAGTTATACAGATGGCCGGCCAACAGACACATGAAAGAATGCTCAACATCCTTAATCATTAGAGAAGTGCAAATCAAAACTACAATGAGATATCATCTCACACCGATCAGAATGGCCATCATCAAAAAATCTAGAAACAATAAATGCTGGAGAGGGTGTGGAGGAAAGGGAACACTCTTGCACTGTTGGTGGGAATGTAAATTGATACAGCCACTATGGAGAACAGTATGGAGGTTCCTTAAAAAACTACAAATAGAACTACCATACGACCCAGCAATCCCACTACTGGGCATATACCCTGAGAAAACCATAAGTCAAAAAGAGTCATGTACCAAAATGTTCATTGCAGCTCTATTTACAATAGCCAGGACATGGAAGCAACCAAAGTGTCCATCATCGGATGAATGGATAAAGAAGATGTGGCACATATATACAATGGAATATTACTCAGCCATAAAAAGAAATGAAATGGAGGTATTTGTAATGAGGTGGATGGAGTTAGAGTCTGTCATACAGAGTGAAGTAAGTCAGAAAGAGAAAAACAAATACAGTATGCTAACACATATATATGGAATCTAAGGAAAAAAAAAAAAAAAAAAGGTCATGAAGAACCTAGTGGCAAGATGGGAATAAAGACACAGACCTACTAGAGAATGGACTTGAGGATATGGGGAGGGGGAGGGGTGAGATGTGACAGGGTGAGAGAGTGTCATGGACATATATACACTACCAAATGTAAAATAGATAGCTAGTGGGAAGCAGCCGCATAGCACAGGGAGATCAGCTTGGTGCTTTGTGACCACCTAGAGGGGTGGGATAGGGAGGGTGGGAGGGAGACGCAAGAGGGAAGAGATATGGGAACATATGTATATGTGTAACTGATTCACTTTGTTATAAAGCAGAAACTAACACACCATTGTAAAGCAATTATACTTCAATAAAGATGTTAAAAAATAAAAAATAAAAAATAAAGAATAAATAAATAAAAATAGAGAGAGAAAAAAGAAATTAGTCTGGCAAAAGTCTTAAATGATATCTCGACAAACACAATGGACTTTCCTCAATTCTATTATTTGACATCTTACTTCAAAACGCCAGTGTCTCTAAACATTTGTTCTTGGTCTTCTTCTCTATCTGCCCCTTTAATGTTAGCATGACCGTGGTTTTGCCCAGAGTCCTCTTCTCTCTCTGGATAATATATACATGTTCACCAGAGAATTAGAATAGTATGCTGATCATCAACAAAAAAACCAAATAACCCAATCCAAAAATGGGCAGAAGACCTAAATGGACATTTCTCCAAAGAAGACATACAGATAGCCAACAGGCACATGAAAAGATGCTTAACGATGCTAATTATTAGAGAAATGCAAGTCAAAATACAATGAGGTATCACCTCACACTGGTCAGAATGGCCATCATCAAAAAGCCTACAAATAAACAACAAGGTCCTACTGTATAGCACAGGGAACTATATTCAATATCCTGTGATAAACCATAATGGAAAAGAATATAAAAGAGAATGTATATATATGTATAACTGAATCACTGCTGTACAGCAGACATGAACACAACATTGTAAATCAACTATATTTCGATTTAAAAAAAAAGAATAGGGTATTCATTGACTATTAGGAATAGAAGAGATCTGTGATCTTCTGGATCAACTTTCTCCTTTTATAGGGACCTACAGAGATTTATATTCCAAGGTCACTCAGCAAGTATGCCGAATTGCTGTCGCAGGTCTCATTTTCACTCTTTTACTACTTAAATGATCGTAGGCAAGTTAATACTTAAACACATGATAGTACGTATAGATAGGGTAGCTTATGAACTGCAGAATGTGTAATGAGAATTTAATGATTTAAAATATTGAGTCCTATGTGATTGAAAATGTACGTAAGTCCCACGTGGCCACAAAACCCTAGCATTTTAAAGAGGTAATTAAAATGAAAATGTGAAAAAAAAAAGTCTACAAATAATAAATGCTGGAAAGGGTGTGGAGAAAAGGGAACCCTCTTACACTGTTGGTGGGAACGTAAATTGGTGCAGGCACTATGGAGAACAGTATGGAGGTTCCTTAAAAAACTAAGAGTTACCACATGATCCAGCGCATGTATCTTTTTGAATTAGAGCTTTCATCTTTTCCAGATATATGCCCAGGAGTGGGATTACTGGATCGATCATGTGGTAATGACCTATATGGGAATAGAATCTAAAAAAGAGTGGATATATTTATATGCATAACTGATTCACTTTGCTGTACAGCAGAAACTAACACAACATTGTATATCAACTATACTCCAATAAAAATTAATTTAAAAAAAAGATACATGCACCCCAATGTTCATAGCAGCACTATTTACAATAGCCAAGACACGGAAGCAACCTCAATATTCATCAACAGATGAATGGATAAAGAAGATGAGGCATATATATATACAATTCAATATTACTCAGCCATAAAAAAGAATTAACTAATGCCATTTGCAGCAACATGGATGAACCTAGAGATTATCATACTAAATAAAGTCAGACAGAGAAAGACAAATATTATATGATATCCCTTATATGTGGAATCTAAAAAAATAGTACAAATGAACTTATTTACAACACAGTAACAAACTCACAGACAGAGAAAACAAACATGGTTACCAAAGGGCAAGCGGGGGGAGGGATACATTGGGAGTATGGAATGAATTAACAGATGCACACTACCATATATAAAATAGATAAACAGTAAGGATTTATTGTACAGCACAGGAAACTATATTCAAAATCTTGTAATAAAATATAATGGGAAGGAATAAAGAGAATATAGATATATACATATATGTATAGCTTAATCACTTTGTTGTACACCTGAAACTAACACAGTATTGTAAGTCAACTATACTTCAATAAAAAATATTAATTAATTTAAAAAATAAAACAAATACATAGAATGTTATGCTGCCTCTCCTTCTGTCCTTCCTTCCTTTATCCAGCTGGACAGATAACTTCCTTTATCTATCCAGCTATCTACCTATCAATGTAAAGAACTGCCACTTTTTAGGCCTTGTTACATTTGGATAAAATATGACTGCAACTTCTGATAACCCTGATCAGCAAGCTAGCTCTCATTCCAAGTGTCTCCTCTTAGAAGCCCCTGTAAAAGACATTAAGACATAAAGATATGAAGACAGCTATACTTTCCTGCTAGAACTTTGAAACAACCTTGTCCAGACTTTTCTCTCCCAGTCCTGTATACCATTAGGCACCAGAGGCTCTCTATGCTCCAATTTCTCTATTCTATTAGCCAGAAACTCAATTTGCTGGTCTTTAAGTGTGTACTGCAATGGAAGAGTTTCAATAAGACCTAAAATTTTACAGCTATCAGTTCCTCTCTTTTCTTAATATCAATCTAAGAAAAACTGACGAGAAAGGTGGGGCTATTTTTATATTTAAATAACTTGACTACAGAAGTGCCTAAGATAATCACCATCATCAAAGAATATACTGTCCCAAAGAGCCAGTCTCAAAATGAGACGGTATCATATTAAGCTAGTAAGTCCTGAAATTCTTTTCTTTTTTTAAAAGAGAAAAACAACCAGTTTATTTCTAATATAATAATATAAAGTCAAACAGTGTGCACTGTGCAACTTTTGCTTTATAGTTCGCCTAAGGGGTGGGCTTGACGGTCAGAATGGTTAATGGTAGGGAAGATATACCATTCATTTTTAACAAATTCGTATTTTCCAAATAGTAGTCCCTAATTAAACACCTGAATGCCGATAGCATTATTTTATATGTAAGGATATCGATATTCAGTCACAAAGTAGATCAAAAAGGAAATTATTTTAGGTCCCAGAATTATTCAGTTTTTAGTCTTATTTTCATTCATTTTTTTTTTCCTTCTGAATCTCATTAGCCGAAACTTGAGGTTTTTTTTTAATTGAAGTATAGTTGATTTACAATGTTTCAGGTGTACAGTAAAGTGATTCAGATATATATAGATAGATACACATATATATTGTTTCTCAGATTCTTTTCCATTATAGGTTATTACAAGATATTGAATATAGTTCCCTGTGCTATAAGGTCTAATTATTTATTTTATATATAGTAGTATGTATCTGTTAATCCCAAATCCCTAATTTATCCCTCCCCCCTTTTTCCCCTTAGTAACCATAAGTTTTTCTACGTCTGTGAGTCTATTTCTGTTTTGTAAATAAGTTCCTTTGTATCATTTTTTAGATTCCACATATAAATCTGAAGTTCTTTATGCTATTCATGGTAGCATAATTTTAAGAGTTTATCTTCTTCACAGATGTTATCTAGAAATAGTACCTTTAGTTTCAAGGTTACTGGGTCTAAAAATATAGTGCATATTTTCAAATGTTCATTCTATCATCTTACTATATAGTAAGTGGATGGATGGATGGACAGACTGACTGGCAGATAGAGAGGTGTTTATCTCTCTGGACAACGATATCACTATTGATAATACCCATTAGGAGACAAATTTATCCCCCTTCAAATGCCACTCAATATTTTCTAAATATACAGCATCTTAGTAATAGCAACACTCTTAAAAAAGAAATTAAGTATTTCTTGCAACTGAAGAGAATATAATCTTCATCTACATATATAGTAGCAAAGCTTTACTATCATCATTATTACACACACCAAATGAAAACAAAAATTATTTTTACACTAACATGCTTTTCAAGCACCTAAAATGTAGTCAATGCATGACTGGAAGAATTTCAAATTCATCTCCAAATGAATGGCATTAAGTCAGTTTGGGGCACCTGGCTTAGGGAGCTGGGAATAATAACAGTCTCTCCTGAATATTATATTTCACTTATCAAAAGGGTTTAGTATTTGACAAAATGAAACTGCTTTAAAAGTTTGCCTGCTAAAGAAGGAAGAAATGATTGTTTTTTACTAGTATGACGATGGAAAGTACTGTATTTAAAAATTATAGTATTTTCAGCTTTCGTATATTGTAACCCAGTTTCCATCTTATTTTTTTGCGTAATATATCTTTACAGAGTTAGTCCCGAGCCAGGCCTAAAACCCAGAACACTTTAAAAAATTAGTCTATTGCAGACTTCCCTGGTGGCGCAGTGGTTAAGAATCCACCTGCCAATGCAGGGGATACGGGTTTAAGCCCTGGTCCGGGAAGATCCCACATGCCACGGAGCAACTAAGCCCGTGTGCCACAACTACTGAGCCTGTGCTCTAGAGCCCGCGAGCCACAACTACTGAAGCCCACGTGCCACAACTACTGAAGCCTGCATGCCACAACTACTTAGCCTGCACTCTAGAGCCCACGAGCCACGACTACTGAGCCCACGTGCCACAACTACTGAAGCCCGCA
Organism: Eschrichtius robustus; assembly: GCF_028021215.1. Taxonomy (NCBI): domain Eukaryota; kingdom Metazoa; phylum Chordata; class Mammalia; order Artiodactyla; family Eschrichtiidae; genus Eschrichtius; species Eschrichtius robustus. Next base: position 18,675,193 of record NC_090827.1, on the reverse strand, counting down.
CGCCTAGAGCCCGTGCTCCGCAGCAAGAGAAGGCACCGCAGTGAGAAGCCCGCACACTGCAACAAAAATAGCCCCCGCTCGCCGCAGCTAGAGAAAGCCCGCACGCAGCAACGAAGACCCAAAGCAGCCGAAAATAAAAATAAAATAAAATAGATTTATTTAAAAACATAGTCTATTGAGTCTTCCATTAAATTATGCTACATGTGAGGAAAAAAAAACTTTAAAAGTATATTTGTTTCATTCTTTCTTTTAATCCATTTCTGCTAGTTGAGAACTCAAAGACCAACACAGGATTTAAGTCCCCTCTGATTATTATCCCTCCCCCTTTACAAATAAATCTTAGATTCTCCAATTTTCCTATTAACGCGAAAATGAGTACATGAAGATTGTTTCTGAGTCTTACGGAACCTGGGTCCAACTTCCCAATTTCTATTCACCCAGGCTAGAAACCTCAGAAACATGTTCTTTCCAGAGCATATCACTGTTCTTTCAAAAGTATTCAGTGGGGCTTCCCTGGTGGCGCAGTGGTTGATAATCTGCCTGCTAATGCAGGGGACACGGGTTCGAGCCCTGATCCGGGAAGATCCCACATGCCGCGGAGCAACTAGGCCTGTGAGCCACAACTACTGAGCCTGTGCGTCTGGAGCCTGTGCTCCCAACAAGAGAGGCCGCGATAGTGAGAGGCCCGTGCACCGCGATGAAGAGTGGCCCCCGCTTGCCACAACTAGAGAAAGCCCTCGTACAGAAACGAAGACCCAACACAGCCAAAAATTAATTAATTAATTAATTAAAAATAAATAAATAAATAAATCTGGTATTTGGTACATTTGGTTTTAAAAAAAAAAAAAAATTCAGTGATTAATAATTGCCTAAAGTCCAGAATACCTTACGTCAAAACCAAGAGCCTCAACTAATATTACGTCCTCATCTCATTACTTTCTCACACAACATATGTGTCAGTCCCACTAGATTACTGGCTTTTTTCCAGGCATATGCCCATTTTTACAACTGTGCTTATTAAATTCTTCCTGTCTAAAATGCCTTTCTGTGCATTCTCTATCTACAGAATAACTGCTTACTCTGCAAAGTCAACTAATATTCGATTTTGATGTGAAATCTTCTGTATTCTTGCAGTCAGACCAACTCCTTTCTTTTCTAGGCTCCCATATCTTGTTCTTAACCTCAATGATGGCACGGATTTCACTGTTTTCTATATTGCCACTGTTTCACCATAATAAGCAACTCATGGACAAAAAAGGTACCATTATTTTAATGATTAATAGCCTCTGGAGTCAGTCCATCTGGGTTCAAATCTTGGTTCCACCACTTAAACTGCATAAACTACACAAGCTTCTTATTTTCTTTGTCTTCTCATATATAAAATGTAGATAACAATAATAAGTACCTCACCAGGTTGTTGTGAGGCTCAAATGAGGTTATACGTAATGCTCTTAGAACAGGCTATAGCATGCACTAAGCAATCAAGCACTGTTGATGATTGTTGGTATAATAATTATTAATAACTGTCATAGCTGTACTACTCATTACACCCACCATGCTGTCTTGAATGCAGTAAGCGTTCAGTGAACAACTGCTGAATAGAATTTAATGGCACTCACCAGCTGTGTCTACTTTTTTTTTTTTTTTATAAATTTATTGTATTTATTTTTGGCTGTGTTGGGTCTTCGTTGCTGCGGGCGGGCTTTCTCTAGTTGCGGCGAGCGGGGGCTACTCTTAGTTGTGGTGCGCGGGCTTCTCACTGCGGTGGCTTCTCTTGTTGCAGAGCAGGGGCTCTAGGCACACGGGCTCAGTAGTTGTGGCTCACGGGCTCTAGAGCGCAGGCTCGGTAACTGTGGCGCACCGGCTTAGCTGCTCCACGGCATGTGGGATCTTCCCGGACCAGAGCTCGAACCTGTGTCCCCTGCATTGGCAGGCGGATTCTTAACCACTGTGCCACCAGGGAAGCCCCAGTTGTGTCTGTTTTTAATTTGCTTTTTCAATGTTATTTAACATTTTATACACACATACAAAGCTTAATTAAAATGCATAAATGTGATAACATCTTCTCCTTTTTTGCTTGGTCTTCCCTGCCCCTATATCAACCTCTCCATTTACATGTCAATAACCTAAGTTTTTTAAGCTTTCATGTTTTTTTACATCCTCACATAATCATGTATAAAAATATACAGTAAGTTTGGGAAACTTTGTTAACTAAAATAGGATTATATTATACACACTTTTTTGCATCTTGATTTTCTCACACAGTAACTCTTATAAATTACTCCAAGTCAATCTGTATAGTTCTAACTCATGTATTTAAATAACTGCCATAGTTCATAGTACAGATACACCACAGTTTATTCAATCATTCCTGTACACATACATTTTCACTTTCTTTTGCTAAAAGTGTTTCATTTTGGTCATTGGTACCCCTAGTGCAACAAGCATCATTATACATGTACAAAGTACTTTTAGTTTTATGGGATAGGCTCCCAGGATGGAATTGCTGATATTTTAATTTTAATAGATGCTGCCAACAGCTGCCCGAAAAGGACGAAAGATTTCACTTTTCTTCCAGCTATGTGTTGAAAGTATTCTCTTTCCAAAAGCTGGCTAACAATAAACATTGATATCTATTTCTTGATGGTCTGATGGGTTTAGAGTTAATATGTAATTGTTATTTTAATTTGCATTTCTTTAACCACTATAAACGTCAGCATCTTTTCATGTTTGTTGGCCACTGGATTTGCTTTCCTGTAAAGTGTTTATTCACATCCTTTGCCTAATGTTCAAATAGGTTTGTCAGTCTTGTTGTTATTGTACAGTATAGACATTAACCTTTTGTCTGTCATCCATTTAACTTTGTTTCTCTAAATCTATTACTAATCCACTAAAGTTGTTTATGTATTTTTTTCCTAATTTTCTTTTATAGCATCTGGATTTCCACCTGTGGTTAAGAAAGTCTCTTGGGCTCCCAGCAAATGCCTCAATTTTCTTACACTATTATGATTCTTTTAGTTTTTATTTAAGTCTTCGATTCACAGGAATTCATTTTTACATATGGCCTAAGATTAGGGTTTACTTTTATTTTCTTGTGTCAGGAGTAGTTTTAATACTCCATCCTTTTCTCACAGAATTAAACTACCACCTTTGTCTCTTTATACAGAAATGTATTTTCTGAAGTTTCTCTTCTTTCCAGTGACCTTTTGTCTATTCTTAATACTAACACTATATCTAAGTAATTACACTGGCTGTATCTAATATTCTGATACCTGGTTAAGGCTAGTCCTGCCACTATGTTCTTTTTCAGCTATCTTGACTACTCAGATTTTCTTCTTCCCTAAGAGCTTTAACATCATTTCATCTAATCATTCCACAGCAAATGAATGAATGAACGAATAAAAATCCTTCTGAGATTATAACTGGAACTATATTAAATTTATATTTTAATTGTGGGATAATTTGCATTCTTACACTATGAAGTCTTCCCTTCCACTAAATGTATGTATTTCATTTTATTCTGATCTTGTTTTGGGTCTCTCAGTAAAATGTTCTATTTTTATATAGGTCCTGTAATTTATTATTAAATTTGTTTCAACATATTTAAAAATTCTGTCATTAGTGAGAACTGAATAATTTTTCCCATTATCATGTGTAGGTGTTTATGCCTAGAGTAGGAAAGAGCTACTTTGTATAATTATTTCATAATCAGCCAAATTCTCTTATTAATATGAGGTTATCAAAAAGTGGAGCTTTTTAGTTTCCTGAGTTTTCTGTATATAAAATTATATGATTAGTAAAAAACAGATCGTGTTATCCCTTCTCTTCTAATGTTTATACCCATTTCCAAGAAAGACAGGATCAAACGAGAAAATAGTTCTAAACTCGATTAATTCATGGCCAAGTAAATTAATCATTTTAGGTTAAAATTCAACATAGAAAACCTTCTCTTCTGCTCTTAATACCGTTGCATCCTCCATGACTCTCTGAAGGTGGGTAGATATACTCATATAAACACACATACACACCTAACAAAACAGGGACTTATTTCTTGGCAAGCAAAAAAAGGTGAAGTAGAAAACTTCATGATTCAGTCACTACTGCTGTTACTATAGATTTCTGGGGACAAAATATCAACTGGGGCGGCAGCGGGCAGGGGGAACACCTGAGAACTTAGGAGAAGATTTAAAATTTAATCATTTACTATTATCTTCATAATTATTGTCTAGTCACAGAATAAAGAATTTGAAACTTAAAGTGAATATAAAGCTAATGTAAATAGGCCATTTTCTTTAAATTCGTTTCCAAGATTTAAGTTCCACAGAAGCATTCTAAGAGGAATCTACCTAAATACTAAATGTTTAGTGAACATTAAACTTGACTTGGAAAAGAGATACCCGAGCAACAATGTAACAGTTCAAAGTGCACGTGTGCAATATTTATTTTCAACAGCAATTCAGGCAATACTTGGAGAATTAGAAATATTTGTGATATTTAGAGAGAAACAAATGAAGACATAGAAACTGTTTTACTTAATGAAAGAACTCCAAAATAAATTTCATAAATATTAAACTCCTAATTTCTACCTTAATTCATTCATTACTTTAACATGTAGTCATACCTCTTCATACATGTGGGTTCTCTCCCAATACACTTCTCCAGGTTGCAATGACATAATAACTCTGTGCCCATTTGCCAGTTATCCACACATCTATCTACTGGATATGCTTCTTTCACTCCACAAGATGATTATAATTGCACATCTCACATTACTTCCGACAAGATTACTAACTTAAGAGTTCATAAAAATATAAGGTCTTAGATGAATTTAATCAATCTCTTCTATATGTCAACAGTTTGAACTATATGATAAGTAGATGAATTCCAAAATTTAACTTCATAATCAAGTTCACGAATCTATTTAACTAAGAAATCATTTTTGTATACTATTGTACAGTTCTATTTCTTCTGTATTTTTCATTTTGCTAGTTTTATAGTCCTAGGTTCATAGAACTCTTTTAGTTTATTTCTACTATTTCTACTATTTGATGGGACATTATCGTACAACAGGAGATTCTTCTAGGATATTCACATTGCTCTCCTATAGTAGAAACTTAATAAATCCTGAACACCTACTTTACTGAGTTATTTGTACTTGCATTTCTTATTACAGATTATGGCATAAATTGCCATGATTAAGAAATATTTTTATGTTATACTAAAAGATGTTACACTAAAAACAATGACTACACTTCACTTTAAGTTTTCTTCTCTAATTATTTCAGAAATTGGATAAAAACTTTTTGAGCAATCACTTTTCATGCATTCTTAAATGGAGTTAAAGTCTATTTTAGTTTGAACCAATAACACTGCAGTCTTAGTAAGATGTCATGTTTGATTAGAGGGTCAAGAGTATGACTGATGACCTTAACAACTACAATATTAAACCATAATGGATAACAGCATTTGGATAAGATACAGTTTGTAAAATTTTATTTCACACAATGCCAAAAGACCTTTTCACTTAGAGTTCAAGAATGATCTCACTGTTTTATAGCTGTCAAATATAGCTTTAGCAGATAGTATGACACAAACTGCTAATAAGTTAATACATCAGCTTTTTTTTTTTTTTAGAGAATGATTTATGTTGAGATTCAAGCTTAATTAATTCTTTGACCTAGAACTGACCAAGAAAAATACCAGGGTGATTTCTTCTCCTCAACAATCCCCTAACAGAAAGATTTAAAATACAACCATACCAAATAGTTGTCAACACCCTGGATATTGTAAGCCAACTTAGAAAATCAATGTAGATAAATCTACAAAGCACGATGGCATTTGTCAAAAAATTTTAAAGACACCCAAGAATTATACTAGAACAATGTTGTTGAAACCGTGTGATCTGTCATATTACAAACAGCTTCTGTGTAGAACTATAGGAATGATCTCTATACACAAGAGTTCCAGAAAATGCTGGAAAGTGGAAACTATATACTTTCAAACTTCATTTCTGTACAGGTAAGCTAATTGAGTCCGTAACAAAAGAGAAACTCTCCAAACATAAAAACAGCTACTTGAAACGTATTTACCCTGTTCCAGCTCCCTATACCTGGTATGTGCTTGCAGATCAACTGAGTCTTCACAGTATCAGCATTCTATCACCAGATTCTTTGGAACAATGTTTTATCAGTTTACTTTATTATCCTGCATTTCCCAGTTTCTCAGGCCCCATTTATCTTCAGGCTTTCATACTCTATTTAGTCCCTCAGAATAGTACCTTGATCTTAGACTTAATATCTTAGCTGTGACCTTTTACTCCTCCAGGACACTAAAGTGTCTGCCTATAATGCTTCAGCTCCTGGCATTTAGATTCAAGAGTAAAAGATATCCTGCCTCCAAGCTCTGCCCTGGACTCTAGGATATGCTTGACAGGGGAAGGTGAGGAAGACCAGACAAGAGACAGATAATATAATTTCAATAAGAGAAAATCCTGCCTAAATATATTGGAATTTTTAAAAGCTATATAAGGTAGATAAACAGAAGTGTTTGGGGGCTATCTACTTACACTTCCAAACAGTCCTGAGCAAATTTTTCACTAGAGTATTCTTAGAACTGTGACTAATCAATTACAAAGATGGACAAAGAAGTAAAGACCCTGCTTTATAATGCTTTGTAATAGAGAACTAGATTAAAGATTGACATAAAAGACCTACGTAAACGGAACTTTCTTGAGCTAGAGAAATATATAAAGAAGTACTTCATTAAGATTGGTGCAAAGCAAATAGTCTCACTTCGTAACCGAATAAATACAAGAAAGAGATAATATACACTGAAATTTATAAACTTTTAGGCAACACCAGCTTTTCTGGGTAATAAAGTGCCAACCAGAGAAAAAGGGGATATAAACAAGTAGTCATAAATGTGACAGATGAATTTAACATAGGCATATATTAAGGAATATATTAAGAATTTTAAAAATCTAATAAAAATGATAATGTCTGAACTGTAACTGATGAACCCACAAAGGAATATTTTCCCAGGATACTGCTACAGAAAGCGAAAAGAAATGTGAGGGTCGAGGTAAAACAAAAGAGAATTTAGATAAAAATTAAATATATAAAACAGAAAGCATGATAATAATATCTGTACTTAAAGCTATGATGTACCATGAATTTAAAAGGAATAAAATTCAAGCAATAGGATGAAGAGACATTTAAGTCAGTTATCAACCTATTTGTCTCTCAGCTCCAAATTCACCCTTATTGCCTGATCTATAAAAATGAGTCTGGGCCCTTTACATATTTTTCCTTTGTCAAATGGCATGATACAAGCTTTGTCTGTAGATGACAATGGATAGCACTGAAGAGGAAGGTGCTCTCCTTCCTGCTCAGCCCGCATAATTCTCTCCATTGTCAAGTGTCTGCGAGTCATAGCGTTCACCATACGTTTTCTCCAGCTCTCAGCTCAGGCAGCAGCGCTGTGTACAACAGCCCCACACAACTCAAGGCTGCATCCCAGCCCCGGTTACTGCTTCCCACACCGTCTCCTCAGCCCCGGAAGTGTGTGTGCCAGAAGCCCTGTGGAGCTGGCTATCCAGAGCCACTCCAGCCCAAATTGTACACAGAAGTGTGCCGGGTTCCTGCAGAAGAGGGCTTCTCCAGCTCCAGGTTCCAGAAGTACCTGCAGTGGTGCTTCAACTTCCTCTGCATGCCCAACTATCTGTGTGCCACCCATCAACCCCAGCTTCCTTGTTCTCCCAGGAGTCTCCTGCAGGTCTGATGCGTATGGACCAGCTCTGGCCTGGGCAACCCAGTGAACTTCTATGCCATCAGGAGGCCTGAAATTATATCTTTTAATGAGAATTCACCCTCCCAAAGAAGTGTGTCCTTCCTTGGAAACACTCCTGCACCAAACACTTTAGAGTTTGCTATCTACCTTTAAAGTTACTCTCCAATTACTGTTTAATAGTTTCTACATCAAATGTCCCCTGTTTAAATTACTGTGTGTTGAAAGACAGGTCTCCCTGGATTTCATGGTGTTCCTGCACTGTTGGGGCATTCTGAGCAAAGGAAGTTGATAACCTATAATAAAGATAAGTCTCCCACCCTTAGAATGGACACATTCTAGGATTGTAAAAAATTGTCCTCTTCTTCCCAGATATTTGCTTTTAGCTTACTTTTAGGGTAACAAACCTAGAGATGCCATCCCCCTCCCAAGAGAGGCTTTGTTTAATTCAAGAGCAAAGATAAGGGGTATGTGTGCATGTGTTCCTTGAATGGCAGATGTGCCAGCAACCCAATATAAGCTCTCAGTGTCGTAATTTTAGGATTCCTCTCTTAAAATTCCTGTCTGCTACATGTGCACCAATAACCAGTACTAAAATGTTCTATGAGTAATAAACCCTGTTCTAAGATCTACAGACCTCGTGTTTCCTGTAAGAATATCTATACATACATATAAATGTAACATTATGTGGTTTGCCTTCTGATTGGACCTAGACTGATACAGATATATACATAGTCGGCTTAGAAAAATGAGGAGCTATGTGGCAAACAAGTAAGAATATTAGCTCTTTCAGTGAACAATATCATAGTCTATCAGATCATGAATGCTATGTATCAGGTGAATAAAGGTTAAGAAGATAACCTCAAACTTCTATTCATCCAGCAATATGAACTAAGCATCTACCAAGCATCAAACACTGCCCTAAGTGCTAAAGATACAAAGATGAATACAACATAGTTCGCACAGTATAGAAAACTTTTTTTTTTTAGTTTTAATTTTATTTTGGTGGGAATTACCTTCACATGTCTCAATTTACTCCCAGAAGCAATCAATGTTAACATTTTCTTGTGCATCCTTCCAGAAGCACTCTATTTATGCAATTATTTATATTTAAAAACACATATACACACACACAAACTTTAAAGCATAATCAATCCAAATGTTACCATAGTACTAACTACCTTTCTCATGGTAATGATCTTAATAAAGTACCCATTATTATTAGAATCATTACAGTATTATTTTAGAAAATCTAATAACTACTATGTATCTGAAATTCTTTGGTAATTATATGAGAAAGTATTATTTCATTTAGTGGTAATGAACTTAGAAAACCCACTGTCTTCCAAAAGTGACAGGAAAGAAACAGATTCAAAATAATTTTGTCAAATATATATGAGCTTAACAAATATACGAATGTAAGATTAACATTAAAATTAATATCAGGGATAATAATTAAATTTTCATTTGGAGAGAGGAGTACAGATATTCCTTTGTTCCTATGAGATTTTATTAGGCTATTAGGTTTTGAAAAAAATATGTAATTTTTAGTGGTAACTATCCTTATTAACTTAAGAGTACTGATTGACATTTTTCATTAGCCAAACAGGTAACATTTACGAAAAAGTTATAGTGAAACCTATAATACTGTTTAAACATGCATATCTCTTTTCTGGTAGCCAAGACAGTCAACAAACATTTTTTCAAGGGAATTAATGTCACATAAAGAACAATTAAATAAACCATAAGGAAATGCTACGTAGTAGAAAAAATTCTCTGTTAGGCTATCTTCATTTGAAATGAAAGAAAAAAATCAGTAAACATTTATTCAGCAGGTAGTTCCCACTTTAATGAGTTTTAACAGCAATCTGTTTCTTACTGAAACAATGTATCTTTCACATTTTATAACTGTTCCAATTATTATTGTTACATAACAAACCACCCCAAACTTACTGGCATAAAACAAAGGCCAATTTATTGTGCTCACAGATTCCATGAACCAGGAATTCACAAAGGACACACTGAGAATGGCTTGTGTTTTCTCCACAAGGTCTGGGGCCTCAGTGTTGTCTCAAAGGCCAGGAACGTCTCTGGGAGTGACTCAAAGGCTGAGGCTGGTATCATCTGAATCATCTGATAGTTCATTCACACACATGTCTGGTGATTGGCCTGGAAGGACCTGAATGTTAGGATTGCTGACCTGAGATCTGACACCTGAGGCCTCCTTACGTGACCTGGCTTCCTTACAGCATGGCATCTGCAGGGTCTCAGACTTCTCAGGGCTCCAAGCAGGCCAGTGTCTCCACAAATAAGGTAGAAGCAACAATGCCTTTTACTACTGAGACTAGGAAATCACAGCATCACTTCTGCTGTCTTCTATTGGTTACAAGTGAGTCACAAGCATGCTCAGATTCAACAGGAAGAGAACTCCCCAACTCTCAATGGAGAGTGGCAAGATTTAGAAGAATACCTGGGGCCAAGAGATATTGTTGTGGCCACCTTTGGAAAATATGATCCGCTACAGTAACTTAATATTCACTACATAATTTGGTTAAAATAATACAACAAAGAGCATTACACCCTTTGACTGGTTTTAACTCTGAATATAAGATAAAGTTTCCCAAAAATGACTGTATTTTCAGCTTTGGAAGTAGAAATTAAAATTTATATGATTGGGGCTTCCCTGGTGGCGCAGTGGCTGAGAATCTGCCTGCCAATGCAGGGGACACGGGTTCGAGCCCTGGTCCAGGAAGATCCCACATGCCACGGAGCAACTAGGCCCGTGAGCCACAACTACTGAGCCTGCGTGTCTGGAGCCTGTGCTCCCAACAAGAGAGGTCGTGATAGTGAGAGGCCCGTGCACCGCGATGAACAGTGGCCCCCACTTGCCGCAACTGGAGGAAGTCCTCGCACAGAAACGAAGGCCTAGCACAGCCATAGATAAACAAATAAATAAATAAATAAAATTTTAAGGGAGAAAAAAAAATTAATTAATCAGTTAAAAAAAAAGAATCCAAATTATGGCCGTATCTGTTTCTATTACTCATTCTTTTATATTATTCTTTATCTACCAGTTAGAGGTTAAGCTTTTCAAAAGCAAAAAAATGTGACTACTTGCACTACTTATTTTGTGACTTTCTGTAATGCCTAATGTGGTAATCTTGTGTTTCTGATCTGACTATGGTGCTTTATACAAACTATATAAAAGCCAGAAATGTGACACAGTTGACAGTTATTTTTTCTGGGAGCTTACCACCACCCTCCCCAAAAATGTGCTCTTGCAACTAAAAGGAAATTAAGTTAATCAGCTCATATAAATTTTGTCTTTGTTCTAACTGATTTTATTTCTGAGGCCAACTATATCTTATAATTTTAAAGATAAACCAACATTTATATTTCTGTGAAGCATAAATACATCAATGTAAGTTTTACGTTCTTATAATGATCAGTTTCATCTTTCATAATGAAGTTACTTGAGGAATCTTAGAAGGGGAATATTTTTCAGAAGAGCTAACAGAAATATTTTTTACAACCTGACAAATTTGTTGTTAAAAAGAATCTTAGATGATGTGAGATTCTCACAGTTTTGAAAACAATTTTTTGTTAAAGTACGATGATCGCTGCTTATATTTTTTTTTCCTGACTATAAAAAACAAAACTCCACCCATAAGTTCAGGGAACTTACTAGTTATTTGAAATTATTTTATACAACTATTTTTATATAGTTTTAAAAAATAATTTAAAATTAAAAAAATTTTGAATTATGATTTTATGTAATTCTTTTTATATAATTATTTTAAGTTTATATAATTCTTATATGTTAGAAAATACTTTCTAATACATAAGAAAATAATATTCTCTAGAAACAGTTTAGCAGTCTTATTGCACTTTGATTGCTTTTATAAATGCCATGCCATCATTTGCCCTAGAAAATGTATTTTATGCTTGAGAGTCAAAAAAGAAAGGAAAAATACAACAGATCTTGGTTTGGGGGCTAGTCGGTCTTTATTAGGTAACTGAGCTTGAAGTTTTCCATATGATAATTTATATTAGTATGAAATGGGCATCCCCCTTCCATTTTTAATTGAAATCTATTATTTGGTTCCTATTCAATAATGATGTAATATTTTAAGGATATATATGAAATGGGGATTTAAAGACCTTAACTAACTTGCCAAAAGGCTATACTAAACAATTAATTAATTTACGGAAAAGCAGAGATTCCATCCTCTATCTCTTTGATTTCTTGTATCATTTGGTCAATTGAAAATTCAGTTTAATCATCACTGATGACCATATATATCATAGATAGTTAACTTTGCTCTTGACTAGTTGTACAATTTAATTTTCACAATTTCTTAATTTTAAAATAAATGTATTAATTTTCAAAAGTAATATAAGTTCAAAATTTTATCACAAGTTTGAATACAATTAACTCTTTAGTAGTTCAAAAGCTGTAACAGAAATTTCAGACATTGCAAATTTAAATACTTTCAAGAGTGAGAGAGTACCGAGTGAGATTTGTAGGATTTAAGATAATAGTAAGAGGGACTTCCCTGGTGGTCCAGTGGTTAAGAATCCGAGCTTGCAATGCAGGGAGCACGGGTTTGATCCCTGGTAGGGGAACTAAGATCCAACATGCCGGGAGGTGAGGCCAAAACAAACAAACAAACAAAACAATAAAAATAAAGTGGTAAAAGAAGTGTCTTTAAAAAAAAAAAGATAATAATAAGAAGTAATGAACTGGGGACCTTATACCCTGCCTAAAGGACAACTATCATTGATTGTCACCAATAGAAATACAGGTTCAGAGATCCTAAATGTTTAATTTTTCAAGAAAAGTTGGTGAAGCAGATTTTTATCAGAAATTTCCTGATTATTTAAATGTTGACAACTAATTCCAATTTCTAAAACTTCATTAAAAAAATCCTTCTGCAGATTATATGTGGCCCATGGACTGCTGGTTTGCAAGCTCTGTTACAGACATGTCTATCATCACTATAGGGTAATGCTGTTAAATTAGAAGCAGAAGACTGACCTGAATCTATAGTGACTCTATAACTGAACAAACAAGTATTTACTGAATGCCAATAAGAAATATGAAACACTGAGCAACTAAAATTATTGAATTATTGAATGTGTTACAGAAGTCCAAGAAGTGAGAGGTGTCCAGAGAACAATAAGAGGTCAGTATGAGAGGTCAGAAGTAGTTTTCATGAGCTAGACTAAGGAGAATGAATATGAAAAGTTATTCTAGGAGAAGGGGTAACATGAACAGTGGTGTCTTGGTGGTATCACTGACGAAGAATATTTAGGATAAAAGAAGGTGTATTTCAGAGAGCAGTGAGAAATACAAGAGAGGTAGCAGACTTCTATGGACCTTGAAAGCTAAGCAGAGTTTAGACTTGATGTGATCGACAGTTGAAGCAATATTAGATCTTGAGTAGGGAAGTGACATGATCAATGTGGTGTCTTAAAAAAAGATGGTCATAGAACATAGAAAAGACTGGAGAGCACAGTCTAGTATCGAGAGGCCAACTAAGAAATGGTCTCAGTAGTAGCTGAGGTAAGGGCCTGGACTCTAGCAATAGAAATGGGTAGAGTTTCCCGCTCTCCTATTTACCTGAATGAATCCTTGTTATTAGCTTGTTTGTATGTGTGTGTGTGTGTGTGCGCACCTATGTGTGTGTGTGCACTTTTTTTTCATTAACAGATTGGAGCTGGCCTAGTATAATGAACAGAACACTAGTTAAGGAGTTAGGAAATAAAGATTCTAGATCTGACACTGACCCTAACTAAATGTGTGAAATTGGGCATGTCTCTTAATCTCACTGAGCCTCAGCTCCATAATCTGGACAGAAAGAGACAGAGCCAGATAGATGTCATTGTTTGAGGCCCTGGGTCTTACAATTCCGAAAACCAACAATCTGAAGTATTCAGATAAAAATGTAATCTCTGGTTTCTTTTGAAAAGTCCGAAAATCTGGCTTCCTTGGGCCCTCATCTGTACATGGCAAAACCGGCTGGAGCTGAGTAGGGCATTCCTCTTTTAGGCTGGGCACATACTCTCTTAGTTGGCCATAGTCCCACCATTTCCCGTTGTAGCCCTTCAGTGAGACCCAGCATTAGTTACAATTCATCATGCTTTCATTGCTGTTTTTTTATTATGGTAGAGAAACATTTTTCTAAACTTTGTCTTTTATCAAAGGTGAGAAAATGAAAGACAAAAAGAAAGACATTTTGTCAAGAAAAACGAAAGAAAGCATACATTTTTATGGAAATAAAATATTCCTTTAGATTTAATATGCAAAAGAAAAAGAGTGCATACGTGTGAAAAGATCACCATTTAACCCTCTTTAATCATATAGTTTCATTTGAGTTTGGAAACCCTGTAATACATGTTGGAAACCTATTGAAAAAAATATCTAAGGAGTGAAATGATTAGATTCACATTTTAGAAAGAGTACTCTAGAAGCATGCAAGAACTTAAGAGGGGGAATGCTGAAAGAACATCTGTTAGACTAGTAAAGTGGTTTCAAGAGGTGAACTGACATGTTTACAGTGGAGAAAGGAGGAGAGGATTGATTCAAGCAGGTAGAACTATTAGAATTTAGGGAACCCAAAGGGTGTTGGAAGTAGAATGATTCTAGATTTTAGGAATGGTTGACTGGATAAATGGTGATATCACCCAGGGAGTTACGGAATGCATAAGGAAGAAAAAGTCTTGGGAAAAGGTGAGGTAGTATAGCATTACTCTACAGCAGGAGTTGGCCAACTACAGCCCACCGCCTGTTTTTATACAACCCACGAGTCAAATGGCTTCACATTTGTAAATGGTTGAAAAAAGTCAAAAGAAGAATATATGTCATAATGTGTAAATCATATGAAATTCAAATTTCAGTGTCCACAAATAGAGTTTTATTGGGACATAATTCATTCCTTTATTTATTGTCTACACCTGTGTTCACTTCACTATGACAGAGGTGAGTCGTTGAGACAGCAACCATATGTGGTACTCTCATCACTTTACACTGTTGCTTGATGTACTACAAATTGCAGTGACACAGTTATGATTGTTCACTGTTTCGAGTACCATGTGTATTGCCATACCACAACATTTCACTTTGACCATCACATCAAAACGAAAAGAGAAAAGTATACTTCAAATATCATGCTTTTAATGTTTAAAGTGGCATATGGATTATTTTGTTACTGAATGAAATGGCAAACCACTGTATCACACAATGACACCATAGCTACGCTAGAAAAATTCAACATATATCTATATTACCAGACTAAGTATTCATCATATTCACAATTCATAGGAAAGTAATCGTCAGAGGAATTAGAAAATACAAAACAAAGTACCTCTGGGAGGTTGGGATTGACATATATACACTACTGATACTATGTATAAAATAGATAATAAGAACCTACTGTATAGCACAGGGAACTCTACTCAAAGCTCTGTGGTGACCTAAATGGGAAGGAAATCCAAAAAAAGAGGGGATATATGTATACATACAGCTGATTCACTTTGCTGTACAGTATACACTAACACAACATTGTAAAGCAACTATACTCCAATAAAAATTTTAAAAAATAAATGAAACAAAGTACCTCATCACAGCAGAATTTCTTCACAAAAAGAAAAAGTGAAAATGAAGTTGCAAACAAACTAAGTTTCTGAGGGCCTCACTTATTAGTCAAGCAAGGAAAGCTGTTTACTCATGGTGAGTTAATTAAACTGTATTTTGACTATAGCAGTTTCCAGAGGAGGAAAAAACTTGTTTAAGAAAAGCCTTTCAGTGAGAATAGCTACCTGAAGAGGTAAGGGCACTGGGAGCTATATCAATATTCAATTAAAAGACAAGGCAAATAATTTTAAAAAGGTTTTCCTTGGTTCTTGATAAATTAACAGATAGATATTTGCGATACTGCATAGTGTTCTTATTTTCGAGAAGTCAAGGCTGAACGTGAAGTGACTGAAGAAGAGCCTCTATAAAGACTGCATAGAAGAGGCAAAAATATTTTTAAAGTTGAGAAAACATTAATTCAGTACAACCTGAAGTGGAATCTATTAAGATGTGTTACATCTGATGGTGGTAAAAACATGTGAGGAACAGAAAAAGGCTTAGTTGAATAAATTTACAAAGTCTGTGAAAATAAGGTGTTTAAAGTCTATGTTTCTTCATTATGTTATTAATCAGCAGGTATTTTATGGGAAAAATATTTTAAACTAACATGTATGATTGAACCAATAGTATCAACTTCATTCACACTCACAGATTTAACCACTGTCGGTTGTTTGTACTTTGATAAGAAATAGAAGCTGCATATCCTAACTTGCCTTACCACACAACAGCTTAAGGGCTTAGCAGTTGTACGGTTTTACAGTGATTTTTTTTTTTTTTTTAGCTCAATGGTGAGACTGAAATTTCTGAACAAAAAGAAGTGCCTTCAACCATTATTATCAAACAATGAATACCTTTGGAAATTATATTTTGCTGCAGATTTGATAATGTCTCCTTGAATCTGACCTGAAAGTCAAGGCAAAACAGTGCTTATACGTGAAACATACTGTGTTAAGTCATTTTGACAACATTTTCAAATCACAAGTAACCATCAATCTGCTTTATACACTTCTTGTGCTGTCAAAAGCTAAAAACAATAAGATCTCTGTGCATATACAAATGTGCAACAAATATATTATGCAAGCTCAAACTACAGTTCCAGCAGTGTTTTTCAGACCTCACTGCAAGTGCAAAAGAAACTTCCATATATCAAAATCCATTTAACTATGCAATTGAGGACTTTCAATTGGTTAATCTGCAATGTAAACAGCATACTAAATGGAAACTATCAAGAAAATCTAAAAGAATTCTATAAATACCTTCCATACAATTAATGGGATTATTAAGATCATATGCCCATGATTGACAGCAGCATTTGGTAGTACCTGTCTGTGTGAAAACATGTTTCAAAGACAAAATCAATTAAATGCCTTTACAGATCTGCATTAACAAATGAACAACTGCAATCAATTCTGATGATAGGGTAACTGGAAATCCCAATTAAATGAAACTGCTATCTCAAAAAAGGAATTACAATCCTTTCATTCGGAGACCTGTATTTTACAATAAATCATGTTCAATTCATGTTATATTTTGAATTTAGTCAATAAAAATTTTGTGGATATTTGCTTTTTCTCATATATAGGTTCACTCTTATCTATGTAATATCCTTGATTTTGCCTCTTGGCCTACAAAGCCTAAAATACTTACCATCTGGCCCTTTATGTAAAAAGTTTGCAGACCTCTGCTTTATGGTGATGCTATTCAAAGTGCAGCATCGTCTGGGAAATGTCTTGACAAGGCAAATTCTTGGCCCATCTCACACCTACTGAATCAGAATTTCTGAAGGTGAGCCCAGTAATTTTTTTTTTTTAACAAGCTTATAGGTGATTCTTATGCAAGCTAAAGTGTGAGAATCAATGCTCTCAAACAGGATTTTAGAGATTTAGCTCTGTCCCCTTGGATAAATTATTTCTTTGAGTAAATAAAATGGGGATAGTGTCCCGCACTTCACAGAACTGTTGAAGAGATTAAAACTATTTAAAAAAATATTAAAAAATGTAAAGTTTAACATGATTACTGACATCAATAATTCTTAATAAATGGTAATAAATGATAATTACGACTTCGAAGGTGTAGTGGGGCCTCCTTGCACCAGCCCATGAGATAATTAAATTTTTAGGAATTTTGTGAAGCAGTTATTAAAATAGCCATTATCAAAAATTAAATTTTATAAACTTAAAATTAAATAAGTTATATTAAAACAAAGTTATTAATAGTCAAAACGCATCACTACTTAATTACTTTACTACATTTTATTATTATCTGTGCTCATGAGGCTATTATGTCTGTATGGTGGATATATTATATAATGGTGTGCTGCATCTCATTTCTTCCCGACTATGCATTCACAGGAAATCAACCACCACAAATCAGAGCTTTTTTGGAGAAAGGCTTCTGGCAAAACATTAATCAACATACCTCTGGTTCTCATTATTAAAAATTACACAATGAATTCAGTTTTGAACTCAATGAGTTTGAACTGACTATGCACGTAGGGATGTCTAACCATCTACTAGATAAAAAGATAGAGCTCAGATATATATTTTTAGGCATCAGTAGCATATAGACAGTAGTTGAAGCCATAAACATGGACAAAATTGAGCAGAACAGCCTTTAGAGAAGGGGTCAGATATAGAAACCATACGGAAAAAGTTAATTTTGTGAACAAAAAGTCAGAAGGACTTTAGAGTTTATAAGTATAGCCAATTATGGCTAGCAGCTCAATTTAACTACTCCCATTTATCACTATCCTAATTCTTAGTTTTAACTCCTGGAATGCTTCTACCAACAAAAGTTGTATAAATAGATGTACTGAGAGAATTACATTACTCTGCAATTTGAATTCAGCATCCATATCTTAGCCAGCATGGGTAATGGTATTTTAGGCCATCTATTTAGACAAGTCTAACAAATTGGTTCATACTCAGAAGTTTCTACCTCAAGGAGACATTGCCCTTCGAACAATAAAGAAAAACAAGTTATATAGGGATGATTATAACACACTTAAGACATCAATGATATTGAGTATATTTCAAAGTTTAGTTTCAAAGAATTACAGAATTTTAGAACCAAAATAGACTTTATAACCTATTCTGATACCTTAATTTTTTTTGGCTCTTCTCTCCATAAGAAAGAGCTGTTTGTCAAGTTATATGTCTAGGAAAGCATTTTAAATTAAATTTTTTCCTTATCAGTTATCTGAACATCTCATTATCTAAAATTAACATGGACTTCCCAAAGGAGATGATCTTCCTTCTCCATCCCTCCTGATGTTCATGAGGGGATATTAAAAATTTACATAATTCTTTATGGCTGTTGCTGGTGCCTCTGATAACTCCAGAATCACCAAGTTCAGTTCAGCTGATCTGGAATCTCTGGAGAGAGCAATCACACTATTTCCCTAAAGGCACCTAGAAGCTCCAACATTCCACTGTGAAAATTAAAACTCTATGGTTCTCAAAATGAATTAAGGCTATTATAACTTTCCAAATAGTAGTACTAGAGACTTCAGAAAATATGACTCTGCCGAGGATAGTGAATCTAGCTCTCTCCCGTATGAAAAAAAAAAAGTGGGCATATACAAAATAGATATAAAGCCAATAAGAAAAATTATTGAACTAGTCAATATATAATCTATGCTCTTTTAAAATAATAAATTTTAGTGACTACCAGCTTACAAAAATATTTTATTGCTCTACCTTGACTTTTAAAGAATAAGTAAAAGTACCAATTTTAACTATTTATCTACGAAACTATTCCAGGACTTAGAAACGCAAGCCAAAACAAAAAAACAAAAAAACAAAAAAAAGACTTATGCGTAAGGCTTATACATACTTACAGAGAAAAAGAAAACTCCATGAATTAAGAGTGTAATTAGAGGTGAACATATAACTAGAGAAATCCCAAATTCATAAAGATGAATAATAAATAAAAAGTGATAAAACCATTCATTAGTAGAGTATCCTTTATGCAAACTGTCATGGAAAATTATAAAACCATTTCTAAACTCACTCTACATGACAGATACTGCAAAAACAGAAAGTATACTATACTGAGTCACAAAGACATAAAAAATGGAATGTCAAAGAAATGTGAGGCGCTATGGTGAGATTACAAATTGTTAGGCAAAAAAATAGCACGTGTCATTCCACATAAAGTGAGACATTTAAAAAATGTTTAAAGAAAACTATGCTTACGTACAGATCTTTAAACGGGGCAAGGAATATTGTACTGCTATACATAGTGAACTCTGTCTCCACTTACTCATTAGCCACTTAGCCTTTACAACTGACCTCCATAGCTATCATACCTCCTAAAGCTGCTTTTTAGAAAATACCCTAGGTAATATCCTAACCAAACTACATCAGCTTGGAGCCTTTTCTCAGTCCCATTACTCTTACCGTTCTGAAGCAACAGCCATTATTGACCATTCACTCTTGAAATCAACCATATGCCTATTCTAGTCTTTCACTCCTACCTACTACTGTCTTTTTTGGTGTCAAATCGTTTCATTCTTTTTCCTTAACAATGGGGCATTCTTCAAGATTCTTACCTTGGACAAATTTTCTTCTTTTTCTTTGTTGACTCTCATCCTCCTACCTAACTTTAAATATTATCTCAGGAAAATTGTGGATAACATCCAGATCTCTAGCTCAAATCCTCTCTTGAGAGTTAAAATAACCGTTAAATATTTTTTACCGAGTTTTGGTTGGTCAACTGATGTTTACTGCATAGCTCCTACATGCAAGACACTACTGTTAGGAAATGTATTCAAAACCTAATATGAGAGTCCCTGTCATCAAGAAGCAGAGAAGCTCAAAGGCAAACTAAACAGTCCAACACATCAGGTCCAAAACTGACTATTCATTCACGTTTCCTCTTCCAGTGGATTAAATAGATATTTAAAAGATCCCACATTCTCATTATTGCCCAGGCAACAATGTATGACTCCTTTCTTAATTCCATATTCTTTATTGCAATTTTCTATTCCCATTGCCACAGGCTGGTTCAGGACAGTATATATTTTCACCCAAACTGCAACCACCACCTTCTGAATTATTGTCCAGTTTCTCATCCAATCCATCCTGCACTCAACTGACAGATTAATTTTCCTAAACCACAGATGTGCTCCATCACTTACCTATATAAAAATGTTTAACAGTCCCTCAATAGACAAGTCAAGTCTAAAAACTTCTTCGGCTTGGCATTCAAGGTCCTCCATTATCTGTTCTTTACCTATTACAACTTTTTCATCTCTGTCACCCAGTATTTCCTTACCTTTTGCTCCAGCCAAACATGGTTATTTAATCATATCCTGAAACTGTTTGAATGTTCCTATCTCTGTATCTTCCTTTATGTCATTCCTCTCCCTCTACTCCCATCCTGATTAAGTCTCCGTTCATTTCTACCTTTCAGAAGCTTAACCAACCATTAGATCAAATAACATCATTTTTCTGAAAACTCCTCTCCATCCTCTGAAACTATAAAATACGTTAAGGTCTTTTGTATCACTCATACTTTATTTCGTTACCTGTGTATGTAGAACATTATTCCTGTTAAGATTATAAGAAACTTGAAAAATGTTTTATTAATTTTTATCCTCCCACAGTACATTACACGTGGTTGATATTCAACAAATTACGCTGAATTTATAATAAAATATATACATAAAATAATAGCCATGGTCCATAAGACTACACAGGAAGTTTCCTTCACTCTCTTATGGAGAAAAATCACTGCCACGAGAATATCCTTTTAAAAAATCACCTTATTTATTTCTTGAAAAGACATTAAAAAGTGATTTCTCCGCCTACCATTAATCAGTATACCCCTTACGTATATATGAATTGTTATAATAACTTCCTTGGCTTCGAATATAGCATTGCTTCCCAAGGTTTCAATTTTACATTATTGCATGTGCCTACTGATCACAAACTAAACCACTGAAAACAGCAGTGTAGAAGGA
The DNA here is from genome assembly GCF_028021215.1 of Eschrichtius robustus. NCBI lineage: Eukaryota > Metazoa > Chordata > Mammalia > Artiodactyla > Eschrichtiidae > Eschrichtius > Eschrichtius robustus. The sequence goes on along the minus strand of NC_090827.1, from coordinate 18,653,807 downwards.
AATAGCTTGCCTGGTGGCTGCTCCAGAACCCGTACCCCTCAGACAACCCAACTTATTTTTTTTGAGAGAGAGAAGAGCAGTCATAGTGTAATTATACTTCTCTGTTCCCACTCCCTTCACATCTCCATCACCTCCATAATACCTACCAACCCGAATGTTTGTTCAGAGCCCATACTTTCAGGTTCACAAGTTGAAAATAATAAGACAGGTTTCCAGTTCAACAATTAATTCACCAAAGATTTACTGAATACATACTATGTGGTAAGCACTGTAGAGGACCCAAAAATTCATAAGACACAAATTTCACCTTCTGGAACACACGATTAAATGCACAACACACACACCTTAACAACTCCATTATAAAGCAGATTACGTAAGGGCTAGAAAGCCTCCAGCAAGGTACAAACAGCATGGTAAAAGGAGAGAGAGTGCTTCATCAAAGTATACCTGACAAGCTTCAAATGAGAGATGCATTTCTATTTGGACTTTCTTTGAAATCAAGTAAAGAATTCAAGATTTTCAAGATTAATTATTTTTAAGTAAATTATTTAAGTATTTTTTCACTGGTATTGCAACAGAATGGAATTTTTTCTACTGAAAAGGTACTGATTTAACATGTAAGTTAAAATTTTAGTTAAACAGACTTTTTTTTAGCTCACCTTGAAACATGGGGAAATATATCTTATAGGCCAAACTTGTGCCTATAATTAAGAAGAAAATTTTTGTTATGTTCAAGGGAAAGACACAATGTGTCCAATAATCCGAACTAATATTTATTTAAAATTCTACTCCCAGAGAAAGACTAGATACATATAAATGGGCCGCCCAATTTTGACAGAAATCTGTCAGCATACCAATAGTACATTAAAAAGGAAAAAACTGAACAACTGAAAATAAAATTCTGGGACCTAGATTCATTTTTCATTCATACCACCTCCTCTTGTAACAATGATCTCTTCCTCATATACGGCCAAAGGTCTGAATCAGAGCTTGGAGCATTTGCTTTTCGAGTAGGCTCCATCGACACCAGATACTTCTTTGAAGATTCAGAGTTGCCATGACCTAACTCTGTACGTGTTGGGCAATGTATTGACAGATGAAAGGACCACACTCATCTCAAGCTTAAAATAACTTGCAGGGAAGGGGTGGGAAAAGTCCGAGTTGACAGATGCCAATGTAGCAAATTTTAAAAAGAGGAAACTATGATAGACAGGAATGGAAGCAAACTGGGGAACGTGCAGAAGTATGGCATTCCAAATTGCTACTATTTTTTAAAAACTTTCGTCTTTTAATTACATTACAGCATCCATGAGACGTTTCTGCAATTACTGAACTTAACAATTAAGCAACATATTATGAAAAAAAATTTTTAGGTTTAAATTACATGCAGTTTTATAAAACATATTTGCTTTTAAATATCTCATCCAAAACTCTTGATATTAAAGCGAAAGAACTAAAATCGGATTATGGAGATTTCGACAAGGGAAGCTGGGAAAGAATAACATTAAGTTCGGTAACATGTTACAGGCAGCTTGCAGTTTCCCTGCTACAGTAGGCAGGCGAAGGAACCAAGAAAATGGGTTGAGCACAGGAATATTGCACACTGTAGTCACCCAACACTAATTCAACAGATAGCGGGCTCTATCCATCCTTCCTCAACGTTCCTCGTGGCCTCTGACAAGTCATCCCTTCAACCTATGAGACTGTCTGCTCTCCCCCCACCGAAAATAATTTCCGTGCAGGTTGTAAAATCTCCCGCACAAACTACTTGCTCACACCTCCTCGCCTTGGGATGGGCAGTCCCCAAGATGGGGAAAGGTCGCCCTGGCAGAGAAGTTACGTTAAGTGGTCTTTCCCGCGGTCCGCCCCGACCCTCCAGCCCAGCAGCCGCGGGAGAAAGGAAGCGGGCGGCCTCCGAAGAAACCGGGATGGGGCAGCGGATGCGAGCCCGCGAGGCAGGCTCTGTGGTGCCCGAGCACCGGCTCGGGCAGGAAGAATGGAGGAGGGGAGGCGAGGCAGCGAGGTGCCCGAGAGCCGGGCGGGCGGTCCGGCCCCGCGGCCCGACCCCACCCCACACTCGGGACCTTCCCAGCCCGCGGACTCGGCGTGCGTTCCGCGTGCGCCGACTCTCCCCGGAGGAAGAGCCACTGCCTCACACCAGTGGATTCGAGAAATCCGGCAACTTTGCGCGAGAAATGCTTCCCACCCTGCAACACGCCGAGAAAGAGAAATATGTCAGGCGATGACGGGGGAGGAAGGATGACTTACCCATGGTCCTCCCAGAGGGTGAGGAGCCGGCAGGGCGAGGCGAAGGTCTCCGGTGCGGGCGGCGCGGCGCTGTGTCCTCCCTCTACCTCCGCCTCTCCTGCAGCCAGGGAGGGACCCGCGGGGGGTGGCCGCCGGGGAGGAGCAGCTACTGCTGCCGCTGCAGCTGCTGCAGGCGGCGCGGCCGCGGCGGGGACGAACGGCGAGGGGCGGGGCGGGGTAGGGCGGGGCGGGCGGGCGCAGCCTGCGGCGGGCGCGGCTCCGCGGGCGGGAGGCGGAGGCGCCGAGCCTGCTGGAGCGGCGTCCGCCTCGACGCGCGGTCTGGGAGCGCCCCGCCCTCCCCACCGAGCATGCTCAGTACTTCCCTTTTTTTTTTTTTTCCCCCCCGGGGCAAGAGAATCTGAAAGTGCTGGTGGGTGTGTATTTGCGGGTCGGCTGCCGCCGCCGCGGAGGAGCTTGATGGCGGCAGCTTGAGGGGCGGAGGGTGAGCCTCAAGAAGGCAGGGCGCGGGGACGCTGAGCCCGAACTATTACCCTCCGGCTCGCTACCCCGACCCCACCAACCCACACCCAGAAAACGGGCCGGTGTTTATTACGGGGCAGCCCGGGTGCACAGGCGGGAATTTCCCGAAGGAGGAAACGCTGGGCCTCCTCAGACCTGGGAGGGTGGTCGGAAAGCAAAGCGGACGTCCTGAAACGAACCTGGAATAGACCTACTGGCGATGAGGCCAGCGCCTCTGGAGATAAGATACCTGGGGACTCCCGTTTTCAGAGCAGCCTGTGGGCTCGTTGGGCGGCCGCTGAGAAGGCGCTCAGTATTAGCGGGACAGTTAAGACCAGTTTAAAGAGAGAAGTCCGGGCAGCGAGAGGAGTGATCGCCCCGGGATGTCCTCGGAGAGTGTGTCGTCCTCCTTCCTAGAGGAGTGCGGCCTTCCTTTCCCCGGAGGACACCTGGAAAGCCACGTAACGAGGGTGCCCTGGCCGTCGGGCTCCACCCTCCCGGGATGTGCCCAGCTGTGCCCGGTTCCCGTGGAACGCGGCCGGAACAAGGTTGCCACGGCGGGAAAATAAAAGTCCGCTGAGTCGGCTGCGGCCCCGCAGGGTCCGCCGGCCGGAGTTTCCTCGGTCCGCGGGGCCGCCGCCCGCTCCCGACACCCCCCTAACTGCGGGGAAAACCTGAGCCGCGCGCTCCCTTTTGAGGGCGCCCTCCCAACTGGGCATGCGCGCGGGGCGAAGGCTGGTCGTGGGTCCTCTACCCTGGTGGAGGAGGCTGGGGGAAACCTGCCATTTCTCCGCAGCCTGGTCGTGGCCTGAACGCTCTCTGGTGGCTGGGGTGAGGGATCAGGTCGCTCTCCCGAGGCAGCAGCAACTGCAGTCCTGCAAGGGAAAGGGCGCCGTCAGCAGCACAACCTGTGAGAGGGAGATGCTGAATAGTTCAACGGAAATTCCTCTCCCTTTTCAACTTTTGCTCTTTCGACTCAAGTGTTGAGAAAAAGGTGCCCCCCGCCCTTCATCCGTGGCCCCTCTAAACAGTCATATCACAAGCACACAAGTCAGAATAGGCCTTGTAATTCGTTGAGCAGACAGCCGATTTTCTAAAACAAAAAGGAAACATGATAATAAAAAGTTTTGATAAAACAAGAAAATACAATAGAACTACAGAAGTGAAAACTATTAGACTTCTGTGATGCCCAAGACAATCAGGCTCTTCACTCCTACTACGCTGCTTTCCTTTCTGTGATATAAGAATGCTCTTGCTTTTTGCCTCAAAATAGTCTTACAGAACAGAATTAGTTTCCTAGGGCTGCTAAGTACCACAAACTGGGTGGCTTAGGACAGCAGAAATGTATTTTCTTACAGTTCTAGAGGCCAGAAGTCTGAAATCGAAGTGTGGGCAGGCCCATGCTCACCCCGAAGGCACTAAGGAAAGATTTCCTCCCGGCCTCCCCTAGATTCTGGTAGGTCCTTGGCCTATGGTAGCATAACAGCAGACTTCACATGGCATGTCTGTTGAAATTTTTCTTTTTTATGAGCACACCAGTCATTTTCGATTAGGGGCCCAACTACTCTAGTATGACCTCATCTTTAATTATATCCTCAGTGACCCTATTTCCAAATAAAGTCACATTCTGAGGTATTGGAGGTTAGGACTTCAACATATAAATTTTATAGGGAACGTGAGTCAATCCATAACACATACCGATGCAAGCTACACACATACACACACCCCCACACACACCCCTACCATGTTCCACTTTCATTTTGGAGCTCTCCAGAAGACTAGACCAGACTTGGGCCTTTGTATTGCTGCTCATTTTTTGTCCCTCTCTCTTTCTTTAACCTTACATTAATCTCTTCCAGATTCTCAAGTTCACTTGCTTCGTCTTTCCTGCTACCTTCCTTTTGTAGTTATATATTACAATAATTTCTAAGAGCATCTTTTATCTTTTGTTTGGATGCATAAATTGAAACTAGCAAAAGCAGCTGAAGAGGTTCTGTGACCTCCCACCTGACACTAGTTTAGGTGCCTTCTTTGTTCTGCTCAAACCCACAAGCCATCCCCTCAGCACCCCTACCAGTTAAAACCACAGGGCTGTCCAGGCAAACTGCATAGCGAATCCCAATGCACTGCTGTGTGACCATCCTGAGACCCAATACTGACTGCAACATGCAGATGTGGGCCGGTATAATGCCTACCCCTTTCACACCAGTTCCCCTCCCCTTCCTTGTCTTCTCTTGTCATAGGAATGTCATAGGAATATCTTTTTATTCAAATCTTATCTATGTGAGGCCTTCCCTAGCCATTTTATCTAAAATTTCAACACTAGCCCCACTTCCATACTTTATTTTTTCCTAACCACTTATCACTAAAATAATATATATTTCGCTTATTAGCTATCACCCCATTTAAATTTAAGCTCTCCAAGGGCAGGAATTTTTGTCTGCCTTATTTGCCATTATGTCCTCAGTGCCAGAACAAATGCTCACAGAGCAAATGCTCAGTAAAAATCTGTTGTATGAATGAAAGTCTTTTCATTCTTTCTTTCAGAGTTTTTGTCTTTAAAAAGCAAGAATGGTGTCAATATTCTTTTTATAAACTCTAGCACCTTACCAAGTAAAATCAGTTATGCAATAAATATTGATGATGATGACAGCTGCTATCTGTGTTGTTTCTGTCTTAAACTATGAATCTTCTAAAGGGTAGGGACTAGTTTTTGTACTAACTTATTCACTCATTCGGTTAATAGAGATTTATTGAGTGCCTACTGTGTATCAGGCACTATAGTAGGCATTAGGGATAAAGAATAAACTATGGTCCCTGCTCTCAAAAAACTTATATATTAGAAAAATTCCTTTGATGAAACTTCCAGTCATCGATCACATAAATAGCTAGAAAATATACTCCTGATGTCAAAAGAGTTTTCCAGAATAAATCTACTAGTTCTCATGCTCCAGGTTAAGCAATGCTCAGGATTTGATTAGGCCTGCTACAAAGTGAAGGAGGAAATTCTATCCAGAAATACCTATATATTCATGAAGTATCACAGATTTATTTGTGTAACAAATTATCGGGGTAGGGGCAGGTGAAGAGAAGTATCAAGGAAAATGTTTATTAGAAAGGGTCATAAGCACTCCATTTTGACAAGGTTTATAGCAAAACTTACCTCATTTATGCATGTAAACTTCAAAAGGTTAGAAGGTGCTTTAAATTCTGTACAGGAAATGCACTGGGAGGGGCAGAGCAAGAGGAAGTAGAAAGAGAAGAGAAAGAATGTTTCTTTAAAAGATAAATAGGGAACTGATTGCCACTTCTTCCCCATGATGTTCTGAATAGCATTTAAGGGAATCTCACTGGAGTAGTTAACTGGACTTTGCAGTGATAAAAAATGGTTTGTCAGTGAACAGTCTTCTGCCTAAACTCTATAGTTTTGAAAGGCCTCAGTGGGGTTAGGCTAGTCCAGGTTGAACAACTGAAATGTCTTAACCCCTAGCTCACTGTAATCCTATCCCACCCCCTCCTCTCGTTTACTTCCTATATTAACCATTTTCTACATCTTATAAAATCTAAATTTTCTTTTTTCATAGTTTGTCACCTCAAATTACCAATGTCTACATATTGCAAACAATTATAGGCCTAGATTATATACATTTTTTATTTGTTTTGTTTTGTCCACAACACACGGCATGTGGGATCTCAGTTCCCCGACCAGGGATGGATCCTGTGCCCCCTGCATTGGAAGCACGGAGTCTTAACCACTGGACCACCAGGGAAGTCCTATATACGTTTTTCAGATGGGACGAAGCACTTTGCAATCTGTCAGGTAGTTGCTGAGCATCTCTTCTGAGCTCAGCACTGTGCTGGTGCTCTAAGAGATAGGTGTAGGTACGCATCATGCAAAACGAGAGTAGGAACAGTCTATTTCTAAAGTTTCTTCCTATTAGAAAATCGCCTAAATCTGTGAGTACTAACATATAAAGAACACTAGTCAAAGAAGTCAAAGATGGCTTCATAAGATGTGGATGGATAGAATTTTTTTGAAGATATTATGAGAAGAAAGGAATCTATTCCGAGAGAGAAAGAGTATGAGCTAAGGCACAGAGATGTCATATTCATAAGACCATAGAAAGGTACATGTTGAGGCATATTGGGAAATAAGACTGAAAAATGTAGTAAGAGGGACAGATTATGAGGGCCTAAAATAGCCAAAGGAATTTGAACTTGATAAGGTAGGAAATAGGGAACCATTGAAAGTTTCTGAGAAATGGAATGTGGTGAAAACAATATAGGGGGCAGGAGAAGAAGTAGTAGATTTAAAAAAGCAATACTTACTGAGAGCATGTGACATTCTGTCTAGGAGTTAGGTACACAAGGGTGAATAAGAGGGTTTTGGCCCTCGAGAAGTACAGTGGTAGAGACAGACAAGTGAACAGATTACATGCTGTAAGTAATAGGACAGAGTAGTGTGGAAGAATATAGGTAGGACATTTAACCCTGTCATGGAGAGCCTCCTGGAGAAGATGCCATCCAGCAGAGACCTGAAGGAGGAACAGAAGTCAACCAATCAAAAGGCTTTATGTACATGGGCCTGGAGACAAGAGTTTGCTTCTTTGAGGAACCTGCAAGCAGTTGGTGGCTACAGTGAGATGTGCACAGATGTGGGGAAAGGGAGAAGGTCATGGAACAAAATGGACAAGTAAGAGGGATCAAATCTTGTAGGGCCTTGATGGCTGAGGTAAGATATTGGACAGTATCCTGAGGGCAGCAGGAAGCTACTGGAGGGTTTAAAGTTTGAAAATGACATAGTTAAATTTATATTTGAGTAGTTGCAAAGTGGAAAGTGCCTAAGAATGAGGTCTAGACTAGAAGCTGGGAGACTGTTGCAATATTCCAAATGTGAGCTGAACTGAAATAGAAGCAGTAGGGATAGAGAGTAATGGACAGTCCTGAGAAATACTAAGGAAGTAGTATTGGCTTGGTGATTGATCAGATGTTGTTTAGGATTGTTTATTTTAAATATATAGCAGCACTAAGGGTGAGGTATTATTATCTCAGCTTTCCAAATGATGAAACATGTTAAGAGAGGTTAAATAATTTAACTTAGGATCTACAACTAATACATAAAGGAAGCAGAAGTCAAATCAAAGCCTCTCTGACTCAAATCCTCACTGCAATAATGTGTAGATAAATGTGTTGAGGGAAAATACCTTATATTTTGTGTGACCTCAACAGATTAAAAATACTATGTTGTAAAATATTTTTATTTGAAGTGAGTTTCATTGTCTTTAAAATATTTTTTGTGTGCTCCTTCTTCTCTGAACTTTACAAGTTTAAAAGACAGAATCTCTGTGTTACTATACTATTTATGAGTATTGAATAAAGCTACTTTTGATTAAGATAGGCTCAGTTATTCTTGAAATAATATTTGGCCTATTTTAATTTCAGTTGGCTTTGCCATTCTGTTGCATTAAAAGGGGGGTTAGAAGTTTGCTATGCATCTAGGATTCTAAATCATGACATGCAGGGATTCGTTCGTTACATTTGTATGTTTTTAGATGGTTTGGTAAGTACGGATAAACTTTGTTTCCTTTTCTTCCTGTAAACTTCAAATTTTTTTTTTTTTTAAAGGTGAACTTTTTTTTTTTTTTTTTTAATTTATTTATTTATGGCTGTGTTGGGTCTTCGTTTCTGTGCGAGGGCTTTCTCCAGTTGTGGCAAGTGGGGGCCACTCCTCATCACGGTGCGCGGGCCTCTCACCATCGCGGCCTCTCTTGCTGCGGAGCACAGGCTCCAGACGCGCAGGCTCAGCAATTGTGGCTCACGGGCCCACTTGCTCCGCGGCATGTGGGATCCTCCAGACCAGGGCTCGAACCCGTGTCCCCCTCATTGGCAGGCAGACTCCCAACCACTGCGCCACCAGGGAAGCCCTAAACTTCAAATTTAACTCAGTCCTTAAAAGGTTGTTAGTGAGATACCAGCTCAGAAAGTGACATCTCAGTCTACAGACTGCTTACTGAGTTTTGTCACCTCATTTTTTCTTTCATGTTTCATAATAATGAGAAAGTCGTGCCAAAGTAAAATGAATAGGTGGCGTGAGAACATTGAGACCTGATGGCTGAGTACATTACCATGGAGGGAAAGGGAGTTCAAGACACAAGAATGCTGAGTCCTATTCTACCTCTAACCACCTCTGTGGCAGTTAATTTTGTCTTTTGGGATAGTTCGCTGTGTCTCTGGGTCCTACAGTTTGTCTTTGTAAATATTGTAAATTATAATAGGTCTGTCAAGGGGAGAAAACATGAACTGTCTTGCACATTTAAGGAATATTTTCCTCACGGTGCACGGTTCTGATAGAGGCATTCAGTTCTACTACCTAAAATTATCTCCACGCTCCAGCCCACCCACCCATATGTACATATCCTCACAAACTTGCTAGAGAAATCCTCCAAGTCTTAAAACATTTCATTCCTCCTACCCTGGACTGGCCTAAGGCAAAACTGGGAATTAACTGAAATTAGTCTGATGCTCTTGGGATTATTTATGTGTCAAAAACTCTCATGTATCAATAACACTAACATCTAATACTAACCACGTGAGTTAGATATTTTACAGATAAGGAAATGGAGAAACAAGATATTTTAATTAATTTGCCTAGTGTCACATGACCAATAAAAGGTAGAGCTGGAATTTGAACCAAGTCTGTTTGATTTCAAAGTCCACGCTCCTTCCATTTCATCGCATTGCCTCATGTAAACTTGTTTCCTCACCCCTAGCCTCACCTCCACTGTAACACTTCATGAAAAAGAAACACCTGTATTTTATCGTACCTACTTCTCCACACTGGCAAGGTTAACTATCTGGTTCATGAATGATTTTCCTTTCAGAATTAACGGAAGCTAATCTAGTGATCTATGCCAATAGGCTTATAATCATCCATTCCTCTTGTGAAACATATGTAAGCATTTTAAGAGTGGTGTTTTAGATAAAAATAAAGTAATTCAAAAGAGGAGTTCTGATTAGATTATCTTGCTTCCTTCGTACACTTTTTTTTTTTCTTCATATACTTTTGTGTAGCCCAAATCACCAGTAATTGCCCGTTTTCCCTACTTAGGATTTTTCCAGATCCTTTTGAAGTCTCCACCATTTCCTTTTCAGGGGTCCTCTTTTATCTACTTTAAAATTCACCTAAAGACTTCCTTAAGGAGACATATTCTAACTTAATCTCATGCAACCCTGATTAAGAAGTTCTTAGTGCTTATAAAGCTCCTATAACAAAAACTGCTTATTCAGACTTCTGAACAGAAAACCTCATTAACCAGCATGTCTCTTTACCTACAGTTCACTGATAATTGATTCTCATAATGATGATCCTGAAGATTCTAAAGTAGTAAAGACTGAATAAAGTTTGCTTAATGTATTTGTTTCCCATGGCTGCTGTAACAAATTACCACAAAATTATTGGCTTAAAACATCATAGATTTATTAGCTTACAGTTCTGGAGGTCAGAAGTCCAAATTGGAGTTCACTGGGCTAAAATCAGGGTGTTAGAAAGAAGGGCTTTATCCCTTTTTGGAGGCTCTAGAGAAGCATCTGTTTTCTTGACTTTTCTAGCTTCTAGAGGCTGCCCACATTCCTTAGCTTGCGTGCTCCTTCCAGCCTGCAATCACATCCCTTCCTCTCACTCTCCTGCCCATTTCTTTCCCTTTTAAGGGCCCTCATGATTATATTGGGCCCAGTAAAATAATCCAGGATCACCTTCCCATCTCATGATCCTTAATTTCATCACATCTGCAAAGTCCCTTCTGCCATGTAAGGTAATATATTTTTTATTTTTTTCTTTTTCTTTTTATTGAAGTACAGTTGATTTACAATGTTGTTAGTTTCAGGTGTATAGCAAAGTGATTCAATTCTCTCTCTATATGTATATCTATTCTTTTTCAGGTTCTTTTCCATTGTAAGTTATTACAAGATATTGAATATAGGTCCCTGTGCTATACAGCAGGTCCTTGTTTATCTGTTTTACATATAGTAGTGTATATCTGTTCATCCCAAACTCCTAATTTATCCCTCATCTCCTTTCCCCTTTGGTAACAATAAGTTTATTTTCTATGTCTTTGAACCTGTTTCTGTGTTGTAAATAAGTTCACTTGTATCATTTTTTTAATATTCCACATAGAAGTGATATCATGTTATTTGTCTTTCTCTGTCTGACTTACGTCACTTAGTATATAATCTCTAGGTCCAAAGGTAACATACTGACAGGTTCCAGGGACTTGAACGTAGACATCTTGGGGGTGGAGGGGCATTATTCTGCCTACCTTGGTAGTTAATATTAAATTTATTTTGTTCCATTAAATGTATGACAATTAGCAAAAACCTATATGCATAGATGATACATGATATGTATGTGTGAGTGTACATGATAAATTTGTTAGTTATTTAATCATGCTGGAAAATAGACTTTAATTTTTATTTTATATATGTGTTTTAATCATTTCATGGATATACATATTTGTCTTTCTAGATCCACTATCCAGATCCACTCTTTTATGTCCTTTTTTCCTTCCTAGAATCTAGTAATAGTTCTATTGGCTTGGCCAAAAAATTTCTTCAGTTTTTAGCTAAAAATAAAAGACACATTTTTCATGTTCACCAAGAACTTTATTGAACAACGTATTCACCGTTTTGATCCACTCACTACCTTCTGCCATTTTTCAGGCAACTTCATAATTCCATCTTCCCAAAACTTTTTTTATCTTTTTGAGCAAAGAACTGTTCCAGGTGCCTTTTACAGTCTTCCAGGTAATTGAAATTTTTTCCATTAGGAGAATTTTGTAAAGACGGAAATAAATGGAAATCCAAAGGTGCAATGTCTGGTGAATACGGCGGATGAATCAGAACTTCCCAGCCAAGCTGTAACAGTTTTTGCCTGGTCATCAAAGAAACATGCGGTCTTGCGTTATCCTGATGGAAGGTCATGCGTTTTCTGTTGACTAACTCCGGACGCTTTTCGTCGAGTACTGCTTTCATTTGGTCTAACTGGGAGCAGCACTTGTTGGAACGAATCATTTGGTTTTCCGGAAGGAGCTCGTAACAGAGGACTCCCTTCCAATCCCACCATATACACAACAGAACCTTCTTTGGCTGAAGACTGGCCTTTGGTGTGGTTGGTGGTGGTTCATTTCACTTCCCCCGTGATCTCTTCCACTCCACATTATTGTACAGTATCCACTTTTCATCGCCCGTCACAATTTGTTTTAAGAACGGAACATCTTCATTACGTTTAAGTAGAGAATCGCATGTGGAAATATGGTCAAGAAGGTTTTTGTCACTTAACTTATGTGGAACCCAAACATCTAAGAGATGTACATAACCAAGCTGGCGTAAATGATTTTTAACGCTTGATTTGGATATTTTGAGTATGTCGGCTATCTCCCGCGTGGTATAACATTGCTTGTTCTCAATTAATATCTTGATTTGGTCGCTATCAACTTCAACTGGTCTACCCGACCGTGGAGCACCGTCCAGCAAGAAATCTCCAGCACGAAACTTCGCAAACCACTTTTGACATGTTCGATCAGTCACAGCACCTTCTCCATACACTGCACAAATCTTTTTTTGCGTTTCAGTTGCGTTTTTACCTTTCTTGAAATAATAAAGCATAATATGCCAAAAATGTTGCTTTTTTCCTTCCATCTTCAATCTTAAAATGGCTACACAAAATTTCACCAATTTTGATAAGTTTTTTTTTTTAAATGCACTCTGATATGACAGCTGTCGCATACAATCTAACAAAATTGTTTCTAATGAAGTTAAAGACAACTACTAGAGCCATCTTATGGAAAAAAAACTGAACGAACTTTTTGGCTAACACAAAATGTACATTTTCAACAAACATCATTGATTAAGTTGACTCGTATTCCTGAAGTAATCAGACTTGAACCAGGTTTTTATGGTAAATAAACCAATTCATGGTTTTCTGGGAGCAAAACAATTAAAGCAATATGAAAAATTCATATGGAAATTAATTAGAATTTACACTTTGTAATTATCAAGTCAGCAAGTCAGGCTGTTAATTCTGCATTGCTATTTCCATGTAATCATTCATTTATTCAACAAATATTTAATACTAGCCTACTGTCAGCTAAGACTTGAGGATACAACAGTGAACAATAAAGACTTGTTCCTTTATTGAGCAGATTTGAATGAGGAGGACAAACAAGCAAATAAACAAAACATAAAGATGGGATAAGTACTATAAGGGAAGCAGATAAGGAGCTGGGACAGACAAAAATGACAGTGGGGAAGTAATTTATAACATTACATTTTGTGGGCAGGCCACTCTTAGAACATGATAACTAATCTGAGACCTGAAGATAAGAAGCTCATCACACAAAAAGCCACAGGAAGAACTCTTCAGGCAGAGGGAGCTGCAAGTGCAAAGATCCAGAGGCAGGAAAATTGTGGCTACGTTTTAGGAAATAAAAGAAGGCCAGAGTAACTGAAGCCTAGTAGGTAGAGGAGAGTGGCAAAAAATGATGTTGCAGAGGTAGTGAAAAGTCCATTAATGCTGAATTTGGGGCTTTAATGGGTGCAAAAAAAAAAAAAAAAGCCCTCTGTGGTATTCCAGAATTTTAAAACAAGTGGGATATAGGACTCAGGAGTCAGATTAGATAGAGGTCAAAATAGCATCTGTATTACTGATTCTGATGATTGGAGAATTCAGCCAAATGGGCTTCCTAATACTCCTCCCATTGCTATCACCTCCCCTGTTTTCCCCAGCAGAGCTGAAGTGCAGGCTTTCCCTCTAAGGGCAAGCTAGTTACTAAAGGGCAGAGGAGAATTAAGCCATTCTGAAAGAAAGAACCCAAGAAGTCTCTGAGCCACGCATTCTCAATTCCCGTTGCCATCTCACCAGTGAGATAATTCCCTCTTCCTACTCCGGGGAAGGAGTACTAAGGGATGAGAGTGGAGGGGGCAGTTGCTGAGAGAGAATGGGACTATTTCCATGATTTTCTCCCTGCTGAGAGAAAGTTCTCTCCTTTCTATGGACTGTGTGGAGGGGAGGGGAAAAATAAATATTACCCTTACAGTTCCATCAGATGGGTCTTACAGGCCACGATATAGAGTTTGAATTTCACTCTAAATACAAACAACAAGCAGTGAAGGGTTTTCAGTAGTGTAGTTACATAGACTGATATACAATTTGGAAAGATCACCTTGGCTGCTGTGGAGACAAGTCAAAATAAGAAGAGCATCTAGCAGGAAGAGTTACTGCCTCCTAGATGATTTGAGAGATGGTATGGCTTATATCAGGGCAGTGGAGGAGGAAAGTAAGAGGATTAGAGGTCTAGAGGTAGAAAGGCTGTACTTGCTGATGAATTAGATTTAGGGCAGCCAGTCAAGGAGGAATTAAGGCTAAGTAATTAAGGCTAATTAAGGCTGAGATTTCTGGTTTAAATGACTGCGTGGATGGTGGAGCCATGTATTCAATTGGGAAAACTGGGAAAGAAATAAGACGGCAACAGAATTACAGTCCTTGGATTTGGCAAAGAAAAGATTGTTGGTGATTCTGCAAGAGTAATTTTTGTGAACACCAGGAAGTGAAACCAGATTTAGAATTTGAAGGACTGATAGATAGGTGATTGCCTGTGTACATTTTTAAAAGAAATTTTACCACGGAGGTGAGCAGAGAAATGGCATAATAAGGGAGATAAGTGATGTTTGAAGTTTTTTTGTTTTTACACTGAAGTGAATGGAGTGATGAAGTGATGCAGAGTAGAATAACTGGAGGTACAAAACCTTTGGAAAGGCAAGGGGGAATGGGACCCAGAGTTCTAACTGGGTAATGGGCCTGAGAGACGGACACCTGAAGTGAATCTCTGTAACAGGAGTAAAGATACAGATACAGGTGGCCTGGTAGATTTGATGGCAGGAAGATGGAGGGCCCCCACTGAGTAACTTCTGTTTTATTTATGAAGCGTGAGGGCACATCATTAATGGAGGGTAAGGGGAGATAAGCGATTTGAGGAGAGAAGAGAAAACATGAAGTAGTTGTGTCCAAAATTATGAATTCTAAGCTAATGCAGAAATTAAGTACTATTACTGGGCAGTGTTTAATGCCCATGTGAGGTGTGTAATTATCAATGAAAAGTATAATATATCAGTTTGGTTATTTTCCTCAACGTTTCCTTGTTTATTAGATTCTGATATGGTCAAAGAATGGTTGTAGTGCAGTTAATAGTGCATGTGAGCTAAAAAGATAAGATATTTGAAATTTGTATTTCAGAGGTAGTTCCGTTTACTCTAGGCATGACCATGGGAACAGGTGGCTGAAGAGGAGAAGAGGAAAAGTTAAGAAGTCAAGGAACGAAGAGGAAAGGTATAGGCTAGGTCATCCACATGCACAGTGAAATCACAGAGCATGCTGACAAAAATAGGAGCGGAGTGTGAGCCGGGGCTAGGTGATCTATGAGTGAAGAGGAATGGCCGAGAGATCAGCAGATGGCAGCAACATGATTTAGAGAGGAATACAGACAGATGGCATGAGCTTCAGGAGAGCAGAGGTCTCTGAAGGAGGACAGTGGGGAGAGAGGAGAACACCTACTCTATCTATTGGCTCCGTAGTAGGTGGAGTGTGAGGGGGAAAAGCAGATTTCACTCGAGAGGCCTGTAGGGTAAAGTGTCCTCAACTGGAAAGTCAAAAGATGGAAGGGAAGATTTCCTGAAGATTGAGAATGTAACAGATGGTTTTGTTATCAGTTGCTGCTTACTAAACCACACCAAACTCACTGGCTTAAAATAGCAATTTTATTATCTCTCAGGATACTTCAGATTGACTGTGCTCAGCCGGGTGATTCTTCTTCTTTTTTTTTTTTTTTAGAGTGCATGCATTTAAAAAAATTTTTTTTTAATTAATTAATTAATTAATTTATTTATTTTTGGCTGTGTTGGGTCTTCGTTTCTGTGTGCGGGCTTTCTCCAGTTGCGGCGAGCGGGGGCCACTCTTCATCGCGGTGCGCTGGCCTCTCACTGTCGCGGCCTCTCCCGTTGCGGAGCACAGGCTCCAGACGCGCAGGCTCAGTAGTTGTGGCTCCCGGGCTTAGTTGCTCCACGGCATGTGGGATCTTCCCAGACCAGGGCTCGAACCCGTGTGCCCTGCATTGGCAGGCAGATTCTTAACCACTGCGCCACCAGGGAAGCCCCTGGGTGATTCTTCTGATTCACATGATGTCATATGGGGCTGAAGCTATTGGGAGCTTTGATTGGGCTGGAAAATCCAATTAGCTCATTCACATATCTGGTGTCTTAGTGGAGATGACTGGAAAGCTGGGCTCACTTGGGATACCAGTGCATCTCTCTCTCTCTTATCTCAGGGTTTTTCCTTCTCCACACGACTTCTAACATGGCAGCTTAGGCTTCCCAAAAGCACAAAAGTGGAATCTGCCAGACCTTGAGGCTTAATACCCAGAGCTGGCACATCATCATCACATTCTATTGATTAAAGTGAGTCATGGGACCAGTCCAGATTCAAGGGAGGGGTCTCACAATAATGTCAATACCAGGAATTGTGATTCATTGGTAGCCATCTGTGGTGATTAGCTTACCATAAGAAATTTGTTGATTCAGACTCAAACTTTTTAGAGGGCAGAGAGGAAAGGTTGAGATGGGATTCAGTCAGATTAGGAGATGACAGAGCAGTACGGGAATGGAAGAGCAGGTTATAATGGATGATGAAGGGACTTGTACTTCCAAAGATGACTGAAATAAAGAGGAATTTGAGGCATGATGCGACTCGTTCTACTAAAGCAGTGATCTCCAAATTTCTTTTTGATTATGCACCCCTAAGTAAAAAGTTTTGAACAATTTAATACATTATAATTACATAATTATTAATTATATATATTTAATAATGTTCTGTAATGTGTACTTTGTAGAACTTAAAATAGAAATTAAGAATGATTAGATAAAAAAGATTAAATAATATTTTTCATATTACTTTATTCTATTTATCAATGGTTCAACAGCCTCCTTGCCCTTTCTGGTGAGAGCAATTTGGTTGACAATTCCTCATCAATTAAAAAAATTTTGTTTTAATACCTTGTGATATAGTGGCTCAGTAGTCTGGTTCTAAGTTCAGTTTATTCCCATGTTGGTTTTAATGGCTATTTTAGCTGAAAGAGCTTTCTCACAAAAATAAGTCCAGCGAGATGGAAGAAGTACACCATTAGCTGTGCCTGCTAAATCATGATACTCATTTTTCAAACCCATCCCCAATTATGCAAAGGGTTTTGTTGAAATTCAGCTAGCCAACATATATCATCCCCAATATCAGTCAGTCATTCTTACAAACTAATCAGAAGTTATTGCATTTTTATATTTTTAAGAAATGGGTTCAAAACCCACTGAAACTACTCATTTTTTAAAGTGAGATTAAAGGAGGATCTTTAAGGAAGATTTGTTAAAAACAGTCTTAAAAACTCAATTTCCAAGTTTTTGTGTGCAGATATTAAGAGTTTTACATTTAAATTGTTTTCAACAACAAAATTACATAACAATGGAACATTTCCAAGTATCTATTTTAAAAATGCTCTCTCCTTAGCCCAAATGTCTTTTGAGCAGCAGTTACTTTCTCCTTCATTATGAAAAATGTCACCTTTACCTTGAAGAAACTGATTAAGAGTATTATTTTTTCAAAAATATCTGACCGTCACTTGCGTTCATAGAAAAAGTTAGCAAATTGGGCACACTTGTCAAGCTTACTTGACAAGATAAGTGTTATTCAGCTTTCAGTTGGACAGTCCTTTCTCTAAGAAAACCAGTATACTGGTTACTGTGTGGTAAAAAGATTTTCATGGTCAGCCCTTGCTTATTACAAGGCTCCACTATTATTTTAAAGATCTTACTTTATTAAAAAATTAATCACATTGACAACATTCTGTGTAGCACACAAACCATGGTACAGTATCATACATAGAAAGGAAATCAATGCATAGCATCCTGATGCTATGTATTTGACTTGTGGAGCAAGTGAGGACAGGAGTGTCAGTCAGTACATTGAGTATTAGAAAAGCATAAGTCCCTTCATATTTTTTAGGTACAAAATAAATGTGTCACGTCTAATATTTTACTCGTGCTCCCCATTGCTTTGTTTTGCACCTTCCATTTTGGAAACCATATTCTCTGAGCAGGATGAAGAGGAGGGACATTTGGTTTGGCAGCATGGTCCTAAGCAAAACAGTAAAACAGTGACTTTGGGGTGACTTCTCCTTCTGACAACACTCGGTATAGTAGAGACTTCATGTTAAAACATCCCATTGCAGTGCAATTATTAAGCACCAACTATATGCAGACAATGGTTATAACAATGACTTTTACATTGGAAGACAGGTGATCCAACTTTTGGTCTTCAGGTACGTATTATATACATTTATAAATTCACTCATTCACTTAATATATTTTCCATAACTTTTGGCACATATTTTAGAAGTGAGGTAATATTGATATGAGTTTCAAGGATTTACCAAAGATTACACTTACTGTGGGTGGCGAATATTAAGCTATATGCTTAAGGTATTTTCTATCTAAAATACTTCCTTTAAGAAGCTCTTCAGTTACTAAGATGGAATTTAATCAGGCATAAAATGCTAAAAACAAAAACAAAATACAAAAGTCCCCCCAAAACAAAAAGCACAACAGGACTTGTACTATCAGGGAAAAGCACGAACATTCAGATGCCAGAGTTGGGTAGCAGAGTATGCTGAGTTCAGAAATGACTTGGGGTCGGGGGGCAGGTGGTTTGCAGCAGCAGAGGAATCAGTCAAAGGAAGGAAGTCATTGGAAACACTTGTCTTCTTAGAACAAATAAGCATACTGGGCTAGCTGCTCACAGGCAAATCCTAGAATTTCTTCAAATAGCAACATAGGAAAAGGATATCTTATTGGTTGTTTGGGAATGATTATAAAGTAGACATTGGATGTAGGAGTCTGGAACACAGTGGAGAAGAAGAGGTCATGCTCTGCTTTTCCTCTTAGCTCAGAGCTCCTTCTCCTCTGCTCACCTCAGCGTGAGGTGGGCCCTCTTCTCTTCCCTTCTTTCTCTTCCTTTCTCTCCTTTACACACTATCCCCACTTGACACTGAGTTCCAGATTTGTATATCCAGCTACCTACCATACTTCTTCTTGCTTGTTTTATAAACATTTCAAATTTGATATAGCCAAAAAAGAAATTTCAATCATCCTTTCATCTCCAATCTGATTCTTTCCTAATCTTTACCATCTCATTTTGTTTAAACCAAAAACCTAGAACTCATCATTTACTCTTCCCTTTCACTCTGTGTTCCTTACGACCTGCCTCCACCTCCCCACCCCAATCCATCTGATTCTCCTTCTTTCAAAACATATATTTCACATCTGTCCACTTCTCTGTTACACAACCCTGGTCCAAACCACCATCTTCTCATGCCTAGATTTCTCTAAGGGTCTCTGACTTTTTCTCTTGCCCCTTACAATCTAATTTCTACACAGCAGCTGGAGTCATCATTATATAAAATGTAAATCAGATCCATCACTCCCCTGCTAAAACCCCCCCCCAAACTTCCTACCTCACTTAGAAGAAAGCCCAAACTCCTTACCCTGGCTTACAAGGCCTCATGTAATCTATCCTGCTTGCATCTTTGTCATCATTTTAAACCCTTTTCCCCCTTACACTGCCTTTCTTTCTGTTTCCTAAAAATGCCAAGTTCATTCCTGCCTGAGAGCCATTGAACCAGATATTCCCCCAGCCAGGAATGCTCTCTCCATAACTGCTTCCTTCTTGTCATTCAGGTCACAGCTCAATTACTGTAGAGGAACTCAGTTGCCTCACCTAAATAATGTACGCAGACCGACAAATCTAAAGTAATCAGTTACTCCATCACATCACTCTGTTTTATTTTCTTTATAGCCTTATTGTTATCTGATATTTTCTTGTTTTATTTGTTTGTTTTCTCCCTGTATTAGAATGTAACAATAGTAAGAATAAGGATTTTTATCTTTCTTGTAAACTGGCACTGTTAGAACAATGTCTAGAATGATTTTCTTTTAAACATCAATTGCATGCTCTAATTTAGTGCCCTGGAAGAGACAGCTTTAAAGATAGAATATCACAAGCCTCATTAAAAGTGTCTCACATCTAATGCTGTTTAATGGGAGATGGGCCATATCCAGCAACAGTTGTTTGGTAGCGGGAAGGATGTCTAATGGAACAGCTGTTTTCAAAAGAATCTTAATAGCTTTAGACTTCTGATTCAGGGAGATGAATGAATAGACGCAAGGAGCTCTTCTGAGCATGTGCTACGCTGGTGACAGTGATAGGATTATACAGGAGATAAGACTGTGGAAGAGAGCCAACTCATTTGTCCAGCTGATTGTACTATGAGCGGTTGGGAGAATAGAACACAAGAGATAATATTAAAATAGAAATCACAGGAGAACTACAAGTTACAGATGGATAGAATCCAAATCAATTGCACAAACAGAGATCAGTTACTATAAAACATGATTCAGGCCTTCAAGGAAATTCACAATATAAAAGTGGAAGTGAATATATACATAGTTAAATGGAATCCAAAATTCATCTTGGACTAGCCTCAGGCACACCTTCAAGCCAGGCCACTCAGTTTTAGCCTTTAAATAAATCCAACTGTGAGAGAATTGCTTAGAAATAGCCTTACTAAAGATTTAATGAGAAAACAGAAGGAGTCATATAGCAAAATAGCCTAAAACTCTGCTCTTTCTCTTTCTTATAACTGCCTTATTCCTTCCTCAGAATCTCCTCAGCAGCCTTTCTAATCACTTAGTCCTCTTTTTCCCCTTCCCCTTTCTCTAGCCAGCTTGCATCATATCCTCAGCAAACCAAAATCTAATTGTCAGCCAAACTATGACCACCTATTGTTTCTCAAACGAATTTAGGATGGTCGGCATAGGGGTGTGGGTGGGGAAAATGACTCAACTCTTATGCCACAGATATGTCTGGAAAATGGAAAATAATTCAATATTATTAGAGTTTAAGTTTCACAATGGGGTTTAGTTGGAAATAAATTTGAAAAGGTAGCTCAGGGCATGATTAGCCTTGAATGTCACCCCAAATATTTTTATTTTGGAGGTCAATAGGGAATTCTGAAGATTTTTGAACAGAGATGTTTCATGATCAGATTTGAATTATAATAAGATAAGCCTGGGAACAATATGAGGGATGAATTAGAAAAATAGTTCACCAAAGACAGGAATAATTTGCAACTATTTTAAAGTTATTCAGTGACGAAGTTATAAAATAGAGTAATGGAAATGACATGGAGAAGATGATTTCTAAATACATTTAAAATTCAAGAATCTTCAGAATTTTAACTTTGGTTAGATGTAGAAGGTGGAGAGGGTTCTCTTGTTTCTAGCTTTGGCAACCAGTAGGCGAATGATGCAATTAACTGAGTTAGGGAGTATAGACAATGAACAGCTGCTCTATCTTTGTGTGTATTTTATGATTTGTTTTTGTGGGCAGAGATAATGATTTAGATGTCAAACCAGACAAGTGTGAGTAGGAAAGCAACACACCCACATGAAGATGTACAGCATTTAGAAATGCATGTGTGAGGTTTAAAGGAAAGGTCAAAGTGAGAGGAAATTAGCTGTACAGAATGATGATGAAAGCTATGGAAGCAGATAAATGATGCATGAGCAAGTGTGAAGCTGGGAGAAAATAGTGCTAAGAACATGTACATAAGGAAGTATTACATTTAAGATATTTGTGGGAAAATAGGAACAGATAAACAGATTGACTAGAGTTGTCAGAAGGAGAAGGACTGTTGATAAAAAGAAGACCATTATTTTTGAAAAAGTGAGAACTTAGGATAAAGAATTAGGATATATGATGTACAAGTAGTTGTGGAAATCTGATATAGCATAGGTTTTTTTAAAACATTTTTTTATACCTTTCTTTTAAAAAAATAAATTTATTTATTTTTGGCTGCGTTGGGCCTTCGTTGCTGCACGCAGGCTTTCTCTAGTTGTGGTGAGCGGGGGCTACTCTTTGTTGTGGTGCGCGGGTTTCTCATTGCGGTGGCTTCTCTTGTTGTGGAGCACGAGCTCTAGGCACGCAGGCTTCAATAGTTGTGGCACGCGGGCTCAGTAGTTGTGGTTCACGGGCTCTAGAGTGCAGGCTCAGTAGTTGTGGTGCACAGGCTTAGTTGCTCTGCGCCATGTGGGATCTTCCCGGACCAGGGCTCGAACCCATGTTCCCTGCATTGGCAGGCGGATTCTTAACCACTGCGCCACCAGGGAAGTCCTACCATAGGTTTTAATCGCAAGGTTTAATTATGATAAACTGTTCACAGTTATAAGCCTGATTATAAAGAAGTAGGGGCGGGGGTGATAAAGGGGGATGAGGGAGAAGCTTCAGCCATGATGTTGAAAGATAAAGAATTCCCATTTTTCAGGGCCTTTTTCTACAAGTCTAGGAATCTAAATTAGACCTCTCTGCTTTCTCCATATATTCTTTTTTTTGGCAAAAATTTGTATTATAGTTGATTTACAATATTGTGTAAGTTTCAGGTATACAGCACACATACATATTCTTTTTCAGATTCCTTTCCTCTATTGGTTATTTATACATATATATGTGTGTGTGTGTGTGTGTGTGTGTGTGTGTGTATATATATATATGTATTACATCTTCTTTATCCATTCATCTGTCAATGGACAATATTTAGGTTGGTTCTATATTTTGGTTATTGTAAATAGTGCTACAATGAACACTGGGGTGCATTTTTTAAAATAAATAAATTTATTTATTTATTTATTTATTTACAGCTGTGTTGGGTCTTCGTTGCTGTGCACAGGCTTTCTCTAGTTGTGGCGAGTGGGGGCTACTCTTCTTTGCAGCACACAGGCTTCTCATTGTGGTAGCTTCTCTTGTTGCGAAGCACGGGCTCTAGGGGCACAGGCTTCAGTAGTTGTGGCACGCGGGCTCAGTAGATGTGGCTCGCGGGCTCTAGAGCACAGTCTCAGTAGTTGTGGCGCACGGGCTTAATTGCTACGCGGCACATGGGATCTTCCCAGACCAGGGCTCGAACCCATGTCCCCTACATTGGCAAGCAGATTCTTAACCACTGTGCCACCAGGGAAGTTCCTGTATGTGTATTTTTGAAGTATGGTTTTCTTCAGATATATGCCTAGAAGTGAGATTGCAGGATCATATGGTAGCTCTATTTTTAGTTTTTTAAGGAACATCCATACTGTTCTCCATAGTGGCTGCACCAATTTACATTCCCATCAACAGTGTAGGAGGGTTCCCTTTTCTCTACACCCTCTGCAGCATTTATTATTTGTAAGCTTTTTGATGATGGCCATTCTGACTGGTGTAAGGTGATACCTCATCGTAGTTTTGATTTGCATTTCTCTAATAATGAGTGATGTAGAGCATCTTTTCATGTGCCTGTTGGCCATCTGTATGTCTTCTTTAAAGAAATGTCTATTTAGGTTTTTGCCCATTTTTTGATTGGGTTGTTTTTGGTTTTTTGATATTTCGAGCTATATGAGCTGTTTGTATATTTTAGAAATTAATCCCTTGCTGGTAGCATCATTTGTAAATGTTTTCTCCCATTCTGTATGCTGTCTTTTCATTTTGTTGATGGTTTCCTTTGCTGTTCAAAAGCTTTTAAGCCTAATTGGGTCCATTTGTTTATTTTTGCATTTATTTCTTTTGCTTTAGGAGACAGACCCAAAGAAATATTGCTATGATTTATTTCAAAAAGGCTTCTGCCTATGTTTTCCTTTAGGAGTTTTATGGTTTCCAGTCTTACATCTAGGTCTTTAATCCATTTTGAGTTTATTTTTGTGTATGGTGTCAGGGAGTGTTCTAATTTCATTGTTTTACATGTAGCTGTCCAGTTTTCTCAGCACCACTTATTAAAGAGACTGTCTTTTCTCCATTGTATATCCTTGCCTCCTTTGTCATAGATTAGTTGACCATAGGTGCCTGGGTTTATCTCTGGGCTTTCTATCCTGTTCCATTGATCTATATTTCTGTTTTTGTGCCAGTACCAGATTGTCTTGATTACTGTAGCTTTGTAGTATAATCTGAAGTCAGGGAGTCTGATTCCTCCAGCTCCATTTTTCTTTTTCAAGATTGCTTTGGCTATTCAGGGTCTTTTGTGTTTCCATGCAAATTAAATTTTTTTTTTTCCTAGTTCTGTGAAAAATGCTATTGGTAATTTGATAGGGATTGCATTGAATTTGTAGACTGCCTTGGGTAGTATCATCATTTTGACAATATTGATTCTTCCAATCCAAGGACATGATCTATCTTTCCATCTGTTTGTGTCTTCTTCGATTTCTTTCATCAGCATCTTATAGTTTTTGTAGTACAGAATCTTTTGCCTCCTTAGGTAGGTTTATTCCTAGGTATTTTATTCTTTGATTCAGTGGTAAATGGGATTGTTTTCTTAATTTCCCTTTCTGACCTTTCATTGTTAGTGTATAGAAATGCACAGATTTCTGTGTATTACTTTTGTATCCTGCAACTTTACCAAATTCACTGATGAGCTCTGGTAGTTTTCTAGTAGTTTTTTCTGATAGCATCTTTAGGATTTTCTATGTATAGCATCATGTCATCTGCAAACCATGACAGTTTTACTTCTTTTCCAATTTGGATCCCTTTTCTTTCTTTTTCTTCTCTGATTGCCATGGCTAGGACTTCCAAGACTATGTTGAATAAAACTGGTGGGAGTGGACATCCTTTCTTGTTCCTGATCTTAGCGGAAATGCTTTCAGTTTTTCACCATTGAGTATGATGTTAGCTGTGGGTTTGTCACATATGGCCTTTATTATGATGAGGTATGTTCCCTTTTTTTTTTGAACTGAAAATTAAATTTTATTTATTTAATTATCGAGGGGGAAGTTGACAATAGTAATTTGGTTAAAAAGCTTATATTCTTGATCAGGGTTTAGCAAACTTTTTCTGTAAAGGACCAGATTGTAAATATTTTAAGCTCTTTGTGAGCCATACTATTTCAGTCCCAACTACTCAACTTCGCCATTGTAGAATAAAAGCAGCCATAGACAATACATGAAAAAAATGGGCATGAGTGTGATCCAATAAAATTTTATTTACAAAACTGATGAGGGGCTGGATTTGGTCCATAGGCTAAAGTTTTTTTACCCCAGTTTCTGATCAGTCATGCAAGTGAGATTGATATCTGGTTAGGGTGGGCATGTTTGATCTTGGTGTAAGTATGAACTATAAATCTCCCACAGAGCTAGTCCAGTTTCGTCCAGGTGAAAATCACTTTTATCTTCATATCTTGATCTAGGTGTGGTAAATATCAATCTAGTGATCTTTGAAGATCCAAAAAATGAGGGAGTATTGTGAAACCAGCAAGGGCACTTTTGGTTTTGTTGAGGTAGAGACCTGCATGATTAACTGAATACCCACAGGACCTTTGATGTTCCTTGGAATCTTGACAACTGCATGCAGTTTTTGCACCTCCTTCATTATCTTTTTACTCTCCAATTTAATTGATCAATATATGTTAACAAATAGACCAGTCCCATGATATGTTTTAGTTAGAAGAAAATTACCTGTCTTATTTGTTTGTATTAATCCACAATTTGCTTACATGCCATTATTAATCACTACAATTAAAATGGGCTGAAAACACTCAGGATGAGTTACTATTACTTTTTCGCTATTTAATCAACATTTTCCTGTGTGCTTTATTCAATTAGGCTCTCTCCTTTAGTCATAGTTAAAAATACAATATGTGTTCATTCATTCATTCATTGGAATCTCATTGAGTGCCATGTGTGAAGCACAATGCAATGTGCTGTAAATACAAAGATAATCCTGCTTAATCTTTGCCCTTGAAATGCTCTCTGTCAAGGCATAATAGAGCTTCCAGAGGGAGGGAGTGGTCAACAGTACCAAATATGGCACAAAGGTCAATCATGAGAAGAGAACAGAGGCCACTGTATTTAGCGGTAAAAAAACACACAGAGAGCCATTTCTATAGCGTGTCAGTTAAAGTGCACATACTCTTGGATCCTTCAAACTCTTCCTATGCTACAATGCTCAGATTCCTAACAATACAGCCCAAGGGCACAGTGTTTCTTTGTTCCTCCACAGAGGCTATATGATAAACTCTAATTTCCAGGTGGCTTGTACCTGAGAGCTATATTAGTTAGGATTCTTAGTTGTAAGCAATAATACCAGCTCTGCTAGGCATCAGCAGAAAAGGATTTTAGTAAAGGATATTGGATACCTCTCAAAATTTCTGGAAAGAAAGGAGAATCAATCATGGAAGCTACACAAATAGGAACTAAGTCGGGAGCCTTGTAAAGACACATTGCCTAGACACTGCATTTTTTAAGACTATTTTTTAGAGGAGTTTTAGGTTTACAACAAAATTGAGAGGAAGATACAGAGATTTCTCACATACCTTTTTCCCCATACATGCATAGCCTCCATTATCAACATCACTCACCAGAATGGATCTTTTTTTTTTAACCAAGGATGAACCCACATTGTCACATCATAATCACCCAAAGTCCACAGTGTAACTTAGGATTCATGTTTGGTGTTGTACATTCTATGGGTTTGGACAAATGTATAATGTACGTATAATGTATAATGACAAATAGTCATCATTATAAAATAATACAGAGTATTTTCATTACTCTAAAAATCCTCTGTGCTTTGTGTATTCATCTCTGCCCTCTCTGACTTCTGGCAATCCCTTAACTTTTTATTGTCTCTATATTTCTGCCTTTTCAAAAAAGTCATATAATTGGAACTATACAGTATGTATCTTTTTCAGATTGTTTTCTTTCACTTAGTAATACGCATTTAATGTTCCTATGTGTCTTTTCATAGCTTAATAGCTCATTTCTTTTTAGTGCTGAATAATATTCCGTTGTCTGGACGTACCATAGTTTGTTCATTTGCCTAATGAAATACATCTTTGTTGCTTCCAAGATTTGGCAACTATGAATAAAGCTGCTACAAACACCTATGTGTAGGTTTTCGTGTGAATATAAGTTTTCAACTGCTTTGGATGAATACCAAGGATCACAATGACTGGATTATTGGTAAGAATATGTGTAGCTTTGTAAGAAATTGCCAAAATTCCAAAAGTCTTCCAAAATGGCTGTAACATTTTGTATTCCCAGCAGTGATATATGAGAGTTCCTGTTGCTCCACATCGTTTCCAGCATTTGGTATCATCAGTGTTTCGGGTTTTGGTCATTCTAATAGGTATGTAATGGTATCTCATTATTGTTTTAACTTGCAATTCTCTAGTGGCATATGATGTGGAGCATCCTTTCACAGGAATTTGTCATCTATATATCTTCTTTGATTATTGTCTGTTCAGATCTTTGGCCCATGTTTTAATCAGGTTATTACTAAGTTTTAAGAGTCCTTTGTGTATTTTGGATAATAGTCTGTTATCAGATGTGTCTTTTGCAAATATTTTCTCCAAGTCTGTGGTTTTTTTCTTCTCATTCTCTTGAATTGTTCTTTTTTTTTGTTTTTTGAAATTTGACTTTTTCCAAATCTTCTATCACTAAAATAACTTTCTTTGGCTAGTATTTACATGAGATATCTTTTATTTTCAGTTTTTGTGTGTGGTCTTTTAGTTTAGTGCATTGCTAGCAACATAGAGCAAGGTTTGTTGCTTTATCCAACCTAATAATCTCATTGATTACTATTTCTGGTATATCTGCAAGGACTTTAACAGTCTTATTTTATATTTTATGCCTACCATTCTTTTTCTATTGCTTAATTTTTTTTTTCTGCCTTCTCTTGGTCCAAAAGTTTTCTATTCTCCACTTTTTGTCTGCTGAGTCATTTATTACTGATTATATATTTTGTCTATTAGTTATAATCCTTACTTTTTCAGCATAATATTTAACTATAAATATTTCTTACAGATTTTAAGTTATCTGGTGTTTTTATTTTTCAAACATAAAATGATCTTAGTATGCTTCAGTTATCCATTATTGTACTCTCCAATCTCATGATTGTTTGACTTTTTTTAATACAAAAGTAGTTTTTTTTTTTATAGTCAGTACTAAATTTAGTTTCATTAATTAAAAAAAATATGGAATGTTTCATGAATTTGTGTGTCATCCTTGTGCGGGAGCCATGCTAATCTTCTCTGTATTGTTCCAATTTTAGTATATGTGTTGCTGAAGTGAGCACTTCATTAATTTTTTAAATTGTAGTTGATTTACAATATTAGTTTCAGGTGTACAGAAAAGTGATTCACTTTTATATATATATCTATTTCAGATTATTTTCCATTATGGGCTATTACAAGATATTGAATATTGTTCCCTGTGTTATATAGTAAATCCTTGTTGCTTATCTATTTTATTTATAGTAGTGTGTATCTGTTCATCCCATATTCCTAACTTATCCCTTCCTCTCCCCCTTTCCCCTTTGGCAACCATCAGTTTGTTAATTTCTAATACACCATTTAAAAAAGTCTTATGCATCTTCTGGTTTATTTTACTTATTGCTGAAAGACATCCTTCACTATTTCTTTCATTGACAGTCCATAAGTAGTATTCGCTCTCAGTCTTTGTGTATCTGAAAATGTAATTATTTTGTTTTACTCTTGAATGATAGTTTGACTGTACATAAAATTTTAGGTTAACAATTATTCTTTTCCTCAGTGCTTTAAAGCTATCATTTCATTGCCTCTGTTGCCTATTATTATTGATGAGAGGCCTGCTATAGGTTAAAATGTGTTCCTCTTCTCTCTCTGGTAGCTTTTAATATTTTTTCTTTATTCTTTTCTAAAATTCAGGTTCATTGAGGTATATTTTACACACAATGAAATTCAGTCTTTTTATGTGTACAGCTCAGTAATATAGAACATTTTCATTAAACCCAAAAGTTCTTTCATGCCCCTTGTTATGCAACCCCTCTCCCATCTCCAATCTCTGACAATGATCTGATTACTGTCTCTATGAATTTGCCTTTCAGAATGTTACATAAATGGAATTCTACAGAATTTTTATTTGATTTCTATCACTTAGTATGATGGGTTTTGCAGGTTCATTTATATTATTTCATGCACTAGTACTTTTTGTGTCTTTTTATTGCTGAGTTGTATTCCACTGTATGGATGTTTCACAATTTGTTTATTCATTCACCATTCACCAGTTGATGAATATTTGAGTTGTTTCCAGTTTGGGGGCTATTATAAATAGATCTATAAACATTCTCCAATAAAAAATTTGTATCAACATATGCTTTTATTTCTCTTAGGTCAATATTTAGGAATGTGATTGCTGGTTCATACAAGAAGTGTTTGTTTTACTTTACAAAAAATTGCCAAGGTATTTTCCAAAGTGGTTGTCCAATTTTACATTCCTACTAACAATGTAGGAGAGGTCTATTTGCTTCTTTTTTTTCAGTTGCTTCTTGTACCTAATTATATTTTTATTTTTATTATTTATTTATCTTTATTTGTTTATTGGCCACACCTTACAGCATGTGGGATCTTAGTTCCCAGACCAGGGATCAAACCCATGCCCCCTACAGTGGAAGCATGGAGTCTTAACCACTGGACCACCAGGGAAGTCCCTTTTTATTTTTTTAAATTTATTTATTTATTTATTTTAAAGAAATTCACGTTCTTTTATTTATTTATTTATTTATTTATTTATTTATTTATTTATTTATTTATTTATTTATTTATGACTGTGTTGAGTCTTCGTTTCTGTGCGAGGGCTTTCTCTAGTTGCGGCAAGTGGGGACCACTCTTCATTGCGGTGTGCGGGCCTCTCACCATCGTGGCCTCTCTTGTTGCGGAGCACAGGCTCCAGACGCGCAGGCTCAGTAGTTGTGGCTCACGGGCCCAGTTGCTCCGTAGCATGTGGGATCTTCCCAGACCAGGGCTCGAACCCGTGTCCCGTGCATTGGCAGGCAGATTCTCAACCACTGCGCCACCAGGGAAGCCCTAAATTTATTTTAATTTATATCTCTTTCTTTTAAATAAATTTCTTTGTCCCAAAGTTCTATTTTTGGGGTGAATAATCTCAATATCATCTTTAAGTTTGCTAATTCTCTCTTTGTATCCATTAATACTATCTAGAGTTTTATTCCATTTATTGAGTTTTTAAAATCTCAATAGCTTTATTTTTAATTTCTATTAAATTCTCATATTTATCTTTTTTCTTCATTTTTCTCTTGTTTCAAATTTCTTTTTATTTTTTAAAAGCAAATTATGTCTTCATTTATATCAATGAACTTGCTAAATATTTAATATCTTCGTTAGACTATTCTCTAAATTAATTTCTTCTGGGATGGATTCCTCTGTTGATTTTATTGCTGTTGTTCTTGGAAATATATATATTTTGAACTTTTACTTTGCATTTCTCTCTTACTTTCTCTACTTCTGTGCTCACCCCTGCTTCTCTGGTGGTTGTATTGTTGCCTCTGCCCAGATCCTCAGGCCAAAATCAGGTTTTATAATAGTTTGGAGTCCTTGCTACCTGTTGATTTGGCAATATTGCGGATTTGTTCATCAAGCCAGCTAATGACTTGCTTTTCTTCACATTTGAGGAGCTGTGCCTACTGTTTTCTTTGCCTAGGCCTGAAGCTCCGTATCCACTATACAAAGCAGTGGATACAACACTGGTTTTCCATTTGCCTTTTTGGAGGTGAGCTCCACCCCAAGCCTAGCTTGGATCAGTGGCTGCGGTTGCAGTCCTCCACCTGGCAGGGCATATTTTTTGTCCCTGTTAGCCTTCAGAAAGCAAATTCCAGCCACCAATTCTTATTTTTGGATTTAGAGTCCAGCAGAGCTTGTGACGTTTCTCTTCTGCTTCTTTCTTATCCATGGTGATTTATCTTACGTTCGAGTCTGACAGGTCTTTTTTGGCTTTCTCTCTTAATGTTATACAATATATGTTACTGATTTTTTTTGTGTGCTGGGTGGGCACATGAAAACCTGAACTTACAGTGTCATCTTGACTGTAAATCTCTCAACACTCTTTTAAAGCCTAATACTTCATATCCGCTCTACACCAGAAAAAGATATGATGAGAAAAACAAAACACATTAGATTCTCTCTGCTTAAACTCTGCTTTTCACTGATATGAGAAGTTGTTCTGTCCAACCTTTGTGTGGAAAGGAAATTATACACTGGGTTGCATAATCTTCTCATAAGTTTCATAGCTTCTCATAAGTAAAAGCTTTATTTTATGGTATCATTATTGTGGTCACTCATTTGTGTGGCTCTAGAAACTCCAAAAATGTCAGGTACATCCATAAAAAATTATACTCTAAAGTTAAAAGAACTGATTATCCAGTTCTTAGGGTAATCTGCCATAACTCTCCACAGTACTGTTGGACTGCATGATAGTTACCTACTATCTTTTATTCATTTTATTTATAGTAGTACAACCCTTCAATTGTTTGTGCTATATTTTTGTTTTAATTTTTCCTTATTCCTGTATTAATTTTCATTATTTGTAAATATAAGTGGCTTAGCCCTTAGGCCTAAAAATAAGAAGCTCTTTATATTAACCAAGATTTTCCATTAATTAGAAAATTAGTGTCACTTTAACTCTTTATTTCCTTGTTTGTAAAATCAGGCATATTAATTTTTTATTGCTGCTATAACAAATTACCACAAACATATTGGTTTACAACAACACAAAGTTATTTTCTTACAGTACTGGAGGTCTGAAGTCCAAAATGGGTCTCACTGGGCTAAAGTCAAGCTGCTAGCAGGACTGCATTCCTTCTGGAGGCTCTAGGCGAGAATCCATTTCCTTGCCTTTTCCTTCTTCTGGAAGCTGCCTGCATTGTTTGTGGCCCCTTCCTCCATCTTCAAAGCCAGCAGCATAGCATCTTCAAATCTCTCTCTGATTCTAAGTCTTCTGCTTCCCTCTTCTACTCCTAAGCACCCCTGTGATTACACTGGGCCCACCTAGATAATGCAGGATAACCTCCACACTGCAAATCCATCTGATTAGCAACCTTAATTCTATCTGCAACCTTATTCCTTAATTCCCTTTGGCCATGTAATCTAATTTATTCACAGGTTTTGGGAATTAGGACATGGACGGCTTTGGGGGATCGTTATTTTGTCTACCTTAATATTAGGTAACATATAAGAGTTCTTCCTGTTCTATCGAGGATTCTAAATTTTGTAAGTACTCTGTGAGACATATTAGTGCAAAAAATAGTATGTAAGTACTGAATAATGCATAAGAATTTTTTTTTATTCTTCTTTTTTTTTTTTTTGGCTGCGTTGGGTCTTTGTTGCTGCACGCAGGCTTTCTCTAGTTGCGGCGAGCGGGGGCTACTCTTCGTTGCTGTGCGCAGGCTTCTCATTGCGGTGGCTTCTCTTGTTGCAAAGCACAGACCCTAGGTGCACAGGCTTCAGTGGTTGTGACATGTGGGCTCAGCAGTTGTGGCTCATGGGCTCTAGAGCGCAGGCTCAGTAGTTGTGGCATAAGGGCTAAGTTGCTCCGCGGCATGTGGGATCTTCCCAGAGTAGGGATCAAACCCGTGTCCTGCATTGGCAGGCGGATTCTTAACCACTGCACCACCAGGGAAGTCCATGCATAAGAATTTTAACTATGGAACAAGTTTTTATGTCTTGCTAAATTCACAGAACTATTTTTTCCAATGGATACATTAAAATATAAAAAAAAAATCACAGTGATTACTTTCTACAAGTAATTCAGAAGATATTCTAATTATCATATATTATCATTTAACTATAAACTGAGATTAGGGTGAGGATCATTTATACTTTCAAAAATCTACTTAAAATTAAAAATTAAAAAGTTTTTTTCCATGTTAACTAGTCAATAAGAATATTATCACAATGGTTTGGTAGGTACTCAAGAATTAAAATTTGGTAAAATTATTTTAATTAAGTTCTCTCTACCTCATTTGCAACTTGCTTTTTTTTTTATGCAGTGGCAAAATGCAAATGTTTCTCATAGAAACTTTCATATTCATATTCATAAAAATATTCTCAATCCCATGGGATTTATCATGAACATTAAGCTTGCCTTATTATTTTTCAGGTCAGTGTAACCAAAGAGGGAGCTTTTTAAATAATACCATGCTTTTGGTTTGGGGGGGGTTAGTTTCATTTCTTTTATTAAGTCCAATGCTATTATAAAAGCAATACTTTTATTAAAAATCAAGACAAAATAACTATAGCTTTCAATTTTCCTGTAATGAATATATTCTTGAAAGTAATTACTGAAGTCCCCAGAGAGAATGGTTTAAAGTGATAATGTGAAATAATTTTACTTTCATAATCCTATATTGCTCTTCTAGCATTAACATTTTGGTTTAAAGTCTTGAACACAATTCATTTGCTATGCTTGTTTTGTAGATGTTCTTTTCCCTGGAGGATTTTTCAGAATATTGCATCAGCTTGTGTTTTCCAGGTTCTCATTTCTGAATTTGAAAAGAGGCTCCCAAAGAGATTATAGCTAAGTGAGACCTCATTATTTATATATATTTTGTTTGAATATATACCCAAGGATTTGAATCTATCATCAGCTCTTTTCTGACCCCAATTATTAAGATAGTTCAATATTTCCAGTCATCATTGTAACTGAAAGAGAAATAATATTTTTTAAAAGGCACACCTAACATCAGAAATGCAACTGATTTAATCTTCATTGGAACTGTAATTAAAACATAATAATAATGTGTGCATATATATTATATTATTTCTATTTGTTTAAAATAGTTGGTGTATTTTGGTACTTAATTTTTTACAATGTTCTAGTTAGACATCAGCACAAATGAATTACTCTCCTATAGATATTCCGTAGACACTATCTTCCTTTTATTTCTGTCTTAGTTTGCGCCATGCAGCATGTGGGATCTTAGTTCCCTGACCAGGGATCAAACCCATGCCCCCTGCAGTGGAAGCATGGAGTCTTAACCACTGGACTGCCAGGGAAGCCCCCATAGACACTATCTCCTACATAGAGATGCCTGTGTCTACAGTGTTCAAATTGTCAATGATGACAGTAACAATAGTATATTACAGAGGCAAAACTGCCCTCTTCATCTCTGGAAGCACCTCTATTTAATTAATTAAGATTTCATATACTTTCTAATTACCTAGGTTTTCTTAACAGAGCTACCATGTGTTTGGAGAATGATTGGGGCTTTATGAATTCATGATCTTTTAGAACTGAGAAGATGTCTTTAAAAGATAGATGTTAAAATTTTTATTTGCACTGTATTATAATATTTTAGATTTGTTCTATTAAAAGAAAGTAGGATGTGTGTGTGTATGTATGTATGTATGTGTGTGTGTGTGTGTGTGTGTGGTTTGGGTCTGGGGCAACTTTCAGAAGTTCACATAAACACTGATTTTTCAAATTGTGAGTTAGAAAGTAGTAGTGACATATTAAAATTACATTTAAAACGTAGTTTTGCAGCGAAAATTGTAAAACGTGGAAAATCTTTCACATTTTCCCTGTGTTGATGCCATGGCTTCTGGCCAAGTCAATACTGACTGAAGAGAAATGTTATGAACATCAGATGGCCAGATTTTAAGTAGAAACTTATTTCATCCACAGAGTCTTATAACTCATCAAAGTTTACGTTACACCTCCCCTTTTTATTCCGATTATAACAGAAACTTTGTCTCACTTGAGCGACTGCTGCAACAGCCTTTCTTCACAGGTGTGAGGATTCCCTTGGGACTGATTCCCTTTGGGGGTCTAGGGAGTGTCAGGTGATCTCACTGTTTCTGTGTGCTGCCACAAACACTCACAAGGATACTGGCTGAGGCCCTGTTTGATTTTTCCGAACCAGCTTCCTTGTGGGCTGCCCATATGAATCGGGAAAGTGGAGGTGGAGTTTTCTGGGGATGGTGGGAGAGGTGATTTTGAGAGGCAGGTAGACATCCCCATGTGTACCTGACAATTATCTGCCACAGGGACAAAGGTGTGAGGAGCCAGCTTCATATATGACTATGAGACTTCAAACAGTTGCTCTCACAGCTCCAACCCAAAGTTAAGAGGTGTTTGGTAAGAAAAAGTCAGATTTGGATCAGGAAAAATGATTTATTTTATTTTTCCCCAATGAGTTTAGTTGTGGGTATTCTCACATGAAAGCCATGATGGGTAATAAAGATTGCAAGGCTGGCTCAGAGACCACAAGAAGACAGTAGCTAAGGAAATTGTACTAAGCTAAGGTCATCTCAATAATTCTCAACCAGTGTCACACTCTGGCAATGCAGAGTGATGTAAAGAAGCATGTTAAGAAGCTGGAGGGCGTAAAGATTGCTATAGACTCTCCGGCAGGGATAGTGAACATCTCCTTACTGCCCAGACTAATTAGGTCAAATTTTCACTGGACGCCAAACTCTTTGGTGTATTTATCACGACTGCACTAACCATAATTATAATTAGATGATTATGTGTGTAATTATTAGTTGAAATGTCTTTTTCTCTCATTAGATAGTAAATTTCTTGAGGGCAGAGAGCACGACTGTCTTACGGCTACAAATCCAGTGACAGGCACATAGTTGGTAGTCAATACATATTTGTTGAATGAACTAATGCTAGTAAATTGGGTGAAAGCAAAAAATGTCTTGCAGCTTCTTCAAGCTGTATATTCATGAAATGAAATTTAATTTAGCTTCTACCCTTTGTGCTTCCAATCTGCTTCTCTTCCTGTATTCATTAACATGGCTAATGGCATTATCACTTATCTGATCTCCCAAATTAGAAAGCTCAGAGCCATTCTGTATTTCTCTCTCTTCCCCAATCTAGGTATAATTGACCTTCAAATTTTTTCATTTTGCTTTGGACTGTCTCCAGATTATGATTCTTCTTCTACCTTCATAATGCTATGATCTTAATCTAGGCTTTTATCATCTATTATCCAAATTATTGCAACAGCTACCTAAAGGAACTCTTAACCACTAATTTCTACCTATTTCAATTTGTACAATGCCATCGGGGTTTGTCTTCCAAAACACTGGTGTGTGAACACCTTGCTATTTACAATTTTTCATTGGCTCTCTATTAACTAAAAAATAGTCTTATATCACTTAAAAAGTGGTCCTCAAGGGGAGTAATATTGCCCCCTAGGGATATTTGCAAATTTGTGAGTATATTTTTGATTGTCACAAGGATTAGGAGTACTACTGGCTCTCATTGGGCAGGGCCAGGGAGGCTAGATGTTCTACAATGCATGGACAGTCTTGCTTAATAAAAGTTTATTTCATGTTTGGCACATCTTTTAAATGTCCCCCAAGAAATTCATGTAAGTGGGAAACTTGTATAAGCATTTAAGCAGACGTTTTACAGGAATGGAAGTGTTGTGTAAATTCAGGGAAGTATGTACTTAGTTTTGTTCAGAACTTTACAAAAGTTGTTTGCCATTTTCAAGAATCCTAACACTGATGGTGGATGCTGCTTGGGGTAACAGAGTTGCCAAAAACACATCTTCATTTGTGGCTATCACATTTATGGTGAGTCTATATATAGATGTAAGCATCTGACTACTTCATGTTTTCTAGTGTAGTTGTGCCCAAGCATTGATATATTGAAGTACATGTTATTATAAGTTACTTTCATTTCTCTTATATATGACATTAAATATTATCTTGATTGTTTGAAACCATGTGTAGGTCAGTTTTATCATCCATGAATTTCATTTTAGAAGAGTAACAAGAAAAAGTATTTGTTTATCATAAGAACTGCTGGGCTTAAAATTATATACGAAGATTATATATCTCAGGTTTATTCACACTATACTCAGGTGATCAAAGAAAATGAAATTTATTTTTCTCTACGGCTGATCTGTTAAGCCCTCATTTACTGTGTCGTAGGTAAAAGAAAATAGAAATTTTAATCTAAACCTGTAAATGTAATCCAGTAAAATAACTTTAAACATCCACTTGTTTAAATGTGTAGTTCTTTTACAGGATGCTCAGTGTCTCAGATTTCTTCTCCCTCCACTATTACTCTCTAAGAGTCTCTGGGCTGGGAAGAGAGGGTGGTACAGGATCTTGTGGTGGTGAGGAGAGGAGTCCTTTCTCTCTATCTAGATGACCTCATCCTGCCCCTTGGCTTAAATACCATCTATATGCTGCAGATAAACTGTAGACTGATCTTTCATCTCCAATCCTGAATTGTCCTGCTGTGGACTCATATATCCATCTCCCAACTTGATATCTCCATTTGGATGTCTAATTGGCATCTCAAACTTAACATTGCCAAGACAAGACTCTTGATTCTACCTCTCCCCAAATCCACTCATCTCCTACCAAACCTTCCCCATGTCAGTAATGGCCACTGTACCCCAGCTGCTCAAACCAACAGTCCCCATTCCTCTCTTTGCCTCACATCTCAATCCGATCCATGAGCAAGCCCTATTGGCTGTACTTCCAAATATGTGACAAATCAGACAGCAGAAATTCACTATTTCTGCTGTTATAACTAAGCTTCTGTCGTCTCTCATTTGAACCACTGAAGTTGCTTCCTGACTAGCCTCCCTGTTTTCACTTTTGTCTCTTACGGTCAACCCTTCACACAGCATCCAGAATTGTCTTTCTAATGGGTAAATCAGATCATGTCACTCCCCTTCATGACTGCCTTCATAATAAAATCCAAGCTCTCTACCAAGGCCTACAAGGCCCTATCTATGTCTTCCCTTTCTGCCTCCCTCTCTGACTTCATCTCTTGCCACTGTCCTTCTCATTCACAGTGCTCTAGCCCACTTCAGACCTTCCCCAAGATCTGCATGTACTGCCTCCTTCTCACCATTCAAGGCTCAAGTCAAAAATCACTTCATCAGAAAGTTCTGCCTGTCTTGTTCATCTCTGTATCCTCACATTAAAACGTCTAGCTACTTAAAAAATACATGTTAGTTGGATGATTGGTGAATTTCTGCTGTGAAAATCTGGATGAGTATTCTCCTTGGACTAGTGAGCATTGAGGTGCAACTTTGGGGGGTGATGTGGTGGCATGAACTACTGAAGCCTGGTCATTTGCCCTGGGCCTTTAAGTTTTCTCACAGTGTTACTTATATGATTCCAGGCTATGCTGGTCTACTGGCTCTCTCAGCACTTTCAGGTTCCCTCTCTAAAGCATTCAGGAATTTCTGGGGTCACTGGAGGACACGTATAGGCCATGAGCAGCCAGGAGATGTGCCTCGGATTTATTTATGTGGTCATGATATATCCCCACCTCCACACCACGGTTCCCATGCCATATTGGACATTGTGTAGGGTGGGGTTCTCCCAGGCCAGTAGCCTCCCAACGCTGCTCCTAAAGAGTCCCTAGGTCCAATGTCCTTGGTCTTTATAATTTCTGTTTCGATGTTTCTAAATGCCCTTCCCTCACATACAGAAGGCCATGAAAAGATGCTCAACATCGCTAATTATTAGAGAAATGCAAATCAAAACCACAATGAGGTATCGCCTCACACCAGTCAGAATGGCTATCAACAAAATGCCTATAAATAATAAATGCTGGGGCTTCCCTGGTGGCTCGGTTGTTAAGAATCTGCCTGCCAACGCAGGGGACACGGGTTCGAGCCCTGGTCTGGGAAGATCCCACATGCCACGGAGCAACTAAGCCCGTGAGCCACAACTACTGAGCCTGAGCATCTGGAGCGTCGCGGCCTGCGCACCGCGATGAAGAGTGGCCCCCACTTGCTGCAACTGGAGAAAGCCCTTGCACAGAAACGAAGACCCAACACAGCCAAAAATAAATAAATAAATAAATAAATTTAAAAAAATAAAATAAAAATAAATGCTGGAGAGGATGTGGAGAAAAGGGAACCCTCCTACACTGTTGGTGGGAATGTAAATTGGAGAACAGTATGGAGATTCCTTAAAAAACTAAAAATAGAGCTACCATATGATCCAGCAATCCTACTCTTGGGCATATATCTGGAGGAAAACATGGTTTGAAATGATACATGCATCCCAATGTTCATTGCAGCACTATTTACAATAGCCAAGACATGGAAGCAATCTAAATGTCCATTCAAAGATGAATGAATAAAGTAGATGTGGTACATATATACAATGGAATATTACTCAGCCATTAAAAAGCATGAAATAATGCCATCTGCAGCAACATGGATGGATCTGGAGATTATCATACCAAGTGAAGTAAGTCAGACAGAGAAAGACAAATATCATATGCTATTACTTATATGTGGAATCTAAATAAACGATACAAATGAACTTATTTACAAAACAGAAACAGCCTCACAGACTTCGACAAATTTATGGTTCCCAAAGGGGAAAGGTGGTGTAAATTAGGAGTTTGGGATTAACATATACACACGACTATATATAAAATAGATAATCAACAAGGACCTACTGTATAGCACAGGGAACTCTACTCAATATTCTGTAATAATCTATATGGGAAAAGAATCTGAAAAAGAATGGATATATGTATATGTATAACTGAATCACTTTGCTGTACACCTGAAACTAATACAACATTGTCAATCAACTATACTTCACTATAAAATAAAAATTGAAAAAGAAAATAATTATAAACAAACAAACAAATAAATGCCCTTCTCTCTCATGCCCCACCTTTTACCTGCAGTCCCTCTGCTGTCTCAAAGCAGAAACCAGGAGGAAAGAGGAGAGAGACATCCTTCAGGTGTCACTCTTCCTATTTCTTGTCTTTCTGTACAATGTACAAGACTGAAAGGGGCAGATGCTTCCAATTTAACCTTCCTGCCTGTATTGGCTCTCCTTACACAAACTGTATAGGCTGGCTTTTGAAATATTAAGGGAGAGATTGAGGAATTTAGTAAGTCCTTTTCCCTCTCTTATAAAACCTGGCTCTCTCAATTACTATCTTCCTAAAAGAGTCAAGAAAGTCTGCTTTGATACCTAAAATAAATCAAAGACTCTTTTATTTTACAGTATTTCCCCTACCATGGCATGATAAACTTCATGGCTTGAAACTGGAAATGCAAGAATGCAAAGGAACATGATTAATGGGGATATTACAATGCACTGATTTAGTATTTCTAAAATATTATCCCTACTACACATAACATGATCCCAATCTGCTTTATCATCTTACCCTCATTTCCTGCTATTTTCCATCTGCTACACAAACCCGATTCTTTAGACACCATAAACTTCTTAACATTTTCTGAACACAACATACTCCATGAATTAGCACAGCTGTTTATTTTGCTAGAACATTCTTCTCCAATGTACTCTGCCTGGCAAAGTCTTTTTTATCCTTCCAGATTTAGCTCAAGTCTTCAACCAACTTGTCCTTCATAATATCGTAGCAATATGTAAACATCACTACTGTAGCATGCATCACATTACATTATAATTATTATTTTTGTCACCAGTTTTTTCAGCACTTCAATGGCAGGGGCAGAGTTTTACACATCTCTTTACCAACAGACCCTATTATTCTGGATAAACATATTTCTTCCATTCTTATTTAATTTAGACAGGAGAACAAATTTAGTATTACATAGGAAAAGGATATTGAATTCCTACACTAATGTAGTTTTTCCTTTAATTTGCTACATGAAAATGTGAAAGCAACAAAGAGTAAGAACAAAGATAGTTTTATAAATCTAAAACTCTTTCTTACTTAAACCCTTTTCTACTTTTTTATGCACAGGATAAATAATTCATATTAGGAAAAAAACTGTGGTGGATTTTTTGAAGTCCAAAACTTTATACAAACTTCAAAAAGAATTATAAACTAATATTTTAAAAATCCCACACATTCTATTCTACATTAATAAAGAATCAGAGTGTTTTTTTTTTTTTTTAAGGCATTGTTTACTTTGTTTATTTATTTTATTTTTGGCTGTGTTGGGTCTTCGTTTCTGTGCGAGGGCTTTCTCTAGTTGTGGCAAGCGGGGGCCACTCTTCATCGCGGTGCGCGGGACTCTCACCATCGCGGCCCCTCCCGTTGCGGGGCACAGGCTCCAGACGCGCAGGCTCAGCAACTGTGGCTCACGGGCCCAGCTGCTCCGCGGCATGTGGGATCTTCCCAGACCAGGGCCTGAACCCGTGTCCCCTGCACTGGCAGGCAGACTCTCAACCGCTGCGCCACCAGGGAAGCCCCAGAGTGTTTTAGATAAAATATTCCAATCAGGCTTCAGTGAATGAATATGCTGAATGAGAGAAAGAAAGATCAAGATAGCAACTAACTGTACAATTTAAACATCAATTAACAACAAAATAAAAGGTTTTTGTTTTATGAAAAGAAAGTCAGATAACAAGCTTGTGGAATTATGTCCTATCTTCTTTCCTTTATTTCCTTCTTTCATGGTGAATTAAAAGCAGGACTTATCTATCACGAGTAGGGAAAGGTATGCAAGTAAAAGTCACCACGCAGGGGAAGGTTTTGTTCTCAAGAGGCTAAAGCAGGAGTCTGGAGACCTTGCCTTTTCTTTAGTGCCCTGTATGGTTTTGTTCCATCAAAACATGTTTGCTTTAACCCACTCCCAATGTAGCCTTGCGGCTATTATTTTCCTATTTGAGTTTCAGAATCGGAACATATTGCTTCCTTACCTTTGCAAAACTCAGCAACTGTAAAAATGTAACATTTTCTTTAAAAGACTTGAGAGCATGCCTGTGAAATATTTAGGTTTTTAGTTATAGATGTGTGATGGGTTCAGTAGTGTACTCCTCAAATTCAAGTCCACCCAGAGCCTCAGCATGTAACTTTATTTGGAAATAGAGTCTTTGCAGATGTAATTAGTTAAGGATCTTGAGATAAGGTCATATTGGGTTAGAGTGGGCCCTAAATCCAATGTTAGGTGTCCTTAGAAGAAGAAGTGAACAGGCACAGAGATACACAGAGAAGGCTGTGTGAAGACAGAGGCATAGATTAGAACTATGTGGATAAAAGCCAAGGAATGCCAAGAATTGCTGGGAATTACCAGAAGCTGGAAGAGGCAAGAAAGGATTTTTCCCTAGAGCCTTCAGAGGGAGCAGGACCCTATAGACAC
Organism: Eschrichtius robustus; assembly: GCF_028021215.1. Classification (NCBI taxonomy): domain Eukaryota; kingdom Metazoa; phylum Chordata; class Mammalia; order Artiodactyla; family Eschrichtiidae; genus Eschrichtius; species Eschrichtius robustus. The sequence continues at coordinate 18,612,028 of NC_090827.1, read as the reverse complement.
CTTGATTTTGGGGCTTCTGGCCTCTAAAACTGTGGGAGAAAAAATGTCTGTTGTCTTAAGACACCAAGTTTGTGATAATTATTTCACAGCAGCCCTAGGAAACTAATATATAGGAGGTAATTCTTAGCTCATACTTTATCTTAGAAAGCAGAGAGTCTAGGGATTTGGTGGGGAGAAGAGTCCTTCCTTCTGTGAACTTTCCCATCACTGTTTGCAACAATATAATCCTCCTCTTTCTCTTCCTCCTATTGGTAGCCAATCTATGGATGACTGTCCCCTGGGGAATTAAGGAGTCCTTGCAAAGCATCCCTGAAGCCATTTTGAATTAGATAGTAACTGAACACTGAATAAATGGGTTTCCTCCAGTTTTGCTCAACTGTTTCCAAAGATGTGTAGATGCTGTCATCACGGACACTGTATACCGTAGGGTAGACTGTGCACTGCACAACTCCGAGGGTTGCATTCGTATCAATGTCAATATGCAGAAGGGTCAAATTGTGTACAATGTAAACAGACATAATGGCTGTTGTGATTCATAAAATACAATTTCACCTAAAAGCATTATTGAGTTAATGGCAGTTGTTTGTTACTATGTATTTCTCCCCATCATTGGATTTTTAATTTATAACTACTGTCCTGTAGGTGGCTATGACTTTCTTAAAAAGATGTCCTTACATAAAAATATACATATATATTTGTTAGCTTTGCTGCCCTAATAAGTAAGCCCATTGCCTGAGAGTCTCTTTTATCTTTCCTACTTATTTGTCACCCATACCAATCATTCCTAAAGCTCTGCCCATTTCTTCTTTATAATATTTGTTAAATGCTATCTGCCTCTACATAATAACTACTTTACTTCGGGCAGTCAGGTCCCCTGGCTAGGACGACTGTAACCAGATTCCCATATCCTTTTGTTTCCCATCTCTTTTCACTCCTATTAATTTGTGACAGAATTGCACATTAATCTTTGAAAAGATAATTTTTTACTATGTCAATTCCCTGATCAGGAAATTTCACTGACTTCCTTTTACTTGTAGAATTAAATCCAAGTTTCTTAGCCTTTCATTCAAACCGCTGTTAACTTATTGTATCTGATCTCTTTTTCTCTTTTCTCACTACTTCCTATCATTGTTTTTTTAAAGTTGGTGAATTGACTTTACAATAATATTAAACAGCTGCAGTGAAATTTTGATTTCTTTCTATTGCTTTCCTCTTCCATCTTTTGGACTGTCACAGATTCAAAGGAAGTTCCAGAAGGAGAACATACATGAGGCATATAAAGGAAAAAGATGTGCTCACAATTATGTTTTTGCTTTTATTTTTAGCTTTAGAGACCCTGTTTTATAAAGGTATTTGGAAGTAAAAAACTAAATGTAATGTAATAATTATAAATAATTATTCTTTGATGGAGCTAATGATATAACTAATAAATAAGCAAAAAAATTGATGAGTCACCTATTTACTACTAATCATCAATAATTATATTTCATCGCAAAATATACAGGTTACAAGGCAGGTAGTTAAAATTAGATCTCAAGAAACTTTCCATCCATATTGCAAATGCATGTATCTTAAATTTAAGAACCTATTTTTTAAATGTTAAAAACATTAAAATTTCTTATGTAATAATATTTTTGCAAGACTTACATAGCATTATTATCACTTCCCAACACTTATTATGCTAGCAAGTAAAATTTCAGTCTTTTCCTTTTACATCGTAGATAATGTAGATCTTCACATAAAAATGGGAGCAGTCCTTCTAAGGCTGCTTGAATATTAATTAAAGTTCTGTTGCTAATATCTCATACTTTATACATTAATAGTGAGGTTTATTATGTATGAAATACTATTATTCATAGTAGATAGTAGACATCATTATTATTCAATATATTAAACTTCAAACTTAAAAAAATTGGTAAAATAGGGAACTAACACATTATTTGAAGGAATACAAATAAAAATCCTGAGGAATACACCATGTGTTAGTCACGTATCTGGGCAGGTCCATAAACACATTTTAAAAGCATAGGACATAGGAGAGTTCTACGTAGAACCTGGACACACTCTGGCAAAAGAAAAATTCTTAAGATTGTGTAATGGAAGGAAATAATGAAAGGGTAGATCATGAAGTAGAGAAGGCACTGCTAAAATCCATCCAAATCGTCAAAACCTGAAGGCAAAGAGTCGATCACTAGGTACAGTGATGATCTGGAATGTCATTATCTGACAGGGCCCAGCAAACCACAGTAATGATCACCATAGCAATCTCTTCTTTCCAGAAAGCTTTTGACTCAGGTCACTGAAGAATTTGCTTTCCATGGTAATATCTCCAATTCTGTAATTAAAATATCAAGTAGGATTTCATCAAATTAGCTTTCCAGACAGTTTTATAGAATCTCATTTGTCCTTAAGGAGTAGGGTACCTGAATAATCATTTTAATACTGTCTTAATATAATTACTGAAAAAAATAATAAGTGTGTTTTGGCTGCAGCAAACCACATTTATTAATTGTAACTGCAATACCACTACTGACATTGGCAGAGCAGGAAAAAATTGCTATTTAGGCTAGTTCTGAATATCGGGTTTTTTTCCCCTTTAGTGCTTATCCACTTGGAGCTGAAGAAAGTATAAAGGCCAAATGGGAATCTGACAGATATTCAGCCAGAATATGTCAACAAATCAGGAAGTTTTTACCTAGCAAACTCTGCTCAGAAATAGATGTGAGCTATAAAGGCAAAAAATAAAGGTTAGAAAAAGCAAGAAATGAGTTTGGACATCAAAAAATTGACATGTACACCTACATACACTGTTTTATTCCTTGTGAAAATGTCAGGAGTGCCATCATTTATTATTGGCTATGTGTTAACAACTCAGGGTAAACGATCACAGTAACAGAGATGAAAAGTATTCAGCCCAGACCTGAGAGGTGGGAGTAAATGGTCAAGAAAGTGCTGTTTAAAAATGGCGAGAGGAAACCAACCATGGGGTTGAGGGGTCGGGAATAGATGGATAAAAAATTCTCCCTCGCCAACTATCAATACCCATGGCCCGAGTCAATCTGAAACAATATTCCCAAATATTCTCTAGACTGTGTGGCAACAAAAGTGGGCCCACTGAAGGCCAGAATGGAAACAATTACCAATTTCACCTGCTATTTTGTAACTGGTATGGTTGTTCCGCAGTGTAAGTGAATCTGAGCAAGGTATGTATCTGTTCACGCAGCCCTAAACCACATAAGATCCACAGTAATCTTACAATTTCATAATAAAAGCATGAAAACAACAGCAACCAGTTTTTATCTTCAACCCTAAATTAGATATTGAGCATCTTAATGAAGTCAATTTTATTAAATGTTCCTTTTTGTTTTTACAATAGCTTTTCCTAAGTGATAATGTTACTTGTTATTGAACTTTATGAAACTTCGGTGTGACCTTCTTTCAGGTTTGGGTGCCAGTTAAGCAAGCAGATGAACCACATGTTAAACCACATGAGGTGGTTACCTGGAGAGCTAGGAGAAACAGGAGCCAGACCAAATGCGAATGGAGTCAGAGAACTGAGAATAAAAACGAGGAAAACCGGGGCTTCCCTGGTGGCACAGTGTTTGAGAGTCTGCCTGCCAATGCAGGGGACACAGGCTCGAGCCCTGGTCTGGGAAGATCCCACGTGCCGCGGAGCAGCTCGGCCCGTGAGCCACAATTACTGAGCCTGCGCGTCTGGAGCCTGTGCTCCGCAACAAGAGAGGCCGCGATAATGAGAGGCCCGTGCACCGCGATGAAGAGTGGCCCCCGCTTGCCGCAACTAGAGAAAGCCCTCGCACAGAAGCGAAGACCCAACACAGCCATAAATAAATACATAAACAAATACTTAAAAAAAAAAAAAGGTAAAAGTCTATTAATTAAAAAAAAAAAAAAAAACCAGGAAAACCAAATTTGTTATTTCCTACACTAGGAATGTAGGGAGACAGGCCTGGAAGATAGGCATTCAAAGCTGGTATTCTAGAAGATTATATTCTTTTGTTTTAATTTAAATTATTATGAACATTATAGAAAATAGGCACAGGATAAAAAAACTTAAATGAATACACAGAGGTATGAAATGAAATATAAAATCTCCTACCCCACTCACTTCCACTTCCACTCTCCAGAGATAACCATTGTTAACAGTTTCTTATGTATCCCTCCAGAATTTTCTATCCAGTTACTAGTATATTATTATGAAATTATATTAAAATATGAATGCAAGGAATGTAATACCTTAAAAAAGCAGAGGCCCCCCCCGCAATGTATATCTACAAAATAAAGTTCTAAAAATCAAGCATGCAAGTAAAAGGAATCATTCATTAGTAATCATCTTGTATTATGTTCAGTGAAAAATACGGGGAACATATCAGTTAATTGGAACCAGATACATAGAAAATGAATATCCTTAAAAGCAAATACACATATGCCTTTTAATTCTTTTAAATAACAAGGAATTATACTATTAGGTCCTTTTGTTTTTAACTTTAACTGGAAAGGGAATGAGTTCTCACCAATCAGATTGGGCACAAGTTGTAAGCAACTAGCATAGTCCTACAAGGGTTTACCAGCTGAGAATCAGGCCTGCCTACTAGAATTAAGACTCATTAAGGAGACTGTTTTGTGCCTGTATCATTTCTTTGTAAAATAAAATATTTTAAATAGATTTGTAAGTCTATACGTCAATTTTTGTCTTTGTGGTTGCTTTTCTTCTTATTGAATCGCAAGTGTTTTTGTATATTAAAGAAATTAGAATTTTACTGATATGTATTACAAATAATTTTTTCTCCAGTTAGTTGGCTGTATTTTGTCTTTATTTGTAGTATTTGTTTTCTCTTGCATGAGCCCTTAGTTTTTATGTAGTCAAACATATTAATCTATTCCTTAATGACTTCTAGATTTTCAATCTTCCCATAAAAAGCCTCCTACTCTAAAATTATTATTTTTTAGCATCTTTATTGGAGTATAATTGCTTTACAATGTTGTGCTAGTTTCTTCTGTACAACAAAGTGAATCAGCTATATGTATAAATATATCCCCATATCCCCTCCCTCTTGCATCTCCCTCCCACCCTCCCTAACCCACCTCTCTAGGTGGTCACCAAGCACCAAGCTGATCTCCCTGTGCTATGTGGCTGGTTCCCACTATCTGTTTTACATTTCGTAGCATATATAAGTCCATGCCACTCTCTCACTTCATCCCAGCTTACCCTTCCCCCTCCCTTCCCCCCCCCATGTCCTCAAGTCCCTTCTCTACATCTGCGTCTTTATTCCTCTCCTGCCCCTAGGTTCTTCAGAAGGTTTTTTTTTTTTTTTTTCAGATTCCATATTTATGTGTTAGCATATGGTATTTGTTTTTCTCTTTCTGACTTACTTCACTCTGTATGACAGACTCTAACTCCATCCACCTCACTACAAATAACTCAATTTCATTTCCTTTTATGGCTGAGTAATATTCCATTGTATATATGTGCCACATCTTCTTTATCCATTCATCTGTCGATGCACACTTAGGTTGCTTCCATGTCCTGGCTATTGTAAACAGAGCTGCAATGAACATTGTGGTACATGACTCTTTTTGAATTATGGTTTTCTCAGGGTATATGCCCAGTAGTGGGATTGCTGGATCATATGGTAATTCTATGTTTATTTTTTTAAGGAACCTCCATATTGTTCTCCATAGTGGCTGTATCAATTTACATTCCCACCAACAGTGCAAGAGGGTTCCCTTTTCTCCACACCCTCTCCAGCATTTATTGTTTGTAGATTTTTTGATGATGACAATTCTGACTGGTGTGAGGTGATACCTCATTGTAGTTTTGATTTGCATTTCTCTAATGATTTCATGTGTTTGTTGCCTATCTGTATATCTTCTTTGGAGAAATGTCTGTTTAGGTCTTCTGCCCATTTTTGGATTGGGTTGTTTGTTTTCTTGATATTGAGCTGCATGAGCTGCTGGTAAATTTTGGAAATTAATCATTTGTCAGTGGCTTCATTCGCAAATATTTTCTCCCATTCTGAGGCTTGTCTTTTCATCTTGTTTATGGTTTCCTTTCCTGTGCAAAAGATTTTAAGTTTCGTTAGGTCCCATTTGTTTATTTGTGTTTTTATTTCCATTTCTCTAGGAGGTGGGTCAAAAAGGATCTCACTGTGATTTATGTCATAGAGTGTTCTGCCTATGTTTTCCTCTAAGAGCTTTATAGTGTCTGCCCTTACATTTAGGTCTTTAATCCATTTTGAGTTTATTTTTGTGTATGGTGTTAGGGAGTGCTCTAATTTCATTCTTTTACATGTAGCTATCCAGTTTTCCCAGCACCACTCATTGAAGAGAATGTCTTTTCTCCATTGTATATTCTTGCCTCCTTTATCAAAAATAAGTTGACCATATGTGCGTGGGTTTATCTCTGGGCTTTCTATCCTGTTCCATTGATCTATATTTCTGTTTTTGTGCCAGTACCATACTGTCTTGATTACTGTGGATCTGTAGTATAGTCTGATGTCAGGGAGCCTGATTCCTCCAGCTCTGTTTTTCTTTCTCAATATTGCTTACGCTATTCAGGGTCTTTTGTGTTTCCATACAAATTGTGAAATTTTTTGTTCTAGTTCTGTGAAAAATGCCATTGGTAGTTTGGTAGGGATTGCATTGAATCTGTAGATTGCTTTGGGTAGTATAGTCATTTTCACAATGTTGATTCTTCCAATCCAAGAACATGGTATACCTCTCCATCTGTTTGCATCATCTTTAATTTCTTTCATTAGTGTCTTATAGTTTTCTGCATACAGGTCTTCTGTCTCCTGAGGTAGGTTTATGCCTAGGTATTTTATTCTTTCCGTTGCAGTGGTAAATGGGAGTGTTTCCTTGATTTCTCTTTCAGATTTTTTGTCATTAGTGTATAGGAATGCAAGAGATTTCTGTGCATTAATTTTGTATCTTGCTACTTTACCAAATTCATTGATTAGCTCTAGTAGTTTTCTGGTAGCATCTTTAGGATTCTCTATATATAGTACCATATCGTCTGCAAACAGTGACAGTTTTACTTCTTCTTTTCCGATTTGGATTCCGTTTCTTTCTTTTTCTTCTCTGATTGCTGTAGCTAAAACTTCCAAACCAATGTTGAATAGTAGTGGTGAGAGTGGGCAACCTTGTCTTGTTCTGGATCTTAGAGGAAATGGTTTCAGTTTTTCACCATTGAGAACGATGTTAGCTGTGGGCTTCTCATATATGGCCCTTATTATGTTGAGGTAAGTTCCCTGTATGCCTACTTTCTGGAGAGTTTTTATCATAAATCAGTGTTGAATTTTGTCAAAAGCTTTTTCTGCATCTATTGAGATGATCATATAGTTTTTCTCCTTCAATTTGTTAATATGGTGTATCACACTGATTGATTTGCATATATTGAAGAATCCTTGTATTCCTGGGATAAACCCCACTTGATCGTGGTGTATGATCCTTTTAATGTGCTGTTGGATTCTGTTTTTTAGTACTTTGTTGAGGATTTTTGCATCTATGTTCATCAATGACATTGTCCTGTAGTTTTCTTTCTTTGCGACATCTTTGTCTGGTTGTGGTATCAGGGTGATGGTGGCCTTGTAGAATGAGTTTGGGAGTGTTCCTCCCTCTGCTATATTTTGGAAGAGTTTGAGAAGGATAGGTGTTAGCTCTTCTCTAAATGTTTGATAGAATTTGCCTGTGAAGCCACCTGGTCCTGGACTTTTGTTTGCTGGAGGATTTTTAATCACAGTTTCAATTTCAGTGCTTGTCTTTGGTCTGTTTATATTTTCTATCTCTTCCTGGTTCAATCTTGGAAGGTTGTGCTTTTCAAAGAATTTGTCCGTTTCTTCCAGGTTGTCATTTTATTGGCATAGAGGTGCTTGTAGTAATCTCTCATGATCCTTTGTATTTTTGCCATGTCAGTTTTTACTTCTCCTCTTTCATTTCTAATTCTGTTGGTTTGAGTCTTCTCCCTTTTTTTCTTGATGAGTCTTGTTAATGCTTTATCAATTTTGTTTATCTTCTCAAAGAACCAGCTTTTAGTTTCATTGATATTTGCTATTGTTTCCTTCATTTCTTTTTCATTTATTTCTGATCTGATCTTTATGATTTGTTTTCTTCTGCTAACTTTGGGTTTCTTTTGTTCTTCTTTCTCTAATTGCTTTAGGTGTAAGGTTAGGTTGTTTATTTGAGATGTTTATTGTTTCTTGAGGTAGGATTGTATTGTTATAAACTTCCCTCTTAGAACTGCTTTTGCTGCATCCCATAGGTTTTGGGTCATCATGTTTTCATTGTCATTTGTTTCTAGGTATTTTCTGATTTCCTCTTTGATGTCTTCAGTGATCTCTTGGTTATTTAGTAGCGTATTGTTTAGCCTCCATGTGTTTGTCTTTTTTACAGTTTTTTTTTTTCCTGTAATTGATATCTAGTCTCATAGCGTTGTGGTCGGAAAAGATACCTTACATGATTTCAATTTTCTTAAATTTACCAAGGCTTGATTTGTGACCCAGGATATGATCTATCCTGGAGAATGTTCCATGAGCACTTGAGAAGAAAATGTATTCTGTTGTTTTCGGATGGAATGTCCTATAAATATCAATTAAGTCCATCTTGTTTAATGTGTCATTTAAAGCCTGTGTTTCCTTATTTATTTTCATTTAGGATGATCTGTCCATTGGTGAAAGTGGAGTGTTAAAGTCCCCTACTATGATTGTGTTACTGTCAATTTCCCCTTTTATGGCTGTTAGCATTTGCCTTATGTATTGAGGTGCTTCTGTGTTGGGTGCATAAATATTTACAATTGTTATATCTTCTTCTTGAGCTGATCCCTTGATCATTATGTAGTGTTCTTTGTCTCTTGTAATAGTTTTTATTTTAAAGTCTATTTTGTCTGATATGAGTACTGCTACTCCAGCTTTCTTTTGATTTCCATTTGCATGGAATATCTTTTTCCATCCCCTCACTTTCAGTTTGTATGTGTCCCTAGGTCTGAAGTGGGTCTCTTGTAGACAGCATATATATGGGTCTTGTTTTTGTATCCATTCAGCCAGCCTGTGTCTTTTGGTGGGAGCATTTAATCCATTTACATTTAAGGTAATTATTGTTATGTATGTTCCTATGACCATTTTCTTAATTGTTTTGGGTTTGTTTTTGTAGGTCCTTCCTTCTGTTGTGTTTCCTGCCTAGAGAAGTTCCTTTAGCATTTGTTGTAAAGGTGGTTTTGTGGTGCTGAATTCTCTTAGCTTCTGCTTGTCTGTAAAGGTTTTAATTTCTCCGTGGAATCTGAATGAAATCCTTGCTGGGTAGAGTAATCTTGGTTGTAGGTTTTCCCCTTTCATTACTTTAAATATGTCCTGCCACTCCCTTCTGGCTTGCAGAGTTTCTGCTGAAAGATCAGCTGTTAACCTTATGGGGATTCCTTTGTATGTTATTTGTTGCTTTTTCCTTGCTACTTTTAATATTTTTTCTTTGTATTTAACTTTTGATAGTCTTATTAGTATGTTTCTTGGTGTGTTTCTCCTTGGATTTCTCCTATAGGGACTCTCTGTGCTTCCTGGACTTGATTGACTATTTCCTTTCCCATGTTTGTTAGGGAAGTTTTCAACTATAATCTATTCAAATATTTTCTCAGTCCCTGTCTTTTTCTCTTCTTCTTCTGGGACCCCATAATTTGAATACTGGTGCGTTTAATGTTGTCACAGAGGTCTCTGAGACTGTCCTCAATTCTTTTCATTCTTTTTTCTTTATTCTGCTCTGCAGTAGTTATTTCCACTATTTTATTTTCGTTGTCACTTATTTGTTCTTCTGCCTGTTATTCTGCTATTGATTCCTTCTAGAGAATTTTTAATTTCTTTTATTGTGTTGTTCATCATGGTTTTTTGCTCTTTAGTTCTTCTAGGTCCTTGTTAAATGTTTCTTGTAATTTTCCATTCTATTTCCAAGATTTTGGATCATCTTTACTAACGTTACTCTGAATTCTTTAGCTAGACTGCTTATTTCCTCTTCATTTGTTTGGTCTGGTGGGTTTTTACCTTGCTCCTTCATCTGTTGCGTATTTCTCTGTCTTCTCATTTTGTTTAACTTACTGTTTGGGGTCTACTTTTCGCAGGTTGCAGGTTTGTAGTTCCCATTGTATTTGGCGTCTGCCCCCAGTGGGTGAGGTTGGTTCAGTGGGTTGTGTAGGCTTCCTGGTGGAGGGGACTGGTGTCTGTGTTCTGGTGGGGCTGGATCTTGTATTTCTGGTGGGCATGGCTGCGTCTGGTGGTGTGTTTTGGAGTGTCTGTGACCTTATTATGATTTTAGGCAGCTCTCTGCTAATGGGTGGGGTTGTGTTCCTGTCTTGCTAGTTGTTTGGCATGGGGTGTCTAGCACTGTAGCTTGCTGGCCATTGGGTGGAGCTGGGTCTTAGCATTGAGACGGAGATCTCTGGGAGATCTCTCACCAATTGATATTACGTGGGGCTGGGAGGTCTCTGGTAGTCCAATGTCCTGAACTCGGCTCTCCCACCTCAAAGACTCAGATCTGACACCTGGTTCAAGCACCAAGACCCTGTCAGCCACACAGCCAGGTATGTGGGGATTTTCTTGCCTTTTGGGAAGTCTGAGGTCTTCTGTCAGCGTTCAGTAGGTGTTCTGTAGGAGTTGTTCCACTTGTAGAAATATTTTTGATGTATTTGTGGGGAGGAAGGTGATCTCCATATCTTACTCCTCCACCATCCTGAAGGTCCCCCTAAAATTATTATTATTATTTTTCAAGTATTTTTTAAAAATTAATTAATTAATTTATTTATTTTTGGCTGCGTTGGGTCTTCATTGTTGCATGCGGGCTTTCTCTAGTTGCAGCAAACAGGGGCTACTCTTCGTTGCAGTGCACAGGCTTCTCATTTTGGTGGCTTCTCTTGTTGCAGAGCATGGACTCTAGGCGCGTGGGCTTCAGTCGTTGTGGCACGTGCGCTCAGTAATTTGTGGCTCATGGGCTCTAGAGCGTAGGCTCAGTAGTTGTGGCGAATGGGCTTAGTTGCTCTGCGGCATGTGGGATCTTCCCGGACCAGGCCTTGAACCCCTGTCCCTTGCATTGGCAGCAGATTCTTAACCACTGTGACACCAGGGAAGTCCCTAAAATTATTTTTTAATTCAATTTTTTTGGTTTTCATGATTTCACTTTTACAATGCAATATTTACACGTTTGGAATTTATTTTGAGATCTTTCTAAATTATTAGCCCAGCTGTTCCAACATCATTTATTGAATAATCCATTTTTCCCTCAATAATTTGAAAAGATTTATTTATTATGTACTAAATTCCTATTTGTTTGGAGGTTTATTTCTGAATTCTCTCTTGTTTCACAAAGCTGTCTATTCTTTGGCTAATAATAACATTCCTTAATATTGAAGTTTTACTGGTAGGTATATTACCTCTGTATTAATTTTCTTTTTCAGAGATTTTCTGCCTCTACTCAGACATTTATTTTTATAGGTGAACTCTACTATTATTTTTCAAGTTAAAAAGAAAAGAAGAAACCTCTGGAATTCTGTTTGGGGTGATAATGAATTAACCTATTAAACTTTGGGAGATTTTCATGTTTGTATAATTATTTTTTTTAATTTAATTTTTATGTTATATTGGGGTATAGTTGATTTACAATGTTGTGTTAATTTCAGGTGTACAGCAAAGTGGTGCAGTTAACATACACATATATCCCTTCTTTTTAAGATTCTCTTTCCATATAGGTTATTACAGAATACTGAGTAGAGTTCCCTGTGCTATATAGTAGGCCCTTGATGTTTGTATTATTGAGTCTTTCTATACTGGATCAAAGTACAGTTGACCTTTGAACAATGTAGGGGTTGGGGTGCTGACTCTCTGAGCACTGGAAAATCCAGCTATAACTTATCGTCTGTCCTCTGCATCTGCGGTTCCACATACTTGGATTCAAACAACTGCAGAGTATGTAGTACTGCAGGATTTATTACTGAAAAAAAATCAGCGTATAAGTGGACTTGTGCAGTTTGAACCCCCGTTGTTCGAGAGTCAACTATATATCTATATATATTTTTTATATTCCATAATTTTTTCCCAAGTAGATCTTATGTTTTTCTTTTAAATTTTACCACTAAGTATTTTGTTTTAAAAATCTGATTTTGTAAAATGGGATGCTTTCTTTCATTTTGTTTTCTAACCTATTTTTGTCCAAAGGTTTGTTTTCTCATTGGGTGCCAGCCACATCAGGAGTGGAAGTGTGAATCTGGTTTGAGCAGAGTTAAGACAAACAACTTCAAGTTCTGGGCTATATTTGGTCTTGTTTTTATCTAGGTCTTCTCCTACTTGCCCCCTACCCATTCTAAAACTGAGAAAGGCCCTTTTATTATTCAATGTCTTGTATCTCATCATCTTTCTCAGTTAGCCAACTCCCTATTGTTCATCCAAGCACATTGAGAGTTGTAAAACATGCTATTATACATCTGTATATTGTTTTCTTTGTTTTAAAATTATTCCTAACATTTTGAGTTACGTGGATATTTAAAAAATAAATTTATCAATTATATATTTTTTTGCTCAATTGTTTTTTTTCCATAGGGGAAAAAAAAAAAGAGTAAGTTTCGCAATAGAAGTAGCTTATACTCAGAGACACAGGAGTAGAGGGAGGCTGCCAAAACTCTAGGAGTCAACAGAGCTGGAAACCACAACTTAATTCATCAGTTTGGCATACCTCATTCTCATATTTGCAGAAACACTGATGTCTACCTCCTGTGGCCTCCCCACAAGAAACTGCCCACAATGGTCAGTTCAGCTTCCAAAAAGATGTGAGGAGAGAGAACCAAAAAGTCTATTGAGGCCTTTAGCACCAGAAGTGTTTTGCTATTGCACATGCTGTCTCTACTGAGTATCTGTTCTGCACAATCTGAGGAGTACCTATCTATTGCCACAGTGATATCTTTTCTTGCCCAGACCTCTTCAGCCCTGTACAGTTATACCATAGTTAGACTTCAGGTTTATACTTACACATATCCAGCCATTGATCCCCAAAGGTGATAACATGCTAGGGCGTCACTGGAAGCTCCTGAAGTAATTACCTATTTCTCATATGTGCCTCGACCAAAACTGCTTACTTTGGATATTGAGGTTCTTGGGTTGGCTGGGTCTTAAGCACAAATCACTGAAGGAGAGTTCTACTTCAAAGCCCTTGGTGCTTTTTTCCAATGAAAAATCTTGGACTGAACCACCTCAATCTGTCGGAAAACTTCTAACAATGTTAAACCTCAAAAAGGAAGTTGTTCAAATTCTAGTTCATATTTTTTTCTCCAAGTGGCTCTTTCACCAGTATGTAAAATTTCCCATGCCTTACCCTGGAGGCAGGCTCTGTACACCATGAAGTCTTGAGGAAAAACGTCAGGTTATGAGACTTACCCCCAAGAGAACAGGTGCCTGAACATCTTACATAACTAAAAGCAAAACAAAGATCTCCAAAGGGATTGGCTACAGGTACCTAAACCAAGAAATGCTGCCAGCTTGTCATAAAAGGTTCTAAATTCAGCTCACCTGAAACTCTGTTACACATGCAGGCTATCAATAAAACCAAAGCAGGTTTGGAGGAGGTATGAGTTTTGGGAAAGAGAAATGGGGGAGGCAATTGCCTAAAACTTTTCTTGGTGCTTTCAGTTTGTCTTTAGGGTGTGTAGGTGAATTCGCCAGGTGTAAAAGACTGGAGACAGAAGGGACGCTATATAAATATAATGAGTCTAGTATGGAAGTTGTTAAAACAGTCCACATAAGATCTGTTATGATTAGCATACAAATGCCACCTCTTTTCAACATTAACAGAATTATATTCTATCCCTACATGTTGCTTTAGGCATCTCATTTACCAACACATTTGGACATCAGATAGGCATAAAGTATATAACTTATAGTGCATAAAAATAACAGAAATGCTTATTGATTCCTAAATTAGGATAATATAGTTTAGCTGGTGCAGTCTTTTATCAATAAATCTTAATTGAATTTTCAAGTTAGAGCCTGCAGGGAGAATGTGCTCTAGTTTTGTTTTGTTTTTTTTCTTAGGTTTCCAGAAACATTGAACCCAAACACTGTGAATGTTCCCTGACTAAATGTAACTGGATTGCTTTGTTGATTGCTCATCAACAAAGATGAATCAATTCCTTTAATTTGTTCAAATGAAGATCATTCACATATTCTAGGTCTAAGGTTTTCAACTACTCTGTAAAAGTAATTAGTTTTTCTTGTAAACTACATTTCAACCAGTAGAATATTATAAAATATTAATCTTCTTTTAAATGAATTCTCAAATTTCAGCACTATTTTCAGTGCAAACACATGTTACACTTTTACCTCTGGGATAAACAAAAAGATGATGCATTAAAAAGACTACTCCCTTTAGGGAATTTTGCCAACATTTTTTGCAAAATAAATAATGTATGCCAGAATCATTAACAGCATAGAAAGCCATGGGAATGATCCCAAATTTTAAAAAATGAAATTCAGTATTTTCACAGTTTGACTTGAAGAAAATGAAAGTGAAGGCATCACTGTGGAATTTTAGTTTTGAATGCCTCTTTTTATCTGATATGTTCAAAGTCAAACATAATATTTTCCTTCCATTGGTATGAATCTATCTTCATTGTGTTCCCTCAAAAGCCAACCCTGAAACAAGAGCTTGGGTGCAGAGGGTGTGTTTGGGGGATAATCTGCAGGCAAACTGAAGAAGGCAACTCGTGTGACAATCTATCGATTTTATTCTGTTTAATTACAACATCAACTCTCTGGGTAGATAAATCAATCATCACCCTTAATTTCAAGCACCTGAAGCTAACTCTCTTTAGCTGATTAAGCAGAAAAAGGAGTTTATTAAAAGGATACTGGCTGGCTCATGGAACTGCTGGGAGGCCCAGAGAACTAAACTTGAAGTTAACTGCCTGGGAACCATTCTGAACTCAGTTGGCCCAAATAGGAAACTGCTGCTTCTGTTGTTGTCCTACAGAGCATTAGGGAAGGTGCTGTCACCTCCCAACTCCCCTCTAGGCCACTTCTGTGCCGGGAACTGGACCCTGAAACCACAGAGAAACTGCATACACTGGTGCTGCTACCATCGAAAGAAGCAGCATAGTGCCCACACCTTGATTTTAGCCCTGCAAGACTTATTTTGGACTTCTGACTTCCAGAGCTTTATGAGAATAAATTTGTGTTGTTTTAAGCTATTAAGGTTGTGGTAATTTATTAAAGCAGCGACAGAAAACCCAATACACCCTTTTTACCAGAGAGATAAAAGAGATGAGAGAAATAGGGAGAGACACAGAGAGATCAGTGAAGATGATGATGATGATTGCAATGATGCAGTTTGAAACCCTTGATTTTATTTGTGTCCAAGCCAGTACTATCCCTGCAAACTGCAGTTACTGGGCAGACACATTTGTTTTGAACACCAAATAATTTGTATGTATTTCTACCACCTACAATTGAAAGTCTTAAAAATACAAGGTAGCAATCTCATTTTCAAAATTTCCAGCTTGTAAAGTGTAAGGAAAATAAGAGTATAGAACAAGCAAGTTTCTCCTTTGCCATGCACACAGGTAAAGTGTATTTCTTAAAGAAAGAAAAATGCTTTCTGAATTCTGTGCACATTAACCAAGCACACTCAAATGGAGGCAGTATTACAGGTAAAAAATGTTCAAAAAATCTCTGAAGACAAAAGAAAGTCAATGCTTCCGTTACTCACTGTTGAATATAAACTTATTTATTGGGTGCTGGTGTGATGAATTGGGAGATTGGGATTGACATGTATACACTGATGTGTATAAAATGGATGACTAAAAAGAACCTGCTGTATAAAAAAATAAATAAAATTAAATTTAAAAAAACCCTTACTTATTATCTTGGGATAAAATAGCAAGCATTTAGCTTTTGAATCATTAAAGTTCACTGGTTTCAAGAGTGAAGTTGTCATCTTGGCCAAATACAAATTTTGTTCTCGGTTTAGGAGAGTTAATTCCCCTGAAACAGTCTGGTCATGCAGAATTTAAAACGAAGCAGTACCTAGATCTTTTGGCAGTATGATTAACTGTAGCTCAACACCTGATAAATCTAGTGTACACTTTTACATTAGTCATTTTAGATAATATAACTTTCCTCTAGTTTGGGAGGCACACATCGGTTACATATGCAAAGGCAGTTCCAACAAGGATCATAGTCACTCATATACTTTGACAAAAAGATGGTCAATCTATGTGGGAAATGCATCTTTATTTCTTTTTTGGGAGAGACAAATGGAAAAAGGAAACATTCAAGGTTGAATCAATTTTGGTTATTAAAGGGGCGAAAAATATTACAACTGGATTTCTGCTGGCGTTTAGACATAGGTAAAAGGTGTTCTAAGCTTGAATCCAACAGTGGTTTGAATGACCTACCAATTTTACCTTCATGTAATTGGTCTGAAGTTATATACCTTTTCACATTTATGTATAGTTTATTATATGCCTGACACTGTGCTAAACACTTTACTCACATCATTTCATTTCATTGTCATAGCAACCCAATGGAATAGGTACTGCTATTATTTTCATTTTACCAATAAGAAAACTGAGGGTTGGAGAGATTAACCATCTTTCCCGATATTATAAAACTAATAAGTGGAAAAGACAGGATACACATTTGACAGTTAGATTCAGATACTTCAGAGCCTACTTTCTAAACCAATAATAACAGATCAATTCCAGCTTGAATTTATATATGCTACCTTTGTTTCATTAGATTCTTCTGGTGTTTATGCTATGTTCTAGAAACATAAATCTTTATGGAAATACATGACTAACAGCTTCCCTATGGATCTACTAACATGCTAGTTTTGTTAATTTAGAACTATACGAGGAAAGATTATAAACTAACATTTGGAAGAAATAATTTTTCATGGAATAATTAAAAAGAAAGGATTGACAGTTCTTTTCTTGGACTACTGAACTATTTTTGTAGTTAATTAATTGAGACTGATTCTAAACAGATTTATTATCTCATCTTAAATATCTGAGTTTTCCAGAGTTATATCTTAAGCCTGGTTCACTTACTCTACATATAGAACTCTACCTTCATGATTGCATCTGATCTCATAATTTTAAGCATCACTTATATTCAAATAACTTACACATTTGTATCTATAGCCCAAACCTCTTTCCCTAAATCCAGTTGCTTAGTGTTTATCTTTGTTTAGAAGAGCCACAAACACCTTAAACATTATCAAAGCAGAATTTATTGTCTCTTCCTCTTGACCACATCCCTTTCCGTTATGACCCCATCAATCATTTTTTATCTTGTATGCCCTGTTCAGTTAGTGGCACCACTATCCATCATCTGAGCATCATTGATTCCTTTCTTGGTTTTGAAGCATCAAAGAGCTAGGTATCTAGGAACTAGTAACCCATGAACCTAGATCTTGGAGAGAAGGTACATAAATTGGTACCTGATGATCCCAACACGCTGTGCTGCTTATCCTCTCCAGGCATGTGCTTATTGTGCATGGTGTAGAACGAGGGGATTAGAAGTCATACAGAAATCATTGGCCAAGAGGTTGAGCAGGAACTTCATCAGTCTTACAATGGTGGGGAGACAAAATTTGGAGTTTAAAGACCTAAAGAAAAGAGGCTATGGTAAACCCTCCAGACTTTCAGTTGAGACCCATGAAGGGAAACATCCTAGAAAGAGTACAAACTGAAAATATGGAGCTATCACAAAACTGAAATTCAACTGTGAATTGGTACAACACAAGAGTATATTCAAGGTGATACACCCCTATTCTAACTACCTACAGGGGAAAAAAACCCCCCCAAAACTAAATCCTTTTTTGGAGAAAGAAAGCATGATCCAGAGCTTCAAGTTATCACTACAAATTTTCACACACAACACCCAGTATTTTGTGGAAAATTATAGGTATGCCAGGACATGACCACAACCCAAGAGAGAGAAAAAAAAAAAAAAAAAAACCAGATAAAAGAAACAAACACAAAGAGATCCATATATTGTATTTATTACGTATGAACTTTAAAATAACCATTAATTAATACATTTAAGTAAAAGATGAAAAGATAAGGGATTTCAACACAAAACTGGAATTATCAAATTATCTGAAAATTCTAGAACTAAAAATTATAGTAACTCAAGAACTTAGCTAATGAGCGCAATAGATATTAGACATGGCTGAAGAGAGGGTTGATGAAATATAAGAAAGACCAGAAAACATTATCCAGATTGAGTTATGGTGAGAAAAAGAGATAGGAAATGCAGAAAAGAGCTTAAGAATTCTGGGGCATGATGACATTTTCTGATGTACACGTAATCTGAGTCCTAGAAAGGAAAGAACAGAGAATGAGCAGAAGCAATATTTGAAAACATGATGACATAAATTTTTAAAAACTTATGAAAGACAAAGTAATAGAATCTAGAAGCGTTATGAACTTCAAGCAGGATAATTAAAAGAAAACACCATCTAGACTAATAATGAACACATTATTAGTCAAATTGCTGAAAGTGAAATATAAAGAGAAAATCTTGGAAGTAGCCAGAAGAAAAACAGTAAGACGCCTCAACAGAAATGATGAAAATAACAACAAAAAATAGAAGTTTCTGTAATCAAGTGAAAACAAATACCTTAGAATGCCAAACAGGCAAAAATATCCTTAAAAAATTAAAATAATTTAAGATGGATCATAGAACTAAGTGTAAAAGGTAAATGATAAAACTTCTGGACTAAATAATAAGAAACTATCTTCCTGGCCTTGGGGTAAGCAATTATTTCCTAAACAAAACATACTAACCACAATAAAGAACACTGGAAAATTGGACTTCACTGAAATCAAGAACTTACATACATGAAAAGACAACGTTAAGAAGTGAAAAGGGAAGCCAAAGATCAGAAGACTACAATCATAAGGCATATCCACCCAAAGACTGTTATCCAACAGAAAGGCTGACTATACCACAAGGTTAGTGAGGATGTGGAGAAATGAACTCTCATAGTTTGCTAATGGGAGTGTTAATTGGTACAGCCACTTTGGAAATTTGTTTGGTGGTATCTATTAAATGGTCTACTCTTAAATGATCAGCAATTTTATTCCTAGTATAACGAGTGCTTATGTTCACCATGTAAATGTACAAGAATGATCATAGAGCTTTATTCATAATTTCAGTCATCTAAAAACAACCTGAATATATATCAATATGATATGGGATAAATCAACTGTGGTAATTCATACAATGGAATATTATTCAGAAAACCGCTACATGCCACAGAATGAATGAATCTCAAAGACACAATGTTGTGCAAAAGAAAGCAGGCACAAAACAGTATATACTGTATAAGTCCATTTATATGAAGGTTAAAAGCAGGCAAAACTAATTTGTGGTTATAAAGGTTGGGATAGTGTTAGCTCTGGGAAAATATTGATTAGGAGGATATAACAGAGCCTTCTAGCCTGCTGGAAGTTCTTCTAGAGTGCTTGAGCTAGGTCATGGTAACATAAGTGTTTACATATGTAAAAATTCATTTACCTGTAATGAAAGACATTTTCAGAAAAAGAAAAAAATTGAGAGACTTAATCAATAGTAGGTGTGCATTAAAAGAAATAAAAAAGGCAGTGCTTCAATTAGAAAGAAATGATCCTTGATGAAAGCATGGAAATGCAGGCAGCAGTAAATAGCAACAGAAAGGGTCAAATGTGGGTTAACATTAACTGCATAAAACAATAATAGTAATGCCAAATGACATCTGTAATATCTAGAACTAAAATACCTGACAGCAATAGCACAAAAAGAGGCAAGGAGCAGTTAACAGAGTGGAAGTGTTCCAAAATCCTTGCATTGTCTGGTACTTTGTAGAAGTACTAGTTTATAATAGACTTGAGTAAGTGAAGGATGTATGTCATAATCTCTAGAGAAGTAATGCAAGCCACAAATGAGAATCACAGAAGTAGATCTTCAATTTCTAGCAGTTATATTTAAAACTAGTAGAAAAAAAACCAGGTGAAATTAATTTTAATAATATTTTTTAACCTAATATATCTAAGATATAAATCAATATGAAATTATTAATGAGGGTCTTTAAAATAATAAGTCTTCAAAATCTGTTGTCTTACTTTTATAGCACATCTCAATGTGGACTACCCACATTTCAAGTTCTCCCATGTGGCTACTAGCTAACATATTGGACAGCCCAGCTCTAGAGCAGTGATTCTCAAGAAGAGGGATTGTGACCCACAGGGGATATGTGACAATGTCCGAAGACATTTTTGATTGTCATGACTGTAGCAGCATGGGTGGTACTATTGGTATCTAGTGGGTGGAAACCATGGATGCTGCTAAACATCCTATAATTATCACAGAAGAGCCTCCTCGCAGCCCATAAGGAATTCTTCAGTCCAAGATATCAATCATAACATGGTTGAGAAACCCTGCTCTAGAGTAACCCGTAAAATAAAAGCTAAAAATTATATAACTAATAAGCTAATGGTGGGAAGGAGGAGAATGAACAGTAAAAATTACTTGACTAATTCAAAAGAGTAAAAGCATGGAGAGAAAAAAGGAATATAGAACAGATGCGACAAATAGAAAACAAGTAGTTATATCAGTTAATTTATGCTAAATAAATTCATGGATTAATATTCTAATTAAAGATTAAGATTGTCGGATGGGGAGAAAAATCCCTACCGATATGTTGCAAGATTTTTTTTTACATATTAGGGTGCATAAAAGTTAAAGGTAAAATGGTTACAAAGGCTATACCTTGTAAACTCCAACCAAAATAAAACTGGTATAGCTATGCTAAGATCAAAATAGGCTTTAATGCAAGATGTATTACTAGAAGCAAAGAAAGATATTTCATAATGATACAAAGGTCTTCCATCAAAGTGATGGAAGTGACTGATTTAAAATTCCAGATGACCACATTACTTCACTGATATAAATCTTTCAATGTCTCCCCACTGACCTTGAATAAAGCTCAAACTACAATTATAGTAGATAAGGTCCTCCATTAATCACCTGCTTTACCACTAACATCTCATGACATTTCTTCCCACAAAGTTCATGTTCAGCAGTGTTGAAGAGCATGCAGTTACTCAAAATTATCCTATCATTTTATGCTGTGTTTTTGCTCGTATTAGTCCCACTCCCTGTAATGCTTTTCTTCATGGCAATCATCTGAAAAAATTCTATTTATCTTTCAAAGCTGTATGCTGTTACATCCCAGCTAAATCTTTTCTGACTGGCCTCCACATATAATTCTTCCCTCTTCTGTGTACCTCTGTACCTCATGGACACTTAAAAAATAATTTCTTGTACAATTCTGCTGTTTCTGGTAGCCAGCAGGAAGATATTAGGCACTCAGTAATATTTTTTGTTTAGAAGTTACAGAAGTTTATTTACTAAAGCAAAAATTTAGCGACTATGTGAGTCAAGATGCCTTTTTAAGGTACCTATTTGACTTTTAAATTCTGATGTTTAAACCTGAGATACAACCTTTGTAATAACTCAGGCTTTTGGAGTCTAATTCCATGTCAGGCACTCATTAATTTTTACTGAACTTATTTGTGTTGGTAAGTGCAATAGCCTTGGAGAGATACTTACTATAAAACTGTCTAAAATTTTTACCAAGGTATTTTTCCAATTATAGTCGTTTTAGATTCAGCTCAAATATGAACAACTTGTAAACTGTTTATATAATGATTTCAATTAGTATCTTTTAAACTAAAATCTCATTATTCTCTTCTCATTTTATTAATTTTATACTTATGAATGGAGTCATGTGAGAAGTTAATACAATTAATTGTGCCAGTACAGTATCTGAGAAAGAGCATCTATTTATGCCGCTCTTTTGTTACAGATTGCTTGATTCTTTTTCAACAGTTTTCTAGACTGACCTAGTCAAACTGTAATCAGTACATGAATTAACTTGAAAAACTTGCATTTTATGTATTTATAAAAAGTATGAATCCATACTTTGCTGAGAATTTAGAGTAGAATTTTCACCAATTATTCAATGCAGCATTATCAAACAGGGTTATATCATTAGGAAAAATTGCAACAACAAGGGTTTTAACTTTTGCATGTTATTCAAAATGTTTTCAGCTGATTCTACAGTGCTTTTTGTTAGACTCAGAAATTAAAATAGCCAAAGTAATTTCTTAGATGAATTGATTTATAACCAGGGTAATAATGTTTTCATAATTTTAAAATGGAGGAATTTCAGATTTGTGTTGTAGTAGACTAATTAAGGATGAAAACTTTGGGTCAAACTGCCAGGATCTAAGTTCAAGCTTTGCCACATCCTAGCTATATAATCTTGGTCAATGCCTTAATTTCCCTAAGCTGCAGTTTTTCGTCTGTAAAATAAAGATAAAAATACTACTACTTCACAGATTATTTTGAGGTTTAAATGACTTAATATAGATAAGACATTTAGTATGGTTCCTCTTATACAGTAAATATCTAATAGAAAGAAATGAGCTAACACAAAAGATATAGCTAAGTAAAATCAACAAATCATATAGTTAATCAAAAGAGCTATTTCACATCATCTACCATGTATCTAAGTACTACTAACAAAAGCTATCATTTAGCAATCACTGTGCCACATATTGTATACGCATTATCTCATTTAAATTTTACAATAACTTTGAGAGTTGACTGTAATGTCCTTATTTTATTGATAAGTTAACTGAGGCTCAGAGAGTATAAGCTCAAAGTTATATATTCAGTAAGAATATTTTGACTGATCATTTGAAGCAGACATTCTAATATCAGGGATATTTTGGTGCAGCCTATAAAAACGAATCTTTAAACTTTCTATTTTCCCCTAGAAAATGAAAATAGCTTTACTGTGCTCTTTTCCAATTAAAATAACACCACCTATTGAAAACAATTCGGGCAATACAAAAAGGTATAAGACTCACCTATTACTCCTTCATTCAAAGGTGGCCACTCAATATATTTGGTGAACAAAAACAGCAGACACTACTAGTTGCTCATCAAATATCCATCCTCCCCTTATTTCTTAATAACAAATTCAAATTTTTGTTTGGTCAAGCTAAAATATTCACCTCCCAGATAAGCAGTGGACCTGTGAACCAGTTCCAGCCAAGGAGATGCAGGCAGAAATCACTGGGTAGGCACTGTTGGAAAGGTTTTTGGTTTGGAAAAGACAATCACCTTTCCTTTTCCCCTTTCTTTTCCTTTTCCTGCATAGAGTTCAAACATGCTAGAAGCGCAGCCACCATTTTGTGGCCTAAAGGAAGAAAATCTCATGCAGTCAGGCATAATAAAGCTTGAATCCCTGATGGCATCATGGAGCCATTTTACCAGTCTTGGACTGCCTACTTTGGGAATTCTTGTTATAGGTAAAAAAAAAAGAAACCACTTTTTGATTAATCCATTGAATCTTGTTTCTGTTATATGCAGCTAAATGCAACCTTCACTAATACACTGCCAGTCTGAAATTTTTTTCCTATTCAATTATATTAAATTTTAAAAGGTAACCTCATTATACTTATTATAACTTTACTATAGTGCTTATTATAGAAAGGTACTTTTATTATAATTATAAAAGGTAACAATATTAATTATAAATTTGTCATAAACAATATTTATTTAACTGTATTTATTTAATATCTAATATTTATTTAACTGTATGTCATTCACGGAGACACCATTGGCTCCTTACGCAATAACCATTTTTCCTAATTCTTTGTTAAAACAATTCCAATTTTGTTTAGATGGCGTTAAGTTCAGACTCTGGCATGAACTTCACTTGGTATATATGTTCATTATAGCTATTCATTTCCTTTTGTCAGTAATTTGTGTAAAAATGACAGTGTGAAGCCATTCTGGCCAATGAGACCTCAGAGGAAATCTACTGTAGATTCGGGAAAGATTTACCATCCTGAAAAGAGACATACGAGAAGAAATGGTTTTCTTCTGTCAGTTTCTTCTCCTTGAGATTCTACTGTATGAAGAAATAATGTCTGCAGCTACAGCAGCCATCTTGTAAAAATAAGGGGAGATGCCATTGACACTCATGATGACAGAGTGCAGAGAATCTGTGACACTAACCAGGTTTTCTTATAACATAAAAAAATGTATTTATGCTTTAAGCTACAGTTAATTGTTTTTAATTTGCAGGCAAAAGCATTTTTAATGTCACATTTATTCAACACACATTTATTGTGCACCTTCCATGTATCAGGCACTATTTTTACGTTGGGAATATGTCAGTGAACAAAACAAATTCTTTTGCCTTCATTGAGTTTACTTTTAAAGGGAGAGTCATATTAAGTAAATAAATTATAGGGAAAGTAAGTTATGTTTTATATTAGAAAGTGATAAAGGTTATGGAAAACTTCATATGTCTTTTTGTTTCACTGTGCTTATACATTTATAACAATAAAATAAGTGTTTTATTTTATTTATTTAAAATTAATTTTTTTCTCCTCTTTATTATACTTAGGGCACCGTCTTGCCTTTCTTGGGGAAAAATTCTTTGTTGGTTGGTTATGCCACCAATGAATTACATTTTAGATGGTAAAGTGGTCATTTCAAAGTATTTGTTCTAGAGAGGGTATTGAATCTGATAGGCAAGAACCACTGGTTTCAAGGACTGTTTTTCTTGTCTCTGAGAGTTCTAAAAGGTCTTAGTATCTATTCTCAACCTAGGATTGCCTTACATAAGTGTAAGACATCTTAAGAAATCTGTAATCTATTTGGGACGATTGCAAAACAAATATATGGAACATTAGAGAACACCCAAGTGCTCATGATAAGATACTGACCAATGTGCTCTCTGTTTTTTGTTTGTTATTTTTTTAAGAAAACTTTTTATTTATTTATTTTTATTGAGGTATAATTGACATATGACATTATATTAGTATCAGGTGTACAACATAGTGATTTGATATTTGTATATATTGTGAAATGATCACCACAATAGTTAACATCCATTGCAATACATAGTTACAAAATTTTTTTTCTTATGATGAGAACTTTTAAGATCTATTCTCTTAGCAACTTTCAAATATGGAATACAGTATTGTGAGCAGATGACCACATAACATGAACAACAAATGTTGACAACCAAGATTTCAGAACTAAGCATCACAAGCACATAGAATTTATAAAAGTTTTCTGGTGCCAGAAGAAAACTTCAAAGAAGGCTTCTGAACTCACCTCCTCCCATGGACACACCAAATATACAGCTACACACAGAGCAATTCTCTCAGAAAGAAATCCAGAAACTGGCTGAGTGACTCCTACACATTGTGCGAACAAGAAAGCACCCATATCAAAATGGATAGGAGATGCTGAAACACACTCTTGCCATAAACCCTACCCTGGCATAGCAACATAAAATTGGGAGGGGACTCACAGCTTCCAGCTTCCCCCTAAGGAGTAAAGGGTTTGGATACAACATGTGGTGCCCCAACTTTTAAAACTTCCACTTGAGAGACAACCAAGAGCTCAGGCCAGGCTGAATGAATAAGTCCATCTCCTACATGAGAGCACTTTGTCAAGACGGGGAGAGGTGGCTATTTTACGTGATGTACAGAAACCAACACAGAGAATCAAGGAAGATAAAGAAACAGAGGAGTATGTTCCAAATTTTAAAAAAGATGAAACTCTGGAAGTAACCTTAATAAAACGGGCATGAGAGACTACTATAAACAAATACATGCCCCCAAACGGGATGAATTTCTAGAAACACAAAACCTATCAAGACTGAATCATGGAGGGTCCTGATTCAAGATGGCAGAAGAGTAAGACACGGAGATCACCTTCCTCCCCACAAATACATCAGAAATACATCTACATGTGGAACAACTCCTACACAACACCTACTGAACGCTGGCAGAAGACCTCAGACCTCCCAAAAGGCAAGAAACTCCCCACGTACCTGGGTAGGGCAAAAGAAAAAAGAAATAACAGAGACAAAAGAATAGGGACGGGACCTGCACCAGTGGGAGGGAGCTGTGAAGGAGGAAAGGTTTCCACACACTAGGAGCCCCTTCGCGGGCGGAGACTGCGGGTGGCGGAGGGGGGCAGCTTCGGAGCCACAGAGGAGAGCGCAGCCACAGGGGTGCAGAGGGCAAAGCGGAGAGACTCCCGCACAGAGGCTCGGCGCCGAGCAGCACTCACCAGCCCGAGAGGCTTGTCTGCTCCCCCGCCGGGGCGGGCGGGGCTGGGAGCTGAGGCTCGGGCTTCGGTCGGGTCGCAGGGAGAGGACTGGGGTTGGCTGCGTGAACACAGCCTGAAAGGGGGCTAGTGCGCCCCAGCTAGCCGGGAGGGAGTCTGGGAAAAAGTCTGGACCTGCCTAAGAGGCAAGAGACCATTGTTTCGGGGTCCGCGAGGAGAGGGGATTCAGAGCACCGACTAAACGAGCTCCAGAGACGGGCGCGAGCCCGGCTATCAGCGCGGACACCAGAGATGGGCATGAGACTGTAAGGCTGCTGCTGCCGCCACCAAGAAGCCTGGGTGTCACTGGGTGTCACATGTCACTATCCACACCTTCCCTCCCGGAAGCCTGTGCAGCCCACCACTGTCAGGGTCCCGTGATCCAGGGACAACTTCCCCAGGAGAACACACTGCACGCCTCAGGCTGCTGCAATGTCACCCTGGCCTCTGCCGCCGCAGGCTCGCCCCGCATTCCATACCCCTCCCTCGCCCTGGTCTGAGTGAGCCAGAGCCCCCTAATCAGCTGCTACTTTAACCCCATCCTGTCTGAGTGAAGAACAGACGCCCTCAGGCGACCTACACACAGAGGCGGGGCCAAAGCCAAAGCTGTACCCCAGGAGCTGTGCCAACAAAGAAGGGAAAGGGAAATCTCTCACAGCAACCTCAGGAGCAGCAGGTTAAATCTCCACAATCAACTTGAGGTACGCTATATCTGTGGAATACCTGAATAGACAACAAATCATCCCAAAATTGAGGCAGTGGACTTTGGGAGCAACGATATATATATATTTTTCCTTTTTCTCTTTTTTCCGTGTGCCTAACAGGGTCTTGGTGCTCTGGCCGGGTGTCAAACCTGTGCCTCTGAGGTGAGAGAGCCAAGTTCAGGACATTGGTCCACCAGAGACCTCCTGGCTCCACGTAATATCAAATGGCGAAAACTCTCCCAGAGATCTCCATCTCAACGCTAAGACCCAGCTCCACTCAACAATCAGCAAGACAGGAACGCAACCCCACCCATTAGCAGAGAGGCTGCCTAAAATCATAATAAGGTCACAGACACCCCAAAACACACCACCAGACGTGATCCTGCCCACCAGAAAGACAAGATCCAGCCTCATCCACCAGAACACAGGCACTAGTCCCCTCCACCAGGAAGCCTACAGAACCCACTGAACCAACCTTAGCCACTGGGAGCAGACACCAAAAACTACAGAAACTACGAACCTGCAGCCTGTGAAAAGAAGACCCCAAACACAGTAAGTTAAGCAAAATGAGAAGACAGAGGAACACAGGAGATGAAGGAGTAACGCAAAAACCCACCAGACCAAACAAATGAAGAGGAACTAGGCAGTCTATCTGAAAAAGAATTCAGAGTAATGATAGTAAAGATGATCCAAAATCTTGGAAATAGAATGCAGAAAATACAAGAAACATTTAACAAGGAACTAGAAGAACTAAAGGGCAAACAAACAATGATGAACAAAATGGTAAATGAAATTAAAAATTCTCTAGAAGGAATCAATAGCAGAATAACTGAGGCAGAAGAATGGATAAGTGACTTGGAAGATAAAATAGTGGAAATAACTACTGCAGAGCAGAATAAAGAAAAAAGAATGAAGAGAATTGAAGACAGTCTCAGAGACCTCTGGGACAACATTAAACGCACCAACATTTGAATTATAGGGGTCCCAGAAGAAGAAGAGAAAAAGAAAGGGACTGAGAAAATATTTGAAGAGATCAGAGTTGAAAACTTCCCTAATATGGAAAAGGAAATAGTTCATCAAGCCCAGGAAGCACAGAGAGTCCATTACAGAATAAATCCAAGGAGAAACATGCCAAGACACATATTAATCAAACTATCAAAAATTAAGTACAAAGAAAAAATATTAAAAGCAGCGAGGGAAAAACAACAAATAACACACAAGGGAATCCCCATAAAGTTAACAGTTGATCTTTCAGCAGAAACTCCAAGCCAGAAGGGAGTGGCAGGACATAATTAAAGTGACGAAAGGGAAAAACCTACAACCAAGATTACTCTACTCAGCAAGGATCTCAATCAGATTCCACAGAGAAATTAAAACCTTTACAGACAAGCAAAAGCTAAGAGAATTCAGCACCACCAAACCACCTTTACAACAAATGCTAAAGGAACTTCTCTAGGCAGGAAACACAACAGAAGGAAGGACCTACAAAAACAAACCCCAAACAATTAAGAAAATGGTAATAGGAGCATACATATTGAAAATTACCTTAAATGTAAATGGATTAAATGCTCACAGCAAAAGACATAGACTGGCTGAATGGATACGAAAATGAGACCAGTATATATGCTGTCTACAAGAGACCCACTTCAGACCTAGGGACACATACAGACTGAAAGTGAGGGTTTGGAAAAAGATATTCCATGCAAATGGAAATCAAAAGAAAGGTGGAGTAGCAATTCTCATATCAGACAAAATGGACTTTAAAATAAAGACTATTACAAGAGACAAAGAAGGACACTACATAATGATCAAGGGATCAATCCAAGAAGAAGTTATAACAATTGTAAATATTTATGCACCCAACACAGGAGCACCTCAATACATAAGGCAAATGCTAACAGACATAAAAGGGGAAATCGACAGTAACACAATCATAGTAGGGGACTTTAACACCCCACTTTCACCAATGGACAGATCATCCTAAATGAAAATAAATAAGGAAACGCAGTTTTAAATTATATATTAAACGAGATGGACTTAATTGATATTTATTGGACATTCCATCCAAAAACAACAGAATACACTTTCTTCTCAAGTGCTCATGGAACATTCTCCAGGATAGATCATATCTTGGGTCACAAACCAAGCCTTGGTAAATTTAAGAAAATTGAAATCGTATCATGTATCTTTTCTGACCACAATGCTATGAGACTAGATATCAATTACAGGAAAAAAATCTGCATGAAATAAAACACATGGAGGCTAAGCAATACATTGCTTAATAACAAAGAGATCACTGAAGAAATCAAAGAGGAAATCAAAAAATACCTAGAAACAAATGACAATGAAAACATGATGACCCAAAACCTATGGGATGCAGCAAAAGCAGTTCTAAGAGGGAAGTTTATAAATACAATCCTACCTCAAGAAACAAGAAACATTTCAAATAAACAACCTAACCTTACACCTAAAGCAATTAGAGAAAGAAGAACAAAAAACCCCCAAAATTAGCAGAAGGAAAGAAATCATAAAGATCAGATCAGAAATAAATGAAAAAGAAATGAAGGAAACAATAGCAAAGATCACTAAAACTAAAAGCTGGTTCTTTGAGAAGATAAACAAAATTGATAAACCATTAGCCAGACTCATCCAGAAAAAAAGGGAGAAGACTCAAATTAGTAGAATTAGAAATGAATAAGGAGAAGTAACAACTGACACTGCAGAAATACAAAGGATCATGAGAGAGCACTACAAGCAACTATATGCCAATAAAATGGATAACCTAGTAGAAATGGACAAACTCTTAGAAAAGCACAATGTTCCAAGACGGAACCAGGAAGAAATAGAAAATATAAACAGACCAAAGACAAGCACTGAAATTGAAACTGTGATTAAAAATCTTCCAACAAAACAAAAGTCCAGGACCAGATGGCTTCACAGGTGAATTCTATCAGACGTTTAGAGAAGACCTAACACCTATCCTTCCCAAACTCTTGCAAAATATAGCAGAGGGAGGAACACTCCCAAACTCATTCTACAAGGCCACCATCACCCTGATACCAAAACCAGACGAAGATGTCACAATGAAAGAAAACTACAGGCCAATATCATTGATGAACATAGATGCAAAAATCCTCGACAAAATACTAGCAAACAGAATCCAACAGCACATTAAAAGGATCATACACCATGATCAAGTGGGGTTTATCCCAGGAATGCAACGATTCTTCAATATATGCAAATCAATTGGTGCGATATACCATATTAACAAACTGAAGGAGAAAAACCATATGATCATCTCAATAGATGCAGAAAAAGCTTTCAACAAAATTCAACATCCATTTATGATAAAAACCCTCCAGAAAGTAGGCATAGCGGGAACTTACCTAAACATAATAAAGGCCATATATGACAAACCCACAGCCAACATCGTTCTCAATGGTGAAAAAGTGAAACCAATTCCACTAAGATCAGGAACAAGACAAGGTTGCCCACTCTCACCACTATTATTCAACATTGGTTTGGAAGTTTTAGCGACAGCAATCAGAGAAGAAAAAGAAATAAAAGGAATCCAAATCTAAAAAGAAGAAGTAAAGCTGTCACTGTTTGCAGATGACGTGACATTATAGAGAATCCTAAAGACGCTACCAGAAAACTACTAGAGCTAATCAATGAATTTG
Source organism: Eschrichtius robustus (assembly GCF_028021215.1). Taxonomy (NCBI): domain Eukaryota; kingdom Metazoa; phylum Chordata; class Mammalia; order Artiodactyla; family Eschrichtiidae; genus Eschrichtius; species Eschrichtius robustus. The sequence goes on along the minus strand of NC_090827.1, from coordinate 18,581,419 downwards.
GTAAAGTAGCAGGATACAAAATCAATGCACAGAAATCTCTTGCATTCCTATACACTAATGATGACAAATCTGAAAGAGAAATCAAGGAAACACTCCGATTTACCACTGCAACGAAAAGAATAAAATACCTTGGAATAAACCTACCTAAGGAGACAAAAGACCTGTATGCAGAAAATTATAAGACACTGATGAAAGAAATTAAAGATGATACAAACAGATGGAGAGATATACCATGTTCTTGGATTGGAAGAATCAATATTGTGAAAATGACTATACTACCCCAAGCAATCTACAGATTCAATGCAATCCCTATCAAATTACCAATGGCATTTTTCACAGAACTAGAACAAAAAATTTCACAATTTGTATGGAAACACAAAAGACCCTGAATAGCATAAGCAATATTGAGAAAGAAAAACAGAGTTGGAGGAATCATGCTCCCTGACATCAGACTATACTACAGATCCACAGTAATCAAGACAGTATGGTACTGGCACAGAAACAGAAATATAGATCAATGGAACAGGATAGAAAGCCCAGAGGTAAACCCAAGCACATATGGTCAACTTATTTTTGATAAAGGAGGCAAGAATATACAATGGAGAAAAGACATTCTCTTCAATGAGTGGTGCTGGGAAAACTGGATAGCTACATGTAAAAGAATGAAATTAGAGCACTCCCTAACACTATACACAAAAATAAACTCAAAATGGATTAAAGACCTAAATGTAAGGGCAGACACTATAAAGCTCTTAGAGGAAAACATAGGCAGAACACTCTATGACACAAATCACAGTGACATCCTTTTTTGACCCACCTCCTAGAGAAATGGAAATAAAAACAAAAATAAACAAATGGGACCTAACGAAACTTAAAATCTTTTGCACAGGAAAGGAAACCATAAACAAGATGAAAAGACAAGCCTCAGAATGGGAGAAAATATTTGCAAATGAAGCCACTGAGAAAAGATTAATTTCCAAAATTTACCAGCAGCTCATGCAGCTCAATATCAAGAAAACAAACAACCCAATCCAAAAATGGGCAGAAGACCTAAATAGACATTTCTCCAAAGAAGATATACAGATAGCCAACAAACACATGAAAGAATGCTCAACATCGTTAATCATTAGAGAAATGCAAATCAAAACTACAATGAGGTATCACCTCACACCAGTCGGAATGGCCATCATCAAAAAATCTACAAACAATAAATGCTGGAGAGGGTGTGGAGAAAAGGGAACCCTCTTGCACTGTTGGTGGGAATGTAAATTGATACAGCCACTATGGAGAACAATATGGAGGTTCCTTAAAAAACTAAAAATAGAATTAGCATATGACCCAGCAGTCCCACTACTGGGCATATACCCTGAGAAAACCATAATTCAAAAAGAGTCATATACCACAATGTTCATTGCAGCTCTATTTACAATAGCCAGGACATGGAAGCAACCTAAGTGTGCATCAACAGATGAATGGATAAAGAAGATGTGGCACATATATACAATGGAATATTACTCAGCCATAAAAAGAAACGAAATTGAGTTATTTGTAGTGAGGTGGATGGACCTAGAGTCTGTCATACAGAGTGAAGTAAGTCGGAAAGAGAAAAACAAATACCATATGCTAACACATATATATGGAATCTAAAAAAAAAAAAAAAAAAAAAAAAATTTCTGAAGAACCTAGGGGCAGGACAGGAATAAAGATGCAGATGTAGAGAAGGGACCTGAGGACATGGGGAGGGGGAATGGTAAGCTGGGATGAAGTGAGAGAGTGGCATGGACTTATATATGCTACGAAATGTAAAACAGATAGTGGGAACCAGCCACATAGTACAGGGAGATCAGCTTGGTGCTTTGTGACCACCTAGAGGTGTGGGATAGGGAGGGTGGGAGGGAGACTCAATAGGGAGGGGATATAGGGATATATGTATACATATAGCTGATTCACTTTGTTATAAAGCAGAAACTAACACACCATTGTAAAGCAATTATACTCCAATAAAGATGTTTAAAAAAGAAAAAAAAAAAAGACTGAATAATGAAGAAACAGAAAGTCAGAATGGACCAATTACTGGTAAGGAGATTGACTCAGTAATCAAAAATTTCCAAGCAAAGAAGAGTCCAGGACCAGATGGCTGCACTGGTGAATTCTACCAAACATTTAAAGAATTAGTACCAATCCTTGTCAAACTCTTCCAACAAATAAAAGAGGAGAGAACAATTCCAAACTCATTTTCCAAGGCCAACATTACCCTGATACCAAAACCAGATGAGGACACCCATGATGGTTGGGGCAAGTGGGTGAAGGTAGCCAAAACATACAGACTTCCAGTTTTAAGATAAATAAATTCTGGGGAAGTAATGTGCAGCATGGTGACTGCAGTTAACACTACTGTGTTGTTTATTTGAAAGTTGCTAAGAGAGTGGATCTTAAAAGTTCTTATCACAAGAAAAAAAAATTGTAACTATGTGAGGTGATGGATGTTAACTAAACTACTGTGGTGATCATTTCACTATATATACATGTATCAAATCATTATGTTGTGCACCTTAAATTAATACAATGTTATATGGCAGTTACACCTCACTAAAAATGGAAAGAAAAAGAATTTGCAAAGTAAATGTGATATTTACTTAACAATAATGCATACTTGTTATTGTTCTGAATGATAATTAGGAATCTGTGGTGAACAATTCTTTTAATGGTTGCAGTTATATTACTGTTACAGTAGAGTCACACTGTTTTTCCCTCTTTTAAGAAATTAAATTTCTTGATTTTTTTCAACAAAAATGGTAAATATTAAAAGTCTATTCTGATTCTATAGGCAGTTTAACTTGATCACACTCATGCTGATTGATTTAAACATTTAAAAATCCTAGATCTTGAATTCCTACTTCACAGACTTATGGGGATTAAATGTTGTTCAAGTTTATGTTGTTGAAGATGAATTGTATTCCTCAAACCTCTCCCCCTATTATCCAGTCAAGGCTCAGGGCAGACAAGACCATTCCTCTTACCTGTACCCCCTGCCACAGACAACCTCATTACATGAAGAAAAGGAGCAGGTTGAATAAAGTGAATGATGGGCAAGGCCCAGGAAATAATGGATTCAGGTTTTTCATTCATTCCTTCTTTCACAAATATCTGGATGCCCTTCTTAAAGCATCTGAACAACATGTCTGTTCTCTCTTTCCTTAAGGGCTTGCCTGAGAGTATAAGGCAGCACAGATGGGGCTCTGAAGCAGTGGATAGATGCTCAGAGTTGGGAAATAAATCTTACTCATCTTTCCAGATAATGCAAGTGCTAGCTATTGTTTTCAGCTGCCAAGTACACTAGTCAGATTACAGGCCAACTCCCATCATACCTTCTAGTGGCAAAGCTCATTTTCCTGGGCATGTGGCTCAGACCAGGTCAGTCAGAATACTTCTTCCTCTGGTGAGGTAAGTCATCTGATCCAAGCCACAGTATTTCACCAGGATTGTTCTAGATGGAGATAGCAAGGAAGGCCTTACTTTTGAATACTAGAGTTAGAAGTTTGTGAAAATAGATGCCAGTGGTCTTATTGCTCGTCCTGTGGAGATAATGAAACCACAAAGAGACAGGAGAGTTACAGATGTAGTGAGAGATGAGAGAGAGGCAGACAGAGAGAGACTAGGAGACACTGAGTGGTGTTTCCAGGTCTGAGGCTCTGAAAGCTGACGCTCCTCAGGGTGTTTGTTAGTCAAGGAAAATTTCTGGGCAGAGTAGGCTGTGTCCTCAGCTCTGTATCACACTTCACCATCTGGAGCTGAAAGCAGCACTGTTCATGCCCACGGCCTAGAATATGTCTTATATAAACAGTTCCTTCAACCTCTGACCTCCAGGTCCTTATCTTCTACCAGCAATGTCCTCAACTGACATGTCCCAAGAGAAGCAACTTTTTTCACGTATAAAGGAGTCTTAATCTCAAGGGAGACATTCACTCAAGGGAACCAAATCTGTTGAAATTCAACTCTTGTCTACCCAGTGAACAATCTTTTATATAATTAAACAAACCCTTCTTTTAAAAATTGTAGTCTTTGCTGTATATTTACATAACAAAAAATTCAAGAGGTTTAATCAGAACAAAGGGGCTGTTCATCCCAAATGTGGTTCCATGTTTTTGTGAAACAAACAAACAAAGCTATTGGCAGCTTTGAAATGGAAATTTTTTTCAGCTCCCTTACTCTTCTGCACCAAGGTGTCAAGATTCAGTCCCAGTTTTAGCTCAAGGTACCCTGCAACTTTCTTCCTCCTAGTAGTCTGTGCAAGAAGCTTTTCACAGCTTATGCCCTACAAATTGGAATTTAATCCTTTGGATGGTAGGGCAGACAAGACCATTCCTCTTACCCGTATCCCCTGCCATAGACAACCTCATTACATGAAGAAAAGGAGATCTGAGAATTCACCAGTGCAGCCATCTGATCCTGGACTCTTCTTTCCTTGGAAATTTTTGATTACTGAGTCAATCTCCTTACCAGTAATTTCCATTTTGTTCCAGATGTCACTCTAAAATTCCAGTGAAGATCATAAGCATATGAGTGGGGTTGTTCTGTGAGTAGTTAGAAACGTAGGACTAAAACAAAGTGAAATGCCAAGGAAAGAAAAAGAAACTTAGGAGAAACTACTGTGGAAGTAATTAGTTGGAGTAATCTGTCATGTGATGGGTTCAGAGCACTGTGACCTTAAGGACACCTGTGGCACATTCTTCGGGGCAGGACTAGAAGCCTTCAAAAGAGACCAGGTTATGGACTTCCCTGGCAGTCCAGTGTTTAAGACTCTGAGCTTCTATTGCAGGGGGCACGAGTTCGATCCCTGGTCGGGGAACTAAAACACCACACGCCAGTTCCCACACGCCGAGAGGTGCAAAAAAAAAAAAAAAAAGCAGGTTAGAACACAATGCAGTCCTCATAGCTCTGTCTGGGTGTAGTGCAAGCCCTCCTAATTTCTTGCCCTGCCTCTTCGGAAGACATTGTTGCCAATGTGGTAACAGCTGCAATCCTCATCAGTCTCTTTCATCCTAAGTTTTCACAATAGCTCTCTCTTCAGTCTTGATGGTTCTGCTGCTTGACTGGGTTCCTGACCTGGTCCCACTCCCCTTTCTGCTTTTGTTATTCGTATTAACAACATAAAGGGGATTTTGACCTTCTATGTGACATGAGATATGACACAAGACAGTTTGGGTATTATTTTTGTCCCTATGAAGAAAAGGGATGTGTATTTTAAAGAAAGACCCATAATTACCACAAGGAGGACTATGTTAGAAAAGCTGAGCTGCTACAAGGATGAGATTTCAACTGGAGAATGAGAACTAGTAACTGGGCTGGCCTCATTTTCCTCCATCACCATCCTGCTGCTTAGTAAGAGACGAGAAGCAGACACTGAGGAAGATTCAGGGTTTGGTGAGATAACACAGGTCCACTGCAGGTTAGGAAAGTCTAGGGTATTGAACTTCTGCTAGAAATGGTTGTATTAAATATTATCATCTTGGAATCCTGGTGTTTCAGATATGATAGATTGGCTTACGTAATACGCATGCCACCCACTTCCCTGACTTTTTCTTAACTGACTCTATTACAGCAGCTGTAACCTAAAAACCCAATTTCCCAGCCTTTCTTGGAAACTGAAGTGCTATGCGACATGGTTCTGGCCCATGAGGTATAAGCAGATGTGACTTAGCACCAGTATTTTCCCTCTCTTCTTTCTGCTTGGTTTTTGGTTTTGGAGGACTGGAGGCACTAATGCCATTTGGTACCACGAGGCAACAAGTAAGAGGACAAATGAGAGCATGACAAGGATGACAGACTAAAAAGGTAGAAAGAGTCTGGGGGTCCCGTGGCATTGTTGAGCCATAACATTAGCCTGGAACTGCCTATCCCAGGACTTGTGTCAGTGAGACAGTAAACTTCTACTCCTTCAAGCTTGTGCTTTGCATCCTTTTCCGTATCTTAGCACACAGGGAAATGATAATATTCATATTCCACGTGTAGGTAGATAGACAAAGCTGCTTAGGACTGGAGACAATCTCTCATACCTTAAATGCCCACCCTAAAGACTAAAGGATCACTATCTCAGCTTACTTTTAACCATTTGCAGCTCTCAGAGAATTCTGATTTAAGCCACTTTTAGTTAGGGTTTCTTTTCTCTGAAGCTGGACACATCTTCGATGCACTAGATTCTGAAGAGAATCTTGGGAGGTGAGAAAGTGACTTTTAACCTGAGAAAAAGCGAATGACTTAGCTAACTGAAATTCATAATGAAGGTAAAAAGCAAGTTAGCCTCTGTAAGGTAAAAGGGAAAATGTGGCGTGTAAAAAAGAAATTCTGTTGAAAAGGAGGGATTTCTGATTTAAAGAATCAGAGTGCTGCTCATTATGATGAGATCAAAGTAAAGGCTCTGCCTGGCTGATGGAATGGAGATGGAGGTCTACAGAATCAAGGGGGGAAAGAAAAGACTAAGGGAACTGGAGCTGTTAAATTACCTTAGGGTATAGAGGATACTGGAAGAAGGTACTGTTGTAGCCTGAAGGTATCCAAGGGGAAGGAAGAGGTCTCTGCTAGAGGAGAGCTGTGATGCTGTGAACTGGGGAAGGGGAGTTTGTCTGAGGATTTACATTTCACATGATGAGATTGGAAGGGAAGGTGTTCACTCTATTGTCTAGAAGTAGCATTGGGAATCTAGGAGAATATCAATTCTGAGGAATGGACCATATATTTCTCCTTCTCTCAACCTTGCCATTCCCACACCTCCCCTTTGACCTTTTCCTGCTCCTCCTCTTCTGGCCAACTTTGGTCAGATTGCAGCACTGAAAATAAAATATATAGATGAGTGTATTTTTCCAAACTTCCTTGCCTGATGACAAAGATTCTCTCCTTGACCGAACTCTACTCAGTTTCCGTAGAACTCTTTCTCAACTAGGCCTGACTAGGTGTTCCTTTCAGCATTTTCCAATTTTATCAAGAATCCTGATAAGCCACTTTAACCCTCAATATGTAATTTGATTCCTTATCTGCCACCATCCCCCAGGTGGTGTCTGATCACCCTGGCCTGCCTTCAGCAAGAATCCTGTTAGGTCAGTTTCGCCAGACTCCCCCCCCTTACCCCTGATATTTCCTTTTAGTAATGACCACCCCCCACTCCCAGCTCTGCTCTGTGGCTAAAACTTCCCACTTGCCTCTGCTGTACTGGGAGTTGAGTCCAATCTCTCTCTCCCACTGCAAGATCTCACTGCAGTTTGTCCCTACATCCATTGCGATGGTCCCCCTTGAATAACATCTGCCTTACTTACCACCTTCAACAAGGGTCATGAATAATATTTTCTTTAACAATTTGAATAATATTTTTTCTCTAATGTTGATTAGGAGTTAACAACAATGAAATAATAATGGTTATTATTGTAGATAATATAGGTATTACAGACAATATACTGTTGAACACATACTAGATGTCTGATACCATTCAAAGTGCTATACAAATATTAACTCATTTAATTCTCATAAAAACCCAACCAACTTTGTGTTAAGGCAGCATTGAGCATCCTGATTTGGTGTGTGAAAGACAAAATGCACTAGACAATTAAGGAAATTATTTTATTTGCCTGACTGCAGTAAAGAGACTATTTAATGAGGAATGTCTCAAAGAAAAGGGAGAGGCCTGGGGTTTTATAGTGGCAGATAAACAAGGGTGCCATCTGCCATGTGGGGGTTATGGGGAATGACAGAGACATCTCGGAACATGTGAGGCCAGAGTTGTGCTTTGTAGTTAGCCATTTCCCAGAACATGAAAGGGTACACAGATTTCTCAACCACTGCTGCTCAAAACACAGGGTTCAAATAAAAGTTCAACACTGTCAGGTGAATGAAGAATGAGAGAAGCATCTGAATGTACCAAACAATTTAATGATAATTTTCAAACTCTACACCCCTAATTCAAACCCTTTAACATTAATTAAATGCAAAGCCTGTTATTCTACATGTTATCTAAAAATATCTACTGTTAAATTTAAGGAGAATGGAAAACAGGATTATCCTCAGTGCTACATCTTAAGAAAAGCCAACATGTGATAGACAACTGGAAGGTGGTTACTTATGATACAAAATGATGGCTTAAAAGTTTTTAACAAACTTCCCAATGATTTATTTTTGGAAAGAGTATCAACAGTGAAAGGCCACCCAAGAACATAATAATACAAAAAATAAGATTGCCCTCTGGGAAAGCTACTCTTATGGCTTTTATAAAAAATAGGAACAGGTCTGTCTAGGTCATAGGTTACCTCCAGAACATCAAATAGTGCTTTGCATTGAGTGGGTCTCAAATATTTGCTTAAATTAGTGACTTTGTAGGAGCAAACTTGGAGACTTGTGTAGAACCACAGGATTAAAGACTTTGGGAATGCCTCAAACTCTAATCAAAACAACCTAGGTGCAATCTTGAGAGGCAAGTCTGGAATGTGATTAAAGTTAAATAAGTAAAACCCTAAGTAGTGGTATATCTCATTTAGAAAAATGATGTAAATGTAGGGGTTCAAAACACACCACCCCCCAAAATACTAATTTGGCATATTAACTGTTTTGAGCTACAGACACTAGAAAAACAACAGATGAAGGAAAGGCACGCTGACCTCCCCTTTTCTTCCTGAAAACAGGAGAGAAAACTCCCTTGCAAAAGATGTCCTCCTGCACCTGGAGGAAAAGAACATTCTTATCACCAGAGACAGGGAGTCAAGGTTGTGAAGAAACTGCACAAACAAACCTTGTTAAAATAACCCTTATCTTCCTTTAGCCTCCCCATGTATTTTAGGTACTTTTCCATAATTACTACAGTTTGTTCAATCTAGTATATAAGCACACAGGTCTAATCACTTTTTGGGTCTTCATTTTCCTGCGAAGACATCCGTGTACATGTGGAAATAAAATTTGTATGCTTTTCTCCTGTTAATCTGTCTATATCAATTTAATTCTCAGGTTCAGTCAGAGACCCTAAGAGGAGAGAGGAAAAGTTTTGCCTCCCTTACATAAACAAAAAGGTAAATTCTGTTTGGGGTAGAGAATATGAAACCCCCAAATACAAAGTTGCTAACATCCATCCAAGCACTGTCAAGGCAGAGAATGTTCAGACTGATGAAAATGGCTGAGGTGACAGCTCCAAGCTTCTTTAACCTGATTCCCTTAACCAATATAATTGATGTCCCTATTCTAATCTCATGTTTCCTAAACAACACTGTAATTCAATTTGGCTTCCTGTGGCTGTCAGAGGAACAACTCTTGGATTTAGTACTAACCGTGGCAGAATTGAACTGTAACCATACACTTAGCTATTTCTTTACAGATACATCATTAACGGACTATTCTTCCCTGGAAACTATGAGGCTGAGAAACACAAGCAGTATTATGGTTCGAATTATATTTTAGATAGACTTTTCAGGCTGCAGTGTGAAGACTAGATTTAAGAACTATAAGACTGGGATCAGGCTGACTAGTTAGAAGGGAGTTTCTGAGATTGTCCAGGTAGGAGATAAGGAGGACCTGAATATGGAGCCAATACAGGAAACAGTTCTCTGCACCCTTACTGTTGCTGGTTATTAGTTTCTAAATCTGCTTATTTTATAGGTGAGTAATGTTACCTCATTGATGTTTGGATTTCAATGTCCTTTATTAATAATGAAGATAGAAATTTATCACTTGATTAATTCTTTTGTTTAACTACTGTTTAATTTTTAAAATTTCATTTTTCTTTTATAAAATGCTTCAGACCTTAAATGTACAAGAGATTCAAATTACCTAGAATTAACCAACGATGGTAATAGGGACATTTAATCACACAAAATCGAGTAACACCAATTGAAATGCAAAGCAATCCTATTTTACTTTAATGTAATGCATTAACTTTGGTCTGATCTTCAGCTTTGATTTACACAAAGTTGCCTGGGAGATGGAATTTACTGTCTTAGCATAGACCAAAGGATTTGTGCTGGAAAAGGAGTCCAAAAAATTAATTCTAAGAAACTGAGTAAGTTTATCCAGAATTCAAGCAGTCCCAAGGCTCAGGAAAATAATTTTTAAGTAACGTTAGAAGAGCAATTCATAAGCAAACTCCCTTATAATATTTTTCTTCCTGATGTTTATTTATTGCAAAATAAGCAAAGATGATAGCAACAAAGGACTTTTTGTTGTTAAAAGAAAGTGAAATCATCTACAATGCCATCACCAAAACACGTCTTATTTTAATTTTTTTTATTCTTTAGGTTTTGTATCTATGTAGTAGTGTGAGTTTGATACCTCTATCTTGTTTGGGAATTCACTCAAAAGAATATCTTCCCTTTTAAATGGCAAAGCTACTGGGTTTTCTACAGCAATAATAGCTAGACATAACTATTAGCAGTATCTAATAGTATTAGATACCATTGCAGTGATTGCTGAACAATTTCTTTCCATGGGCCAAAAATTCTTACAACTCAAACTCAAATTTGCAAGATGTGCAAATAGCATTTTAAAATCACTTTACAAATCATTTTGACTTAGTCATTTCCTTTTTTTCCGTTGTTCTCAAACAAACACTTGCTAGTATGAAAGTAATATGAAAGCACTGTAGTATTGTGAAAAGGATCCTGGGATCAGAACTGGGCTTTTATCTTAGCCCTGTAACTTATAAGTCACACATTTATCACAAATCTTTTTGAACTTTAGTTTTCTCTTATGTAAATAAAAACTGTACATGATTCTTCTAAGGATTAGATAGTGCCAAATCATAGACTGTGCACTCAGTGAACAAGGTTATGGTTATCAAAGGGGGAAGGTGGGGGGGGGGGAGGAATAAATCGGGAGTTCGGGATTGACATATACACACTACTATATTTAAAATAGATAACCAATAAAGACCTAATGCGTAGCACAGGGAACTCTGCTCAATATTCTGCAATAACCTAAATGGGAAAAGAATTTGAGAAAGTATAGATACATGTATATGCATAACTGAATCACTTTGCTGCACACCTGAAACTAACACAACATTGCTAATCAACTATACTCCAATATAAAATAAAAATTAAAAAAAAAATGATGCTCCTTTATACTGAATTATGAAGTGACCTAATGGGTGTGGTCAAAATATCAACGCAGAAAAATCTATGCTTACTTGAGCTTTCCTGAGAACATGTGAGGGTTTTTTGATGGATGGCTATAATCAATACCTGAAATACATGTGCCTTTTTTTCATCCAGCACTGCCTCCAACTCTTAAGACTGCTTGATTAACTTCAAAGACTGAAAAACAAAACAACAGTGTAAGCAATAACAATGTAAAATAAAATTCATATTTTATGACAAGACAAGAAAAATTTAAACGTAAAAATTTTCTCTGCTCTTTGGCCTCCTCTCCCCATTACTGTGCATTGTGTATCTATATTATGCATCAACCAAACCTCCCCCATCGGCAGAAATACCTGCTCAACCGAAAAGAGCAACATTCTCCTAGCATCAACAAGACAACTCCTTAAAAGATAATATTCCTTCTTGATCCTGTAAGGGGCCAAGATGACGCTTACACCTGGATTGCATAAACTGTCAATAATACGTCATATAATGCACAGCCCTCTGTCTCAAAAAACTTATATAACTGTGCCTTGACTTCTAACGGGTAGAACAGTTCTCAGAGCTTTCTGAGATGCTCTTCCAGGGTTATAATCCTCAAACTTGGCTCGAATAAACATTTCCATTTCTTTCTCAGATCTACTGATTAATTTTTCATCAACAACAAGCAATGGAGAATTTATGAAGTTACAAAATTTCTTTAAAGCTATGAATAACTGTACTTAAAATTCTAGCCAGAGCACTTAGGTAAGAAAAAGAAACAAAAGGCATCCAAATTGGAAAGGAAGAAGTAAAACTATTTCTGTTCTCAGATGATATAATCTTATATACAGAAACTCTAAAGATTCCACCAAAAAAACCCTGTTAGAACTAATAAATGAATTCAGCAAAGTAGCAGGGTACAATGTTAACACGCAAAAATAAGTTGCATTTCTATACACTAACAGTGAGCAATCTGAAAACTATGAAAACAATTCCATTTACAACAGCATTAAAAAGAATAAAATACTTAGGAATTAACTTAACCAAGAAGGTGAAAGATTTGTATAATGAAAACTATAAAATATTGAAAGAAATTAAAGAAGACAAAAATAAATGGAAACATATTCCATGTTCATGGATTGGAAGACTTATACCACTAAGATGTCAATACTACCAAAAGCAATCTACAGATTCAATGCATCCCTATCAAAATCCCAGCAATGTTTTTTGCAGAAATAGAAAAATCTATGCTAAAATTCAAATAGAATCTCAAAGGATCCTAAATAACCAAAAGACTTTTGAAAAAGGAGAGCAAAGCTGGAGGACCTACATTTCCTAATTTCAAAACTTACTATAAAGAAACAGTAATCAAAACAGTGTGGTACTGGCATAAAGACAGACCTATGATCAGCAGAACATAATAGAGAGCCCAGGAATAAATTCTCTCATATATGGCCAACTGATTTTTGACCAGGGTGCCGAGACCATTCAGTGGGGAAGGACAGTCTTTCCAAAAAACCATGCTCATAAAACTGGATATTCAAATACAAAAGAATGAAGTTGAACCCCTACCTAACATCATACACAAAAGTTAACCAAAAATGGATCAAAGATCTAAATGTAAGACCTAAAACTAAAAAACTCTTGGAAGAAAACATAGGGCAAAACCTTCATAACATTGGATTTGGCAATGATTTCTTGGCTATGACACCAAAGGCACAGAAAACAAAACAAAACAAAAATAGACAAACTGAACTTCATGAAAATTAAAAAACTGTGCGCATGAAAAGACAATATCAACAGAGTAAAAAAGGCAACCCAGAGGATGAGAGAAAATGTTTGGAAATCATATATCTGATAAGGGACTAATATCTAGAACATACAGAGGACTCCTAAAACTCAATAATAGAAAAATAAGAAATGCAATTAAAATATGAGCAAAGGATTTGAATAGACATTTCTCCAAGGAAGATATACAAATGTCCAACAAGCATATGAAAAGATGCTCAGTATCACCAATCATTAGGGAAATGCAAATAAAAAGTACAATGAGAGGCCATCTCATATTATGATAGCTATTAATATGTGGAGATACTAGAATCCTTCCGCACTATTGGTGGGAAGGTAAAATCCTGTAGCCACTATGGAAACAGTATGATGGTTCCTCAAATAATTAAAAATAGAATTACCATGTGATCTAGCAATTCCACTTCTAGGTATATACCCAAAAGAATTGAAAGCAGAATTTTGAAGAGATATTTGTATTCCCATGTTCAGAGCAGCAGTACTCACAATAGCTAAAACATGGCAGCAGCCCAAGTGTTCACAAACTGATAAAGGGATAAGCAAAATGTGGTATACACATACAATAAAGTATTATTCAGACTTAAAAAGAAAATTCTGATATATGCTACAACATGGATGAACATTCAAGACATTATTCTAAGTAAAATAAGCCAGTCACAAAAAGACAATACCTATGATTCCATTTATATGAGGTACTTAGAGTAGTCAAAATCACAGAGACAGAAAGTAGCATGGTGGTTACCGGGGGCTGGGGGGAAGAGGTGAATGAGGCGTTATTGTTTAACGGATACACAGTTTCATTTACAAGATGATAAGAGTATGGAGATGGTGGTGATAGTTGCACAACGTTATCAATATACTTGATACCACTTAACTATACACTTAAAAATGGTTACAATGGTAAATATTTTATGTATTTTACCATAATAATGAAAAAAATATGAGTAATAATTATCCCTAAATTCCTTGAAGTCTTCTTGTTTGTGTCAATTCTTTGTTGTTTTCTAGCACCATGCCTTGCCTAACACGCTGGGTATGACTTGAAGAAGCCATGTAGGCATATGCTCCTTGCTGCTCATCTCATGGAGGGAAGGAGTAAAGACCATCCAACACTATTTGCAAAACTAGATTCTGGCAACTTGAGATGGATTCTGGTTCCCACTACTGCAAAAAACAGTAGAATTTCTAGCCCCTTGTAGATACTGAGGGGTATCAGAATATACCACCCCAAAATATGCCTCTTTGGCATATGGATTATTTTGAGCTAAAGGCCACTGAGAACCAAAAGATGCAGGAAAAGCCCTATAAACAAGACACAAGTTTTCTTTTTGTAAAGGAAATTACATTTATAAAGGAAATTTTCCTTTGTAGAAATGTCTCCCCCTCTCCTACCAGAAGAGGAGGACTCTTAACACTCTTAACAATGAAGAAAGCACCAACTCAAATTTGCATAACAAACCTTACCAAACAACCCTGTTACCATACTTTTCCCTGGTCACTTTTTTTTTTTAACATCTTTATTGGAGTATAATTGCTTTACATTGTTGTGTTAGTTGCTGCTGTATAACAAAGTGAATCAGTTATACATATACATATATCCACATATCCCCTCCCTCTTGCATCTCCCTCCCTCCCACCCTCCCTATCCCACCCCTCTAGGTGGTCACAAAGCACCGAGCTGATCTCCCTGTGCTATGCAGCTGCTTCCCACTAGCTATTTATTTTACATTTGGTAGTGTATATATGTCAATGCTACTCTCTCACTTCGTCCCAGCTTACCCTTACCCCTCCCTGTGTCCTTAAGTCCATTCTCTACGTCTGCGTCTTTATTCCTGTCCAGCCCCTAGGTTTATCAGAACCATTCTTTTTTAGATTCCATATATATGTGTTAGCATACGGTATTTGTTTTTCTCTTTCTGACTTCACTCTGTATGAAAGACTCTAGGTCCATCCACCTCACTACAAAGAACTCAGTTTCATTTCTTTTTATGGCTGAGTAATATTCCATTGTATATATGTGCCACATCTTCTTTATCCATTCCTCTGTCGATGGCAATCCTGGTCACTTTTATATAACTTGCCTCCCCTGCCCAAAAGCCCCCAAACCCCTTTTCCTTTGTTGGTCTTTAAACTCAAGTTCTAACCATCCATTTGTGTTACTTATCACTGAGTGCTCCCGTGTGGCTATGTGCAATGCACATGTTAATAACCTGCTTGTTTTTCTCTCGTTAATCTGTCTTTGGCCAGTCTAATTTGCAGGACCCCTACTAGTAACACTAAGATGGGTAGAGGAAGAGATTTTCCTTCACCTACAACATCTTCCTTTTCTCTCTGAGCACAAACCATGGATGTGCCCCTTCTCTACTTTGGTCCTGGTTCTTTGATTCTCATAGGTAGTATAACCTTGGCCAAATCACTTGCTACTTCTTTCCATTGCCTCCAGATCTTACCCTTCAATAGTAACAATGACATCAGTTATTCCTACTTGTAAGCCTGCTGTGAAAATCAGAAGTAAGAGATTTGATACTATTCCATGTGAAGGACCAAGTTGACAGAAATTCCTATGAGGTCCTGGGAAAGAGCATATTCTGCTTATAAGCTGGTGAATTTGTTGGAGTTTAGTTGTAATCCTGCCCTGGAGCAAGTTATGTTGAGAGTTTCTTTTTCATCACAATCTTACTGTGAGTCTTGACAAGAGTTTGGTAACCTGGTTGGGAAAACAAAACCTAGACAGAAATGAAACATTTATAGAATAGCAGCAAATTCTTCCATAAACCTGACAACTTTTTTTTTTCTCCCTGCATCAAGGCTCATATGTCATTGATCAATTAGAAATCATCTCCTTTTCCTCTTAATTCCCATGGTACTCTATCTACAAGTCGAATTATAATAATTTCTGTGCATACATTTTCTCTGTTGGTTTTCCCAGCAGGACAAACACACTCATCGCTGGATTTGGGTGGGTTTGCCTGGGTTTGCCCAGTTACTCTACTTCCGCAGCCAAGCCACACCCACTTCCCTTTTTTGTTAATACATTCTTTCACTAGCTATGTTAATATATTCAATAAAGTACTTCAAATCTTGCAGACTTGACTTGGCAGGAATTCTGCCTTTTAGGTGACTTTGCCTATAAATCGATTATATGTTAAGTATATAGTTTAACTCTTTGAGGGCAATCTTTTTTATTCAATATCCACATTCTTGTGTGACCACCCAACTGTAGCACTCTGTACTGACAACTGTAGAAAGTAAATTAATGCTTTACTTAGAGCTGCATTTGAGGTTGGTGCTATATCCTGGACATCAATAGCTATTCTGATGGTGTGAGATGGTGTTTTAAGAAATCTCTTAAGTATTGTTCCTCCTTGCAATTATTTCACTTGAGCCTAGGTACCCTGCTGTTGTATTATTTCCATGTGCCCACATTTGCATATTTCCATTGTGGTAAACATCTGCATTCATGCTTATTTCCTTCCTTCCTGTCTCAGAAGATGAAGTGTCCCTCCCACTGCTCAACCCACAACAATCTGGCTTCTGCTTATCCCCCACCTCCTTCCCCTGACAACGGAAATTATCTTTACTGAAAGAAAATAATGCGTTAAAATTGCCAAATTCAGTGGATCCTTTTCAATATTTATCTTATTGAATCTCTTCTCTACTTCTGATTGCTGGGCAAGCACTTCTCAAAACCATCCTCTATGCTCTTGGCTTCCCTGACATTATTTATTCTGACTCTAATCAAATACACCTAACCAATTTTATTACTTTCCTTCACAGGCTCCTCCTCTTTTGCCCACAGATCTTTAATCTTGGTTGTTTCTGAGGGTTCTTTCCGTCTTCAGGCACTGCTCTTCTCTTTGCCCTCTCATATTGGGTGACAATTAACATGGTTTTAATTACCTCTTATATGCTGACTTTTGAATCTCTCCTCAACCCTGATCTCTCGTTATTTAAACTTATATAACTAACTAGTTACAAATTACTGAGTATTGGTCATGCTTTGGTATTTCGTACTATGAAAATAAAGCAACACTTTTGTTGACCAAACTTTAAATTCCTCAACCATAGATACTGGTATTAGGTAGAAATCTTTCATGTCATCACAGAGGTATATTCCATATAATTTTCTGAAATTTTTACATTTCACTAGATTTTTGGATGAAAAAGGGGAGAAAATTCTCAAATGTGAAAGAAAAAATTATATAACTGCAGCTGGATATATGGTATCTCTCATTGCAGTGTCTAGTGTTCTTTATCTAACGCTATGTTTCTAGCTGTAACTCTACTAGTTTTATATCAATAAATCAAAGTACTTTGTTTATAAAAGAATCCTTGATTCAAACTGGTTTAAACAATAAATACATTTGTTATCTCACATATCAGTCATTCTGGAGGTAGAGTGGGCTCCAGGGCTAGTTTCTTCAGTAGCAAGAGGACCTAGTTTTGCTCCATTTTTCAATACGCTTATGTCCTACACATTATCAAGTAAACTTACTCTCTAATGGTAAGGGTGATTTAGTTTTTAGAAGTCCATCAACATAATCCTTTACACCCACATGTCAGCTCTAGGCATTAGGTCCAGACACAGCAACATTAAAAGAAAGAGGAGACACCATTTTGTCCAGTGGCTCTTTTGGAGAAGTAAAATTTCCTCAGAGACATTAGCAGACTATATTTTACAACTCTTTGTCCACTGTATTAGTTTTCTATTGCTGTCATAACAAACCATTACAAACTCAGTAGCTTACTACAACACTCATGTATTATCTCACAGTTCTGTAGGACAGAAGTCTGGGCAGGCTCTACTGGGCTCTCTGATTAGGGCTTCACAGGCTAACGTCAAGGTGTAGGCTGGACTGGGCTTCTCGCCGAAGGGTCTGAGGAAGAATCCACTTCCAAGTTCACTCAGATTATTCACAAAATCCAATTCTCTGTGGCTGTAAGTCTGAGGTCCCTGTTTCCTTGTTGGCCATCAGCTGGGGGTTGATCTCAGCTCCTTGGGGCTGCCTGCATTCCTCATCAAGTGGTTCCCTTGAATCCTTCTGCTTTGAATCTCTTTCCACCATCAGCTGAAGAAACCTCTCTGCTTTTTTTTAGGGCTGGTGTGATTAGATTAGGCCACACAGATAATTTCCCTTTCTTGAGACCAACTGTGCCAAATCACAGAACATAATCAGGAGACTGATAACTCATCATATTCACAGGTTTTAGGGATTAGGGTGGGACATCTTTGAGGGGCCATTTTAGAATCATGCCTACAACAGTCACAGTTGAGTCGCATGCCCTTTCCCGAACTAATCATTGCCCAGGGAATGAATTACCATAATGTGCTCAAATAGTTTTCTGGGATGGAGCGGATGTGTTGGGGGATAAACCACAACGTACATTATGTACTCACATAATAATGCTTCCCTTGAGAGGTGCCAAATGGGTTCATATATTCTGTCTATAATATATATATATATATATTTTTTCTTACAAAGAATACTATTATCTTGTTAGTACTCTATTTTCTTCCTTATTGATCATAATGGTATGATACATGTTGGTTAGCATATCAGTTAAACATTTTAGGCGAGGGGAAAAAAGAGACTTTTTGAAGTGAAGCCTAGTGTTTGAGTGCAATAGAAGAGAGTCTGTTTTTCCTATTCTATCACGGTAAACTATCTGTAAAAAGAGACAGCTGATTACTTGTTAAACTCACGGATGGCAGCAGCATTATGCTTACAGCTTTGGAGTTTCTTACAGGTCTTTATGTAAAATATGTAGAATTTGGCAGATGTAGACTGATACTGGTTCAGCTGTTATAGGTGAGACACTTTAGGTGGCTGGGAACAACTTTCTATAAGAAGCCACTGTCTACTCAGCATCAACTTTCCAGGACCTCCAGTATTACTTTGAGTACCTTTCTAGGAACTGTCTAATTTCTTGTTCCCTCACTCAGCCCATCTGCCATCCTGCTCTGCCTAGTCTGTTGGAATGTAAGGGCAAGCTGGCTGTACAGCATGTCACACTGTTAATATCTAGTGTACCTTGGGACAGTCTAGCTAACAAGATAGATGTCAGTTTTTCTACTCTCCTCTTCACATGTGACCCTCCAGAAGCTGTTCCCTTTGCTCAAGACTATGATTTTCCTCTAAAGAGGAGAACTTTTGATTAGGCAGGAGTATCTAAGTAGGGTTATTTCCATATTAGAATCTCTTAAGTGAAGATATACCACAGTTAACTGCACCATTTGGCAGGAGTATTCACTATACAATTAGGCAAGACTTCTCCAAGAGCCTGAGCCAGGGTTCAGAGATGTTCCAGGTGAGCTGTACATTCTGCTTGTTTGGCTGATGTGCTGTCTTGTATGTCAGGATGTAGCTCAAGAGCTGATAAACTTTCTGAACGATAAATAGTTCCAGGAAATAAAGTGATTGGGAAAACACTGGATAGATTTGGGGGTTTTGCTATAAATATGGTACTTTTAGCAAATAAAAGGTCAACTGGATACTAAATCTGGTAGACCTTAATCATTTTCTATTGTTTCTAGATCAATTTTTTCATTTTTAAGCATGAAGAAATGAAGGTCCTAATTGGGTATAATTAGCTTAAGGCAAACATTGAAGTAAGAAAAATTCAGACTTTTAAACTCAGTCTGTATAGTACCTGATTTTAAGCATTCATGGTCAATGGAATCACCAGTCCACTTTATTGTATTGCACAGTTTTAACATCTATACGGTCTTGATGTATTTCACTATAGACAGACTGCTATTTTCTTTGGGTTACTTAAATTATTCATCCAGTGCTGGAATTCTGGTTACCGTGCTTATAAACAAGGACATAAAACACGGTATATTGGAAACATTATATTCTCAAGAACTTTCCTCTTTATAATTATATAGATTTCCTGTTAAATTATTTAGGTATAACTCTTCATAAAGCTAAATTATTTTATTTGTGAATTAATAAGACAAATGAATTTATTAGCATAAATTGGTGAAATTGTGCCATCTAGTGCCCTTTACTGAAAAAAGTATTTTTAAAAATTTATTTTTCAGCCCCCAGAATCTTACACATTACAGATTAAAAATGAGTCTAGAAATCTATTTTTTCAACCTTAAATATTACAGATAAGAAATATGAGTACAAAAGAAAATACAGTTAGGACATGTTTCTGGAAGAGAGTGTTCCACACACAGGAAAATATTCTAGCCAGTCCTTAGGAATTGGTGTGGTCATTCCAAGCATTTCGTAAGACTTGTTTACTACATCTAGTATAACATTCTCTGTGCAGTACGTGTATTAGTGGGGAGACTGAAGACCACTAGATAATAACATTCTTGGTGGTTGGTGGTGAAAGATCTTGAAGACTGGGGCTTGAAGATTCTTCTCTCCTTCCTTGCCTTTCCCCTGCTACATTGCTACATTGCCCTGTACTCAGAACTGGAGGAAGCAGAGTTGTGTGTGTGTATGTGTTTTGACAAGAGGGGAAAAAGAAGAGTCATGAGTCGTATTAGAATAAATGCGGAAATGCGACGGAGAAGGAAGACAAAATTTTTAAAATTCTATTTTAGGGTACTGGGAGCTGAAATTAATTGACAGAAAGCTTCGGAGTCACAGTTATGCAGGTTTGGGTTTGTGTGAATTTGGAATTATCTGATTACTTTTGGAGACTTAATTTTCATATGGCTAGAAAAAAAAGGTGGGGGTAGATGGAAAGAAAAGTAAATTCAGGTACCTTATACAATGGTTGCACAGAAATAGTCATGTAATGAATATCAATTCCTTTCAACCACAAATGTGCTAGCAAAAACTTCTTTACTTACCTATATATGTGAGACACATGCACATCACTTGTGTTAGTTATTATGCCTGTTCAATTAAGCTAAGGATTTGTTTTTTTATCTAGTGACCTTCTCTTATCTATTAATCATGTACCATCTCGTGACTTCGGTTATTTTCTTGACATTTTTTTCTATCTTGAATTGCTATCATGTTTTTCAGACTTGTGTCTGAAACAACTATATCTATAGATATCTATATATCTACAAAAATGTTTACATACTTGCCAATGTTTTGTTCATAGTGGGCAATTAATAAATCCTTGTTACATTATACACTGGGCTTCAGTAGAATTTTCCTTTACCCAGGTGAAGACACGTTGTCAACAAAGCCTTTATTTGGCAACCATGAAAAGAAAGTATATTTCATTAAACACATTTGAAATTTCATAAGCACTTATGTAACTTAAGGTAGTTATTTTATGTTTAATTTTAATTGTGGTAAAAAACATATAACACAAAATATACCATCTTAACTGCTTTTAAGTGTGCAGTTCAGTAGTGTTAAGTATATTCATGCTGTTGTGCTATGGATTTCCAGAACTTTTTATCTTGCTGAGCTGAAACTCTATAGCCATTAAACAACTCCCCATTCCCCCCTCCCCCAGCCCCTGGCAACCACCACTCTTCTTTCTGTTTCTATGAATCTGACTACTTTGGATACCTCATTTAAGTAGTTATCATACAGTATTTGTCTTTTTTGTGACTGACTTATTTCACTTAGCATAATGCCCTCAAGGTTCATCCATGTTGTAGCATGTGACAGTATTTCCTTCCTTTTTAAGGCTGAATATTATTATTGAATTATTAATTCAAGGTAATTGTTTTTAAAGTACTTAGACTGTAGTCAGAAAACTTAATGAGAATTGCTAATCAATTTAACATGGTCTGCATATATAACAGAATATAGCTACATATATTTAGTAAAACACTGTACAATGCTGAGACAGAATTCTAATGATTGAGAATCTTCTAAAACTTTAATAAGCTCCTTTGAGACCATTATGCAAGACAATAGGTTTTTTAAAATGCCATGTAAATATGTTCTTAAATTTTTTATCAACAATTTATAAGTTGAGCCACATGAGATTTTTATCTCAGTACTATACTTTCCTTTTTTAAAATACTGAATTTAAATGATGAGAAGTGTCAAATTTACTGATTTCCAATCTCTTAAAAGCACACACCGTATTAAAAAAGACTTTTTATTTGGTCTTCATTTTACCCTCTAAAAAGAAAAAGTAAAATGCCTTAGCATTTCATTCATACTTTGTAAAACAAAAGTACTGCATTTGGTATTGTTTTCCTTATTTTCACACCATTAACAGCATATTAACAGTAAACTGTTACCTGGAACTATCCACTCTAGGAGGACCCTACCCAGAGGAGCCCAGGATAGGGACCGGGAGAGCAATCTAAGGGTCGGGTTGCTGCGTGTGCCTCCATCTCAAACCCAATTTCCACAGGGCATCAGAAGAATGAGCAGTTGCTACTGCTTCTAGGCAGATGATTTATTATGTGCACTGATTTTGGTCAAAGTTAAGAATAGAAACATTTTATCTGTCCCTTCCTGAAAAACTCGTAAGTGCAAACTTCATTTAATCCATTTTAGTGTAACTTATTCCCTTCATGACTCTACATTTTGTGGGAAAACCTCTCTCAACCACATCTCCCTATCTTCCCCCATAATTGACCTCACTAGACCACATGTGCCTCTGCCTCTAATTACTGTTTACCTCTTTTGGCATTGGATTTCTCTCATCACGGTATTGTTTGAAGCAAGTGGGGTGAGGCATATTTTCCAAAGGAGCCCAAGCGGTGCATGGGTGCATGTTGCAACCTTTACTGCAAACTCTGATTTACATCTCACCATGTTTTTGCTTTACCTTATTCATGGCATTAAAACAATACAAACATTTCACAGCTCTGCTTGCTTCCTTTCCTTGTTTCGTCTCTTTTAACCAATGTTTTACATATTAAATTTTATTAAATAATCCTGAAACAGCTTCCCCATTTTATAAACAATTAATAAATGTGATCATTATTTATTCCTTCCTCACTCTTCCCCTCTCCCACCATATTTTCTCATTTCAGGTAATCTAGCACACCTAGATTTAGGTGATCTAGCACACCTTCTGTATATTCTCCATGCTTATGTAATCATATACATAGTATATACTCACATGTACATTTAACATTAATAGAATTTGGGGGGTAATTCCTTGGTTTTAGAAAAATGTATGATATATATTTTCTGAATCTTGCTCTTCTCAGTAACCTCATGGAAATCATGCCAAGTAAATGAAATGACTTTACTTCAGTCTTTAAAATGTCTTCATAGTATTCCATGGTGACATGATTTACTCAGTCATTCCCCGTATTATTAGGTACTTCATTTTTTTCTATTTTTTTGACATTTTGCACAATGAAGAAACAAATTCGTGTTTAAATATATGGATGTAAGTAAATATCCATGTACTGCCGTCCTCCATATCTGTGGGTTTCACAAACTTGAACTCAACTAACTTCAGACCAAAAATAGTTGGAAAAAATTCCAGAACGTTCCAAAAAAGCTTGAATTTGCTGCTCCCTGGCAACTATTTATATTTACACAGCTTTTACACTGCACTTACAACTATTTAAATAGCACTTACGTTGTATTAGGTATTATAAGTAATCTAGAGATGATTTAAAGTATACAGGAGGATGTGCATAGGTTATATGTAAATACTATGCCATTTTACATAAGGGACTTGGGCATCTTGGATTTTGATATCAGTGGGGGTCCTGGAACCAATCTCCTGTGATACCAATGGATGACTGTATATCATTTTATGATGGGGTATTTATTTTTACAAGATATCTATGGGGTATTCACAGGTAATTGATAATTTTTTTTTTAAACATCTTTATTGAAGTATAATTGCTTCACAATGGGTAATTGATAATTTACATTTCCACCATCCATTATGAAATTACATTTTCTCATATCCTCCCAGAAAATGGTCCTTTAAATCTTTGCCATCCTGATGGGTAAAAAAGTGATATTTCAGTGGGACTGTGATATCCATTTCCTCCCTACGAGTGGGCTTGAATATTTGTTTTGGTTATTTGAATTGGTTCCTCTGTGAATTTGCTTTTTACGTTTTTTTCCCATTTTTCTACTGGGTTTTCTTTCCCTTCCTGATCATTTTTTAAGACTTTATGATATACTGAATAGCAGAGATGTTAAGACTCTTTCTATGTTCTTTACTGCAAACAATTTTCCAAGAGTTGTTGCTTATCTACTGAATTTATTTATGACATCTTATGTTACATAAAAGTTTAAAATTTTGATATTGTAATGTAGTGACTATCTTTTCTGTTAAAGATTCTGTCTCCAGAGTTAAGAAAGGAGTTAAAACTCTCCTTGCCCATATATATAATTGTCTACATTTTACACATGAACTTTATTGTTTCATTTTTTTATGTTTATATCTTGAAACGTCTGGAAATTATATTTCTAAATGTGAGATATAGGAGGAAATTCTATTTTCTTATAAATTGGGTAGTCAGTTGTGCCAGTAGAATTTATTAAACAGTTAAACCTTTTCTCACTTAAAGTATTATATTTGTCTTAGATTAAATGTTTACATACACTGGAAACATTTCTGGATTCTTTATTTAGTTCTCCTGATCTGTCTACTTCTAGGCCAATACCACATCGATTTGATTGTAGTTGCTTATAGCCCCTATATCTTCAGATATTTGATAATGGGAGTTATTCCTCACCATTCTTCTTTTTCCTAATTGTCTATTCACCCACATTTATTATATAAAAATATCAACTGAGATTCTAACTGGAATTGTATAAGATATACTAATTTTAAGAGAATTTATATTTTATGATATTGGCTTCCCATGTAACTTTGGTGTCTTTCCATTTGCTCATATCTTCTTTATTTAGGTTTTAAGTCTTTCCTATTGCATAATTCTATGTATATGTTCCATGATTTTTGTCATATTCTATGACAAATAGAATTTTTACATATTCTATGTATATATTCCATTTTTGTTAATGGAATTTTTCACCAATTTACTTTTTAGGGTAGATAGAAACTTGTTAGGATAGATAAAAACTATTAGTTTTTATGTATTTAACTTGAACCTGGTCACTTCGCTTATTTCTCTTATTAATTATAGGGTAATTTAACACATTTTCCTGTGATATTTTGATATCCCATTACATTATAGGCAAAAAGAGATATTTTTATGACTTGTTTTTCAATTTGATACTATTTGTTTTACTGTATCCAATATATACTGTATACAATAAAATATATTTATTATTAAATGATAATTATTAATAATTATTATAGAAGCATCCATTTTTTATTTCAATTGAAGTAGTTCTAGTCTTTTGCTGTTTAGGGGAGTATTTCTTCTGTCCCTAAATTTTGTAAGTATTTTTGATTATATTCAAATAGTATCCTTCAATTTCCATTAAATATAGAATTTTTGTTAGAAATTGCTCTTTAATTTTATCAAATGTTTGTTCTGCATCTGTTGATATGAATATATATTGCTTTCTATGATAATTTGTCAATGTAGAGCATTATGTTTTTGAAATGAAATCACCCTTGCAGTCATAGAATTTACATTTTTTTGTCTTAATATATTATCCTTTAAAAGCATTGTTAGGGACTTCCTTAATGGTCCAGTGGTTAAGACTCCTCTCCCAATGCAGTGGGCATGGGTTCAACCCCTGGTTGGGGAACTAAGATGCTGCATGCTGCCTGGCGTGGCCAAAAAAAAAAAATTTGCTATTACTTCATTAGAATTTTAGAATTTTTACATATATATTTATTATAGAGATCAACTGTATTATTCTTTTTTGGGAGAATCTTGATCATCTTTTGGTATTAAAGTCATACTGGTTTCATAAAGTAAAATGAGAGGATTCTATCTTTATGATTTAGAATATTTTAAATAATATTGGAATTAACTTTTTTTAGGTTACATAAGACATCTGTGATTTTTATCCAGTATTCATTCCAGTTTTTTAAATAACCTCTTTATCTTAGAACAGTTTTAGATTTCCAGAAAAATTGCAAAGTACAGAAATACCCCATCTATACCCTGCAACCAGTTTCCCTTATTAACATCTTACATTAGCATGACATATTTGATATAATTAAAGAGTCAATATTGATCCATTACCATGTGTTAATCCATACTTTACCTGATTTTCTTTAGTTTTTACTTAGTATCCCTTTTCTATTCCAGGATCCCATCTAAGATACTACTGAATACATTGCATTTAGTTGTTAAGTCTCCTTAGGCTCCTTTTGGCTGTGACAGTTTCTCAGACTCCTTGTTCTTCATAACAATGACAGTTTTGAGGAGTAATGGTTAGGTATCTTGTAGAATTCCCTTCAACTGGCATTTATCTAATGTTTTTCTCATGATTAGACTGTGGTTATGAGTTTTCCAGAGGAAGACAATAGGGATAAAGCACTATTTTCATCACATCACATCAAAGGTATACACTATCAACACAGCTTATGACTTTTGGTGTTAATTTTGATCACCTGGCTATGGTAGTACTTGTCAGGTTTTTCTACTGGACCATTACTCAGTTTTCCTTGTTTCAACACTTCTTCCTCTTTGAGAGGAAGCCACTTCGTGCAGCTCAGTATTTAAGGAATTATGCTCCTCCTTTAGGGAGGGAGTGTCTACATAAAATACTTGGTATTTTGTGATAATTTTATATTTTAAAATTTGTTAAGGTTTCTTTGTAGTCAAATGGAAGATTCTGTATATCAAGTCTAATGACTTTATAATTTATGGCTTATTTTTCATCTGTATGATCTATCCAATTCTGAAAGAGCTGCATTAAATTATCCACTATAATTGCATTTTGATCAAGTTCTCCTTGCATTTCTAATAACTTTTGCTTTGTGCAACAGCTGTTATGTCTGATACATACACTTTTATTATTGTATAATCTTCATAAACTTGGTTTTTATCACTTTGAGAAATAATTGACATACAGCACTGTATAAGTTTAAGGTGTACAGCATAAATAAACTTGGTTTTTATCACTACCTGATATCCCTTAGTCTTGTGTGGGATTTTAACCTTAAATTCTCCATACTCTGTTACTTTTCTTCAATATTGTTTGAATTTGCCTGGTATATTTGTCCTATTCCTTTATTCTCAACATGTTTTAGTGATTTTCGTAAACACCATCTTTTTGAGATTTAAAAAGAACTCATCTGACAATCTCCGTCTTTAATGGGAGAATTTAATGCTTTACACTTAGTGCAGTGATTCATATGCTTGATTTTATCTTTTAAATTTAACTTAATTTTTATTATTTATATTACACTGTTCTTTATTTTTCTTTTCCTCATTTATGTTTGATCTAGTGATTAATGATTCCATTTTGTTTGCCTGTGTTAATGTGGAAGACTTACTATAAGAGTTTCATTTTACTATTGGCTATCTTTCCTTTCCTGTGCTCCAAATCAGACACATATTTCTTTACTATTTCTTGAATATAAGATAATTTTTTCTTATTAAGACATCCTATTTCCCTCTTAGTCACTCTCCAAGGTAAGATGAAGTCTTTAGAATATTTTCATTTTCTGTATTCTCATCTTTTCTTCTCTTGCCCATCAGCCATGATTTTTGAGACACTTTACCTCCCCCAATTCCTAGTTTTTTCTATATAATTTGCCAGAGTATTACTAGTTTCTTATCTACTATGTCTTCTTAGTTGTTAGAGTCCTTCCTTAGAACATATTTTATATATATGTGGTCAGTCTGTTACTATATATTAACATTCAAACACACTCAGTGGTATATTTACAAGAAACATTCATTGACCAACCCTATTTCCTCTCTTTTTTATTGTGTTCTACCTTGAGGCTATGCACATATATCATTTCTTTTTTGGTTAGAGCTATTTCATGAGTCTCTTCAATTGGTATATGTGAATAATAAAATAGTACTTTCTAAATTCTCATATAGCCACACATGTCTTCCTTATGTCCTCTGACAGATGAGAAAATTATTACTGGATATAGGCTTCTTTGGTGTCCTTGCACTTTTTTTAAAAAGGTAATCTGCATGTGTTTTTCCTTTGCCTGCTACCTTACAGTGTTAAAGATGAACACTCTGATTTAATTTTGATCCTTTCTCTGTATATGTAACTTTTTGGTCTCTACTTGGACACTGGTGTTTGCCAGCGCCATTGTGGAATCCTCCCTCTAGCTCACTAGTGCCAAGACCTGGCCCCAACCAACAGCCTGTAGGCAACAGCACTGGGACACCTCAGGCCAAGCAACTAACTGGGCAGGGATAAAGCCCCACCCATCAGAAGACAGGGTGCCTTAACAAAAACAGAAGTATCGATCAATGGAACAGGATAGAAAGCCCAGAGATAAACCCACACACATACGGTCACCTTATCTTTGATAAAGGAGGCAAGAATATACAATGGCGAAAAGACAGCCTCTTCAGTAAGTGGTGTGGGGAAAACTGGACAGTTCCATGTAAAAGAATGAAATTAGAACACTTCCTAACACCATACACAAAAATAAACTCTAAATGGATTAAAGACCTAAATGTAAGGCCAGACACTATAAAACTCTTAGAGAAAACATAGGAAGAACACTCTATGACATAAATCATAGCAAGATCCTTTTTTGACCCATCTCCTAGAGAAATGGAAATAAAAACAAAAATAAACAAATGGGACCTAATGAAACTTAAAAGCTTTTGCACAGCAAAAGAAACCGTAAACAAGACAGAAAGACAACCCTCAGAGTGGGAGAAAATATTTGCAAATGAAGCAACTGACAAAGGATTAATCTCCAAGATTTACAAGCAGCTCATGCAGCTCAATAACAAAAAAAAAAAAAAACAACCCAATCCAAAAATGGGTGGAAGACCTAAATGACATTCTCCAAAGAAGATATACAGACTGCCAACAAACACATGAAAGGATGCTCAACATCACTAATCATTAGAGAAATGCAAATGAAAACCACAATGAAGTATCACCTCACACCAGTCAGAATGGTCATCATCAAAAAATCTACAAACAATAAATGCTGGAGAGTGAATGGAGAAAAGGGAACCCTCTTGCACTGTTGGTGGGAATGTAAATTGATACAGCCACTATGGAGAACAGTATGGAAGTTCCTTAAAAAACTAAAAATAGAACTACCATATGACCCAGCAATCCCACTACTGGGCATATACCCTGAGAAAGCCATAATTCAAAAAGAGTCATGTACCACAATGTTCATTGCAGCACTATTTACAATAGCCAGGACATGAAAGCAACCTAAGTGTCCACTGACAGATGAATGGAAAAAGAAGATGTGGCACATATATACAATGGAGTATTACTCAGCCATAAAAAGAAATGAAACTGAGTTATTTGTAGTGAGGTGGATGGACCTAGAGTCTGTCATACAGAGTGAAGTAACTCAGACAGAGAAAAACAAATATCATATGCTAACACATATATATGGAAACTAAAAAAAAAAAGAAAAAATGGTTCTGATGAACCTAGGGGCAGGACAGGAATAAAGACGTAGATGTAGAGAATCAACTTGAGGACACGGGGAGGGGGAAGGGTGAGCTGGGAAGAAGTGAGAGAGTAGCATTGACATATATACATTACTAAATGTAAAACAGATAGCTAGTGGGAAGCAGCTGCACTGCATGGGGAGATCAGCTCAGTGCTTTGTGACCACCTAGAGGGGTGGGATAGGGAGGGTGGGAGGGAGACACAAGAGGGAGGGGATATGGGGATATATGTATGCATATAGCTGATTCACTTTGTTATATAGCAGAGACTAACACAACATTGTAAAGCAATTATACTCCAATAAAGATGTTTGGAAAAAAAAAAAGGAGACGGGGTGCCTTAAGACCCCTGAGCCCACAGCTACCTCTGGCCATAGCCCTGCCCACCAGAGAGCCTAGGACCCAGTGCCACTCACCAGTGGGCAGGCACCAGTCCCTGAATCCTTGAACTCCAGGAAGCCACCACTAGTCTCTGGACCAACCTCACCAGATAGTAGGCAGACACCAAATGCAAGAAAATCACAATACCACAGCCTGTGAATCCAGTCTGCCCAAAGCAGCCCAGACCCTGTCCTGGGACCAGCTGGGCCGTGGCCCTGCCTTTTAGCAGGCCAACAAAAGCCTCGGGATACCCTGGACCCTGTACCTAACTGTGTCAGGAACCAGGCCCGCCACCTCACCAGCAATCCAACACCAGCTCCGGGACCCCTGGTTCCTGCAACTAGACTCTAGTACACAGCTCTGCCTACCAGTAGGCTGGCACTAACCACAGGAACTGGCTCTATCCACCAGTGGGCAGGAAATGGCCCTGGAGTCTTCTGGACTCTAACTCCACCCATCAGTGAACCAGCATAAATCCCAGGACCCCTGGGGTTGCACAGTCAGCTGCTTCATGACCTGGTTCTACCAACCAGCAGCTGGCAGCCTCTACACAAGGCATGGCCTGACCAACCAGACCTGGGGGCCAACCAAGCCTACCAGATCATCTACATAGTCAACTTGCCAAAAAATAAGGACCCATACAGCCCTCATAAGTGGAACCCCTAGAACATATAATTTGGGTGATGGGAAGGCAGTGTGCTGCTGGATACATAGCTCACCTCCTACAAAAGGCCACTTCTCCAAGGTTGGGAAATATAAGCAGCCTACGAGATATATACAAATAAAAATAGTAACTTAGGCAAAATAAGGTGACAGAGGAATATGTTCCAGACAAAGGGACAAGATAAAACCCCAGAAGAAGAACTAAGTGAAGTACAGATAGGCAATCTACCCAAGTAGGAGTTCAGGGTACTGATCATAAAGATGATCAAAGAACTCGGGAGAAGAATGGATACACAGAGCGAGAAGTTATAGGTTTTAAACAAAGAGTTAGAAAATATAAACAGCCAAACAGAGATGAAGAATACAATAACTGAAATGAAGACTACACTAGAAGGAATCACAGTAGGCTAAATGATACAGAGGAACAAATCAGCGAGTTGGAAGAGAGGGTAGTGGAAATCACTTCCACTGAACAGAAAAAACAAAAAAAAAATGAATGAAAAGAAATGAGGACAGTTTAAGAGACTTCTGGGATAATATCAAGTGTACTAATGTTCACAACATAGGGATCTCAGAAGGAGAAGAGAGAGAGAAAGGGCCTGAGAACATATTTGAAGACACAACAGCTGAAAACTTCCCTAACCTGGGAAAGGAAACAGACATCCAAGTCCAGGAAGCATAGAGAGTCCCATATGGTATTAACCCAAAGAGGAACACAGCAAGACACACTGTAATTAAAATGGAAAAATTAAAGATAAAGAGAAAATATTAAAAGCAGCAAGGGAAAAGCAACAAATAACATAAAAGGGAACTCCCATAAGGTTATCAGCTGACTTTTCTGCAGAAACTCTGCAGACCAGAAGGGAGTGGCATGACATATTTCAAGTGATGAAAGGGAAAAACCTACAACCAAGAATACTCTACCCAGTAAGATTCTCATTCAGATTTGATGGAGAGACCAAAAGCTTTACAGACAAGCAAAAGCTAAAAGAGTTCAGCACCATCAAATCAGCTTTACAAGAAATGTTAAAGGAAATTCTCTAGGTGAAAAAGAAAAGGCCACAACTAGAAACATGAAAATTATGAAATGAAAAAAGCTCCTCAATAAAGACAAACATACAGTGAAGGTAGGAAATTATCAATACACAAAGCTAGTAGGAAGGTTAACAGACAAAAGCAGTAAAATCATCTATATTCAGAGTTATCAGTTAAGGGATACACAAAACAATTAGATGTAAAATATGATATCAAAAACAGTAATCATGAGGGGAGGAAAGTACAAATGCAGTGTTGTTAAAATGCGTTTGAAAGTAAGAGATCAGCAATTTAAAACAATCATTATACATACAGATTGCTATATAAAAATACATATACATACAGATTGCTATATACATACAGATTGCTATATAAAAATCTGATGGTAACTACAAACGAAAAATCTAAAATAGATACACACACAAAAAAGAAAAAGGAATCCAAACATAACACTAATGACAGTCACCAAATCACAAGATAACAAAAGAAGAAAGGAACAACAACAAGGAAAAACTAACAAAACAACCCCAAAACAACAAAATACCAATAAGAACATACATATCAATAATAATCATAAATGTAAATTGACTAAATGCTTCAGTCAAAAGATAGAGAGTGGGTGAATGGATGCAAAAACAAGACCCTTATATATGCTGCCTTCAAGAGACTCACTTCAGGTCTAAAGACACACACAGACTGAAAGGCAGGGCATAGAAAAAGGTATTCCACACCAATGGAAATGAAAAGAAAGCCAGGGTAGCAATACTTTTATCAGACAAAATAGACTTTGAAACAAAGACTGTTACAAGAGATAAAGAAGAACATTACATAAGGATCAAGGGATCAATTCAGGAAGAAAATATCACAATTGTAAATATATATGTACCCAATATAGGAGCACCTAATACATAAAGCAAATATTAACAGACATAAAGGGAGAAATTGACAGTAACACAATAACAGCAGAGGACTTTAACACCCCATTTACATCAACAGACAGATCATCCAGACAGAAAACCAATAAGGAAACACTGGTCTTAAATGACACATTAGACCAAATGGACTTAATTGATATTTACAGAGCATTCCATCTGAAAGCAGCAGAATACACCTTTTTTCAAGTGCACATGTAACATTTTCCAGGATAGATCACATTAGGCCATAAAATAAGTCTCTGATTTTAAGAAAACTGAAATCATATCAAGCATCTTTTCTGACCACAACACTATGAGACTAGAAATCAACTACAAGAAAAAACTGCAAAAAACCACAAACACGTGCAGGCTAAATGATATGCTACTAAAAAAACAACCAATGGATCACTGAAGAAATTAAAGAGGAAATTAAAAAAAACCTAGAGACAAATGAAAATGAAAACACAACAACCCAAAATCTATGGGATGCAGCAAAAGCATTTATAAGAAGGAAGTTTATAGTGACACAAGCTTCCCTAGGAAACAAGAAAAATCACAAAAAAATAACCTAACCTTAATCTTAAAGCAACTAGAGAAAGAAGAACAAACAAAACCCAAAGTTAGTATAAGGAAAGAAAAAATAAAGATCAGAGCAGAAAGAAACAAAATAGAAACAGAAAAGCAATAGAAAAGATCAATGAAACTAAGAGTTGGTTCTTTGAAAACATAAACAAAATTGATAAACCTTTAGCCAGACTTATCAAGAACAAAAGAGACAGGGCCCAAATCAATAAAATCAGAAATGAAAAAAATTACAGAAATACAAAGGATCACAAGAGACTACCATGAACAACTATATGCCAATTAAATGGACAAACTAGAAGAAATGGAAAAATTCTTAGAAAAGTGCCATCTCCCAAGGCTGAACTAGGAAGAAATAGAAAATATGAATAGACCAATTACAAGTACTGAAATTGAATGTGATGTAAAAACTCACAACAAACAAAACTCCCGAACCAGATGACCTCACAAGTGAATTTTATCAAACATTTATAGAAGAGTTAACACCTATCCTTCTGAAACTATTCCAAAAAATTGCAGAGGAAGGAACACTTCCAAACTCATTCTATGAGGCCAGCAACACCTAGGTACCAAAACCAGACAATCACAAAAAAAGAAAATTACAGGCCAATATCACTGATGAACATAGATGTAAAAATCCTCAACAAAATATTAGCCAACTGAATCCAACAATACATTATAAGGATCACACACCATGATCAAGTGGGATTTATCCCAGGGATGCTTGGATTTCTCAAAATTCACAAGTCAATCAATCAATGTGATATACCACATTAAGAAATTGAAGAATAAAATATATGATCATCTCAATGGATGCAGAAAAGCTTTCAACAAAATTCAACATCCGTTTATAATAAAAACTTTCCAGAAAGTGGGCATAGGGGGAACATACCCCAACATGGTAAAGGTATTATATGACAAACCCACAGCTAACAACATACTCGATGGTGAAAAGCTGAAAGTATTTCCTCTAAGATCAGTAAGAAGACAAGGATGCCCATGATGGAAATCCATGAAAAAGTTCATGTTGCAGCTAGAGTTGTAAGGCAGTGTGGAGGTAGAGCTTCTCTTCCTTGGGGAGTCCTCTGTCTGTTTTTTGTTAAGGTGTCAACTGACTGGATGAAACCCACTTACATTATGGATAGTAATCTGTACTTTAATTAATTAAATGCTAATCTAAAATATACCTTCACTTCACATTTAGATTAGTGTTTGCCCAAATGTCTAGGTGCTATGGCTTAGCCATGTTGACATATAAAATTAACTAACACAGCATCCTTGGTCATTCTTTGTGACCTGCATTATCCTGATACCAAAGCCAGGTAAAAATACCACACGGAAACTAGAAATCTGACGGACCTCCCTGGTGGCCCAGTGGAGAAGACTCCATGCTCCCAATGCAGGGGGCCCAGGGGTGATCCCTGGTCAGGGAACTAGATCCCACATGCATGCTGCAAATAAGAGTTTGCATGCTGCAACTAAGAGTCTGCATGCTGCAACTAAGAAGTCCACATGACGCAACTAAGAATCCTGCATGCTCCAACTATGAGCCTGCATGCCACAACTAAAAGATCCCACATGCCACAACTAAAGATCCTGCATGTTGCAATGAGGATCCCGGGTGCCGCAACTAAGACCCGGGGCAGACAAAATAAATTAAAAAAAAAAAATCTTGTTTGACTATACCCATAAAACTTCTCAATAAAATACTGGGAAACCTAATCTGACAGCATATTAGCAGGAACAAGTCAGATTAATTCCAGAAATGCAACGGTGGGTCAACATAAGGAAATTATCAATATAATATACACATAAACAGAGTGAAGGTGAACAACCACATGATCATCTCAATTAATGCAGAATAACCTCTTGACAAAATCCAGTATGTTTTGATGATGACTCAATAAAATAGGAATTGAAAAGGAACTTTTTTAACATTAATGGAAAAAACATTTTTTCATATTCAGGTATGGGGAAGCCATTCTGGCTTATACATGCCTTGTCCTGAACTTTATGGGCTGCCAAACAGACAATATTTGTCAGCTTTCACCATTAAGGAATGTCCACGTTGAAGAGGAGTAATTCCTCCTTTTCTAACATGCCAATGCTAGTATTTTTTTGAAGATAAAGTTCCCTTCCCAGATGACAGGGTCATGCTGGCTCACTGTGTACCTGCTAAACTGTAACTACATCTCTGTTGAAACCTTAAAGGAATGTACCCCTGTCATGTTTGATGTATGTTCTTTGTTCTGACAAGATATAAAATTGTGCTGAAAACCAAAAGAAAAAAAAAAAGAGACAAGGATGCCCAATCTTGCCACTTTTGTTCAACACAGTACTGGAGGTCTTAGCCACAGCAATCAGAGAAGAAAGAGAAATGAAAGGAATTCAAATTGCAAAAGAAGAAGTAAAACTGTCACTGTTTGCAGATGACATGATACTATACATAGAATATCCTAAAGATGACACCAGGAAACTACTAGAGCTCATCAGTGAAGTTGGTAAAATTCATGGATAACAAAACTAATACACAGAAATCTGTTGCGTTTCTATACACTAACAACAAACTATCAGAAAGAGAAATTATGGAAACAATCCCATTTACCATCGTAGCAAAAAGAATAAAATACCTAGGAATAAACCTACCTAAGGAGGCAAAAGATCTGTACTCTGAAAAATATAACACACTGATGAAAGAAATTGCAGATGACACAAACAGGTGGAAAAATATTCTGTCTTCATGAACTGGAAGTATTAATATTGTTAAAATGACCATACTACCTAAAGCAATCTACAGATTCAATGTAATCCCTATCAAAATACCAATGGCATTTTTCACACAACTAGAACAAATAATTTTAAAATTTGCACGGAAACACAAAAGACCTTGAATAGCCAAAGCAATCTTGAGAAAGAAGAACAGAGCTTGAGGAATCCACGTTCCCTGATTTCAGGCTGTACTACAAAGCTACAGTCATCAAAACAACATGGTACTGGCACAAAAACAGACACATGTATCAGTGGAACAGAATAGAGAGCTCAGAAATAAATCCACACACTTATGGTCAATTAATCTACAACAAAGGAAGCAAGAATATATAATGGAGAAAAGATATTCTCTTCAGTGGTGCTGGGAAAGCTGGACAGCTACATGTTAAAGAGTGAAATTAGAACATTTTCTAATACCATATACAAAAATAAACTCAAAATGGATGAAAGACCTAAATGTTAGACTGGAAACCATAAAACTCCTAGAGGAAAACATAGGCAGAACACTTTTTGACATAAATCATAGCAATATTTTTTTAGATCTGTCTCCTAAAGCAAAGGAAATAAATGCAAAAATAAACAAATGGGTCCTAATTAGGCTTAAAAGCTTTTGTACAGCAAAGGAAACCATCAACAAAACGAAAAAACAATGTACTAAATGGGAGAAAATACTTGCAAATTATATGACCGATAAGTGGTTAACATCCAAAATATATAAATAGCTCATACAACTCAATGTCAAAAAAAACAAACAACCTGATTAAAAAATGAGCAGAAGATCTGAACAGACATTTTTCCAAAGAGAACATGCAGATGGCCAACAGGCACATAAAAGATGCTCAACATCATTAATCATCAGGAAAATGCAAATGAAAACCACAGTAAGATATCACCTCACACCTGTCTGAATGGCCATCAACAAAAAGTCTACAAATAACAAATGCTGGTGAGGATGTGGAGAAAAGGGAACCCTCGTACACTGTTGGTGGGAATGTGAATTGATACAGCCACTATGGAGAACAGTATGGAAGTTTCTCAAAAAACTAAAAATAGAATTACCATATGACCCAGAAATCCCACTCCTGGGTGTACATCTGAAAGAAAGGAAAATGCTAATTTGAAAAGATATATGCACCCCAATGTTCATAGCAGCATTATTTATAACTGTCAAGATATGGAAGCAACCTAAGTGTCCTTCAACAGATGAATAGATAAAGAAGAGGTGGCATATACATATATATATATTTATTTATTTTGTATGTATATATAATGAAAATTTGCCATTTGCAGCAACATGGATGGACCAGGAGGTTATTTTGCTAAGTGAAATAAGTCAGACAGAGAAGAGAAAGACAAATATTGTGTGATATCACTTATATGTGGAATCTAAAAAATACAACTAGTGTATCTAAGAAAAAACAAACAGACTTACCAACATAGAGAACAAATTAGTGGTTACCAGTGGAGAGAGGGAAGCGGGAAGGGACAAGATAGGGGTAGGGGATTAAGAGGTACAAACTATTATGTATAAAATAAATATGCTTCAAAGATATACTATATAACATAGGGAATATAGTCAATATTTTATAATAACTATAAATGGAGTATAACTTTTAAAAATTGTGAATCACTAAATTGTAAACCTGTAACTGTTATAATATTGTACATATATAACTATATATATCTCAATAAATTTTTTTAAAAAGTAAAGAAAGAAAAAAAATCTCTCCTCCCATTTTCCCTACTGCAGTATTCATAGAGCCAAAACCTTCACATGTACCTGGCTGTCCAGAAGCCTCAGAAATTGTTTTACTAGGAGGGCATAAATATATTAAAGTTGTTAGTGGAGGGGAGAGAAGCCACATTTATATGACTATATTCCCAGATTCCCAGTGTTGGACTCATCCTTTCAATTAATTTCTTAAAACAACATTATTTCACTGGACTTCTGGATATTTAATTTATATTACTATATTCCCAGATTCCCGGTGTTGGACTCATTCTTTCACTTAATTTTTTAAAACAACATTATTTCACTGGACTTCCTGGATATTTAATTTAATAAACATTTATTTTATCCTCTTAAACTTGCAAGAATCATGATAGTATGATAGGGTAAATGGATATGATTAACTGATTCTTTATCCAATATTTTTTGCATGTTTGTTTTTCCCACATCCATTCTAATCGGTGTGTAGTGTGTGATGATTAATTTTATGTGTCAACTTGACTGGCCTAAGGGATGCCCAGAGAGCTGGTAAAACAGTATTTCTGCGTGTGTCTGTGGATGTGTTTCTAGAAGAGATTAGCATTTGACTGAGTAAACAAGATCTGCCCTCACCAATCCAATCCCCTGGGGGCCGGAATGGAACACAAAAGCAAAGGGAGGGTAAATTATCTCTCTCTTCTTGAGCTGGGATGTTCATCTTTTCCTGCCTTTGGACATCAGGGCTCCTGGTTCTTGGGCCTTCGAACTCTAGGACTTTTACCAGTGCCCTCAGATTCTCAGGCTTTTGACCTTGGACTGGGAGTTATACCACTGACACCCCTGGTTCTCAGGCTTTTGGACTGAGACTGAACTATATCACCAGATTTCCTGGTTCTCCAGCTTGCAGACAGTAGATTGCGGAACTTCTCAGCCTCGATAACCATGCAAGCCAATTCCCATAATAAATCTCCTCATATATATCTCTATTTGTCCTACTGGTTCAATTTTTGTGAAGAACCTTAATACAAGTGGTATCTTATTGTTATTTTAATTTGTATTTCCCTGATGACATATGATGTAGAACACCTTTTCATATGCTTATTTAACATCTGTATATCTTCCTTGGTGAGGTGTTCAGGTCTTATGCCCATTTTTAAATTGAGTTGTTTGTTTTTTTATTGTTGCATTTTAAGGGTTCTTTGTATATTTTGTATAACAGTTCTTTATCAGATATGTCATTTGCAAATATTTTCTCCTAGTTTGTGGCCTATCTTCTAATCCTCTTGATCCAATATGTTTTTACTTAGACATATGACTTCATATATATCTTCACATTAATAATTGGTACTTAACTAGTATAGATGTGCTTATTAGCATAGACATACTTAATAGCCTCCAACAAGTAGAAAATTCTGTGATTCTTGTTACTACCGCTAAAAAGCTGGCTCCCTTAATCCTGAAACTTTTCCTTTTGATCTCTCTGTCTTCGTCTATCTGACAGAACAATACTTTTTCAAAAAAGCTAACAGAAAACTATCAGCAAATGTGGACAATTATGAAAACATTTGGAAGATGAATTAATTACTGTAAGCATGGTTCATTCTTTTTCTGAAAGAGTAGCTACTACTCTTTGTTGTTCTATAACATTTTCAAGAATTGGTTACTTTTCATCAAATTTAAAGTACTCAGCTGATATCAAAAGCAATAGTGCTTGACTGGTGTTTCATTTTATATCTTACTATCCTTTTAAACATTAATTCAGCAAACATTTAAAATGTACTCTTTAAAGTGTGCTATGCTAAACGCTGTGAGGAATTAAGCTCTGAAGAGCTTAGCATTCATAGATAACAACTGAAGAGAGGGCATTTCCAGGCAGAGATAAATTCTTGAACACAAGCACAGAGATGCAAAGGGCAAGGTGACCAATATGTAACTTATGTGAATGGGCAGTAGTGGAAGATATAAGAATTGAAAGGTATATTGGGTTGTTTGAAACACCCAATGCCAAACTTATTCAGTAAGCAATAGGAGACTCCTGAGCAGGAGAGTGGCATTCTCAAAATCATACTTAGAAGATTAACCCAACTGCACTATGTGGGATAAATTGTAATAGAGAGACTGGAAAAGGAATTCCAGTCGAGATATCACAATAGACCAAATCAACAAAATTACAGGGGTGAGATGGGGTGAGAGGGTGGATTGCAGAAAGATCACAGAGGTGGAAACAACAGAACTTGGATGCGGGAGCACAAGAAGCAGAAGTAGTCTAAGATGCTTCCAGCCTAATGTACGAGAGGATGCTGCTCTTCTGAAGAGAAACAGGACATTAGGAGGAAGATCAGGCTTTCCAGAGAAAAATGAATTAAGGTTTGGGAATATTTAATTTGAAATGTTGGTGGGTCACTTATATTTAAGTGTGAAGCAGACACTTGGAAATGCATGAAGCTCAAAGAGGATATAGGATTTATGAGAATGAATAAAATTACCAAGGGAGAAAGAGAGAAGAGGATGGGAGAAAAAAGAAAAATGTGAGACATAAACAGAGAAGACAGTAGGTGCTGTCAAAAGAAAGTATAATGAGAATCTGGAGGGTAGGGTACCTTGGACACCAAGGGAGGGGAAAGTTTTTCAACAGGATGATAGTGGATGAAACTGAGAGGTGTTCTTCTTTACAATGCTTCCCTTCTCTTCAGTAATAGAAACTGGTACCTAGAAAGGGGCTATATTGCCCAGTCTCCTTTATAGCTAGAAGTGCCTATTTACATAGTTTGGGCCCATGAAATGCAATCATACATTTTCTGTGTTACATCCAGGAAGACTCCTTGAAAAGGAGGGGGGCATACTTCTATTTTCCCTTCCTGCTCCTAATAATGGCTGGAGCTCCAGCAGGTAACTTTTGGATCATGAAGAGATCTCAAGAATGGGAGCTGCACATCAAGATATGGAGCAGCACAATACAGCATCCTAGTTTCCTGCCATCAAGGAGCCACCACGTCACCGCTGAAAGATTACCTCTAGGTTGTCTGTTTTAGAGATAAATAAACATGCAGCCACACTCAAACAAGAATTGATAAAAAAAATTATTGCTTATTTGGTGTGGGAGTAGAGCCCAGTTGGGGGCATTTTCCAAATAATGGCTGTGAAAACAGGTTCTAGAGCCAAACTGACTAGCATTAAATTCAGCTCCATCATTCATTAACTATGTGACATTGAATAAGAAACTTAACGGCTCTAAGCCTCATCATATTAATAGAGTAGACATATTAATCGAGCCTACCTCATGGGTTACGTGAGAAATGATTTAGACTATTGATGTGAAGTGCTTCACACAGTGCTAGCACATAGTAGGTGCTCAATGAATGTCAGTGAAAAAAACCTCAGGTGGTCATTGGGTAATATGGTATAATTTTTAAAATACATTTCATGAAATGAAAATCAAAACTACAATGAGGTACCACCTCACACCAGTCAGAATGGCTATCATTAAAATGTCTACAAATAACAAATGCTGGAGAAGCTATGGAGAAAAGGGAACTTTCCTACACTGTTGGTGCGAATGTAAGTTGGTGCAGCCACTATGGAAAACAGTATGGAGCTTCCTCAGAAAACTAAAAATAGAATTACCATATGATCCAGCAATCTCACTCCTGGGCATATATATGGACAAAACTATAATTCAAAAAGATGCATGCACCCCAATGTTCACAGCAGCACTAGTCACAGTAGCCAAGACATGGAAACAACCTAAATGTCCCTTGAGATGAATGGATAAAGAAGATGTGGTACATATATACAATGGACTACTACTCAGCCATAAAAAATAACAAAATAATGCCATTTGCAGCAACATGGATGCAACTAGAGCTTACCATACTAAGTGAAGTAAGTCAGAAAGAGAAAGACATAGGATGTCACTTATATGTGGAATCTAAAATACGGCACAAAGGAACCTATCTACGAAACAGGAGCAGACTCACAGACATAGAGAACAGACCTGTGGCTGCCAAGAGGAGGGGATTAGGGGAGGGATGGACTGGGAGTTTGGGGCTAGTAGATGCAAACTATTACATATAGAATGGATAAACAACAAGGTCCTATTGCATATCCTGAGATGAACCATAATGGAAAAAAATATAAAAAAGAATGTATATGTGTGTATAACTGAGTCACTTTACTGTAGAGCAGAAATTAACACATTGTAAATCAAGTATACTTCAATAAAAAATAAATTAAAAAAACACATTTCATGAAATTTCATGATTTCAGAATATCAAATCTGCAGTTTAAAGAAACATAAATTTATATTAAACAAATTTTACTAAATTTTATTAAACATAAATTTATATTAAACATAAAATATACTTTGTAAGCTTCAAATCATTATATAAATGAAAATTTTCACCATTTAAACTTGAGTGCATATCACTT
The DNA here is from genome assembly GCF_028021215.1 of Eschrichtius robustus. NCBI lineage: Eukaryota > Metazoa > Chordata > Mammalia > Artiodactyla > Eschrichtiidae > Eschrichtius > Eschrichtius robustus. Next base: position 18,539,632 of record NC_090827.1, on the reverse strand, counting down.
TACAACGTGACCTCTAATAACACTGACAAAGTATATTCATTTGATTTTGATACATGCCAAATGATTTATTACCATTGCTTGATTTTTTTTTTTTTTTTTTACTAAAAGCAAAACAATGGAAAACCAATAAGTCATAATGGGTTGAAGAAATTAGTTTCAAAAACAATTCAGTTTTATAATATTTATAAGGTATTTAATGCTACTTAAAGCAAATTCCCACCCCCCAAGCTTTATTTTTAAAGTTTATTCTTGTGGGAGCCAGCATAGAGAAATGGAAAGAACCCAAATTTTGCAGTCAAATAAACCTGAGTTCAAACACAGTTTCCATCTCTTACTAATACTATGGAAATGGTTGTATAGTGTGGTTGGTTAGCATTAAAACTATTTTGCAGGAACTGAGAAATGCAAATTCTCATACCAAATTCTTTATTTTCTATTCATAAATAATTATAATACTGTGTTAACATTTTAATTTTTTTAGCAGTACACTCATTCTAAACTATTTAAGAAATATTTACCACACTAAGAGATAATTAAAAAGGTTGCTGTTCTCATTTAAAAATATTTTCCAATTCTTAAATACTGCGTACCATTCTGGTTACTGAACCGTAAGAGGGAAATAATAGCTGGGAAAGGTAGACAGAAGAACAGCCACAGTAATCAAGGAAATAGAGGAAGGATTTTCACATTAAAAACTTTTCAAAGAAAAGTCTTTTGCTAGGAACACAGAATTCTTAGAGACGAGGTGTTACAAAATCAAAGAATGTAGAGGTTGTACCTCAGTGGTGTGATATTTAGATGGGATCTGGCCACAAGGCCCAGAAATGCTAGAGTTGATCAGCTATCCCTCTCTGTGAGGTCCTTAAGGAAAGAACATGGACTGAGGAGGCAGGCAACATAAAGAAATTCTACATTCCTAGGTGGTACATAGGTCTTAAGGCTACAAACTCCCCTTTAGAGATCTGCAAATAAACTAGGATACACCTATGAAGAGCTCCTTCTGTCTAAGTTAGGTTAGGTCCAGTGGACAAAAATCAAATCAGACAGGAAGCATATAAAGCCTGCTTTACCACTTCCATTTCCAATCTCAAAGCCAACTCTACCCCAGGAAAGAGTAATCTAGACTGTTGCAGATGTGAAAAGCCAGAAGGAGGATGTGAGAGCCTTCACCAGTGCCTACAACAAAATGGCTGGCATCTGAATTTGCTTTTTGGGGTGACCATATAGTTGAGTATCTAGTTTCTTAGTAGGAAGAGGAGGTATCCAAAGTACTGTAATATTTTTCTTATCTTTTTATTCATCTCTATTGTCATCTCTTGTTATGGATTACACATGTCTCTTTTTCCATTAGATATAGAACCGCTGAGGATGAAGACTTTCTTATATCTTTGCATCCCCATAACCTAGCAGGATACTGAACCCACGGCATATGCCAGTAAGCTTTTTTTAAGTGACTAAATGATTATTCAGGAAGCTACTGAGTAGGAAAAAAGGTACTACAGATACATTCTTGAGAGGCAGATAAGGCTTGTATGGAGAGCATTCTAACATATATGGAACAATTAAGCCACAATAAATGACCCACAGAATTGAGTACTGAACCGTGTCCTCCGGAGTATAAATATACAAATTTGTAGTAGAAACACATTAAAGTACTGTAGCTCATTTGGGGGTAAGGCATGGTCAAGATAGGATAGGATTTAAGCCTTTAGAATGGTTAGAATCTGGATGGAATCCTTGCTGGGAAAAAAAAAAAATCCTGAGACCACTTTTAGGTGGATTCTGACAGAGACTCCTTAAGGTCTTTGCAGAAGCCTGTTTTCTTTCGCCTAAGGTTAGGAGCCTCCTTGGTTTAGTGGGGTGGGGTGGGCTGGGCTTTCTCAAGGTCTTTGCTCTACTTATACACAATGTAATGAATCAATGCTGCCGTTGCCTGGTATCTGACAACAGGAGCAGCTTTCAGTTACCTGAATCTGCATTGCTTCGGTTGGTGAGTTTTTCGTCTCCTTCCCCCGGTTCTCTGTTTCTTGTCACCACCACCTTCTGGGTTTCTCTTAGCACCCTTTGGACTATCTATGGGATAAAGTCAGAGCGCTTTCCCCCTGGGGTGCGAGTATAGTTGTGGTAGGAGTTGGGGATGAGGTTGCGGAAGCGTTTCCCTTTGCACTAAGGATTTTCTTTCACAATACTTGCTAGTCTCTTCCCAGGCGCCCTAACTGACTTAAGGGGGATTAAAGGGGAAATGGACCACGGTCAAATTACCCCTAACGCCTTCCAATGCGTTTTCTAGAGCTTTTCTGAATCGGGATGCAACGCAGTAAGAAGGGCAGCGAGCCTCGGCCCCTCCCCCTGCTGGAGGACGCCGAGAGCGCGGGGCGGAGCGAGTGGGGAAGGCTTGCGGCTCGGTGCGCATGCTCCCAGGTCTCGGCCAGGGACAAGTGCTTGAACCTCTCTCCCAGAGACTTCCGGGTGGAGAGAAATGGGCGGAGCCAGTTCCGGAAGCAGAGGGGCGGGCGCCTACTATTTAACCTCCTTCTTTGGAGGCGCGCTTGTGCTCTCGGTTGGTGAACGGATGAACCTGTGGAATGTCTTACCTGTGCTCATACTCGTTTTCAATTTTCCACGCGGCTAGAAATCGACCTGGGAGTATTCTGACACCAGTGAGCAGGTGGGGCGGTAGCCCCTGCGCTAGCACCTCCATTTACAGAAGTTCTTCCCGGGCCTCCTGAAATTGTTGACGGCTTGTTTTTGCTCCACATCTCTTCTAGCCTCCCTGTTTTTAATTCCTTTGCAGCCGCCCACCCTTCCCCCCACGCCATTATGTATGCTCGGGCTCCCCGTGTGCTTAAATTGGCTGAAGGTGGCAGCACTGAGGATCATGTGGGTCCTGGATCCTACCAGGTACCGTTCCTGAAGCAGCAGGCAACAGGTAAGGTGTAGAGAAAGGCAAGCCTTCTGTGACAGGCGCCTCACTTTCAGCCTGCTCCGCCTCTGTGTGCCTGAGTTAAACACTATAGTACCACTTCATAAGTATAACACATGAAGCAGGCAGGGAAAATACTATCCTTATTTTACAAATGGTAACTGGTAAAATAATTTGTCGTATTTCACAAGGCCAGTAAGCGTATGGCGAAGACTTTTGATTTTACAGTGGTTGTCCACATCATACTTTAAATGGTACAGATTAGATCTAGGATTTTTATTTCCTGGCCCCGTTGACTATGTGAGTCTCCAAATCTCCTGTGTACTTCTTACCGCTTTCTGTCTCTTTTCTTTGTAATTCTGCCTGCCTCACACACCTTTCCTAAGTAACCAGAGAAACATTAATTTACTGAGATATAACTTTTATATTTCTGTTTTGGAATACCTTTTAAAGATAGTCCCATGTATTTTTTCAGGTAGATGCTTCCTATCTTACCATCCCCATCTTTTTCAATATACTTAACGAGAGCCTGTTTATCCCACATTCTGTAAAGAAAAGCTGTACTCTTTGAGAGGTGGGGTGGGAATGGATAATTTAAATAATTATTTGCTCTCATTTGTTAGCAATTGGTGGCTAGGGGGTGACTTTTAATAAATACTTCTAATTTGCTTTCTGCTTTTTCTAATCTCATGATTTTTGTGGGGCTTAATACCATCCAAATTACACTTTTTCCCTATGGTCACACTCTTCCTGTATTTTTAAACAAATGCCAGGATCCACTACTCTGTTAACGTGTTTGATGAGATTAGGGTATTAGGTTGATTTAAGTTTCTTTGGAGTACAAATTTGTCATTTGTCATTGTTTTAATCTTGAATTTTACTGCTTTTCAGCTTCTGCTATTGATATCAGTGTTCTTGGAGCTTATTATGTGTCTTTATTTAATGCACCTGAATCCTTATAAGCATTAACTCCCTACCTATTTATTAGCCACTGACGACCACCGAAAATGCTTACACTTACGATACTTTTCAATCCTTATTTTATTTTGATACAACTGACCATTGTCTTTCTTCCCTTGGTGTCTGTAACATCATTTTTTCCTGGTTCTTTTTCCAACTATTGTCTTGGAACAGTGCCTGATACATGGTTGGGACCTAGTAAACATTTGTTAAATGCTGAATCAGGTATCATTTTTCCCCTCTTCAACCAACCCTCCATAGTCTTCTTTAAAGGTTTTTATTTTTCTAAATACCTTTTAAATGTTTATATACTGTACTTCCCATCCTTTGCTTGTTGCTTTTCTCATGTTTACTTTTTCGTTCAAATCCATAGCTTCAGCTGCTATCTATATTCTGATTCGGATGACTCCCGTAACAGTCTTTAGAGATACAGGTGATTCATATCTCTAAGATGAGCTTTCTCCTGATCATCAGGCCTTTGCATTGCCAATTACTTTTTTTGGACATCTCTACCTGGGTGGTCTCTGGCATCTGAAATTCCAGGTGTCTGAACTTATCATTTCCCTACCATCACAGACTCCTTTGAAAAAAAATGGCCTGTCAGTTGCTTATAAACTTTTAGCTTTGGAATTATTTTAGACTCCTTTTTTTCCTCTGACTGATCACTCCCATTGATCATTAGAACCTGTTGATTTTCTCTTCTCATTCTCAAACTGGTTCCCTTTCTTCATTTAACTGCCCTTGACTTAGTTTGGGATTTGTTATTTTTATTCTGAAATAAACCAATAAAATATTTCTGGTTTCTCTGTTTCAGTCTCTAACAACTTCTGTCTTATGGCTAATGTAATCTTCCTAAGATATAATTATATTATTTGTTTAAAAAATTCCTTTTAACACTAAGCTTAAAATCTGAACTCCTTAACATAAGGAGGTGCATAAGATTCTTCATGATCCCTAACCTGGTCTCTCACTTAACCTGATCTTTCCAGGCACCACACCTCCACCAGCACTTAACCTACATATCAGCAGTTCCAACTTTGCATTGTCTATAAATTCATGTTCATTCATCTCCATGCCTTTGTACCTGTTGCTACCTTTGCTGAGTAAGCTCTCTTTTCTTTCCTTACTTGGCTAATTCCTACTTATTCTTTGAGCCTCAGGTAAAGTGAAGTTGTTCTTTGACGCCACTCTGTCTCAGGTTTTTCTCCTTTGACTCCTAATGACTCAAAGCACTTTGATACTATATTGTAATTATCTGTTAACTTATCTGGCTGCCACATTAAAATGTGAGATTATTGAGGGCAATAACCAAGATCTCGACTGTGTTAGTCTCAGTTTTTAGCTCAATACCTTAACACGTATGTAAAAGAAATAAAACAGTAATTCTTGAAATAAAGTTTAAAAAAATCTAATGAGTTACACATAGCAGAATTAAAAACTCATAATCTGACTTGTGTGAACTTTGCTTAGAGATCAGTAACTGGGGTTTGCAAGGCCCTTCTTTTACTGTTTTATAGAATTGTGCCTTGTTGACCGATGAAGGAAACTAGGAAATTTGGGAACTTTGGAACTTTGAGCAGCTGCATCCTATAGAACCCTGTTTTCTTGGGAACTTGGGAACTTTGAGCAGCTGCATCCTATAGAACCCTGTTTTAGTAATACTCAGCACTGACATGCTAATAATAATAATCAATAGAGGTTATAGGTGTTTCTTTAGTCATTTCTCTACAGGATTCCCTGGCAAGATAATTTAAAAGTAGCTGTTACCTCTTTCCTAGGTACCTTCTGCTTTACACCTCTTTGAGATCAGTAACACACTGGACTATACAGAAGTATACACACTTATTTAAGGGTCAGGGAAATTTTGTAGAGTATGATGTAGGAAAAGCGATGTTGGGACTTTATGTAATTTACTTGTTACCTTGAATTACACAAGAGGAGAAGATCTTAGTCTTAGAACTTCAAAAGAAAGGTGCAGATACTCTTTATTCTCAACCTTTCTCTTCTAATTATCATTTCCCTCTTACTGTAGGCTGCTTGGTCAGTCCTCCAGTGTATTGTCTTCATATTTTCCTCAGAAAATTCTTTCCACATTAATTTTCAAACTTCATTGCCTTGACTTTTGTCCAGTTGATCAGGGATTTCTACCCAGGATTTGCAGCCGGAAAGGAATAGGACTGAGCTGCTCTGATTTCATTAGTGGGAGACATAATGGATATTCCGATTCCAGATTAGTGAGAGCTGCTCCTGATTTTCTTGCAAATTATCTGAGAAGCAAACAAATCTTATCTCATTAAAGCAAATCTTTCCCATAAACGACCAGCCTAGTAAAATATGATAAAAACATAGTCCTTTTAATAATGTGACTGCTCCTGGCATTACTGTGCTAAGGAGTATTTCATTGCTTTTTGAGCTTGATTTACATAACAAATGGTACCCCATATTAGCATATATTAGTTATCTGTACTGGTTCTATATTAGTTATCTAGGCTGGGTGACAGTGGTTCTTAATATATTCTTTGCTAAATTTCTTCTTTGATGGGAAAGCAGTTTTATCTGCCACAGAAGCATGAGCTGTCCATGGTCTTGTACTCCTGCCTATGTGCTTATGCTGGCAATAATGGTTTTATCTTATTAGCTGTTCAGAATTTAGGGAGACCATTTCAGGGAATTCTATCTTTATTTAAGTTTAAATAAAAATATGTATGTGATTGCTATATAAATGTTGGTGTCCCTGAAGATGAGTATATGTTTCAAAGATCTAGTTATTGCTTTTATGTGAAGAATGCCCTCCTTGCTTTGTACTGTAGTTGTGGCTGCAGAACTTGTCCTTTATCCCACGCCGCCCCCCTTCTTTCTCAAAAAATAGACTGACTTTTATTGCTTCATGCCAGTCTGATTTATCTTCTGCTGTTGGTGCCACAAACTTAATATATCTCAAATTGAACTTACTTCGTTCTTCTCGAATCTTATCTTCTCCTATATTCTTCATTTCTTCTTTCTACCTGACAGCTTGACTTATCATTTATTGTTGGAAGTTAACATGTTAGTATAGTCATATGTCCCAAATCAAACTTTTAATTTTTCACTCCACCAACCCTAATGTGCCAGAATCGTATTCTCCTATATTTTGTATCTTAATTATTAGCAGCACTGTTTGTAATGTAATTGTTTGTTTGTTTGGCTTCCCCACTATTTGAGGCAAGGGTTTTAGCTTATTCATTATTGTACCCTAACTGCCTCTCTCTGACACGTAATAAAGCATTCAGTATTGCTGAATGAATGACTAAAGGTGTAGTTTAGAATATCACCTATTAATTCTATATTTATTGTTTAATATGCACGACAGTATGATAGGGAGACCAACCATCCTGGTTTATCTGGGAATGTCCTGATTTTAGCACTACAAGTCCTGTGTCCTGGGCAAACTAAGACAGTTTGTCACCCTAACTACACAGTAGGCATATAGTTATGAATAGAACAGAAAAGTCCCTTCTCTTACGGAGCTTATTAGTATAAACATTTAAATTTTCTTGTGGTTTTACTTGAGCTCAATATTTCATACAAACTTTTAACCTATTGATGAAAGATTCTTTTGTGATTAATGTTGGGAAACTTCAGTGAAGATTTTATGAGTACTGGCTTTCTTGAACACATGGGGCTATTGTTTAGGGTTTTTTTTCTCCCATTTTTATATGAATTTTCGTATTTTGCAATTCATTTTATGTTTCTTTAAATAGATTCAGTTAGAATCTCTGCCATGTTCTGATGACAGCTGCCTCAGAACTAGCCTGAGCTTAGCTTTCTTAGTTTTCATATCTATCTCACATTACCTAAATGAACATAAATTTTAAAAAATATACCTTTAATTGTGAGATGAAATACTGATGCAGAAAATTGCATAAAATTTAAATAACTTAAAAAGTGAATACTCAAGTAAAGAAATATAACATTGCAAAATTTTCTTTTCCAATCATAACCCTTTCCCTCTCCCCTACAGGTAAGCACTATTCTAATTTTTATGGCAATTAATTCCTTGCTTTTCTTTATGGATTATTAAATCATATTGATGAAATGACCCCTTTAACATAATGAAATGTCTCTCTTATTCCTGGTATTCTTTGTTCTAAAATCTGCTTTGTCTGATTTTAATTTAGTCACTCCAGCTTTCTTTGATACATGGATGCGTGGTATATCTTCTTTCATCCTTTTATTTTTAACCTCTGTGTCTTTATGTTTTAAGAGGGTTTCCTATAGACACCATAAAGTTGGGTCTTGCTTTTTTATCTAATCTGACAAGCTCTTTTAGTTGGGGCATTTAGAACTTTTCCATTTAATTTCACTATCAATATTGTTGTGTTTAAATTTACTCTCTTGCTATTTGTTATGTATTTATCTCATCTGTTCTTTGTTTCTCTTCTTCTTTCGCTAACACAGTTGAATGATTTGAGTTTTTAAAAAAATGGTTCTGTTTTTATCTCCACTATTGGTTTACTAGCTGTATGTCTTTCTTTTATTACTTAGTGGTTGCTCTAGGGTTTACAATATACATCTCTAATTTATCACAATCTACCTTCAAATAATATTGTACCACTTCATGTATAGAAAATGAGCCATACAACAGTGTGCTTCTGTCTTCCCCATCTCATTCTTTGTGCTATTGTGGCCATATATTTTATTTCTACATATGCTGTAATGCCACAATAAATTGAAATTATTTTTGCTTAAAACAGTCAATTTTTTTTAAAGTGATTAAGAATTGAGAAAAAATGTCTTTTATTAACCCACATAAAATTAGTTGTTAATCCCATTCAGTATACTTTTCATTTCAGAAGTTTGATTTGGGTCTTTTTTATATCTTTATCTCCTCATCATGTTCATCTTTCTTCTACCTTATTGAACATATGAAGAATATTTATAATAGATACTTTAATGTTTTTTGTGCTAATTCCATCTTCTCATTCCTAAATGTGTTTCTTTTCATTGACTTTTCTCCAGTTTATAGGACATGTTTTCCTGCTGCTTGGTAGAACACTCTCTGGTTATTTTCACTATTCACCTTATATAGTCTGTAGCTTGATTTCTGTGTGCTTATATGTGTGTTTTGATTGAAATCTGTATCTTGTTCTTTGGTTGCTTACCCCGATTTGGAACATTTCAACTGCTGTCCTGGGTTTCTCGAAACTTGGCTTCCTTTTAAGGATTTCTGTTATGGTCCTTGTGTTGTTTTGTTTGTTTGTTTGTTTTTGCTTTGGGATAGCAAAATTCAAACCATCAGTCACTAAATTAACACCCAGAGTTTTAACATCATCCATGAAGCTTTTTCTAATCACCTCAGTGTGGTTGAGAACTTCCCCTCTTTTTGACCCTCTGGGCATTTTTTAGCACTTCAGATATTTTTCCATGTTTAAAATTATTTTAGTACTTTTCTTAATGCTTCAGTAGGTTGTTGCTTTTTAAGGGTAAGGTCTGCATTTGACTCACCTCTTTTGTGCTTTAATACCCAACACAAATAAATAACTTTTGATTTCAGTTGCATTTTAATACATGAAGGCCTCAAAAGAAACTTTATTTCTGGTTTTAAAAATATATTATTAGTCCAGATTAGCAAGCTTTTAAACTGTACTAATTATCACCATTAATCTTCATAGTGTACATTGTCCTTAGTTGTACAAGATTCTCACAAGTTTTGAGTCCTCACTTTCATTCTTTTATTACCTGTTGAATATAGCTGCTCTATTTTCTCTCATTTTTTCTTTAGTATCTATGTTGATTAAACTGTGCTCATTTTCTTGATATATTTCTTGAAAATTTTTATCAATCTTTCAGCAGACGAAATCTGTCTACTAAGTTTACTTACTGAGTGTGTCTCTGCTTGTATCTTGGATTTATAAACCTTTGTTTTGGGTCAGGCAATCAAGAAATATTTACCGAGTGCCAACTATGTACCAAAGCGAGGAAACATATTAATTACTTGCCGTAAGCTCACTTTAAATTATTTCTATCTAGGCTCTGCCTACAAATTCATATATGCTATTCTCTATAATTAATATGTTTTTCCAATATATAAAACTGTGATCGTCTGAGGATGAAAATATTTTATCAGTTAAATAGAACTTCCATTTTCATCTCAACCAAATATGCTTAGAAGAAAAAAGACTTATTTTCTTTAGATATTTTTTCTGGTGTTTAGTAAGTCCAGTTCTGTAGGTTCTTATATTTAATGTATATTAATACAAATTCTGCTCTTACATAGAATTTTTGAAATGCAAAAACTTCTGTAGCTAGACATTAGTTCTAATAATACAGTCTCAGCAATTGATGTTACCAAATGATTTTATACATTTTGAGTGCTTTTTCTCTGAAATTATTAGAATCCTATCTTATCTGCCGGTGATATGATTTTACTTTCATAGGTGGCTATGCACCATTCCTTTCTTTGGCTGCCAGAGAAAGTACTTTTACTGTTGCCTGTAACACTGAGAAAGCTGTTCCAGGTCCAGGACACTATAATGTTTCAGAGGTGCAGGTAAATTTATAATAGTTATTATAATTGAGTTAATAAAAATCATGCTTTCTTCCTCTAATAGACTAACATGTCATTTGTCATATTTTATTTTCCCTTCATATGATCTTCTTTCACCTTTCAATCTATATTTTGCAATTAGAATAAGAGAAAAACAAATGTGTTCACTGTCGGTTGTCTGGTTGGGTGTTCGTCATTAATCCACATATTCTATAAGACATAAAACATTGTTACATGCCTCATAGACCTTGAGATTCCTGAATAGGAGACTAGGACTACTGAATTAATTAAGGCCCATGAAAGTTGTGCAGATGGTCAAAATATGTAGAATAAGGATGGCAACAGAGTGAAGGAATTGGTTTGTGTGCCATACTCTAAAGTTATAGCTATTGCCATTGTCTTCTATTTCTCAGGAGTCTGTGACCAGAATATCTTCACTGGTCCATTTATGTTCAGAAACAGTGGTTGTAACTCCAGTCTTTATAATCATTAATATCAAGTTTTCCCTTTTCACATAAATTTTGTACTCATTCATAATGACTCCTACTTGACCCTAGCAGACCTTTATCTCCCCTGTTGGAGGCCCAGATCAAGTCATTGATGCCTTAATTTTTGCATTAGATTTTCTCAATTATTAATGGCAATGATTCTACCAGTTAGGGGTTTTTGGTTGCAAGCAATAAAGGGGATTTTTAAAACAGATACTAGGTTTATCATAGATTTATAGGCAAGGTACTTGGGTGCTCACAGACTTGAAGGAAGAATTGAGCAGTCAGGTCTTAAAGAAGGATAGGACTAAGATAATTCCAGGTATTTCGGTAGTAAGAACTTCTGCATCATTCAATGGGAAACTGCCATTAGATAACTTAATTCTATAACTTCTTCCACTTTTTATGTGTGACAACACTCAAGATTAAAATCCCCAGTAGGGAAAATCTGATTGGTCCAGTTTTATTATGGACCCACACCTATGATTCCTGGGCCAGGGGTTCCTGTGTTTAGAAGCTCCTTTAAAATCACAAAATATAGGGGAGGTTTGATTGTCCCAAGGGTGGCAAATATGCTGTTATGAGCAGATAATAGAAGGGATGCTGGACAGATAAAAACAATAGATTTCCATTATTTTTCACCCCTTGACTGCCTAGTTCTCTCTCATGCACACAACATACACACACTTCTTCCCATATATATAATTTTAAAAGTGCAATTATTTTATGTATAATTTTCCTTCCCAGAAGGAGCCAAATTAGTATCTAGCTACTGCATTCAAAGATGGTATTACAGTGCCACTGCTAAATGAATCCTGGATCTCTAGATTTAGGCTATTTCTTGTTCTTGAACATTCCTGTTTCATTATTCTGCAACTTATAGATTCGATGGTAAATACAACATGAGCTATTATAAAGAACTGGTTAGGATTGTGGGCTCTGGAGCTAGACTACCTAGATTCAAAATCCATCTCTGCTACTTACTAGCTGTGAGTTTTAATCTTAACCACTTAATCTCTTTGGGTCTTAGTTTCCTTATCTATTAAGTAGGGGTAATAACTTGGTAGGCTTTTTCTAAGGATTAAATATATTAATAAGCATTTAGAATAGTGCCTTATTATAGTTGGCACTCAATAAATTTTAACCATTATTAGTGTTGCCATTTTATAATAGGGAAAAAAAAAGAGGGAAAATGAAAGAAAGTGATTTACGAAGCAAGGAAATACAGGTGGGGACGTGTTCTGTTTCTGTAACTGATCACGAGGCTACGGGTAGCTTAAGATTTTTCCATTACTCATTCCATGTTCCCCATGTCTTCAACAAGAACTGTATCCAGTAGAGTTCTAAGCTTAGTGGGATCACCAGACTCTTCAGATCTAAGGCGTCTGAGCTCTTGGTTCTTAGGCTTGCTTTTTAACCTTTAAATAAACTTGCTCTTAGCATTTTCACTGGCTTAGTTAGGAGGCTCTGCAGGGTGTCCCTATGTTCCATACCACCACACTCCTCTTGGCTCTCATTAGTCCTGTTTTTCTGTCCGGGTCAGGGTTAATCACCCCAGCCAGAACACAAACCTTATTTCGTTTTCTGCTTGGTAGCATAAAGAACCTGGAATGGCCAGTTGGTGGTTTCAACTTCCAATTCAGGGGAACATGTCTTGCTTCTCCCTGACATCTTAAAACTTCCAGAAAACTAGAGCCTAAAGCACAAAAAGCAAAACAGGAAATAGTGGGACATTAGACTTAATCATCAGAAGTGTCACTCCTGCCTACACTCCATGGCTCACAGACCAGACCAGCATATTATGGGTATATGGGCTTGCTAGTTCTACCAGTATTTCCCTCATTAAGCCTGATCTGTAACTCTGGTATTCCAAGAGGGAAATGTAATAAAATGCATAATAGGTAGATGTCAAACTTGTTAAATGTGGCAGGTATCAGGATGTTGGAGTGTTATTTTATGTTAATACTGATTTTAGTCAGTTCTACCTGTAAAATAATATAAAGTGCAATTTAGATCAAATTTTATTTTATTCCAAATTGGGTACATTTCTTGGATTTCAAGAATAAGAAATTAGGAAGTGTGCTTTTTTGTGTAATAGATGATCTAAGAAAAAGAGTTCTGGTATTCTCTACTTTTCTTCTTAAAATTATAAACAAATGCCAGGAGAAGATTGATTTCCTTTGTTTAAAAAAATGACTTATTACTTATTTACATAGTTGCTGTTGAGTTTTTTGTAGTTTTAGGCTAAATTCTTGCAGAACTTTTAGAAGTTCAAGAAGTGTGAATTTATCATACTATTTGAAAAATAAAGGGCATTTCATTTTAAATAGCTGAATTAGGAAACATGTTTGTAATGTGACATAGGTTACATATTCTGTAAATAATGAATATATTAGATAATAATTAAAGGGATAATCTTACTGGAAATTAATGCATGTATTTAACAACTTATCTTTATACTTTTCTTTTGGAAGCATAGGTTGACATGTTGCTTTCTATCAGAGGTTAGTTAGTAAATATTATTTGGAGACTTCAAATGAAATTTTAAAAAACCAAAAATGTGGGTTGTATTTGTGAGGGCCCACCTCCACTGCTAAATACAGAATACTTGAAGCTTTTATAAAAGCAGAATATTTGGGAGTTGAAATTCTTTTCCCCTATTTCTCTCTTCCTCTTATGGTTGTTTCACTTTGGCTATGGTTGTGGCCATTATTCTAAAGTTGGGGTTGGGAGTATAAGTTTTGCCTTTATAGCTCTTGCCCAGTTATAGGCAAAAAAATTTCCTTTGTTTCCTTTAGCATATCTGAAGCATGTTAATTTTTTTCAAAAGGAAAAGAAAAATAGAAAGGAACATAAAGGAAATTTGCTTAGTAGAAAAGAACGTAAAGGAAATTAAGATAATAAAAGAAGCAGAAGAATCAGATTTACAAAGTGCAAGCTTCTGATCCTTTGATAATTAACTTATTAAGTCACGTAATTTGTTTTGTTCATATCCTGTTTCCTAGGATGATCCCCACTCCAGAAGTTCAGTATAAATGTCACATGTTTTCTGGTTGTCTTCTAGTTTCAGACCTGTTTCTGCATGGCAGATACCGTTTTGTTCCTTGTTACATGAGAATGGTTCTAGATGTGGGGATGTCTTCCCTGGGTCCAGATAAATAGTTTATTTCTTATTTCTCATTAGCTAGGCCTAGGAATAGATGTCCAGATTAGGTTTGATTTTTGATTGGAGAGATATACCTCATTAGAGCTGAATGATAGTCTGTCATATGTGATACAGTGCATGGCCTCACCCTTCAGATGAGACTGCTTCTTGTAGAGCTGAGAGATTGCTGACAATATAAAAATTCATCAAATAGCCATTGCATATAGACAAAGCACAGTTCTCAAGAAGTACTAAGACCATTGTCTCACAGGTTTTTATATAAAATGTATAATTACTTAGTAATATAATTTTGGGTCATTTATCTGACATATGAAAGTTTCTTTTGTAACCATTTGTAATATTAGTAGAATTTGTAATTATGAATAATCTGAAAAAAATCCTGGTTAATTTGTACACAGTTAAAAAAAATCAGATTGATTTTTACTGTCCTCTGTTGAAGTATTCAATATAAATTCAAATTGCAGTTTGAAATGTCAGATCGTAGAGACTATAGTAATGGCTTGCAAAGAATGAAAATTTGAGGAGATCTCTTTTCACGATTTTATTATTTAATCTAACTTGTTAATTTTTTTACAAAATCATTAAAGTCTACTATTATAGATCCAAACTCTTTAAACATAGGAATTGTGATCTTATTAAAACAGTAATCAAGTAGTGAATTGACTATCTAATTTGACTCATTTTTAAAAAAAGAAGACCTCTTTTGTGTATTTCTTAAAAGCTGAATAAAGCTGAATAAGATGCAAACTAAAGATAGGCTCAGTTAATAGTGATTGTGAACAACTGACATGTACACGTCATGTGAAAAGGTCTGTTGGTAAATAAATAACAAAAAAACCGTATCTGATCAGTCAAATGCCAACAACTGTTGGGTTGGCCAAAAAGTTTGGGTTTTTCCATAACAGCGTACAAAAACCCGAATGAACTTTTTGGCCAACCCAATGTTAATATGAATCATCTTTGAAATGACTGAACTGTGACTGTTTAGTGAGACTAGTAAGATGGAATTTTATTTGAATTAACTGGCTATTAGCCAGGTGATAAATTTCTGATTCTAGAGCATCAAGATATGTGACATGGAGAGCCATGGACAATTCCTCCCAGGACTCTTCTCTGCAATAAACAATGTGGGCCTGTAAACATAAGCACTCTTTATTCTTACTCCACAGCTTTGGAGATTCCTTTGCCTTTGATTCCTGTTTTAAAACTGAGTGTTGCATTCTCTTAGAGTGTTCAAACTACAGTAAATTTTAGTCTGAGTTCAGCATTAAAACTGAGAGCTCTAATTGTCATCCTTTCTTATTACCCTCTCTCATTAGACAGTTGTCTTGAGTCAAGAGCCTTAACTTTCTCAGGCTGAGTTTTAAAACTATTAATATTCATATTAATATGTAATATTTATCAAATAGGTATTAATTTTAAAGTGTTTCTTTTAATTATTTCATTTTTCCTCTCCAATTTAGTATAATATAAAAGGAGGCCAAAGTCTACAAAACCGGGAGAAACGTTTTAAGAAGTTTATTTCAGATGGTCCAGGGCCAGCAAGCTATGATCGGTGTTATCCTGGAGCATTAGCTATGAACAGAAAAATACTAGAGGCTAAAGAGTGTCTTCAGTCAGTACGTGCTATTTTGAATTATGCTTCTAAGGCCTTTTTTTTTAAAAATTTAAAATAAAGTAGAAATGGTTTACTGTTTTATGTGATTAGTACATTTAAAAAACTTACCATAAAAATTAGTAGGTTTATTAGTATCCATATTGTAGTTTATAATTAAATGAATATTTGATGTTTATAAACTTTAGTTTTTAACCATGTTAATATTTGACTTCACTTCTGCTTTTGATAAATCTATAATATAATCTCTTCTAATGTCTGTGGTGAACAGAAAGTAAGGGAGATTTAAAAAACTGCCTGAGTGGTTTACCTCTCTATATAGAGGAAACTCCTGTGTTAAGTACAGTTAATAATACAGTGAAATTTGAAACGTGACTCCTGAAATAAATAAGCTCAAAATTTAGATGAGAGAGATATACAGATCATTACTAATGCAAGATTAAATGTGACAGGTGCTAAGTGAATGATCATGTGATTAAATGCCATAGGAATTTAAAGGAAGAAGATGTATTTCGTAACAGCTTATGGAAAAACCTGAACGAACTTTTCGGCCAACCCAATGTTATGAGAGAATCTAATTTGTAGATGATTTGTAGAGGAGGTTGGCCTTGAAGAATAGCGTTGGAATATGCATTCTAGGCATGGAGGACTACATGAGTGCAGACAAAGAAGTGGGATCTTATGGAGGACAGTGAGAAGATTATTTTGACTGGAGTGAAGAATTTGTGTAGGAGATTAGCAGGTGATATGTTTGGAAAGGTACATTGATGTTATATAAAGAATAATCTTTACACCAAAAGCCTACCCCTTTGAAATAATTAATATAATCTAGCAGATTTTGGTCATAGTTTATTTAGCGTAGTTCCCTCTCCTCTTTCCATAACACCTTCACATAGCTCATATTAATTAAATTTTAATCAGTTCTTTGTTTGTTTAGGAGGATATATTTTAGGGCTAAGTACTCAGTTGAATAATGTCAGTGTAATGACAGTAAGGTTAAGGTTTATAAGTATACTTAAATATCAGCTCTTTCATGTGTGTGGACAAAGTAAATGTTCATTTACTCATGAAAGTGTTTATCAGACATTTTTTGAGTAACAATGTGAACCAGACATAATGCTAGGCGCTGATAATACTTAGAAGACAAATCACTGCTCCCTGGGATCTATAACTTTAACAGGGAAGTAATGAATGGAATTCAGCACAAAACAGTTGATGAAATGCTATTTTAATAAACGTTTAATAAAAATTTTTACTAGTAGCCCAAAGTAGATAGTTTTTGGAGGGAATTAGGGATATCACAAACTGGATCTTGAAGAAGCATTCACTAAGGTTGGGGCTACATTTTGGAAAGTCTTGACATCATACAAATAATTTTTGAAAGTAGTGAATGGAGGGGAGGCCATTCAATACTTTCCTGTTTAAATTTGGTAACCACTCTCATAAGTATCACTGAAACTACTTAATAGTTGTCTCTAATGATAAAAAAAAGTAAAATTCTGCCAGTGATAGTATGTTTATGACACAATTATATATTGGGCATGTGTGCAGTCAACTCTAGCATTTATTTATTTATTTAAAACCTACAGAGGATCAGTGTATTCTTTTTTTTTGATAGAAGTTGCAGACTCTATTTATTTTTATTTTTTAATGAATATATGAACTTCCCTTCATTTTTTCCTTGTTGGTTATCTATTTTAAATATATCTATTATAAATAAATTCTTAATAAGTAAATTTTCAGATTACTGAATCATTTAAATGCCAGTATTTTATTTGATATATTTTATACTGGTATTTCTAATATATGTTACTCCTTTCTGTTTTTACTTAAATTATAAAATGTTTTCCATTAAAGGAAATTTTAAAAAAAGGATAAGCACCTTAAAACTTCTGACTCTAACGTTGATAATTCTGTTAATTTTTGCGTAGCTCTTCAGTATCAAATCGTATATGTATATGACTTTATACACTTACATATAATTTTACATAACTTACATAGCTATAGTAATAAATTCAATTTTATATTTCATATTTTAAATTTCCATTTAGCATCATATCAGACATTTTCCTTGCTACATGGTCTGCAAAATTAGGATATTTATACAGGGCACCGGTAAGATGAAGATAAGTCAGGAGCTGGAAAGGAATGAAGCCAGAAAATGTTACAGAAAATATAAAGTTTGTTTTTACCTGGCAGATACTATGATAGCATAGCACAAGTAACCACAAGTAACTGCTGATTGTTGATGTGACTGTAGGAATGCCTGTTTTTGGAATCACTAATGCTTGCTTTACTAAGCAAGATAAATAACTGAGCCAGATGAGAGATTCCTTATCTCTACAAGTGGCTTTAACAGTAGTTTAGTTTATATTATGGTTTATGTTACTATTTAATAGTAGTTTGGTTAAATCTTGGTTTATATTATGAGGTAAGACTTGAATTCACTCTTATAAATTACTTTTACAGACAAACATTTTTGGTTTATATTATAAAACTCATAAAGTCAATATTTAATACTTGTCTTTTAGTAAATTTTAATATTTGTTTATTCATTCCTTTTCTTGCCTTTGAGTAAATAATATAATTTTTTTTTTTTTTTTTTTTTTTTTTTACAGAAAATGTCAAGGGCACTTACAGTTTCCAGAAGTGTTGATGTTCCTTCAATTCCTTCTTGTGGACGGTCATATGGTTATCATATTAATGAGGATGGCAGCATCACAAAACATTTTCCACCTGCTATTGACAGTACACTAGGTCCAGCATACTATAAACCTCAGTTTGTAAGTACGATACATTTCACATTGACAGTTGGAAGACTGTTTATGATTATGCATGTTCTAGTTAATGTAATACTAACTGCAGTAACAAATAGACCCCCAAATCTCAGTGGCTTAATGCAACAGAAATTCTTTTTTTCCTCATTCATATGGACATTTCTTGTTGACAAGAGATGTTCCTCCATGTAGAGATTCAGGGACACAGGCTTATTCCAGTCATGTTACTGTCATCTCCAAAGGCCTTGGTGTCATCTGTATCTAGCTGGCAGAAGGGGAAAGAGGACAGAGAACTGGTAGTGGGGGTTTTTTGTAGGCTAGGCCTGGGAGTTAAATTTCAGGCACATGGACACACTTAACTGCCAAGGAGCCTGGGAAATACAGTCTAACTGTATCCAGGAAAAAGAGGAAATAGTTTAACTTACTAAAAGTCTCTGCTACAGTGTATAAGCATATGTAATACATAGATATTCTTTTCTTTAATTTGAAAGGGGAAAAAAAGCCTTTCATTTATAAAAGAATTTGAATCTGATAGTATAAGCATTATTTGTTTCATAAATGATTGTTAAAAAAAGATAAGGAGCTTCTTTCTGATTAAAATATCAAACATAATATGGCAGATCCATCTCATCCAGGTTTTAAATTTCAAACCTGGCCAGAGTTGAGCAAAAATTTCATTCAGCCAGTTGAAATGTATGATTTATCCATGAATATAGATATGTCTGGTTTTACTTAGTTACAAGACTGAAGTACATAGTGCTTTGAACCTGTTATATTTTTATACTTTTATGAGATCTGGAAGAAGTAATCCTAGTGAGGAAAATGGCAAAAATTTAGGGTAGACTTAAGGAGAGGCTGAAGAGACATCTTGGTCAAAGAAAAGGTATTTTCAGGATTTGGCTTGACTTTTACTCCCAATACTCTCTATTGTTTGAACATGTCTCCGTCTTTGGGCTTAGGCTTAAGCACCTTATGAAACCATTTGGTTTTTGGCAATAGGTATACTGGGGTATTTTGGAGTCTTAGATACTTTGAATTGTTAAGTTTTTATTCCTAAAATATTTTTATTATAATTTATATAATTGCACATATACTTGAACAAACATAAAAACAGATAACCATGTACCCACCATCTCATATAACACATATTAAAATTTTATTATACTCAAATTAGCTATATTTTAAAATAAATATATTATTACAATTATTACCCTACCCAATTTCCCTCCCTCCATTCTTTTCCCTTTGCCAAAGTAAACAGTAAATCTTTACTACATATAAATAACAATATGTATTGTTGTATGATTTAAAACATTTAAGTAAATGTTATCATCTGGCATGCAGGTTGCTTGCTCTTTCACTTAATGTTATATTTTCTAGATTTACCTATATCAATATATTAGATCTAATCCATTCATTGTTTCCAATTAGTGAGTTTCTTTTTTAAAAAAGTAATTTTAAATTTTGAAATAATTTCAGATTGATAGAAAAGTTACAAGAATAATACAAATAATTCCCATATACCTTTCACTTAGATCCTGCAGTTAACACTTTATCACATTTGCTTTATCATTTCCCCTCTATATTTATATTCTTATTTTAATTAAGCAATTTCAGAGTATATTTAAGACATGATGCCCCTTTACTCCTAAATACTTTTAATGTAAAATTTCTAAGAACAAGAATTCTGTTTTATAACCACAATGTAATTATCAAAATCAGAAAAATTTCATTCATATAATCCTATTATCTAATCTGTAGATATTTTAAAAATATTGCTAATTATCTCAATGATATTCTTTTAAAAATGAGTTTTGGTCAAGAGTCCCATCTGGTATTACAAGTTGCATTTAGTTGTCGTGTCTCTTTAGAGTCCTTTCATTGGGAACAGTTCTTCAGTCTTTCTTTGTCTTTTGTAACCTTGACTTTTTGAAGAGTACAGGCTGTTTATTTCGTAGAATATGTCTCAGTTTTGGATTCGTGTATATTTTATCATGATTAGGATAAGTTTATATATTTTAGCAGGAATGCTACAGAAGTGAAGCATCCTTCTCAATGTATTACATAAAAAGGCGCAGGATGTTTACTTATCCCGTAGTTGGTGGTATTAACTTGAGGGGGTGTCTTTCGGTTTTATCTACTGTAAAGTTACTATTTTTAAAAATTTATAAATATTTTGGAGAGGTTACTTTAAGAATCAGTAGATATCCTATTCCTTATCAAACTCTCACCTATTAGTTTAACATCCATTGATGATGCCTGAATCAATTTTACTGTGATGTTTATCAAGTGGTGGTTTTCTAATGTCATATTTTCTTTAACATTTTTTTTGTTGGCACTTTACTTACTATAAAGAACAGCTTTATATTCTTTTCCATTTATGTATTTATATCAGTATGGGTTCATGAATTCCTGTTTTACTGACTAGGTTGTAATTTACTACTCTCACTATTTATTTTGAGGTTAAAATTATTTAATGTTTGCCCCTTGGGAGCCCTTTCAATCTGCGTGTTGTATCTTTTTTACATATCTCCATCATTCTTTGAGCATTTCTTTATTTTATGGCACAATAAAATGTTGCAGGTTCATCTTATTTTTTCTGCTGCCACAGCTGTTGGAATCAGTCATTTCCTCAAGGAGCTCTACTTTCATTTAGTGGAGAATGATATTTCAAAACAAGATCAGTACACTAGGTACATTTGGGGTATCATTCCTTCTAGGCCATCTCAATGGACAAAGTTAGAAATCTATACTTTTTCTTATCTGTCTATTAAAAACTTTGAGCTTATATTGATATCTCTAATTCCAGTTCAGTGCACATGTTTATTCTTGTATTTCCTTTTCTGTGTTTGATCTCCCTTCTCCCACAGTGAGAAACCTGGTTCCCACTTTCCTCAGTATATTTACTTATTTGCTTAATCTTGTAAAACACTGAACGTAGTTTCAGAATTGCTAACCCATCACTTCAAAAACCAGACTTGAGAAGGTACAAAGCTCTTACCTCTATGTGACCTTTGGGAAGTGAAAGCTAAGACAGACTTGTAAACTGCCTACTTGAGTGTTGAAGGTGTGTCTCAACACATGCACAGTGCACCTCTGCAAAGGTTGGAGACCTACTCGTTCAAAGCATTAAGAAAACATCTGTCCAACGATTACCTGACCAGCCAGCTAGCCAGACCGAGACTTTAGTGGACACACATGACAGAGAATACAGAATTTAGAGAATTAGTCCAGAAATCACTAAACAAAAAAACCCACAATAAACCTTTGGGGCAGGAGGGAGATTCTGATTTTCAGAGTTGCCACATTATATTATCTAAGATATCTGGTTTTCAACAAAAAATTATGAGACATGCAAAAACAACAACAACAACAAAAATATGGCCCATACCTAGGAAAAGAAGCAATCATTAGAAACTGTTCTTGAGGAAGCCAGAATGTTGGACTTATTAGACAAAGTCTTTAGATCAACTATTTTAAATATATTCAAGTAAAGAAAGGAAGGTATGTCTAAATAATTAAAGGGAAATATAAAAACAATGTCTCACCAAACAGACAGTATCAATAAAGATAGAAATTATAAAAAACAGCCATGTAGAAATTCTGGAGTTGAGAAGTACAATCATGGAAATGAAAAATTCGCTAGAGGGATTCACTAGTGGATTTGAACTGGCAAAAGAAAGAATTAGCAAACTTGAGAACGAGTCAATTGATATGCAACCTGATGAACAGAAAGAAAAAAGTATGAAGAAAAATAAACATAACATCCGAGACTTGGGGGACACCATCAAGCATACCAATGTATGCATAATGGGGGTCAAAGAAGGAGAGAAGAAAAAGGGGGCAGAGAGAATAGTTGAAGAAATAATAACTTGAAAACATCCCAAATTTGATGAAAAACAATCTACACATACCAGAACCTCATTGAATTGCAGGTAGGATAAATTCAGAGAGATGCACACCTAGATATATCACAGTCAAACTGTTGAACGCCAAAGACATTGAGAAATCTTGAAAGCAGCAAGAAAAGTGACAAGAAATCCCCAAGAAGATTAACAGATGACTTATCAGAAACCATGGAGGCTGGAAGGCAGTGAGGTGATATATTCAAAGTACTGACATAAAAAAGATTGCTAATTGAGAATTCTATAATCAGCAAAACTATTCTTTGAAAATGAAGACAAAATTAAGACATTCCCAGATAAACAGAAACTGATAGATTTTGTCTGTAGTACACCCTCTAAAATAAATTCTAGAGTTCCTCAGGATGAAATGAAAGTTCATTAGACAATAACTCACATTCTGTTTAAAGAATTAAAGTACAAAGGTAAAGGTAAATAGACAAGCTGGTATTTTACTTTTAGTTTGTAACTCCTCTTTTTAAATTTCTATTGATTATAGAACACACTAGAGATGATACATTTTATCTTCAAATACAGGTATTTTAAGACCTGATAGAATGCTCCATACTATAAAACTTATGAATAACCAACTTACCTCTGATAAAATGGAGAGTAAAGATATTGTAAGTTATAGATATGTCTCCTGTTCACACACTTAGAATTTCCATTTCTTTCTGGCTATAGGGTATTTTATCCCAGGAGTATTTTGCTCTCCCTCTCTATGCCGTGCCTGGTTTTCCAGGCCTTGACTATCCTATCATCCTGTTAATAATATAAAAATAATTATTTTCATCCACAGACAGTGCCAGTATCTTAGATATTTGAGTAAGATATGCTCAGAAGAACAATGGAGATAACTCTGTAAAAATTACATTGAAATTAATGGAAGTCCTATGGTCTAATATCAGTATATTCTGTCCAAGGTAAAGGACAATTATGAAAGGTAGCGTAATGGAACGGGACTGCTTGTGTTTATTTCTTGGCTTTGCTACTTACTAGTTATTTGTCTTTGGCCAAGTCACTTAAGCTCTTTGTGCTAAGTTTTCTTATCTAAAATATCCTGGAAAAACTTTGGTTTAATATACTGGAAGTAGTATTTCTTTTTCACAGTAGTCATTGATCCTTGGTCTCAGCTTAAACAGTTCTCTGTTACTCTTAACTTAAATCTCAAAATGTTATTCTTGCTTTAAAATTATATTTTTTGTATATGCTATTTCTTTGTTTCAGAATAATGTATCATCCATTAAAAGGCTAGAATAATGCCTCCAAGCTTCCCTAGATGTGCAAAACATTTTTCATATATGAATAAACATTACTTTAACATATAAAATTTGATTTCTTTTTGGCTACATTACTATTCATAGAAGAGAGAAATAACAATAAGAAAATTTATTCTACAATTTTAATAGGTCCAATTTGATGACCTATTTTAGTAATTACTGATTCGATCCAACTTGTATTCATTAGAATAAAAATCTAGATCAAATTTAAGAAAACATGTTTGTAAAAACATAGATTTACATATAAATTAAAGACAGTCGTTAATATTCAAGAAGATTCAACAAAGCTTAATTTGAATTGAATTGTGATATTTTCTGAAATCTCCATCTTGAATTTGAGAGCAAAACTAGAAGTGGGGTTGCAAAGGTCAGTAGCTGAAGGCTTAATTTTGTTGTTTTTTCCTGCAGGGGAAAAAAAAACACAGGTGCCTCATGGACTATTACAAAATTGATACTGTGGTAATGTTAATTCAAGTATTCAAATTTCTGATAATTCTATGTATCTCTTTAGCTGCTTTTTGAGATAATACTATATGTGGGCTCAGTTTCCAGATGTGAACATTAATAGAAAATTGAGAAAATAATCCAACAGATAGGTAATTATTGTGATTATTCCCTGAACTGTTGAAATAACATCTGCTGAAGGTATGTTATATAGCTTAAATATAGAAGCAACTCTGAAATTACAAGTTGTATAAGACTAGCCAACAAATGGTAATTTTTAGCTATATTTAATGTGTAAAGAGAAATTCTCTATATAAATTATTTTGTATAACCTTTTGAATTAGAAAATGTAGCTTCTCTCTCTCTCTTTTTCAAAAGAAGAGCCCAGGTAACCATTAGAAGTCTGCTTTTCAGAGGTGCATTTCACAAGCAGAGTTTGCAGTTGGAATTATGACACTGCCATATTTGCTAATGATAACATGCTGGGAACTACCTGTGTGCTGCCGCACTGGAATGCAGTCCATTAGTGTTTTGAACTGCCGCACTTTGGGACTTTTAATTCTTCACAAATTCTATTTCCACACTTAATTATGGAAAAGACATGAGAAGAAAGTTGCATAGCCCCTTCTTCATTGATTTCACTGTCAGTGAAAGTGGCAGTTAGCAATTCTTCAAGTTATATTACATCATTCACTTAAAATAATGTACCTCCGTGCTGAGTTTGCTTCAATTAAGTCATATTTTATTTGCTAATGATTTTCCAAGCTGACGATGACCTTGAAGATGGTATTGTCAACACTTCTTGTTTGTTTGTTTCTAATATCACATCCTTTTAATTTATTTTCATTTTTTGAATTTTACACAGCAGGTTCTTATTAGTTA
Organism: Eschrichtius robustus; assembly: GCF_028021215.1. Lineage (NCBI taxonomy): Eukaryota > Metazoa > Chordata > Mammalia > Artiodactyla > Eschrichtiidae > Eschrichtius > Eschrichtius robustus. Next base: position 18,514,669 of record NC_090827.1, on the reverse strand, counting down.
TCTATTTTATACATATTGGTGTATGTATGTCAATCCCAGTCTCCCAGTTCATCCCACCACCACCACCCCAGCTGACCCCGCTTTCCCCCCTTGGTGTCCATACATTTGTTCTCTACATCTGTTGTCAACATTTCTTGACATAAGGAGAGTGTGATTTAGAGTACATCAATTTGTTCTTTATTTTCTATCTGTATTTTTAAAAGTCTTTTAAATTAAATTTCCAATTGAACATTTACCTGAGAACTGTAGAGGTTAGTGAGTTAAGTAGTTCACATGGTTTAAATGAAATGAATTTCAGCGTATACACAGGAAAAGGATTTTGCTGGTGTCTTGAATGGTGTGTGTGCATAGTCTTTCCTTCTGCTGCATTACCTTAAGAATTGTTAAACAGTTGACCTGCAAAATCACAATAATTAACCTCAGGAAAGCTTCTTAGACATAATTCTACTTGGACATAATTTCTCCTGAAATGCTGTGTAGAAGAATTACTATAAAACTGTAACTTATACTTTTTAGGGTATAAAAATATAATGTTAAAGATGATTTGTCAAAATGCTCTGTTTTCAAATACTGATTTTATTTTTACAAATCTATAGGCTATAGTAAATCAATATATTAGATATGCTCCTGCCTGAAATATAGAAAATATCTGGCATATCTAACATGGCTATATTTATTATATAAGAAGAGAGTTCTACATTTATTTCACTACTTACTGTGCCTAAAATCTTCACAATTATGAAACTTTGTTTCATTTCTAAGTAAAAATAAAGTACGAGTGAAAAAATTTTCTGCCATCAAAACTGTGTATGCACTTTTAAAATCCATGCCTCTATTAAGTAATTTCATTTGAAAGATGGTCTAGGACACTTATCTTAGCAAAACAATGTTGCATGGCTGATCATTCTTTCCTTTCCTGAAGCTCTGTGGGGTGCAGCAGTCTTCAGAGTTGCCATTGACCCAAAGGAATGGGCTGCTTTTCATCTACTCTAGCGGATGCCATGGTTTCTTCCAGGACTCCTCTACTACCATCTGCTGCTCAGCTGGACATGTCAGTCTGTGCTGTTTTTCTGTGCTGTTCTGCTAGTTGTTATGGTGTTTGTCTCTGCACCCACAGACCCAAAGCCTTTGGATGATCTGACTGCCTTATTTCCTTTTGTGTTACACTCAGAAGTGCTAAAGCAGTGTATGCCCTATGCATTAGAGAGATTGGTAGGATAGCCCTTTCAGTTTTTATTCATAGCTCTGTTCCTCCTAGGACTGACAAGAGTCTGGGCTTGGGGATCATGTGTCAACTAGACAACCTATTTATAACAGTAACAACAATAATAATAATATCAGTGTCTTACTTTGATTTGGTCCTTTATAGTGTTATAGCTTCATAGTGTGTTAAAGCTGATTAGTGAAGAGGGGAAATACCTCTCTGCTCTTTGTGTTGTAGTTCATTAGAAGGAATCTGCATATCAATAAGCTAAGCACATTAAGACCACTTAACAGTGCTGGAAATATTCCTGGTGGGAATAAGGATTAATGCTTTTTATTTATGTAACAAGTTTTCCCAGGCTTTATTGGATTGTGGATACTACAGAGAGTCACAATTACGTTAGTAACTCAAATATTTGTATGTAGTCTCCTCCTGTTGATGTGGTAGACCTCCAGCCTTCTGCAAAGTTCCCCTTCGCAGGGGCTTCTAGAAGGGCTGTCTCAAGCATGCTTCTGAATAAGTCTGTTTCCACTGAGACAGCTCTGTTCCCCCAGGCAGTTCAGTCTCTTGCCAGATGGTGCTCTCTGCTGGGCATTTCCACCCATATACTCCATCAGAGCGAAAGCTGCACGATGAGCTGAGGTGAAGCTGGGGGGATAATGCTCTTCTCTCTTTGTTTTATACTCTATTAGATAGAATGGTCTAAAAGTAGCCTTGATTTTTACCAGTGTTTTAATGAAATGTCTTTTAGATTTTTATCATAGCCCTTTTGCACTCTACAGAATACAGGCGTAAATCCAGTGGGGGATTGTCTGTTAGAAGGCAAATTCAGTCAATAGAAAATACTCAGTAGTTAGCACTGCCACTCATTTATTTATTTATTTATTTATGGCTGTGTTGGGTCTTCGTTTCTGGGCGAGGGCTTTCTCTACTTGCGGCAAGCGGGGGCCCCTCTTCATCGCAGTGCACGGGCCTCTCACTATCATGGCCTCTCTTGTTGCAGAGCACAGGCTCCAGACGCGCAGGCTCAGTAGTTGTGGCTCACGGGCCTAGTTGCTTCGCGGCATGTGAGATCTTCCCAGACCAGGGCTCGAACCCGTGTCCCCTGCATTAGCAGGCAGATTCTCAACCACTGCGCCACCAGGGAAGCCCCAGCATTGCCACTCTTTTGACAGTAAGATTTTTCTAACTGGGTGTGGGTTACCATGATTAGCTGCTTCCCATAGGAATAGTTTTTGCGTTCACCTTCTGGTTGATTTGCTCTATTCACTAGACGTTCCAAAATATGTCTGAATCTTATTTGGACATAGCTAGTAACTCCCTATTTCTGTACCCTCAGCTCCAACATCCTCCATCACCCAAGCAAGGAACAAACAAGGAGATTTACTAAAATTGAAGCAGGAGAAACCTTTAGAAAAACTGTAATTCAATTTCTCTTTGAGCTTGCCATCTATGATAAAAGAATCAACAAAGGTCCCATTTCACTTCATGCAAACATCAAAGTTCTGTCAGAGATTGTGTTGGCCCCTGTTTAATTCTTTAAGGTCAGGTGGTATAAAAGGGAAAGTTTAGTTTTATTGTGTTTGTATTTTATAATATTTGAGGGCTAGCTGTTAGTGTTAAGTTCTAGGAAGTAAAAGATGTTTTCACATAGTAGGGAATTTTAGTGCTGTACCAGCTTATGTTTGGATTTTGTTGTGCCATCCTAAAGCTTTCTGGAGTGGTGCCTCTCTAACTAGGAAGTCTGTCCTTGTTAGGAGACAGTGGCAGTGCTTCCAATTTATTTCCAACCATCCATGGCAAGAATGGAATGGGTTTTAGTATTCTTTCATCACTTCGTGTAATGGCACTGGTGCAAATAAATCTGTAAGGTTATTAGTAGCTTTGAGAATTGCTCCCTACTCACTACCCACGAGTCCATCCTTACCTCTAGTTTCTGTCCTTCTGGGGATGTTAATAGGGTTCAGCTGAGGTTCTTTTCACGTGCAGTGAGGTCTTTTTCTGGTTCTAGTCTCTGCTGTGCTATATTTTCCAGAAATTCCTTGAAGTGGAATGTGAATGATACCTTCTCTTAGTTTCTAGTACTAATAATTTACATCTATTTTATACGCTTCTTCTGAGATTCTGGTGGGAGAGGGGGGCAGATGTGGGTTTGATTCACCAATCTGAACTGGAATTATGCTTTCTAATCATTTAATTGCTATTTATTTCATTAATATTGTTTATAATGGTAATTGAGAGAGATTGGTTCCACTATTCAAGAATAGTAATGGTCACCTGGAACAACTGACATAATGTTTTATGCAGTTAAACTATCAGTTTATGTTACTGGGATTTTATTCAATGTATATATTAATTGGTTTAATAATCCATGCCTATTTTAAAGCTATATTTTTACAAATATGAATTAAAAGTAAGTGAAATAGACTAGAGTACCTTTTACTATCAGTTAAAAAAGTAAGATTTTATAAATTTCTTAAATGATTGCTCAATTTAGAATGTATTAGGTCAACACAAGAATTCCTATGAGAGGCTACTGTTTGTGTTTCATACTTTATTCTTTTATTAGTTTCTAATGAAAGCAGATGTTTTAACTTCTCTAAAGTGAACTCTTTAGTGAGTCATGCTTACTGTATGACTGTGAAGGAAGATGATTGTTGATTTCTCTTGTCACAAATGACTTCTTTGGCATTAAACTACTGATCCTGACCTCAAACATTAACTATGAAATGATTTGGGGGTAATGTTTAATTTTTGTTATATATTTGTTACTCTATGAAAACTTTACATGAATATCTTCTGCACTTACCAGGTAATTAGAAGTTATCTAGTATCTGTTGGTGATGTTTGAATTTTAATTTCTTAAAATTAATTTCTATTTAATTAAGTCATTTTTGTTAGGCTTTCCCATTCCCTACATCATGCAATTCTGCCCTTCCTCCCCTTTTTAAATGATGAGGAGCTAATTTTCATTGCCCTTAAGATTTTAGATTGTTGAGTGTACTGCCAAGAGCAAAGTTGTTCATATTGGTTGAGGATATGCTAAACTAGAGGCTCTTCTCTGGGAATCCTGGTTGACTCAGGAGTGGGATGGGGCACAGAGTGATACTCTTGAGATGTATCAAGGAAGAGTCTAGCATTTACCAGTGGGAACTCCTTGACTAAGGCTACCCTTGCTTTAGACTTAAGTAAAGTTAAACATTGTTTCATGATTTATTTAAATTGTCTCTCATCTTCACTTTTTTTTTTTTTTTTTGTGAGGATTTTTCCAATGTAACTTTGAAATACAAGGGGATACATTTTGGCAACTCTTTGGGAAGACTAGAGTTACCTATAAAGTCAGGGCCTGGTCCTGGACAGTATGATATAACCCAGTAAGTAAAAAAATAGTATATCTTTACTGTAGTTTTTGACTGTAAATATTCTAATAATTTAAACTAGGTTATGCTGTTATGAAAGGAAAAATCAGTATGAAAAACTTCAAGAAATATGATATTTTAGAGTAACCTATATGAAAACTATTGCTTTTCTGTCTGCCAGATCCTGTGCTACCTGTTTTACATGTATTAATTCATTTATCTTCACAAGTGTCTGTGTAGTTAACTATTGTTATGCCTATTTTATCAGTGAAAAATGAAAGGGTCAGAGAGAATAAATAATGTATTTAATATTATGTAGCTATTAAGTGGCAGAGCTTGACATTGACTGAGGCTTTTTCGGTTATACAGCCCATGTATCTAAGTACTAAAATATACTGTCTTTAATTACAAGATAGAGAAAAGATCAGAGAAAATATAAAAGAAGGTGACCCAGGATTCTGCATCTTGTTCCTGGCTCTGGTGTCCATTCTTTTGACTACATAATGGATTTAGAAGGCATTCTCAGTATAAGTCAGAGCCATAACATTAGGTTGAAGGTAATATTTATGAAGTCTAACTAGGAAATACATTTCTTGTAAAATAATTCTTTCTGTCTTTATTTTCTCCTACTCTTACAGTAAGGTCTTAGACATGAGTCCATGGAAGGCAAAACTGAGTAACAGATATCATGTTGTTCTCAGAATCTATCGCTGCTTTTCATGATTTAATTTTTAACAGGTTCCAGTTTATCTGCCTGAGCCTTTCTCTCTCATAGGATGAGTTTTCTAGCAGGAAGTCCCACAGTGATTACCTATCCAGTTAATTTGCTGGACAGATTCAGACACATCTGTATACCAGCAGTGGACGTAGCTTAGGCTCTTACTTAAACTCCCCTACTACTATTCATTCATTGAACAAACATTGTTTGAATTCTTGTTATGTCTTAGTACTAAACTTAGTAACTAAGAATAAAAAGAATAAAACATGGCCCTTGTTTTTGGGAATTTATACCCTATTCTATTGTCCTTTTCATTTTTTCACTCTCCTAATATGGGAGATATGCCATGTATTTTAATTTTTTTAGTAGTTACACTAGAAGTTTAACATGTATATACAGCTTAATGGGATCTAAATTTAATCTTTGTCATTCCAAATAAAACAAAGTCTGTCAAATGCTCTAACTCTACTCATCCCCTTGAGATAATGCTTTTGTTAGTACTTTACTCTTATCTTTTTCTTCTTCCAGTTTGGCTGGTTTGCTTTCCTATCTGTCTGCCTGCCTGTCAGTTTTATAGAGGTTAAATTAACATTAAGCAAAATTAACCCTTTTTAGGGTATGTGGTTCTGTGATGATTGTTTTCCATCCAGTCCACTACACATCTAACTAAGTACCTCAGGCATGACCAGCACTCTGTCTAATTCTATTGCTCTGATTTTGCTTGATAGTTTTTTCCTGACAGTCCTTTTTACTTCTCCAGCCCTGTCCCACTCCCATTCTCCTCCTATTTTTTTTTTAAATAAGTGTCTGCCTGACTTTATTTTTTATTTTTTATTTTTTTGGTCACACTGCATGGCTTGCGGGATCTTAGTTCCCCCACCAGGGGTTGAACCCGGACCCACGCCAGTGAAAGCATGGAGTTCTAACCACTGGATCTGCCAGGGAATTCCCTCTCCTCCTTTTTTTTAAATGTCACTTTCTCTTTGATCTTTGTTATTTCCCTTGTTTCTTCTTTTCTTCTGTTTGTATTTTCACTTTTGCTAGTAGGAATGTGTGCATATAGATTGCATTCCTAACTGCATCAGATATTTCATCATTTCCGTAATTTGCTCTTTGGTTTTGCTGACTTCACTGTATCTTTTATTTGGACTTGTCTTGGTTCCTTCTGGTAGTTGATATTTTCTACCTTTTTTTTTTTTTTTCTACTTTTTGTTTATTGATTGAGTCATAATTATTGTGGATTTGATATGGTATAAAAATGGAAATACTTGGGTATTTTGAATGGAAAGATGAGCTCATAGGTTTCTTTTTGGGAAAACACAGACCTAAATGATATGTGACCCTTTTGATATGCCAAGTATAAATTTTTTATCCATAAAACTATTTGAGGTTTTGAAAATAAGTTCATTTGTTGAATTTTGTGCAAAAAAATCAATGAAGTCAGCATTTGACAGTGAACTGAGATGTTATATGCATGTTTAAATCATAGTAATGTCTAAACAAACAAAAAAATGGCAATTATGTAACTTAAACATTTGTTTTTATGTTTTTATATTATCTTTTTTTAATCTTATGTTCAGTATAGTTCACTGGAAGTGTTTAATATGACTTTTTTTCTAATTCTTTTTAAGAATTAGAAAAAAATAACCTATTTAAATATAATTCTTAATAATAGTTAACAGTTATTGTATACTTACTATGGGTTTTGTATGGCAGTAAACACTTCACATATATTATCCACTTTAATCATTACAACCTTGAGAATTGGTTAATACTATTTCCAATCACAGATGAAGAATCAAATCTGAAGTTTAGAGAGGGTGGGTGATTTGTGTAAGGTCACATAGCTAGTAGGTAGCAATGTTAGGATTCATATCAGGCTGTCTGACTCCAGAGCTTGGGATGTTACTTACTGCTTACTTGGTTTATTATTCTTACTTGTGTAAATTTCAATGAAAATAAGCTTCCCTTTAATTTTCAAAGATCTTTCTTTATGCCCTTTTCCTGATTGTTTTATGATATAAATAGCATTGACTATTTTCCCCTTATTTTAGTTAATAGTTGAAATACCAAGTGACTTGAAATTGTAAAGACCTTTTATGGTGAATAAACTACACGGGAAACTTTTTTTGGTAGCTCTTTATTTAAACTCATGACATAAATCCCACATTTTGTTTTCTTTTTGGAATCATTATTAGAATAGGTATATTTTAATGCTCTAAATTGGAAAACGCAGATCTAACCAATATAAATGAATAGATCTGACAGAGTTTAGGATATATTGGCCTAACACACCCAGATATCTTACTGAATACTTTTTAAGCAGGAAATGTTGGTGTAAAAATATTCTCTTAACTTATATAGACATTTATATATTTGAAATTGAGAATAATTTTTTTCTGAATTTTCTAAAGGAAAAAGGCACTACATTATGAAAATATTAACATCAAGAAAGATCAACAGCAAAATCATTGCTCAAATCTCCCACGACTTTATGAAGTAATAATATTGCAGGAGGAAAAAAAGGTAAGTTGAAAAGTAACTATTTCATCTACTTCCTAGATTTTAAGGTCATTGAATCTTATTATCACACAGAGTACTCTTCTACTGTTACTCGTAGGTAGTTGTCACTCAGTGAATTTTGTGGAAGGAACTGAGGAACTGTGTTTAAAATTTCCTGCAAGTTGATCGCTATTCTCTGCTTGAACACCTCTTGTGATAAAGAACTCAATACCTCCAAGGTTTCTTGTTTCAGTAGTTGAATACTCTGTTTCTTGCAATTTCCTTCTTAAACTGACCTAAATTTACCTGCTTGTTGTCTATTTATTCTCCCTTTTCCTATGACTTCTTTTAAATCTCCCTTTAAATCTTTTCTAGTGAGGATAAATGTTCTAAATATCTTCGACTATTCTCAGTATTTAGCTTCAGGATAACTTATTTTCCTTTGACGTTATCTAGGGACCTTCGTTAGTTTTTAAATCTTTCTCTCCTTAAAATATGATTTTGAGAACTAAGAATAATATTCTTGGTGAAGTCTGGTTAGTACATAGTAAGATTTTTATCTTCATTGTTCTAGGTAGTGTATATTTATTAATATAAAAATCTAAATGCCATTAAATATTTTTTGTACCTATGTTTCAGTTTAATTATTTGGAACTTGTAGGCACAAAAACCTTGGATTTTTTTCCTCTAGTATATTTAAACTTAAAAACTTGAAGATTATAGGGTAAACATTTCAAAATGGATCATTTAGAGTAAGGATAAATGACTCTCAGTTGAGAAATCAGTGAGTATTTCAATAAGAATTTTCTCGGTCTTCCCCTGAATATTAATTAGCAAGGAAAAATATTGCTTATAGAACTATTAGAAAAAGATACAATAACAGAGTAATATAATGCAATTGTTTTCATAGAATAACAATTATAAATCTCAAAGAAGATAAAAAGTGTTCATTTAGAATCATGAGATATACTGGTTTATGGTTTTCTTGTAATGTGTTTGTCTGGTTTTAGTATTAAGGTAATGCTGGCCTCATAAAATGAGTTAGGAAGTATTCCCTCTGCTTATATCTTCTGAAAGACATTGTAGAGATTGGTATAATTTTTTCCCTTAAATGTGTGGTAGAATTCACCAGTGAATCCATCTGGGTCTGGTGCTTTTTGTTTTGGAAGGTTATGAATTATTGACTTGATATCTTTAATAGGCATAGGCTTATTCAGATCATCTATTTCTTCTCATGAGAATTTGGGAGATTGAGTCTTTTAAGAAATTGGTCCTTTTCATCAAGGTTATCAAATTTATGGGCATAGAATTGTTCATAGTATTCCTTTATTCTTTTAATGTATATGGGAACTGTAGTGATGTCCCCTCCTTCATTTCTGATATCAGTAATTTGTATCCTCTCTCTTGTTTCTTAGTTTGCCTGGCTAGAGGTTTATAAATTTTTTTTTTTTATTTTTGAATTGTATTTATTTTTTTATATAGCATGTTCTTATTAGTTATACATTTTATACATATTAGTGTATACATGCCAATCCCAATCTCCCAATTAATCACCCCCCCCACCCCCCCGCTGCTTTCCCCCTTTGGTGTCCATATGTTTGTTGTCTACATCTGTGTCTCAATTTCTGCCCGGCAAACCTGTTCATCTGTACCATTTTTCTAGGTTCCACATATATGAGTTAATATACGATATTTGTTTTTCTCTTTCTGCCTTACTTCACTCTGTATGACAGTCTCTAGATTCACCCACATCTCTACAAATGAACCAATTTTGCTCCTTTTTATGGCTGAGTAATATTCCATCGTATATAGGTAGCACATCTTCTTTATCCATTCGTCTGTTGATGGGCATTTAGGTTGCATCCATGATCTGGCTATTGTAAATAGTGCTGCAATGAACATTGGGGTGCATGTGTCTTTTTGAATTATGGTTTTCTCTGGGTATATGCCCAGTAGTGGGATTGCCGGGTCATATGGTAATTCTATTTTTAGTTTTTTAAGTAACTTCCATACTGTTCTCCATAGTGGCTGTATCAATTTACATTCCCACCAACAGTGCAAGAGGGTTCCCTTTTCTCCACACTCTCTCCAGCATTTGCTGTTTGTAGACTTTCTGATGATGCCCATTCTAACTGGTGTGAGGTGATACCTCATTGTAGTTTTGATTTGCATTTCTCTAATAATTAATGATATTGAGCAGCTTTTCATGTGCTTCTTGGCCATCTGTATGTCTTCTGTGGAGAAATGTCTATTTAGGATTTCTGCCCATTTTTGGACTGGGTTGTTTGTGTTTTTAACATTGAGCTGCATATATATTTTGCAGATTAATCCTTTGTCTGTTGATTTGCTTGCAAAAATTTTCTCCCATTCTGCGGGTTGTCTTTTCATCTTGTTTGTAGTTTCCGTTGCTTTGCAAATGCTTTTGAGTTTCATTAGGTCCCATTTGTTTATTTTTGTTTGTATTTCCATTATTCTAGGAGGTGGATCAAAAAAGATCTTGCTGAGATTTATGTCAAAGAGTGTTCTGCCTATGTTTTCCTCTAAGAGTTTTATAGTGCCTGGTCTTACATTTAGGTCTCTAATCCATTTTGAGTTTATTTTTGTTTATGGTGTTAGGGAGTGTTCTAATTTCATTCTTTTACATGTAGCTGTCCAGTTTTCCCAGCACCACTTATTGAAGAGAGTCTTTTCTCCATTGTATATCCTAGCCTCCTTTGTCATAGATTAGTTGACCATAGGTGCGTGGGTTTATCTCCGAGCTTTCTATCCTGTTCCATTGATCTATATTTCTGTTTTTGTGCCAGTACCATATTGTCTTGATTACTGTAGCTTTGTAGTATAGTCTGAAGTCAGGGAGTCTGATTCCTCCAGCTCCGTTTTTTTCCCTCAAGACTGCTTTGGCTATTTGGGGTCTTTTGTGTCTCCATACAAATTTTAAGATGTTTTGTTCTAGTTCCATAAAAAATGCCATTGGTAATTTGATAGGGATTGCATTGAATCTGTAGATTGCTTTGGGTAGTATAGTCATTTTCACAATATTGATTATTCCAATCCAGAAACATGGTATATCTCTCCATCTGTTGGTATCATCTTTAATTTCTTTCATCAGTGTCTTATAGTTTTCTGCATACAGGTCTTTTGTCTCTCTAGGTAGGTTTATTCCTAGGTATTTTATTCTTTTTGTTGCAATGGCAAATGGGAGTGCTTCCTTAATTTCTCTTTCAGATTTTTCATCATTAGTGTATAGGAATGCAAGAGATTTCTGTGCATTAATTTTGTATCCTGCAACTTTACCAAATTCTTTGATTAGTTCTAGTAGTTTTCTGGTGGCATCTTTAGGATTCTCTATGTATAGTATCATGTCATCTGCAAATAGTGACAGTTTTACTTCTTCTTTTCCAATTTGTATTCCTTGAATTTCTTTTTCTTCTCTGATTGCCATGGCTAGGACTTCCAAAACTATGTTGAATAATAGTGGTGAAAGTGGACATCATTGTCCTGTTTCAGATCTTAGAGGAAATGCTTTCAGTTTTTCACCATTTTGAATGATGTTTGCTGTGGGTTTGTCATATATGGCCTTTATTATGTTGGGGTAGGTTCCCTCTATGCCCACTTTCTGGAGAGATTTTATCATAAATGGGTGTTGAATTTTGTCAAAAGCTTTTTCTGCATCTATTGAGATGATCATATGGTTTTTCTTCTTCAATTTGTTAATATGGTGTATCACATTGATTGATTTGCATATACTGAAGAATCCTTGCATCCCTGGGATAATCCCACTTGATCATGGGGTATGATCCTTTTAATGTATTGTTGGATTCTGTTTGCTAGTATTTTGTTGAGGATTTTTGCATCTATAGTCATCAGTGATGTTGGTCTGTAATTTTCTTTTTTTGTAGTATCTTTGTCTGGCTTTGGTATCAGAGTGATGGTGGCCTCATAGAATGAGTTTGAGAGTGTTCCTTCCTCTGCAGTTTTTTGGAAGAATTTGAGAAGGATGGGTGTTAGCTCTTCTCTAAATGTTTGCTAGAATTCACCTGTGAAGCCATCTGGTCCTGGACTTTTGTTTCTTGGAAGATTTTTAATCACAGTTTTAATTTTATTACTTGTGATTGGTCTGTTCATATTTTCTATGTCTTCCTGGTTCAGTCTTGGAAGGTTATACCTTTCTAAGAATTTGTCCATTTTATTGGCATAGAGTTGCTTGAAGTAGTCTCTTAGGATGCTTTGTATTTCTGCAGTGTCTGTTATGACTTCTCCTTTTTCATTTCTAACTTTATTGATTTGAGTCCTCTCTTTTCCTTAATGAGTCTGGCTAATGGTTTATGATTTTCTTTTTATCTTCTCAAAGAACCAGCTTTTAGTTTTATTGATCTTTGCTATTGTTTTCTTTGTTTCTATTTCATTTATTTCTGCTCTGATCTTTATGATTTCTTTCCTTCTACTAACTTTGGGTTTTGTTTGTTCTTCGTTCTCTAGTTCCTTTAGGTGTAAGGTTAGATTGTTTATTTGAGATTTTTCTTGTTTCTTGAAGTAGGCTTGCATTGCTATAAACTTCCCCCTTAGAACTGCTTTTGCTGCATCCCATAGGTTTTGGATCATCATGTTTTCATTGTCATTTGTCTCTAGGTATTTTTTGATTTCCTCTTTGATTTCTTCAGTGATCTCTTGGTTATTTAGTAATGTATTGTTTAGCCTCCATGTGTTTGTGTTTTTTACGTTTTTTTCCCTGTAATTGATTTCTAATCTCATAGCGTTGTGGTCAGAAAAGATGCTTGATATGATTTCAATTTTCTTAAATTTACTGAGGCTTGATTTGTGACCCAAGATGTGATCTATCCTGGAGAATGTTCCATGCGCACTTGAGAAGAAAGTGGAATCTGCTGTTTTTGGATGGAATGTCCTATAAATATCAATTAAATCTATCTGGTCTATTGTGTCATTTAAAGCTTCTGTTTCCTTATTTATTTTCATTTTGGATGATCTGTCCATTGGTGTAAGTGAGGTGTTAAAGTCCCCCACTATTATTGTGTTACTGTTGATTTCCTGTTTTATAGCTGTTAGCATTTGCCTTATGTATTGAGGTGCTCCTATGTTGGGTGCATATATATTTATAATTGTTATATGTTCTTCTTGGATTGATCCCTTGGTCATTATATAGTGTTGCTCCTTGTGTCTTGTAACATTCTTTATTTTAAAGTCTATTTTATCTGATATGAGTATTGCTACTCCAGCTTTCTTTTGATTTCCATTTGCATGGAATATCTTTCTCCATCCCCTCACTTTCAGTCTGTATGTGTCCCTAGGTCTGAAGTGGGTCTCTTGTAGACAGCATAGATATGGGTCTTGTTTTCGTATCCATTCAGCAAGCCTGTGTCTTTTGGTTGGAGCATTTAATCCATTCATGTTTAAGGTAATTATCGATATGTATATTCCTATTACCATTTTCTTAATTGTTTTGAATTTGTTTTTGTAGGTCCTTTTCTTCTCTGTGTTTCCCACTTAGAGAAGTTCCTTTAGCATTTGTTGTAAAGCTGGTTTGGTGGTGCTGAATTCTCTTAGCTTTTGCTTGTCTGTAAAGCTTTTGATTTCTCCATCAAATCTGAATGAGATCCTTGTCGGGTAGAGTAATCTTGGTTGTAGGTTCTTCCCTTTCATCACTTTAAATATGTCATGCCACGCCACTCCCTTCTGGCTTGTAGAGTTTCTGCTGAGAAATCAGCTGTTAACCTTATGGGAGTTCCCTTGTATGTTATTTGTCATTTTTCCCTTGCTGCTTTCAATAATTTTTGTTTGTGTTTAATTTTTGTCAATTTGATTACTATGTGTCTCGGCGTGTTTCTCCTTGGGTTTATCCTGTATGGGACTCTCTGTGCTTCCTGGACTTGGGTGGCTATTTCCTTTCCCATGTTAGGGAAGTTTTTGACTATAATCTCTTCAAATATTTTCTCTGGTCCTTTCTCTCTCTCTTTTCCTTCTTGGACCCCATAATGCAAATGTTGTTGTGTTTAATGTTGTCCCAGAGGTCTCTTAGGCTGTCTTCATTTCTTTTCATTCTTTTTTCTTTATTCTGTTCCGTAGCAGTGAATTTCACCATTCTGTCTTCCAGGTCACTTATCCGTTCTTCTGCCTTAGTTATTCTGCTATTGATTCCTTCTAGTGTATTTTTCATTTCAGTTATTATATTGTTCATCTCTGTTTGTTTGTTCTTTAATTCTTCTAGGTCTTTGTTAAACACTTCTTGCATCTTCTCGATCTTTGCCTCCATTCTTTTTCCGAGGTCCTGGATCATCTTCACTATCATTATTCTGAATTCTTTTTCTGGAAGGTTGTGAATCTTCACTTCCTTTAGTTGTTTTTCTGGGGTTTTATCTTGTTCCTTCATCTGGTACATAGCCCTCTGCCTTTTCATCTTGTCTATCTTTCTGTGTATGTGGTTTTTGTTCCATAGGCTGCAGGATTGTAGTTCTTCTTGCTTCTGCTGTGGATGAGGCTATCTAAGAGGCTTGTGCAAGTTTGCTGATGGGAGGGACTGGTGGTGGGTAGAGCTGGCTGTTGCTCTGGTGGGCAGAGCTCAGTAAAACTCTAATCCGTTTGACTGCTGATGGGTGGGGCTGGGTACCCTCCCTATTGGTTGTTTGGCCTGAGGCAACCCAACACTGGAGCGTACCTGGGCTCTTTGGTGGGGCTAATGGCAGACTCTGGGAGGGCTCTCGCCAGGGAGTACTTCCCAGAACTTCTGCTGGCAGTGTCCTTGTCCCTTGGTGAGCCACAGCAGCACCCCGCCTCTGCGGGAGACCCTCCAACACTAGCAGGTAGTTCTGGTTCAGTCTCCTCTGGGGTCACTGCTCTTTCCCCTGGGTCCCGATGCGCACACTACTTTGTGTGTGCCCTCCAAGAGTGGAATCTCTGTTTCCCCCAGTCCTGTTGAAGTCCTGCAATTAAATCCCACTAGCCTTCAAAGTCTGATTCTCTAGGAATTCCTCCTCCTGTTGCCGGACCCCCAGGTTGGGAAGCCTGACGTGGGGCTCAGAACCTTCACTCCAGTGGGTGGACTTCTGTGGTCTAAGTGTTCTCCAGTCTGTGAGTCACCCACCCAGCAGTTATGGGATTTGATTTTACTGTGATTGCACCCCTCCTACCATCTCATTGTGGCTTCTCCTTTGTCTTTGGATGTGGGGTATGTTTTTTGGTGAGTTCCAGTGTCTTCCTGTTGATGACTGTCCAGCAGCTAGTTGTGATTCTAGTGTTCTTGCAAGCGGGAGTGAGAGCACATCCTTCTACTCTGCCATCTTCGTTCAGGGCTGAATAACTATTTCTTGTATATGGAGTTTTTTTTTTTTAAAAATGTTTTTATCTTATGTCCCCAATTAAACCATTATTCTTAGAGGACAAGAATCTTTAATTCTACTTTTTTTTTTCTTTTGTATTTCTGTAGTTAGTGGAGTGAGATACATAATGTTTAATAATCTTTTTTGAATGAATGATTACAGATCTGAAAAATGAGCAGTTTTATTTTAAAATTTTAATTTAGAGAAAGAATGCTTAGGTTTTCCCTTTCATAATATTGCCTTCGAAGGATAAGTTTTAAAGCAATAAAATAATTAGGTAAGTAAGTGCTCTGTCTTTGGATGTAAGCATTTTCTGATGGTGCAACAAAATATGATATATAATAATAGGAACATAATGTGAATGATTGTGTTTTTTATTTATCATATCCTTGAAATGTGTTTAATTCTGTTTTATACACAGTATTGTTTCAATATATCTTGAATGCATTCTGGCATTTTACTCTACTGATAACTTCTGTTAAGAAACACAACTATTAACTTTTATTCAAAGTGAATGCTTTCCACAGGAATATGTCTTGCCTTTGGCAATGAAAATTCTTGTTAGTATTCTCCTTAACATTAATGATGTCATTAATATACAAAACATTTAACTTATTTCTATTGAAGTTCTTTGATTTGGTAATAAAAAAGTTATGAAGTTGCTGTAACAGCTTCTGATCAGCTAAAAAAACTGAGTAAAATTTCACTAGGTGGCGCCAGTACTTTGGGTCTTTATTGACAGAAAATATTCATTCATTTCCCATATTCATTAAAACAAATGGTTAAAAATTATGTGGTATGAAAATTTGCCTTGTAGTTATCCTGAGAAAACCTAAATGGGAAGTTTTAGTTCTCTGGAAGGTCTGCCACATTGATATAACTTGCAACTATATATTTCAAAATGTTATTTAAATTCTGGTTGCAAACTAAGTTACAGAGCTGTCATTTCTCTTCATTTGTCTATATAAATTTATGAAAATTGTGAGAATTTTAGAAGTTATATTTTAAAGTTGTAATTTATAAACTTGGTTTTTCTCTAGATTAGAATATACCAAAAAATAATGTACTCTTCTTGAGTAGATATTAAGTAGATCTCTAGTAGAAAGTTGTAGTTTCAAAAATATGCTACAAAGATTAATAATAAGGACGTAAGAGGCAGAAATAATATATAGCCTTTTGTGATTATTTTTTGAAGCCTGCCATTACGTTATTATTAATGATTTTCTCTTATGGGTGGATTGTTCCAATATTTCTGGTGCAAAAATTTCACCTCTTCACTTTTCATTGCTAGTCTTTAACATTTATTAAACTACCTGATTTGTGGGCATTATAACAGACACTTGGTAATTTATTGCAGCTAGAAATATGTAGTGGTGACCTTGAAAGAGCTGAAACTTGAGGATAAAGAAAGATTTAGGAAGACTTGAGCACAATTAAATGTGTTTTTCTCCCCCAAACACAAATTAATTGTTTGAATTATGGTTACTGTATCCAGAAATCTGAGTGATCACTTTTCTTATTTTCTAAAAAAACTTTTCCAATTTTCAAATTATGGGTTTCAAAAAGAAAAAAATAGATGTCAAGAAAGATTGGAGGAAAAGGTTGAATCATTAATATATAAATGGACAAAACTGTATGAAAAAAGCTGTGAGGTTGAAGTTGGAAACATTTATTTATTGCTTAAACAGTGATTCAGTATCCTTTGGAAGAGCATCTGATATGTTCAGGTTTAATTGTATAATAGTTTGTACTATTATTAGTGAGTTTTTTTTTTAAATTAATTAATTTATTTTATTTATTTATTTTTGGCTATGTTGGGTCTTCGTTTCGGTGCGAGGGCTTTCTCTAGTTGTGGCAAGCGGGGGGCCACTCTTCATCACAGTGTGCGGGCCTCTCACTATCGTGGCCTCTCTTGTTGCGGAGCACAGGCTCCAGATGCGCAGGCTCAGTGGCTGTAGCTCACAGGCCTAGTTGCTCCGTGGCATGTGGGAATCTTCCCAGACCAGGGCTCGAACCCATGTCCCCTGCATTAGCAGGCAGATTCTCAACCACTGCGCCACCAGGGAAGCCCTATTAGTGAGTTTTATATATACTGAAGTCACACTCATTCATGGTAAAATTTTAAGAACTTTATAAAATAAAGAAAGCATTCTTAGATTTATTCATAGTTTAGTGATAAAGAGTTCATGCTTTGGAACCACGCTGCAGTTTTTTGCTCCATTACATACTAGTTGTGTGACCTTGGGCAAGTTACTTTGCCATTCTAAGCCTATGTATTTTTCCTTCTAAATCTCTAAAATATGAATAATAATATATATAAAAATATAACAAAATGTCATTGTGAGAATTCAATGAAATGTGATTATACACACACACACAGACACTGCGTAACACAGTGTTTGACATTTGTTAACACTCAGTAAGTTATAGTTATTACCATTACTTTTTTAAAAAATTTTTATTTTTTTGGCTGCGTTGGGTCTTTGTTGCTATGCACGGGGTTTCTCTAGTTGTGGCAAGCGGGGGCTACTCTTCGTTGCAGTGCATGGGCTTCTCATTTGCGGTGGCTTCTCTTGTTGTGGAGCATGGGCTCTAGGTGCGCAGGCTTCAGTAGTTGCAGCACGTGGGCCCTAGAGTGTGCAGGCTTCTGTAGTTGTGGTGTGCGGGCTCTAGGGCAGGCAGGCTTTAGTAATTGTGGCACACAGGCTTAGTTGCTCCGTGGCATGTGGGATCTTCCTGGACCAGGGATCGAACCCGTGTCCCCTGCATTGGCAGGTGGATTCTTAACCACTGTGCCACCAGGGAAGTCCCCTATTACTTATTTAATGAGTATTGATTGAGCACCTACTCCATGCTGTGGATAGAAAGATGAGGAATAGTACAAAGTTTTCTGAATCAAGGAATTCACACATTGATGGAAGATACAAATATATAAAGAATTATACAGTGATATCCAAATAAGGTACAGTGAAACTTCAGAAGAGAAAGCCATTGATTCTGCTTGGGGGATGACACAAGTCAGAAAAGAATCCCAAAATATGTTTGAGTTGTGTTTTGAGGGATGAGTAGGTATTTGTCAAATGGAGTTGAAATTATAGGCAAAGAGGACGTGCAAAGCCTTGAGGTTTCGAGAAAAGCAGTTTTAATTTTTATCTATAGGTGATGATGACCTAGTAAATGTTTTAAACAGATGATTCATGAACAGTTTTGTAATTTCAGAAAAATAGGACAGTAAGGTGTGAGTCAAATGGATGGGATATGGGGAAGGGGAGGGAGGGAGAAGTCATGAGGTGATGCATAGTGATTCACATAGTGAATGGCTGTATTAAGGTAGTGAAATGAGGGGGTAATATATACCTGGATGTTAGCATTGATTTTATCTAGTGATTAATTTGATATGGGAGGATGAGTAGCAAGGAAGTTGCGGATGACTTCTAGATTTCTCACTTAGAATACTGTGTGAATGGTGTTGTAGAGAGTTAGAGAAAATACAGAAAGCATACCACACTCTGTGTGTGTGTGTATATGTGTGTGTGTGTGTGCGTGCGCGCACGCGTGCACGCACAAGTGCGGGAATCACATTATTTTACACATCTATTTGTTATATAGGTAGAAATGTTTTGAAGGCAGTTAGAAAGTTGAGAAAAATCTGGACTGGAGATTTAGTAATTAGTCATTGTGTTAGCTATATAACCCACAAAGGGTGAGGATTGAACCAGGGAGATTGACAGCATTTAATAGATAAATGGAGGAAGGGGGAATCTAAGAAAGGAACAAGGAGGATTAAAAATGGTAGGAACAGAATAGGGAAGAGTGATCTCACAGAAGCCAGAGGTTGAATGTATTTTAAGAAAGTAGTTGCCACCTGTGTTATATACTTTGGGTAGGTTAATAATGGTAAGAACTGAAAATGGTCCACTGAACTTTGCAGAATTTTGAGATCAGTGGTTACTTTAGCAAAGCGCTTCTGGTGGACTGCACTGATTGAAGATAGCAAGGTGGTGGTGGATTGAAGAATGGATGGATGGTAAAGAACAGGATCCTGTGAATATAGACTGTTTGCTCTTTCAGGAGTGTGCCTAAAGTGAAAGGCAGAAAACTAAGCTTTTACTGAATTTTTTTTTTTTCTTAAAGGAGACACATTATAATTATCTGCATGTGTTATTTACCTTTTGCTAATTTAGGATTATTACCAAGATAAAAGCTAGGTTAACGATTTTAAATAACCTGATGATAAATTAGGTTATTAATATATATATATTTTTAATCAGTCATTAGTTTAATACACATCAGTGTATACATGTCAATCCCAATCACCCAATTCAGCACACCACCATCTCCACCCCACCGTGGTTTTCCCCCCTTGGTGTCCATACGTTTGTTCTCTACATCTGTGTCTCAACTTCTGCCCTGCAAACCAGTTCATCTGTACCATTTTTCTAGGTTCCACATACATGCGTTAATATACGGTATTTGTTTTTCTCTTTCTGACTTACTTCACTCTGTATGACAGTCTCTAGATCCATCCACGTCTCAACAAATGACTCAATTTCGTTCCTTTTTATGGCTGAGTAATATTCCATGGTATATATGTACCACAACTTCTTTATCCATTCGTCTGTCGATGGGCATTTAGGTTGCTTCCATGACCAGGCTATTGTAAATAGTGCTGCAGTGAACACTGGGGTGCATGTGTCTTTTTGAATTACGGTTTTCTCTGGGTATATGCCCAGTAGTGGGATTGCTGGATCATATGGTAATTCTATGTTTATTTTTTTAAGGAACCTCCATATTGTTCTCCCTAGTGGCTGTATCAATTTACATTCCCACCAACAGTGCAAGAGGGTTCCCTTTCCTCCACACCCTCTTCAGCATTTGTTGTTTGTACATTTTCTGATGATGCCCATTCTAACTGGTGTGAGATGATACCTCATTGTAGTTTTGATTTGCATTTCTCTAATAATTAGTGATGTTGAGCATCTTTTCATGTGCTTCTTGTCCATCTGTATGTCTTCTTTGGAGAAATGTCTATTTAGGTCTTCTGCCCATTTTTGGATTGGGTTCTTTGTTTCTTTAATATTGAGCTGAATGAGCTGTTCATATATTTTGGAGATTAATCCTTTGTCCGTTGATTCGTTTGCAAATATTTTCTCCCATTCTGAGGGTTGTCTTTTCGTCTTGTTTATGGTTTCCTTTGCTGTGCAAAAGCTTTGAAGTTTCATTAGGTCCCATTTTTTTATTTTTGTTTTTATTTCCATTACTCTAGGAGGTGGATCAAAAAAGATCTTGCTGTGATTTATGTCAAAGAGTGTTCTTCCTATGTTTTCCTCTAAGAGTTTTATAGTGTCCGGTCTTACATTTAGGTCTCGAATCCATTTTGAGTTTATTTTTGTGTATGGTGTTAGGGAGTGTTCTAATTTCATTCTTTTACATGTAGCTGTCCCGTTTTCCCAGCACCACTTATTGAAGAGACTGTCTTTTCTCCATTGTATATCTTTGCCTCCTTTGTCATAGATTAGTTGACCATAGGTGCGTGGGTTTATCTCTGGGCTTTCTATCTTGTTCATTGATCTATGTTTCTGTTTTTGTGCCAGTACCATATTGTCTTGATTACTGTAGCTTTGTAGTATAGTCTGAAATCAGGGAGTCTGATTCCTCCAGCTCCATTTTTTCCCTCAAGACTGCTTTGGCTATTCGGGGTCTTTTGTGTCTCCATACAAATTTTAAGATTTTTTGTTCTAGTTCTATAAAAAATGCCATTGGTAATTTGATAGGGATTGCATTGAATCTGTAGATTGCTTTGGGTAGTATAGTCATTTTCACAATATTGATTGTTCCAATCCAGGAACATGGTATGTCTCTCCATCTGTTGGTATCATCTTTAATTTCTTTCATCAGTGTCTTATAGTTTTCTGCATACAGGTCTTTCGTCTCCCTTGGTAGGTTTATTCCTAGGTATTTTATTCTTTTTGTTGCAATGGTAAATGGGAGTGTTTCCATAATTTCTCTTTCAAATTTTTCATCATTAATGTATAGGAATGCAAGAGATTTCTGTGCATTAATTTTGTATCCTGCAACTTTACCAAATTCATTGATTAGCTCTAGTAGTTTTCTGGTGGCATTTTTAGGATTCTCTATGTATAGTATCATGTCATCTGCAAACAGTGACAGTTTTACTTCTTCTTTTCCAATTTGTATTCCTTGAATTTCTTTTTCTTCTCTGATTGCCATGGCTAGGACTTCCAAAACTATGTTGAATAATAGTGGTGAAAGTGGACATCCTTGTCTCGTTCCTGATCTTAGAAGAAATGCTTTCAGTTTTTCACTGTTGAGAATGATGTTTGCTGTGGGTTTGTCGTATATGGCCTTTATTATGTTGAGGTAGGTTCCCTCTATGCCCACTTTCTGGAGAGTTTTTATCATAAATGGGTGTTGAATTTTGTCAAAAGCTTTTTCTGCATCTATTGAGATGATCATATGGTTTTTATTCTTCAGTTTGTTAATATGGTGTATCACATTGATTGATTTGTGTATATTGAAGAATCCTTGCATCCCTGGGATAAATCCCACTTGATCATAGTGTATGATCCTTTTAATGTGGTGTTGGATTCTGTTTGCTAATATTTTGTTGAGGATGTTTGCATCTATATTCATCAGTGATATTGGTCTGTAATTTTCTTTTTTTGTAGTATCTTTGTCTGGTTTTGGTATCAGGGTGATGGTGGCCTCATAGAATGAGTTTGGGAGTGTTCCTTCCTCTGCAATTTTTTGGAAGAGTTTGAGAAGGATGGGTGTTAGCTCTTCTCTAAATAGGATGGGTGTTAGCTCTTCTCTAAATGTTTGGTAGAATTCACCTGTGAAGCCATCTGGTCCTGGACTTTTGTTTGTTGGAAGATTTTTAATCACAGTTTCAATTTCATTACTTGTGATTGGTCTGCTCATATTTTCTGTTTCTTCCTGGTTCAGTCTTGGAAGGTTATAGCTTCTAAGAATTGTCTATTTCTTCCGGGTTGTCCATTTTATTGGCATAGAGTTGCTTGTAGTAGTGTCTTAGGATGCTTTGTATTTCTGCGTTGTCTGTTGTAACTTGTCCTTTTTCATTTCTAATTTTATTGATTTGAGTCCTCTCCCTCTTTTTCTTGATGACTCTGGCTAATGGTTTATCAATTTTGTTTCTCTTCTCAAAGAACCAGCTTTTAGTTTTATTGATCTTTGCTATTGTTTTCTTTGTTTCTATTTCATTTATTTCCACACTGATCTTTATGATTTCTTTCCTTCTGCTAACTTTGGGTTTTGTTTGTTCTTCTTTCTCTAGTTCCTTTAGGTGTAAGGTTAGATTGTTTACTTGAGATTTTTCTTGTTTCTTTAGGTAGGCTTGTATAGCTATAAACTTCCCTCTTAGAACTGCTTTTGCTGCATCCCATAGGTTTTGGGTCATAGTGTTTTCTTTGTCATTTGTCTCCAGGTATTTTTTGATTTCCTCTTTGATTTCCTCAGTGATCTCTTGGTTATTTAGTAGCGTACTGTTTTGTCTCCATGTGTTTGTGCTTTTCACGTTTTTTTTCCCTGTAATTCATTTCTAATCTCATAGCATTGTGGTCAGAAAAGATGCTTGATATGATTTCAATTTTCTTAAATTTACTGAGGCTTGATTTGTGACCCAAGATGTGATCTATCCTGGAGAAAGTTCCATGCGCGCTTGAGAAGAAAGTGGAATCTGCTGTTTTTGGATGGAATGTCCTATAAATATCAATTAAATCTATCTGGTCTATTGTGTCATTTAAAGCTTCTGTTTCCTTATTTATTTTCATTTTGGATGATCTGTCCATTGGTGTAAGTGAGGTGTTAAAGTCCCCCACTATTATTGTGTTACTGTCGATTCCCTCTTTTATAGCTGTTAGCAGTTGCCTTATGTATTGAGGTGCTCCTATGTTGGGTGCGTAAATATTTATAATTGTTATATCTTCTTCTTGGATTGATCCCTTGATCATTATGTAGTGTCCTTCCTTGTCTCTTGTAACATTCTTTATTTTAAAGTCTATTTTATCTGATATGAGTATTGCTACTCCAGCTTTCTTTTGATTTCCATTTGCATGGAATATCTTTTTCCATCCCCTCACTTTCAGTCTGTATGTGTCCCTAGGTCTGAAGTGGGTCTCTTGTAGACAGCATATATATGGGTCTTGTTTTTGTATCCATTCAGCAAGCCTGTGTCTTTTGGTTGCAGCATTTAATCCATTCACGTTTAGGGTAATTATCAATATGTATGTTCCTATGACCATTTTCTTAATTTTTTTGGGTTTGTTTTTGTAGGTCCTTTTCTTCTCTGTGTTTCCCACTTAGAGAAGTTCCTTTAGCATTTGTTGTAGAGCTGATTTGGTGATGCTGAATTCTCTTAGCTTTTGCTTGTCTGTAAAGCTTTTGATTTCTCCATCGAATCTGAATGAGATCCTTGCTGGGTAGAGTAATCTTGGTTGTAGGTTCTTCCCTTTCATCACTTTAAGTATATCGTGTCACTTCCTTCTGGCTTGTAGAGTTTCTGCTGAGAAATCAGCTGTTAACCTTATGGGAGTTCCCTTGTATGTTATTTGTCGCTTTTCCCTTGCTGCTTTCAGTAATTTTTGTTTGTCTTTAATTTTTGCCAAGTTGATTACTATGTGTCTCAGCGTGTTTCTCCTTGGGTTTATCCTGTATGGGACTCTCTGCGCTTCCTGGACTTGGGTGGCTATTTCCTTTCCCATGTTAGGGAAGTTTTTGTCTATAGTCTCTTCAAATATTTTCTCTGGTCCTTTCTCTCTCTCTTCCCCTTCTGGGACCCCTATAATGCAAATGTTGTTGCGTTTAATGTTGTCCCAGAGGTCTCTTAGGCCATCTTCATTTCTTTTCATTCTTTTTTCTTTATTCTGTTCTGCAGCAGTGAATTCCACCATTCTGTCTTCCAGGTCACTTATCCGTTCTTCTGCCTCAGTTATTCTGCTATTGATTCCTTCTAGTGTATTTTTCATTTCAGTTATTGTATTGTTCATCTCTGTTTGTTTGTTCTTTAATTCTTCTAGGTCTTTGTTAAACATTTCTCGCATCTTCTTCATCTTTGCCTCCATTCTTTTTCCGAGGTCCTAGATCATCTTCACTATCATTCTGAATTCTTTTTCTGGAGGGTTGCCTATCTCCACTTCATTTAGTTGTTTTTCTGGGGTTTTATCTTGTTCCTTCATCTGTTATATAGCCCTCTGCCTTTTCATCTTGTCTACCTTTCTGTGAATGTGGTTTTTGTTCCACAGGCTGCAGGCTTGTAGTTTTTCTTGCTTCTGCTGTGGATGAGGCTATCTAAGAGGCTTGTGCAAGTTTCCTGATGGGAGGGACTGGTGGTGGGTAGAGCTGACTGTTGCTCTGGTGGGCAGAGCTCAGTAAAACTTTAATCCACTTGACTGTTGATGGGTGGGGCTGGGTTCCCTCCCTGTTGGTTGTTTTGCCTGAGGCAACCCAACACTGGAGCCTACCTGGGCTCTTTGGTGGGGCTACTGACAGACTCTGGGAGTGCTCACGCCAAGGAGTACTTCCCAGAACTTCTGCTGCCAGTGTCCTTGTCCCCACGGTGAAACAGAGCCACCCCCCGCCTCTGCAGGAGACCTTCCAACACTAGCAGGTAGGTCTGGTTCAGCCTCCCCCGGGGTCACTGCTCCTTCCCCTGGGTCCCGATGGGCACACTGTTTTGTGTGCGCCCTCCAAGAGTGGGGTCTCTTTTCCCCCCAGTCCTGTTGAAGTCCTGCAATCAATTCCCACTAGGCTTCAAAGTCTGATTCTCTAGGAATTCCTCCTCCCATTACCAGATCCCCAGGTTGGGAAGCGTGATGTGGGGCTCAGAACCTTCACTCCAGTGGGTGGAGTTTTGTGGTATAAGTGTTCGCCAGTCTGTGAGTCACCCACCCAGCAGTTATGGGATTTGATTTTACTGTGATTGCACCCCTCCTACCTTCTCATTGTGGCTTCTCCTTTGTCTTTGTATGTGGGGTATCTTTTTTGGTGAGTTCCAGTGTCTTCCTGTCAATGATTGTTCAGCAGTTAGTTGTGATTCTGGTGTTCTCGCAAGAGGGAGTGAGAGCACGTCCTTCTACTCCTCCATCTTGGTTCCTCAGGTTATTAATATTTTAATTCAAGAAGCATTTATTGAAGTGAGTATTGTGTGCTTAGCATTACACTAGTTGCCTTAGGACTTCAGAAGTTGAAAAAAAACCCAAAAACCTGGTTTTTATTTGTTTCCTAACTGTAGACACAAATCACGTAGAGGAAACAATTAGAGAAAATACATGGTATTCCCTCTAACATTTGCTGAATGAATGAATGAATGATAGAAATCTATGAAGGTTAAAAATAGAGTGTATGTGAAATACAGGGATATACTGAGTGATATGGGTCTTAATATTTCTTATCATGACATACAATGTTGTTATAATCTGACCCATAACTACTTCTCCAACTGCACACATCACAATTTTTCTATATGTATCCTAGACTTTAGTTGTATTGAACTACCTTTAGATTCTTGAATTTACCATTCTTCATCCTCATCCCCTACCCCTCTCCCTCTACATAAAGTGTTCTTTCTCCTGGGTTGCTCCCTTTCTCTTCATATGGCTGACTCCCATTCCTTCTGTGAGATTCGACTCTTAGTGATTTATGCATACCTCAATCATGGCATTTATCATACTATAATTGTCTGCCAAACCATGCCATTCTTGAGGGATTATGTGTTACTGAATTTAAATCCCTAACACATGGTAGATTAAAAGAATTATTGAATGAAGGAATAAAATTATATTAAGCTAGCTTTTAAAGGAAATATTGGAGAACAGATTGATGGAGAGTAGTGAATGAGGACATTTTGAGTAGAAGACATAATGTGTGTGTAGCTGGCAGACTACTGTGACTACTTTAAGTGAGGTTGTTTTAGTGAGTACTGAGAGAACGTTGAAGATGGAAATAATGGAGGCCTTTTAATGCAAGCTGGAAATACCCAGATTCCACATAAATTGTAATAGTCATTCTTAAACAGGATGATGTGGAAAAGTTTTTCAGGTTGTTTATTCTAATAGTTGTTTATTTTACAGAACTCCCTTGTTCAAATCTAATCCATTCCTGAAAACATGTTGAATAGCAAATATTTGGGTAGCAGGAAGCTGTGTTCTGTTATTTTAAGTGACAAAAAAAATACAACCAGCGCATGCAAAATCCTACATCAATTTCCCAAAACACTCTTAAAGAGCTGTATAACAACAACACAAGGATTTCAGCAGGGTATTTAAAACATCAGTTATCTAATTAAGAAAAAAACAACATTTATTGAGCTCATTAGTATGTTCTTATGTAATAGACAATAATACTGTTCTATGTCAGATATTACTTTTTAATTTGCAAAAACCATATTCTGTAATGTAAATAAACAGTGAAATAGTTGTTATAGATACTAAAAGTCTCTAAATTGTCTGGTTTGATTGTATGCTCAGCCACCTGGCAGACGCAAAATCTGGGACCAATGAAGTGCTAATCCTGGGGAGCAGGGGAGGGGTGGAGGGGAGTGGGAAGATGATGAGTGCAGTAATACACAGCACTCTAAAAACAAAACAAAACAGTAGTGATCTCATCAGGGTAACAGCTGAGAGAAGACTACAGACCACTCTGTCACTTCTGCCCAGATTTGTGCAGGGCACATTTTTTGCTGGCATGCATCTTCAGATTCATTATAACAAGTTTCTATTTAAGTATTGAATTGTGGGTAAGATGCTTGGCAAGTCATTGTTTAAATATTTGCATTCAGGTAGTGAGAGTTTGGATAGTGATATAGACCTATATTTAATTAGGTTCTTTAAAAAATGAAGTGAAATACATTATTTTTGTTGTGAACTTACAGGTTTTTTTATTTGCTAAATCTTGTTATTCTTAATATACAAAAAGGCAGAGAGTTTTTTCTTGCACCGTATATTTTTTAAAAAAACGCCTTTTCTGATGCTTCTTGGGTTGAAGCCACAAACACTAAAAAACTATAGCATGGACTTTATGGAAGTTAGACTTGGGTTTGAGTTCTACTTTAATGTTTGCTAGCAATGGGCCATTGGGCAAATTATTCACCTGTTATCAGGCTCTCCTATAAAGTGAGGGGTATCTCATAGTTTGTTGTCAGAATTAATTTAAACAGTGAAGGAGATGTGCTTACTGGAGTACTTATTATGGTGCTAAATACCTAATACTCAAATATTTATTTATTATTTTTTATAATACTAAAAATATGGCACATTTAAAGTCAAAGTATGTAAAATTTTCTTTTGGATTGTACCCTACTGATATACCTTCATTTATCTTAACTGAGTCAAAGTGATATATTGGATTTTTACAGTTTTACGATTTTTCCTGTGTTCATCTGAGCCATTGCCTATCCCTGCCCCCAAATTATTTTGTTTTTGTACTAGAACAAAGTATTTATAAAAGGAACATGAGAACTGTGATAACCATTGATTATGATTGATCAATTTGTGTTGATTTGATAATTTTAATACTCTTGAAAAACCTAAGTACAGAATCATTTCCTTATATTTCTTTTTTCTTTAACCTAATGAAATAAAGTATTATGAGTAACTAGAAAAAGTTAATAGAACTAATAAGTGAGTGTAAGTGTCACATAATAGAAGTTCAGTATACAAAAATTAATTGCATTTCAATATTCTAGCAATGAAAAATTAAAAATTGAAATAAAAACATTATTTAAAGTAGTAACACCGAATATAAAGTACTTAGAAATAAATTTATCAAAATATGAGCAAGACCTATACATTAAAACTATAAAACATTGCTGAGAGGATTTTAAAAAGACCTAAAAAATGTTAAGTGTACTATGTTTATAGATTGAAAGTTTAAATATTATTCATAATGTCAGTTATCCTCAGATTGATCTACACATTGAATGTATTAGTATCAATCAACCCAATCAAAATCCTAGCAGATATTTTTGGAAAAAGTAATAAGCTGATTCTAAAATTTCTATGGAAATGGAAAGGACCTAGAATAGCCAAAGCAGTATTAAAAAAGGCAAAGTTGGTAGATTTACACTACCTGATTTCAAGACTTACAATGAAGTTGTAGTGATCAGGATAGTATTGGGGACTTCCCTGGCGTTCCAGTGGTTAAGAGTCTGCGCTTCCAATGCAAGGAGCTTGGGTTTGATCCCTGGTTGGGGAACTAAGATCCCACATGCTGTGCAGTGCAGCCAAAAAATAAAAACAAAAAAAAATTTTTTTAAAGATAGTACGGTATTAGCATTAGGATAGACATACAGATCAATAGTAAAGAATAGAGAGCCAGAAACAGATCCATACATATATGATCAAGTGATTTTTGACATAGGTGCCAAAATAATTCAAGGGGATTAGAAAGTCTTTTCAATGAATGGTGCCAGAACAACAAGATGTCCATATTAAAAAAAATGAACTTTGAGTCATACCTATGCCATACATAAAAATTAACTCAAAATGGATGATAGACTTAAATGTAAAAGCTAAACTATAAAACTGCTGGAAGAAGAAATATGGGAGAAAATCTTTACAGCTTTGGGATAAGAAAATATTTTTTAGACAGGACACCAAAAGAATAAACCACAAAAGAAAAAAAATGATAAGTTGTATTTCATCAAAATTAAATACTTCTGTTCATTGAGCCACTGTCAAGAAAATGAAAGGGGAAGCCCAGACTGGGAGAAAATATTTGCAATACACCTGTCTGACAAAATAATTGTATCTAGAATATATAAGGAACTCTTATAACTGAATAATAATATGACTAAATACTCACAAAAAATGAGCAAAAGATTTGAATTGGCACTTCGCAAAAGAGGGTATAAGAATGGCAAATAAGCACAAGAAATTTGCTTAAAATCATTGGACATGAGGGAAATGCAAATTAAAACCACAATGTAACCTCATCTGAATGGCTAGAATTGAAAAGACTGATAATATCAAGTGCTGGTGACAGTGTGCAGCAACTGGAACTCTTCATACATTGTGGGAATGTAAAATAATAACCCACTTTAGAAAATTATTGACAATTTCTTATGAAGTTAAAATATACATACTCTTATGATACAACTCAACTCCTAGGTTATTTACATAAGAGAAATGAAAACATATGTTTGCCAAATATTTATATACATATTTTCATAGCAGCTTTATTCATTATTATGAATATTCTCCAAACTGGAAACAAACCAATGTTCATCAGTAGGTGAATGGAGAAATAAATAGTGAATATTTATACAATGTAATACTATTCAGCAATAGAAAGAACTACCCATAGAATGACTCATTCACACAACTTCATGATGAATCTCAGAAATATTCTCCTGAGCAAAAGAAAGCTGACATAAAAAGTTCTATATGATTCCATTTATATAAAACTCTAGAAAAGGCAGATTCAATCTATAATAGAAAATGCATTAGCTGTTGCCTGTGGCCTGGAGTAGAAGGATTGTCTGGGAAGTGGTATAAGGAAACTTTTTGGGGTGATAGAAATATTCTGTATCTTGATTATGGTGATGGTTATAGAAGTTTTGGAACTCACTGGAGTGTACCTTTAAAATGGGTGTATTATATTTGTAAATTACAGTCTATGTAAATTGTATGATTTATATAACTTCCTAGATTGTAAGCTGTAAGAAGGCATAGATTTTTTTTTTTTTTTTTTTGTTCACAGAGGTATTCCCACTTCCTAGAACAGTCCTTCGGTACTTACCACTTTGTGTATTTGATGAACGAATTGATAAATCTAATAGACATTTGAATTCAATAAGCTATGAACATTTCCTTTTCAGTATTTTTTCGTACAATCTGTTTCCACTTGTTAGTCTTGGATATTTTTCATATTATAACAGTGTATTAGTTCATATTTTCCAAGAATTTCTATGAATAAAGGGATTAAACTCCACTAAAGATCTGCTTGACCTGTTCACAGTAAAGAGAAATTTATAGCAGTATGATATTTATATCAATGGTTTGGAAAACAATAATTATGGTATTCCTAAATAATCATCTAGAAGTAAATTCTTTTCACTAGGATTAAAATCCACAGAAGATTTACATTCTCTGATAGGAGAACTTTGCAACCATGTATTTAGTCCTGCTGAGGGGATTGGTAGAGGGCAACAGCACTGAGAGCCAGGGCAAAGACATAAAAGTGGCCATGACAGCATCTAAAATGTAGATAAGGAAGGCAGGGAAAATTCAAAGGTAGCTGATTATAAGGTCTGAAGAATGGGGTTAGATTATAGGTAGGAAAGTGAGGAAACAGTTCAGAATCTGGGAAGATCAATATTAGGTAGGTAAAAATGAAGTGGTTTAGGCAAAGAGAACAGAGAACATAAATAGTGTGAACATATTGAGGCCCATTTTTATGCACTGTTGGCTGCATGTTTGAAAGATGAACATAATGTCTTAAAGGCTAGATTACATATCACTCCACTGGACTTGCACTTCACCTTCTTTTTTCAAAAACACAAACTCATCAATCTGTTTTTCCAGTGTTTCCAACTCTGTTTATCACTTCATTTGTAGTGGGCCTCCTTTGTTGATAGACTGCTACACATGCAGTTATATCTGTACACACCTCTGTGTGCAAAATCTCTGAGCCTTGATACATCCCACCCCCTTCAGTGAGAAATTAAAAGATATTTAAGATTTCCTGGGTCTCTTGGGATAGTTCTAAATTTACAGATTCAGGAATTTGTCTTGGAAAAAATGTAGTTTGTAATGACTTAGGATTTCTGTGCATCATTAGAGCATTGTCCTAGGAAAGCAAAAGGTTTCAATTCTGTCCTCATACTATAGAAGCTACATGCAAATTTCTGCAACTCTTTTCTGTCATTAATGGCTTTCTACTGTCAGCTCCAAGAGAGTATACTTTTCTGGTCTGTAAGTCCATCAAGTAATCTATTACCCTAAGTCAATTATAGCATAAATAAACCAGAATATCTGATTATAATTAAACTGGGATTCCACATACATCAGAATGGATCTTCATTCCTGGTGAACTCTTGATGTTGTGGGAATATTCTGTCACTACAGCCCCTGAAGCTCATGTCTTCATGAGCATGGGACAGGGGGCTGTGGTATCAGATATCAGGAGACATCTTGAAGATATTGCAGAGCAAGTGCCGTGGCAAGCTTAAGTGGGCCATTCAGAGCAGCTTTGAAGAGACTTTTGGCAGGATTAGATTGCTCTCAGATCTCTTCATTTGTTCTGATCTTCCATTGCCTTGACTGTCTGTTTCTGGATACCATACCCTCTCTACACTTTCTGTACCTACCCCACTCTCAACCCTGTCAATTAAATCACACACCTAATCCTGCCATTAAATTTGTGGGTTTTAGTAGAGACCCTGTAGTCTCCTTGGTTTTTGTTTTTTTGGTTTTTTTTTTAAGGATTTTATGCAGCTTAGGCCACTAAAACATTGTTAGGTTAGGAAATACAGTATAAGCAAACAGGAGTTGAATGAAGATTCCAGCTACTCGACTATGAAAAATACCCAATAATCTTACCTTTCTGCTATGGGAATTTTTTTATACTTACTCATAGATATCTTTTGCTTTTTTCTGGTGTTTAGACTCTGTTTCATATATCCATGCTAGCTGAATAAATGGCCCCTAGGTAAGTGAAGTGTTGCTATAAAACAAGGTGTGGTTATGGTGTAAATCAAGTAGATCGCGTTTTCAACTTTGAAGTGTAGAAAAAATAAAAGACTGTGGAGATTAGGAGTTAGAAAATATGGATGTGAAATTTTGATCCATCTCTTATTATCAAGTGTGGATGTTGAAAAGTAACTTAATTTCTCAGAGTTTTTTTATTTATAAAATGAGAGTTATGATAATTCCTACTTCCCAGGATTGTATAAGAAATGAGACCATGTGTGTGAAAGCACTTATTGCATTTAAGCTATTACATATATTGATTGCTACTGTTTGAAAAAAAGTCCCTAATTTCTAATGTAATACCCTAAAATTGAGGGACAGAAGCAGCCATGTGTAACTCATCTTTGTGTACTGTTTTTGAAGAAAGAAATTGTGATACTACATCACTGCCTTCATATGAAACTAATAAAACTTCATAAAACTAATCTTTGCTGTATTTCATAATGTGATTATGCTGTTGCTGTGTTTAGAATTGTACTTTGAATTTGCCTCATTTTAAATTGTTTCAGTGGTCCTATCCTGTTTTTTAAAAATTTACATTGATTTTTTATTGGATATTTTAGATTTATTAGTCTAAAAGGAACACCTTTTCTCTCTAACTTACTGGGGTGGTGTGTGTGTTTATATATATTGTGTGCATGTGTTCACATATGAATTTTAACTGTTAAGGATTGACAGGTAATCTCAGTGAAGGCCAGTCATAGTTCCCAATCAAGTAAACAGATTTGCTGTAAGACTAAGTTGTCCATTTGTGACTGAAGCAACAGCAGGTTGTTTTAAATCTCTATACAGAAAATGAAATTTATAGCAATATAGTTTGTAAACTATAGATACTCCTTCAAACTTAATCTAAACAATTACTTTACATTAAATAATATTTCTTATAGTTTTATTTATACATAAATGTGTATTTTTAAAAGTTGTATGTTTTCACTTTTTGATTGTATATATTCACCTTTTATATGTACCAATTTTTCTAAGAACTAATTTATGGCTGCATTAGATTTTCTTTAAGATTTTAGGTACAATGTAATACAGATTTATTCTGAAAAGCAACTACATAAATTGTGATTCTTGAGTCTTACCCATAGCATCTTTCGGAAAGTAAAATGACCATCTGTATACATTTTTTTACGGGCATATAAATATTTCATGAATTTGTCTCTATAAGTGAACATTCTTTTTGGAATCTGGAGTGAAATCATAATTTTATTTCAAAGCAGGTATTGAAAATATATCTTAAAAAGTAACGTTTTAGACAGATTGATATCAATGATAACATATATAAATGTACCTAAAGAATTTTATGATAAAAGAAAATATCACCTTTTGTGTTTCATATATATTGTGTTGCTGTATCACCATATAGCGCTGATATCTGTGAGTCAGTCAGTAGAGAAATTTAGGAGGAATTAATTTCTCAAAAGTGCTAGCAGCAAGGTTATTTTAAAAGACTGAGTCTAATAAATAATTGTAATATTTTCTAAGAACTGATAAAGACAAGTAAAAAGAATGAGTTTGTAAGAGAAAGTGAAAGCAGTGTCCCGGTAAGACTGATGACTACGTGAAATACTCATCTCTGCTTTTCAAAATAAACATTTTAGGTCATCAATCAGTTAAGAGTGGCAGGTAGTGACCATTAGGTGGATTCATTAACACCCTTCAGCCTGCTTGTACAGGGTGACCCACATCTGTCTTCATTAGAAGTTTTCTGGTTGCCAGTAGTGAACAGATGGGTCATTACTGCCAACACTGCCCTCTGGGCCTACCGGGAGGACATGCAAAGTCATCCTATATAGGACACATCTATATTTACCTACTAGGGTGTGAGCAAAATATTTTGAGTAATGATGATATATTAAGATACTTTTAACCAAAAGCCTGCCCATGTGGATTCATATTTGTGAAGTTTATGCAAAAATATTATTTTAGAGGAGAGGGAAATTCCTTAAATGTATATTTAAAGTATAACTATTCTGAACCTCTGTGAAAGCTAGGATACAGTTGAATTGTAACTTAGACATAAGTTGATGATAAATTTTTATTCAGATTATTTGAATTTAATAGTATATTGAAAGACTTTAGTAGAAACATAGCATGTAATAGACATGGTTATTATTGATGATGCTTTTACATCATAAATACAATGTATTTCAAGATTTCCTGCCATTTATATAGTAGAGTTCAAATAAGATTATACCTTATAACATATGATACTAAATTCCAAATTTAAGATAGTAAAATCTTAGAGATATATATTTGATCCATCTAACTGGTTTAAATAAAAGGAAAATCATGTCTATAGTCTTGAAGTATGCAAATTTAGTATTGAATTATATCTGAGACTGTCTATTTTTTTCAGTGGCAGCAAAAACTTTTGTAAGGGTAGATTAATTACATTAGTTGTAATATCCTGGGTGTAAACGATGGGAAGATATTGACTGTGCACATTTATCTTTGCACTTCTGCTTCTTTTTTTAATTTACTGAGATGCCTTTGTTCATTAATGTTCAGGGTCACCACAAATGCAGGCTATGAGTATAAACTTAAAACACTGAATTAGGAAAACTATTTTATGAAATGGTTACTCTTCCCATAACACTGTAAAGTAATATTTTAAATCTAGTGCTCTGATTTTAGGAATCTGGAGGCTGGGGTCCTGGGGAATTGGAAGACTTAGCAATTCTAGGAATTATTTTTTCCTTAAATCTGATAGGCTGGCTAGTGATGAATTTATTTTCTTTCATGTAAGTTTTTAAGAGAAAAATATTATGAGGGCTCCTAAATGATGATAATTATGATGATAATAATAGTAGTAATTGTGGGCTAGCTTTCCCTTTATAATATTCTTGGAAGATATTCTTTGCCTAAGAAGCCAAATAAGGGTATACTACAAACACAGTGCCCCACTTTTTGTTAAAAAGTAAATGTTTTCTTCATGTTTGATAGTTTGTTCATTTTTGCAGTGATCAACCTGCTTTACAATTACGGAGAGGAAAAACATAGATTTTTCAGGATCACATTTGAGATGACATTCAAGCTCTGTGTCTGAGATAAAATTTATTTTATTTCAGGAAAACTGCCCTTATATTAAGTTTTAAGTTTTCAAAGGAGCAAAGAGAATAAAAGAATTAGGACTATGTTGTGGGGACTTGCACAATGTCTTTTTTCTGCCATTGTGATTCTCACTAAAATAGTTAAAAGTTACAGAAGGTCACTAGAATAAGATGAAAAAGTTTAGTCCTGTGTATTAGTTTGATAGGGCTGCTATAACAAAATACTATAGGCTTGGTGGCTTAAACAGCAGAAATTTATTTTCTCACAATTCTGGAGGCTGAAGTCCAAGATTAAGGTGTTGGCATGTTTAGTTTCTTCTGAGAACTCTATTCTTGGCTTACAATTGTTTACCTTCTTGCTCTTTCTTTATATGGCCTTTCTTTATGCACCTGCATCCCTGGTATCTCTTCTTCTTATAAGGACACAAGTCCTATTGGATCAGGGCCCCACCCTTACCCTTAATGACCTCATTTAACCTTAGTTGCCGCTTTAAAGGCCCTGTGTAAATACAGTCACACTAGGGGAGGGGGTTAGGGCTTCAACATATGAATTTGGGGGGTGCACAATTCAGTCCATATCATCCTGGGAGAGTGGGAATATTTAATATTAGTGAATTTTGCTTTGTGTTTTATTTTTATTATATTTTATTGGTACATTTAGACATTTAGGATTTATCAATACAACTTGTAAAATTAATTTTTTACTACACTTGACCCTTCAACAACCCAGGGGTTGCGGTACTGACCCTCCCTACAGTTGAAAATCTGTGTATAACTTCTACTTGGGTCTCTGTATACATAGTTCCTCTGTATCCACAGTTGGCATTTGTGGATTCAGCCAACCTCGGCTCGTGTAATACTGTAGTATTTACTATTGAAAAAAATCTGTGTATAAGTGGACCCTTGCAGTTCAAACCTGTGGTGTTCAAGGGTCAACTGTATTTTCATTTATGTGATATTTTAAAAAGTAGTTCTATAGATGTAGCAACACTTTTTGTTTGATCATTTTCTCTCTTAATTTATCATTTAGGTTGTAGGTCACTGGTTCTCAAACTTTTTGGCTTCAGGACCTCTTTACACTCTTAAAATGATTGAGGACCCTAAAGAACTTTTATTTATGTGGATTGTATCTACTGACACTTGTATTAGAAATTGAAACTGAGAAACATTTAAAATACAAGAATATATGTGCTTATGAGAAAGCAAGAGTCAAGTAGGCAAATAGGCAAATAAAATCTTAGTATTTTCTAGAGACTGAACGTGTCTCCCCAAAATTCGTGTGTTGAAACCTAATCCCTAATGTGATGGCATTTGGCCGGAGGCAACTGCAGCTCACCTTCGAGACATAGACACTGGCAGCAGCCATTTTGGGGAGCTCATTCTACTGCGTCGACACTGGTGCTGGCAATCACCATTGTATAATCCTCCCTCTAGCTTATTAGCCTCAGGACCCAGCCCCACTCCCACCTAACAGCCTGTAGGCACCATACAATAGAAAAGATAAATGAAACTAAGAGCCGGCTCTTTGAAAAGTTAAAATTGACAAAACTTTGGCCACACTCATCAAGAAGAAAAGAGAGAGAACCCAAATCAATAAAATCAGAAATGAAAAAGGAGAAGTTACAACTGACATCACAGAAATACAAAGGATCATAAGAGGTTACTAAGAGCAACTATATGCCAATAAAATGGACAACAATTTATCTTTAATTTTTGCCATTTTAATTACAGTGTGTCTTGGTTTGGTCTTCTTTGGGTTAATTCTGTATGGGACCTTATGCGGACTGTGTGGATCCTTCTGTTGTGGCAGACTGACTACTGTGGGTGATCTGGTATGCATGGCTGACCCCCAGTACAGTTGGGTTGTCAGGCCATGCCTTGTGCAGAGGCTGCCAGCCACTGGTTGGCAGGGCCAGGTCATGAGGCAGCTGGTGGTTTATTTCTGCTCTGATCTTTATGATTTTTTTCTTTCTACTAACTTTGGGTTTTGTTTTCTGTTCTTTTTCTAGTTACTTTAGGTGTAAGTTTAAGTTATTTATTTGTGATTTTTCTTGTTTCCTAGGTAAACTTGTGTCACTATAAACTTCCTTCTTAGAACTGCTTTTGCTGCAGCCCATGGATTTTGGATTATTGGGTTTTTGTTTTCATTTGTCTCCAGGTATTTTTTATTTCCTCTTTGATTTCTTCAATGATCCAGTGATTGTTTAGTAGCATATTATTTAGCCTCCACGTGTTTGTGCTTTTTGTAGTTTTTTCTTGTAGTTGATTTCTAGTCTTATAAGGTTGTGGTTGGAAAAGATGCTTGATATGATTTCAGTTTTCTTAAATTTACGGAGACTTGTTTTACCAGCCTAGCATGTGATCTATCCTGGAAAATGTTACATGTGCACTTGAAAAAATGTGTATTCTGCAGCTTTCGAATGGAATGCTCTATAAATGTCAATTAAATCCATTTGGTCTAATGTGTCATTTAAGGCCAATGTTTCCTTATTGATTTTCTGTCTGAATGATCTGTCCGTTGATGTAAGTGGGGTGTTAAAGTCCACTGCTATTATTGTGTTACTGTCAATTTCTCCCTTTATGTCTGTTAATATTTGCTTTATGTATTTAGGTACTCCTATATTTGGTGCATATATATTTATAATTGTTATATTTTCTTATTGGATTGATCCCTTGATCATTATGTAGTGTTGTTCTTTGTCTCTTGTAACAGTCTTTGTTTTAAAGTCTATTTTGTGTAATAAAAGTATTGCTCTCCTGGCTTTCTTTTGATTCCATTTGCATGGAATACCTTTTTCTATTCGCTGCCTTTCAGTCTGCATGTATCTTTAGATCTGAAGTGTGTCTCTTGTAAGCAAGATATATATGGGTCTTGTTTTTGTATTCATCCAGCAACTCTATGTCTTTTGGTTGGAGCATTTAGTCCATTTACATTTAAAAATTATTGATGTATATGTTATTATCATTTTCATTGTTTTTGAGTTGTTTTTATAGTTCTTTTTTGTTCCTTTCTTTTGCTCTCTTTTCTTGTGATATGATGACCATCTGTAGTGTTATATTTGGATTCTTTTCTCTTTTTTGTGTGTGTATCTATTATAGATTTTTGGTTTGTGGCTACCAAGAGGTTTATATATAGGAATCTATCTATCTACCTATCTATCTATCTGATTGTTTTAAGTTGCTGATCTATTAACTTCAAACACATTGTAACACTCCATCATTTGTACTCTCCTCCCCTCATGATTACTGTTTCTGAATCATATTTTACATATATATTTTTTCGTGTATCCTGTATCTGCTTATTGTGGATATAGATGGTTTTACTACTTTTGTCTTTTAACCTTCCTACTTGCTCTGAACATGGTTGATTTACTACCATTACTGTATATTTGCCTTTACTGATGAGCTTTTTCATTTTGTATTTTTCATGTTTCTAGTTGTGCCCTTTTTAAGCATTTCTTGTAAAGCTGGTTTGGTGGTGCTGAACTCTTTTAGCTTTTGCTTGTCTGTGAAACTTTTGATCTCTCCAATAAATGTGAATGAGAGCCTTACTGGGTAGAGT
The DNA here is from genome assembly GCF_028021215.1 of Eschrichtius robustus. Lineage (NCBI taxonomy): Eukaryota > Metazoa > Chordata > Mammalia > Artiodactyla > Eschrichtiidae > Eschrichtius > Eschrichtius robustus. The sequence continues at coordinate 18,476,210 of NC_090827.1, read as the reverse complement.
ATTTTTGTTTGTAGAATTTTCCCTTTTATCACTTTAAATATATGATGCCACTCCCTTCTGGCCTGCAGAATTTCTGCTGAAAAGTCAGCTTATAGCCTTATGGGAGTTCCCTTGTATGTAACTTGTTGCTTTTCCATGGCTACTTTTAATATTCTCTCTTTAACTTTTGCCATTTTAATTACAGTGTGTCTTGGTGTGATCTTCTTCAGGTTGATCCTGTTTGGGACTCTGTGCTTCCTGGACTTAGATACCTATTTCCTTTCCCACATTAGGGAAGGTTTCAGCTATTATGTCTTCCAATATGTTCTCTGCCCCCTTTTCTCCCTCTTCTCCTTCTGGGACCCCTATATGAGAATATTAGTGTACTTGATGTTATCCCAGAGGTCTCTTAAACTGCCCTCATTTCTTTTCATTCTTTTTTCTTTTTTCTGCTTAACATCAGTGATTTCCACTACTCTGTCTTCTAGCTCGCTGATATGTCCCTCTGTATCATTTAGTCTACTGTTGATGCCTTCTTGTATTTTTAATTTCAGTTACTGTATTCTTCATCTCTGTTTGGTTGTTCTTTATATTTTCTAACTTTTTGTTAAAAACTTCTAACTTCTTGCACTGTGCGTCCATTCTTCTTCCGAGTTCTTTGACCATCTTTATGATGGCTACCCTGAGCTCTTTCTTGGTCAGATTTGCTATTTTCACTTCACTTAGTTCTTCTTCTGGGGTTTTATCTCCTTTCTTTGTTTGGGACATGTTCCTCTGTGCCTTGTTTTGCCTAACATGCTGTTTTTTACTTCTATGTATCTGGTAGGTTGGTTATATTTCCCGACTTTGGAAAAGTGACCTTTTGTAGGGGATGTCCTATGCGTCCCAGCAGCATACTCCCCTCTGGTCACCAGAGCTGGTCATATGCTCTACGGGTACCCCCTATGTGGCCTGTGTGGGTCCTTCTGTTGTGGTGAGCTGACTACTGTGGGTGATTTGATATGCATGGCTGGCCCCTGGTCCAGTTGGTTGCCAGGCTGTGCTTGTGCAGAGCCTACCAACTGCTGGTTGGCAGGGCTGGGTCATGAGGCAGCTGGCTGTGGAGCCCCAGGTGGCCTCAGAGCTAGAGCAGGCTCACTGGTGGGTGGGGCTGGGTCCAACTAGTCCCAGGTCAGGATCTGGCCTGCTGGTGGGGGGGCTGGGTCTGCAGGCAGCAGGGCTGTGGTTGTCCTGGGGCTGGTGTCCTCCAACTAGTGGGTAAGGCTGGTCCTGAGGCCAGAGCAGGCTCAGTGGTGGGTGGTTCCAGGGATTCTGGGGCTGGGGCTTGCCCACTGATTGGTGTAACTTGTTCCTGGGGTCTCTACCTGTGGGGTCCTGGGGGTCCTTGGTCTAGTGCTTGTACACTGATGAGTGGTGCCAGGTCCTGGGCCCTCTCATGGGCAGGGCTGTGACCAGGGGTGGCTGTGGGCTCAGTGAGTCTGAAGGCTGGCTGCCTGTCAGCTGGTTGGTGGGGCTGTCCCTGCCCAGTTAGTTGCTTGGCCTGAGGCATCCCAGTACTGGTGCTTACAGACTGTTGGGTGGGAAATGGGTTTGGGTCCTGAGGCTAATAAGCTAGAGGGAGGATTATACAATGGCGTTTGCCAGTACCAGTGTCCACATGGTAGAATGAGCTACCCACAGTGGCTGCCACCAGTGTCTGTGTCCCCACGGTGAGCTGCAGTTGCCTCCAGCCTCTCTATGAGACTCTCCAAGATTAGCTGGTAGGTCTAATCCAGGCTCCTTTCAAATTAGTGCTTTTTCCGTGGGTCCTGGAGCATGTGAGATTTTGTATGTGGCCTTTAAGAGTGGAGTCTCTGTTTCACCCAGCCATCCACTGGCCTTCAAAGCCAAATGTTCTGGGGGCTTATCTTCCCAGTGCAGGAATTCCAGGCTGTGGAGCCTAATGTGGGGCTCAGATCCTTAACTTCTTGGGAAGAACCTCTTTAATTGTAATTATTCTCCAGTTTATGGGTCTATGACCAGGGGCATGAGACTTGACTATATCAAGACTCTGCCCCTCCTACTGGTCTGGTCTTTTTCATTGATAATTGTTCTATAAATGGTTGTAATTTTGGTGTGCCCCTGAGAGTACGTGTTCTCAGGGTCTTTCTACTCTGCCATTAGCTAAGTTCCTGCAACAGTCTTTTGAGGGAATTATTGTTATAGAAATTTTGCAAATGAGATCACTTGAGACAAAGAGATTAAATAGCTTGTCCAACATCATAGGACTAGTAAGTGGTAGAACTAGTGTCAAGTTGATCAAGAAGTTTCTAAGTAGTAGTGTGGTAACAGTTGCTAGGTTGACTTGCTACTCTTCCATAGATTCAGCCTCTAAAGGAGACAGTAAATAAATGGATTTAGGCAGTTAATACTTACAGCAATATTAACATCTTGGCTCTCATCCCTGATCACCTATCCTCAGAGACCAACTTGAATGAGGCCAGGTCTTGCCTGTGCACGCAGTGGGGGTGCATTATCCCCCAAATGTCAGGACAGAAACCCTGACGTGTAGACTCTGATCTTATATGCGGCCTGTTGGCAAACCTTCCCATCTTTACCTTCAGAGAAGAAGGATTATCTTCATTAACCTGGAATGTAGCAATTTTACTGCAGAAAAGAGGAAATGGGAATTTTTTTTCTTTATTACTCTTGAATGCTTGTAGGGGAGGGAGAGATCTCTATGTTTGCTGTCTGGGAAAATAAATAAATTTGCTCAAGAAGTCACTGTTTTCATCTTTCCAGGGCCATCTGCTTACACCAGTCTTCTTGAAAAGATAGTCCAGGAGCAAATTGACTGTTAATTGTCTAGTTGTGTGGAAATGTGATAGATTCATGGAGAATTGTCTCCCAACAGCTAGAACTTCATCTCTTTTCTGATAAGCAGCAAATATTTTTTTAGCTACTAACTTTTATGCATTTTTTTTTTTAATTATGAGAGACCCTTAGAACTTATTGCTCTTACTTTTGGCGTTTGTCTATGAACTTTTTGCTTTGATATCCTATCCCACAGCAAATCAAAAGAACTGATTAGGAGCACATGACTACAGTAAGTCATCATGACCTATAGGAAGAAGGCAAAACTTTATAACCAACATACACAAAAATTGTAATACCTCCCTAGAACTATTTACTGTGTCAGAGGAGTTACACATCAGTTACTTCTGAGACACTTACTACTCAATAGCTAAAAATACTCAAATTTTAAAAGTTCAATTATTTAAACATACTTTTCAATTATCTGGAAATTTATCTACGTAGAACACTAAATTCTCCTCGGATGAAAAATAAAGTATTTCAGTGCAAGTGTTTCAAAAAAAATGGTGATTGATATACTTACATAGATGACCAATTGCAGTAGAATGAACAAACATTCATATCTTTGCACATATATTTTTAATATTTTAAAAATGATTGGTTTCTACTCATTCAGAAATGCAATAGCATGTAGAGGTTGTCACTGTTCTTATACTCCCACACACAACTTTTGGAACTCATTGTTTGAGTCTGGATCCAGAAAAACCCTTACACATGTTTGAGGGAAGAAATGTATACCATTCTTCTCTTGACTTTAGATCACTTTAATATTACCATGAAATCAAGAGCCATTCAGATTAATGACCATTTTCAAATACTTGTGCTTCATTTAATACTTTATTCAATATATATTTAATAAGCTTCTGCTGTATGCTAGGTATATGCTAGGTACTCTACTAACCTCTGGAGATACCGTGGTGAACAAAAAGTATGTATAATGTCTCTCCTCAGGGATTTTATAGTCAGCCTAGCAAAAAAAAAAAAAAAAAAAAGCATCATAGGGAGGAGAGATAATCAGGATTTGGAGAGTTTAAATAGAGGAATGTGACCTAGTCATGGAGATCAGGAAAGGAAGGCTCACCTTTAGAAGTGAGGTTTGAGGTGAGATCTGAAGGAGAACATAAGTTAAAGGAAGAGGTAAGGGACATACATTCTAGGCAGAGAGAATATCAAAGGCCTTGTGGTGGCAAGGGGCAGAGGATGTTAAAGGAGCACAGCCTGGATGTTTCTTGACATACATACGCATGAGGAAATATACAAAAGATTACGAATTATTGATACTTTGTAAAATGAGCATCTTATTGTGGAATTAAGATTAAGTTGAGATGACCTAGGTTTTTGTACAGCATACCATCAGGAAAATCTTTATTAGAGAAGTGAAAAATTTAAAAACTATTTTTATTTTCTTCTAACTTCAATAATAAATGGCACATAGAATTTTGGATGTTGATAGAAAAAATATAGGCTTAGGAACAGAAGGATTCTTTTTCATAATACCCAATAAAGCATAATATTAGCAAGGCTTCAACCCCAAAAACTAAGTTGAAAGGTACAGGTTTATCAGGAAACCCCTTTTGTTTCAGAGCTTGTTGTTGAAAAACTTTCAAAAATATATAAGCCCTATCCCTCATTTCTTTTAACTTTATACTTAAGTAATATAGTACAGATAGAGATAATATAGAATGGGTACTTTGAAGTGATAAAATAATATGTTGAATGTATTTTATAACTTGCTGTAGCTCTCCTTTCCTGCTCTAAAAACTTCCTGAAGCAGCAGAATCTTTTTGATATTTTTGGCTGAAAGACAATGAAAATATTGACTTACAGGCTCTCTGGTTTCCAGGTGTATAATAAGCAGTATGATTCAAAAGGTTAAATCATTTAATTATTTATTTTTTAATAGCTAAATTACTATGTTGGCTCATTGGATTGAAATTTTCTTTGTAACTGAATATTATGAGAGTTATGTCAGTAATATAAATCAGAAAGTTTATTTCAGGTCACAGTGATTTCTTTTTTTTTTAGTGTTTTTATTATGGAATTCAGAAAGCACTTGTCTGAGACACAGTTCGAGATTGCCTTCTGAAAAAAGCTCACCTTTCCCTGTGTGATAACCAAATAAGCAATTTTAATTTTCTATTTTATAAGTGTTTTTATATGAGGAGAATGTTTGGCTCAGTGAACTAGATTGATGAGATTCCTAAAAAAGAGGGAGGAGAGAAGGAAACATTTCCTCAATGTTTTGGTGTAATTTATGGGTCCGTGTTTGAATTTTGAGCCTTTTGACATCCATAAATGCTAAACTCAAAAAAAGAATGAAATTTCTTCATGTTTCTGAATACATATTATACATTTAATGAAAAGGACCATAACTGATATTGTCAGAAAAAATAAGCTTGTGAATGAATAAAGCAGTCACTTACACAGTTACAGGTGGAGAGACTGAATTAGGCAATTTGAGTACGTGTTACTTAATAGCGAAGGTGATTTATGGATAACATCTTCCTGACCCATGAATGGTAACATTAATAATTGGTCTAGTAGAAAGGGGATATATTTGCTGCCATTTCTGATGTCTTTTATCAGTATTCCTACAGATGAAGATATATTTTCTTGTTAGATTTGGGTAAATGAATGTGACAAAAGCACTTTTCCAAATGGAACAAATATTAAAGTGTGGCTTTCTCTTTAAATTTTGACAAATAACTTCTGTATTAAAACATACTGTATATCCATACACAATTTGCCTTTTGTGAGAATCAGGTTGGATCACATTTTTCACTAAATGTGTAATTAAAAATATTGTTAGTCACTAAATTCATTTAAATATTAAGATAGGTAATATATTTGATTATATTATTAATGATATATTTTTGGTATATGAAACAAACTTCATTCAGCTTTGAAATATGTATGAAATACAATATATATATACTCCAATACATATGGTTTTGCTTCCCAGTAGCTAAAGACTCTGAGGCATCAAATCATTGAGTTATATTTAAGTCATAGCATAATCCAGTAGAAAACATTAAATAAAATGAAAGATATACCAACCTCTCTTTACTTATGAAACACACTATAATACAGTACTTTACTGAACTGCAGATAGATATCCAAATTAAAACATGGATACATATATTTGCAAATTTACTCATTCTGATAAAGTTGCAGTTATAAAAACGTAAAGCTTAAATATACAGTGTAATAGTATACGTCAGTGTCATAACTAATAGTGGTCTTCTTAGTGCATCTGTATTTAAACTCTATTGCCTTGTGATTAAGTAGCTGAAATAGCGAGAGTGGCATGGACATATATACACTACCAAACGTAAAATAGATAGCTAGTGGGAAGCAGCCGCATAGCACAGGGAGATCAGCTAGGTGGTTTGTGACCACCTAGAGGGGTGGGATAGGGAGGGTGGGAGAGAGGGAGACAAAAGAGGGAAGACATATGGGAACATATGTATATGTATAACTGATTCACCTTGTTATAAAGCAGAAACTAACACACCATTGTAAAGCAATTATACTCCAATAAAGATGTTGAAAAGAAAAAAAAAGAAATAGCCTAGATATTGGGGCAGTTATTTAGGCAAAGTAGCTCTGTGTTGTTTAAATGAAAGATTGGTGGTGAGCAAGTCTCTGACTTATCTGTATTGTTGGAGTTATTCAAGTATGTGTTTGTTTACTTTGCATACTCCTTAAAGGTATATACTTTTCTTGGTAGGTGTATCAGGTGGCAATAAAGAGAACTCAATCTGTTTTAAATAGAAAAGGAATTTATCAGTACATTTTAGAGTAGGTCTGACTCAGGCACTGTTTAAGGCTCCAGTGATGTCACCAGGACCTGATTTGTCTCATTTGCTTCTGAGAACCTCTTCTTCTGTACTTGTTTTTTCATAGATGGGATTTTTCCTAATAGTGGCAAGGAGGCTATTGCACTGAAGAGCCTCACAGGCCCTTGTTCAAGTATAGTGAAAAAAGAGTCTCTCTGCTCCTGGATAAATCAAACAAAAGTCCATTTGGAATAATCTTTTGGTTTGTGATGTTTATTTATCATGTATTAAATTCTTATATTCAGTAAGATCAGTTTCTGGGCTGCTTAGATTGTTCACACAGCTAATATAGGACAGGGATATTGTGGAAGAAATCTTTTTTTTATTATCTTATTAGAGCTTGTAACTTTGAGATGAGTGTCATTTTAGAGAATGGATGTGATAGCTCTTTTGTAATATTATCAGAGAATTGTTTATAAACACTTGTAACAATGCTGTTTACAAGAGTTGTACCTTCTTGGCACAAATGAAACTTTTTTAAGTGAAAAAATACTACACTTCTAACTAACTATAAATGGCATAGCAAAAAGATTTTATTTAAAAGAGTTATCTAATAACTGGTTTCCTTACAAAACTCTTTTTCTTAATTCTAAGAGATTTTCAAATAATTTTCTTAGCTCTTCTATATGTATAATCTTATCATCAAAATGGTAATTTGGCTCCTGGCTTTTGTAGCATTATCTTTGGTTTGCTATTTTGCTGCCTTGAACAGAAATTACAGGGCAGTATTAAATGATAATGGTGGTATCTGGCATCCTATTCTGTTTTTTTTTTTTTTTTAACATCTTTATTGGAGTATAATTGCTTTACAATGTGTTAGTTTCTGCTGTACCACAAAGTGAATCAGCTATATGTATACATATATCCCCATATCCCCTCCCTCTTGTGTCTCCCTCCCACTCTCCCTATCCCACCCCTCTAAGTTGTCACAAAGCATCGAGTTGATCTCCCTGTAGTATTCTGTTTTTATTTTTTTATTTTTTTAACATCTTTATTGGAGTATAATTGCTTTACAGTGTTGTGCTAGTTTCCGCTGTACAATAAAGTGAATCAGCTACATGTATACATATATCCCCATGTCCCCTCCCTCTTGTGTTTCCCTCCCACCCTCCCTATCCCACCCCTCTAGGTGGTCACAAAGCACCGAGTTGATCTCCCTGTGCTATGCAGCTGCTTCCCACTAGCTATCTATTTTACGTTTGGTAGTGTATATATGTCCATGCCACTCTCTCACTTCGTCCCAGCTTACCCTTCCCCCTCCCTGTGTCCTCAAGTCCATTCTCTACCTCTGGGTCTTTATTCCTGTCCTGCCCCTAGGTTCATCAGAACCATTTTTTTTTTTTTTTTAAGATTCCATATTTATGTGACTATTCTGTTTTTAATGGGAATGAATTTAGTTTTCCCCTTTCAGCATGGCATTGGCTTCTAGGTCAAAATGAATATTCTCTATCATTTAAAACATCCTTTATTCCTGCTTTTCCAATATTGTTCAATTTGGAAAGTGTGTTTAGTGCCTATTTTTGATTATCTAATGAGGTCACCATGTGGAGGATCTCACTAAACCTACTGAGAGATTTTCTTACATTAAGCCATCTTTAATTTTTGAGTGATGTTAGGTGATTCTCATAAAATACTGTTGAATCAATTTTACAAGTATGCAGCTGTCTCACAGAACATCTCCTGGGTTAATGTTTTCCCAGTAGGGACTGTCTCTTATTTATGAATACAGCAATGTCATAGAATGTGCATCCTCTATACCCAATACAAAAATTTTAACAAGTGATGTGCGGGGAAAGTCTCTAGGCATATTCTAAATACAACTTTGGTAGAATATAAAATTTACCTGTAGATGTTTTGTGAATCTACAGAAGTTATTAGCAAAGGTTTCAGTGTTGCCAGGATAAGAGGATAAGAGAATATTAAAACATGCAAAGCCACTGCTTGTTAATAACTATGTGAATTGTTTGTCAGGAAGCTATGTTTTAACATTTTATATCTTAAACATAGTTTGATAAATATATAGGCATTTTATAGGGTTTTAGTTACTACGTAAAAAATGTTAGAGGTTTTAGGTTGATGTATAATGCATTATAATTGTTGTTTTAGCACAGAACATCTAATTTTTAGGAAGGAATGATGTTATGCAGTTGATGCCTGTGTTTAATTTGGATTTTTGTACCTGTGAGATCAGTCTATAGTAGTGATAACAAATATGTCAGATTATGATATCAGAATTATTTCTTTCATAAAATAAATTTAATCTTGGCATTTCATAATTTAATCGAACTTGGTGGCAAATTTTCCTTGCCTGGATCATTTCTGAGTTATTAGTTAAATTTTATAATTCAACTTTATCATTTTTTTTTTGTTTATTCAGATTTTTCTACTAAATTTTGAATAAGTTGGCTTGGGGTTTTTGTTCTGGTTAGCAGGTGGGGCCAGGCTGGGGCTTCTGACATGCTGGTAGGGTTTGAAACTCATGCTAAGACTGAAGGAGGGATCATCCAGGCTTTCTTATCAGCTTGCCCAGATGTAGGCAGAAGGGGAAGAAGAAGAGGTGAGGCTTTAAAAGCTGTCAGCAGTCAAACATCAAAAAATAGAGTCAAATTCTTAGTAGAGTTTACATGAAGGAATGTAATAATAAATGATAGAATATTAGTTTGTAACAGTTTTACAATTGAGGAGTGAAGCAATTGATTTTGGTTGGTTCCCCTACAGAAGCCATAGTCACATTGTGGCTCTTTATGATGTGACTGATGTGGAGCATAGCGAGAGAAGGAATTGAGAGTAGCTACATTTCTACATGCTAGATGGATTATCGATCTTTGTTCCTGATAGAATGATTCCAACATATGGGGAATATAATTTTTAAAATTTCTGTGGAGAATGAAAATTCGAAGCCCATGATTGGTTGGAAACTTCAACTACATTCAAGGTGAAGATATGGCCATTATTTGCTGTGGTACAAACGTGAATTGATTGCAAATGGGAAATGGAAATCAGAATTAATTCATTCTATTATGGCAATAAATGTAAATGGTTTAAACTCTTATATGAAAGGCAAAGACTTTTTAAAAGTCTTTAAAAAAATTAAAATCCTGCTTATAAGAGGCACACACACACAAAGGTGTATAATGGTTATAAATGAAAGGATGGACAAGGATATATCAAGCAAATAGAAACAGAAAATAAAATGTGAGTGACCAAATTCATTTCCTAAAAAATAAAATTCAAGACAAAAACATACAAGGTGATCTTGAAGCAAAGACAGCTTTCTCTCTGTGGCTGAATCAGCAGTAGGAAGTGTCACCTGCAACAAAGATTTGAGATTATATTTGCAGGGGAAGTAGAACTACCTCTTTATGAATAGCAGGATTTTTTCTTTCCACATTGAAGCACATCTCCCTTTAGTATTTGGCTCATAATCAGTTAATTTGCTGGAAAGTTTAAAGGATTCAGTTAGGCACATACTATAGGTGAAGAGAAAGAATCAGCATTTTCTTTAGACAAATATATACATTTGTTGGTTTTAATCCTATTCATAATTGCTTTCAGGGTTTTGAAAATTTTTTGTCATTATTTCTCTTATTATCAACTTTATGTACAAAATGATATCTTTTTATTCTACCCATGAGTGCAGAAAATGTAAGATAATTTTATTGACAGTTTAAATGGTTGGAGTACATGTAAAATGGCAATTTCCAGCCCCTATGTTTAATAAGGCTTTTAAAACATCTTTAATTTAGGGACCATTACATCTTAGGATATAACATTCCCTATCTCTGTTACTTGCATTTTTTTAAAAAATTATTTATTTATCTTTTGGCTGTGTTGGGTCTTCGTTTCTGTGCGAGGGCTTTCTCTAGTTGCGGCAAGTGGGGGCCACTCTTCATCGCGGTGTGCGGGCCTCTCACTGTCGCGGCCTCTCTTGTTGCGGAGCACAGGCTCCAGACGCGCAGGCTCAGTAGTTGTGGCTCACGGGCCTAGTTGCTCCGCGGCATGTGGGATCTTCCCAGACCAGGGCTCGAACCCGTGTGCCCTGCATTAGCAGGCAGATTCTCAACCACTGCGCCACCAGGGAAGCCCTGTTACTTACGTTTTTTGAAATGTGTCACTCAGTGGACAGGGAAGGAGATGTGTAGTTGAGTGGAGAGAGGTGGGGTGGAGTAGTGCTCTGGGTGCCTCAAAAAATAGCATAGACCCAGTAGAAGGATTGTTACCCACATTTTTAGTTCATGAGTTTTAGCAGGGGAGCATAATAGGGAAGTATTGAGGTCACCCTTTTATTTATTTCAGGTTTACTCTATGTCTGTGCCATGAAACATGGAAATTCCTGTTAGATTCTGATTATATATTTTCTCTGAATCCCACTTCTCAATGATGATCTTATTTTTCCTTTAAAAAAATCTGCCTTGAGTAGTCTATTATTGGGAAATTGTTGGTAACTTTATTAGGACTAGTAGGTATGTGCGATTTCTTTCCCTATGAATTGTCTGCTTAGATTGTCAAAATTAAATGGTTGTGTATACTTTTATAATGACTAACTCAGTATTTAATGGAAGGAGCAAAGTTGTACTTTAATTCTGGTTACTCAGTATGGAAACAGATACTGACACCTCTGCTCTTTAGTTTTTTTAAAAAATTCATTCAGAAGAGAAACAAGTACATTTAACCTTTTTTTATTGGGAGAGTTCTTCATAGGAAGATTCCTGAATGATAGCTTCTCATATATACATTTTTCACATGTACTGTTCCCTACTAAATGAAATATCCCATATGAGATTCAGGTTATGTGTTGTGAATAAGCATTGCTTGAAGTCTGGAGGCAGCTGTGAAGAATATACTTTGGAGCAGTTGTGACAGAAAGCAAGCCTGTATTATATGAAATGACTTGGTTTCTCCATCATTTGAATTTTGTATACACATCAGTTATCCACATCTAGTAGGCTAAGGATCTTTATTGTATGTCCTCCAAAGCCATTTCCATTTGGGTTTTGTTTATGGAGGACTTTGTGACCCCACAGTTCACCATATTTCTTTAGCAAGCAAAGGGGTGCCGGTAAGGTGAGACTGGTGATGGTGGTATTTACTGTTTAACATAGCCACTTGTAATCCTCAGCAGGTGAAATCAGAGCCAGTGTTTGTTCACCGATACCATGGCACTGCCATAGTGGACCATCTGTTCCCCTTCAAATACTTATTGTGACAACTGAGACATTTGGTAACTCTTATCTAGGCCATGCCTCGAAACATACAGAAATATATGGGATGTGTTAGGAATAAAGCAGACTTAGAAGTTCTAACCTTAGGATTTTCTTGGACTTCCCCATCAGGGTTATGATCTTATTCTTGTTCTTTAGTCTATGGCCTAATAAAGATTATTTATTTGCTTCTCTATCTCAACCAACTCTAGCCTTAGCTGTTACTACCCTATTATTTCCTTCTGCAGCCTCTCCAAACATATTGTATCAGATCAAGGGCCTTATGTTGTATCCTAGTCTTGGAGCATTCTCGCCTGTAGAAATCTAACCGTGCATGTAAAATAGATAGTTAGTGGGAAGCAGCCGCATAGCACATGGAGATCAGCTCGGTGCTTTGTGACCACCTAGAGGGGTGGGATAGGGAGGGTGGGAGGGAGGGAGATGCAAGAGGGAAGAGATATGGAAACATATGTATATGCATAACTGATTCACTTTGTTATAAAGCAGAAACTAACACAACATTGTAAAGCAATTATACTCCAATAAAGATATTTAAAAAAAAAAAAAAGATTGATGGCCAGTCAGGGTAGTATCTTGGGCTTTGAATACCCTCTTCTTAGGTTCACCTAAACATTGAGACTTGCAAAACTATCCTAGGCCATATTTGGCACGATCCGTTCAGAAGGATAAAGGATAGGAACTACAGCTTGCCTGCTGAAAGTGTCAGGAATTCTTCTCTGGGAGTCCTTCTAGCAACCACACAGAATTATAGCTCAGGTGCAAGGAGATTTGATACGTATCAGGAGGGTGTGATATTCTTCCTGGTTAAAAAGTCTCACGCCCCACAGGAACTACTATCTCTTTTAACTACTTCATAGGAATAGCTACCAGGATCCCCACAAGGGACATGCCAGGTACAAATGATAAAGCCATGGTGCCCCATTAGGTATTTATAGTTCTCCGAGTACAGTTACATTTTACCAATCAGGGAGCATTTTACTTTAAATAATGTTGTCTAGCAACCCAGTGGACATACTCTCTTTTCAGGTTATGAGGCGAACAGAGCTAGCAAAGCAGAAAGGGTTTTATTAATCCTTTGCCTATGGTCTGCTTCCTGTGCTTTGGCTAACACATTCACATAGACAAGGACAATCAGCACATTTTTGACCACCAGTATTTGCATTATTCAATGGGTCATTAATGTTCACTTTCTACCCTAATTAACTGGAATAGTCTTTTGGCCAATTAGTTTTCTAGGGCCCACCATATCTTTTAATTCTGTAGGTCTCAGGTAAATTTATAACAGGGAAAAATACATGACAGTGTTTAGTAAGCCAAACATGGTACAGTGATTTTCTATATTCTTTTTATCAAACATGTCTCTTTCATTTTTGGTGGTATATTTCAAAAATATACCATCAGTAAACCAGGGGATCTAGGCAGTCTGAAATTATAGTCAAGATTTTACTTTATCCTTTTGGCTTGAGCTTTTAAAAACACGCAGTCATTGTAGAAGTTACTTTATGAAGTTTCTTTACTTTTGTTGGTAATCTTAACAAGGCAGCAGAAGATATAGATCAAGTAAGGCCACCCTGTTCTCCTGCCTGGCTTTGCTAGCTGACATACATACAGAGGCATTTCTTGAGTAAGTGTGACCCCACCCCTTCTTCATAAGAGTAGTCACAAATATGGGTTCTGAGGCTTGTGTGCCCACCTTAGCTCCCCAACCAGACTTCACGGTTTAGATATTTTTAAAAACTGCGTATTTAACGCCTCTACTCAGATATCTGATAGGCTTCTCAAATCACCCGTGTCCAAAACAGAACTTTTGATTTCTCCTACCTGTCTTTCCCGTTCAATCCAACAAGCCAGTCATTAAATAGTACCAGTTTCTTTTTCTAAAAAACTTAGGAGTTTTTATTGATCTCTATATAATCTATCCTATACATATCATTCAGAGATGTCTTTCTAAAATAAAACCAGATCATATATATACTTCTCTTGCTCAAAACCCTCTACTGATTTCCATCATCTTAAGAATGAAATTCATACATTTAATCATAGTCTACAAGGTCTTTAATGATACAGACCCAGACTACCTCTTTAATTTTATTTTCTGTCACTTTTTTCCCGACTTACTCTTAAGTATTCTGCTGTCCTTTTTTGGTTTCTTTGAAAAAGCCAAGCTGTTTTCAACTATTTTGCATTTATTATTACTTCTGCTTGGAATACATTTACTGTTGAAATTCAAATTTCTGCTCTAATATTACCTCTTCAGAGAGGCCTTCTCTGACTACCCAATCTAATCACCTACCCCCATGTAGCATTTTTCATTTGTCAACATTATGTATAATATTATGTATTGTATATTTATATATTTGTTTAAAATTTAAGCTCCATGAGGGCAGATATTTTATTTTATTAACTTTATCTGCAGCACTTAGGAAAATGTGCTAGTAAATACTTGTTAAGTAAATATTTGTTAAAAGAATCAAAGAATAATCAAGGATAGAGAGTTGAGATATACCACAAGATGCCCTGGACTCCTTATGCCACATAAACCAATTTTACTGGGTAATCTGGTGAGAGGAATATGGTTAGTAAGGGCATTTATGTAAATTTACACCCCAGAGCAAACATGCTTTGATTATATCAGATATTCTGTGAAGTAAAGCCACCGCAGATGATCCTTTGCTGCATAACTAGTATCGTATAAAAGCAGGCCTTAAGCTGTCACTTGTCCTCCCCAGTACTCTCTTGTCCTTCACAGACTTAGTGCTGAACTACTTAATCTGACCTGTTGTACGTGATGAACTCTGAGCTGATCTTGGTCTTTCTAATTTCTGACCTCCCTATTTGTTCTCCTGTTTATACACTTACCATATGTGTTTAAGTTTAAGGCATGTACTTGCCTTAAACTTAAGGCAAGTTTCATGGGTATGCAACCAATACAGTTGCACAGGGCATCACATTCAGAAGGACCCCATGCATGATTTAATGCTTGACTATTGTTATCTTGAAATTCTTAATAATATTTGAACAAGCAATATGACGTTTTCCTTTTGCACTGTGCCTCAAAATTATATAAGTAGTCTCATTTGTGCCCCTTATTTGGCACTGTTTTCAGGCTGCCATCTTGGCTTCAAGATTCTCGCATTGGCTGTTTCAGGTTTCCATGATCCAGTCTTCTCCCAGGCCTTTTATGATCCAGCTTAGTCCCAGCTTTCTCTACCCAACATAGGTCCCAGGAACAGCACTGCAGTTAGCCTTGTCCTAGCCCTAGGCTCAAGAAATTTTTACTACAAGACATTTTGTGCATAATTATTAAAGAAAACATTTATTAAACACTATGTGCTAGTTACTAGAATTGTTAGTTCCTTATTTTATGAATAAGTTTATAACTCACTAAAACATTGTGAAAAGAACTCCACCGAAAGAAAATTGCAATAAAATCACAGAATAGCATGCACCAAAATATCACTCTCTTCATTATTTTTGGAGTTAATGATTTGGTAATATTTTCAATAATTAACAGCTTCTGGATAGGCTCCAAAATGGATCTCAGTTACAAGAATTTCATTCTATGGTAAATGTAAAATTTATTAAGATTAGTGAAAATTTTTACTAAAACTGTTGACTCAAAACTTTTCTATTAGCGGATAGAGTAAAGATAACTTACCAAAGAATTCTGAGCTCTAAGTATCTAGAGAAATCACATTTACTAATATTTAATAAAATAAACCCTTATGCAGATTAATTTTGCTTACAGTTATAGTTCAAATTTACAGTAATGCAAAGGTAATTTTTCTTTATATTCATAACTGCTTAGGGGTGTTGTTCCTTTTGAAGAACAACTTTCCTTATTTGTATTTTGGTTCTTTGGAGTAAATTGTATAAAAATGTAAAGTGCTAAATTAAACTATGTGAGTAACACCTGTGCTTTTGGTATCCTGTTGAATGAGGTTATGCATTTTGATTTGATTTCCTGCTAAATATCTGCTGTTATACGTGAAATTTACGCGAACATGATGATCATGAGAAATGGTGAAAAATAAAAATAGGAGCATAACCTAAGCTATTTTTATCTTAAAAATTCATATTCTGGAACTGCGATATTGTCCCTCTTTATCATAAAAATTTAGTTTTTTATAAGGAATATATCTCAGAGAGATCAGAGAAAGGATTTAGCTACAAGTTAGAGGCTTCAGGATAAAGAAGTGTATAATACATTTTATCTGAAATTAGCTATCTAAATAATTTAGAGAAATTATAACTCACAAAAAGGAATGTGCACAATCATGATCAGAGCTTAAAAACGGAACTGCTACAAAATTCAAGTCTGATTAAAGTCTTCCGTAGTACATCCATATCATTAAAAAATGAAGTTTCAGATGAAAGAACCTGAAAAATCAGATATATAACTATCTTTGCTTACTTTTAAAAATAAGATATATGCAAAAGATTTATATATCCTTAGCTTTCAGGGGAATGAACAGTGTATTCATCACAAAATGTTGCCAAAGGAAATCAATCAATGCTTCCATGATTATGTCTCAAGACAATTCATAAAATTCGTGTGATGGACAAAGATAAAATTATTGGTTGTCTAAACTTTCCTTCTGTATAGAAGGAAATGGGATGAGGAAATACATTATGACACAGGTACCTAATAAAAGCCCAAAGTAAAAGAACCTGTGTTAATTTTACTCTAATTTAGATTCTGTATTATTTGCTTTTGTAAGTATCTTAGGGATTGATTCTTAAAGTTGTTATGTAGGTATGGTTAATAGCTTTTGTAGAGTCAAGTCCCTGCTAGATATATATATATAGAAACCAGAATATTAAGGGATATGGGATGCTGTGTACCTATATTCTAAGCAAAGGATTCTCAAAGTGTGATTACCAGCAGGTGGGTTCTCATAAAGTGTTTACAGCTGATCTCCAATAGCATGTTCTCATTTGCCAAAATCAATGACGTTTTTGGCAGCTATTCTGATGATATTTTGCAGGTTAAAAGAGAGTAAGTTTTTAGAATTTTACTGATGTACCTGAATTTTTATACCACTTTATTTTTTCCCAATTCTTTGTTATCATTTTGTTATAAGAAATGGGTAATGTTTGGTGTAAGTGGGCCTCAGGTCTTTTGTTTAGCTTAAGAGACTGTCAGAGAAACTCACCAACCAACCAGCCTTTGAGATCTACTATTTGCTGATGTTTCATCAGTCCTTCTGTACTGCCTAAACCTTGAAAAGTAAAATATACTTAGAGTACTCTTTCTGAGAATAAGACAATGTTACCCTCCCTCAGTGAGGTTAGGGAGGAAAGAATGGACTTGGTCACTGAATTTACTAGCTGTCTCTTAATAGGTGATACCTATTTATGTATGTATCAATGTGTAAAGATTCTTCTCCAGAATTGATCCATCAGTTCAGTGTCTGCTAAGTGATAACCACTGTGTTAGGTATTTTAAATATATGATCTTATTTAATCCTTTCTAGTTACCACATATTTGTCTCTATTAATTCTCCTGTATTAGGTCTATATTGTTGGCCTTTCTTATTTTTTTCACTATTTATATAGATCTGTATTTATTAAAGTGGAATTCTAGATGTCAAGAGCATATTACTGAATTTTAAAAAGCCATTAACAAAACAGTAAAACCGATTTAAAACTATATTATACATATGTATATGCTTAGAGGTCTTAAAGGATGTTTATCAAAATGTTAACAGTGGTTAGTAATCTCTTGGGGCTAAGAGGAAGGAGGTGTGAGAATTCATGAATACCGAATATTTTTAAAATAAAAAAAAACAAGCTATTTTAATTTTAGTACAAAAGACTAAGGCCAGTGAACCCTATCTTTGACTTGAGAAGTTCAAGGACATTTAAATTTGTTTCTCATCGAGAGATAAAGAAATCGGGGCAATACGGAAGTTCTCTCCAAAAAATGCATCAAACAATAAATTACACGCCTGTCCAAAAAGAAGAGGTGCTGGGGGATGAAGGATCTTGATCTCTATCAGATCCTCCTCTTTCACTTCAGGAATTTTTGGAAGAGAATGCATTTTATAGATCATTTTACTTGTTAAATGTGAATTTGTTTCCCATTTATACGTAACAGCCTGAGCTTCTGTACCTCTATGCTGATATCAAGCCTCTTGTCCCGTCTTTCTTCTTCTCCTTGAGAATCTGCATAACCTCCAAAACCTTTATCTAGGGGTTCTTTTTCTTCCATGCCAGAAAAATGTTTTTCCAAAGAATGATAAAGCAGCATCAACATAAATCAGTTAGGTGCTCCAGTTTTGATAGGATCAACTTTAACTTTGGCAGGCTAGAGGGAACTTCTTCCACATGTCTAGCCATGCCTGAGCTGTCTAAGGTATCTTCTGTTAATTAGGGCAAAGACCCAAACAGGATTCATCAGTTATTTGAATCTTCTAAGAACTTCATACCTTTATTGTCCCTCTCTTTGAATTAACAAAGACGTGTGATGGGGTGAAGGATGCAAGAAGGATGTGAGGCCAACACTTTATACAGGTCAAGGAGACACTTGGTCAGTAATGATTGTTTACATGATGTTACAGTGTAGCTCATTGTACCCCTGGCACTCATAGGGAAGTTTCCTTCCAGCATGGCTATCCCATCTTCATCCTTGATGCAGTGCTTCCCAATCAATGACTGTGTGGTCCATTTACAGTTATTGGTTGCCTGCATAGCACGTTTGTGGACTTTAAACTTGCACACTTCACAAGACAATCCTTAGGGTTTGGCAAACTGTGGTTCATGGACCAAACCATAGCCTATAGACCTGTGCTTCTTTTGTAAAGGCCCCTGAACTAAAAATGGATTTTACATTTTTTATAGCATTGTAAAATAAAATAAAAAAGAATATGCAACAGAGACCGTATTTGATCTACAAAGCCTAAAATAATAACTCTTTGGCCCTTTACTGAAAAATTTTGCCAACTCCTGGTCTATGTGATATGATCCTGGATTAAACCTCTTAATTACAAATTATAATACATTGGCCTGGCATGTGAATGGGAATACCAGTTATACGTCCCTGAGAAATGGTACATGTGGTACTGAGTAGACTCAAAATGTTCCCCATTCTGAACATTTTTCAGTCTTTCAATCCAATCTTCCATGTCTTTTTTGTTATCGGTACGTAAGATGAGCTGTGTACGTGGAGTGTTGACCACAAAACTTGGTGTTGGACTCAACCACGTTAGCATCTGTCAGATCTACCTCATCAAAAATGGTTGCCTTGTAGTTTTTGCATAGTACAATACTAGTCCTCAAGGCTTAAAGTATCTACCCACCCCCTTTTTTCAAATGTTGGTATGGATTTTTCTGTCTCATTAGCATCACTTTTTTTTTTTTTTTTTTTTTAGCATCACTTTTTTTGATGATTGTTTTTTTTAGCAATCTGCCCCATGATTGAAACCTTACAGATGAGCTTCTGCAGGAACCCAGGTCTCATTTGACTTCTCTGTGGTTGCCAGAGGCTGCAGGGAGCTCTGGTGAGGGGTGTTCCAGACTGGCAAGCAGCCTGGCCAGGTTGAGCAAGGCTTGCCAGGGAGGGAGAGGGGGTATAAATTGTTTTTATTAAAAAAGGTTAATATGAACAGTTTAAAACATATACAGAAGTGGAGAGACTGTTATAATGAGTTACCATCACCAGCTTCAATAATTTTCAGCTCATGGTCAATCACGTTTATCTCTTTATTCTCTCTCGAAATATTTTGATGCAAAACCCAAATATTATATATTCTAATATGTAAATTTCAATATGTATACTTAAAAATAATTACAAACACATTATTATACCTACAAAATGAAAATAATTTAATAGCCTCAACTGGCCATTTGGTGTTCAAATTTTCTCAACTCTCTCACATTAAAAAAAATTGTTTCAGTGAGAATCTGAATAAGATTCATACATTGTAATTGGTTGATGTAGCTCTTAGCTTTCTTTTAATATATAATCTTTCTCTCCATCTCTTTATATATATTTATTGGAGAAAAGGGTTATTTTTCTCTTAAATTCTCATAGTCTGGCTTTGCTGAGTATTTCCTGATGGTGTCCTTTAATGTTCCTTTGTCTTTTACTTTCTACAAAGTAGAACTAGAGGCTTGATCAGATTAATGTTCAATCCTTTCAGCAAGACTACTTCATAGGTGGTATTGTATACTTCCATCAGGGGGTACATAGTATCTCCTCTCTCTCTTTTGTGATATTGGTAGCCATTGATGATCATAATCTAGATCTAGTTATTAGGGGTTGCAAAATTGTGATAGTCTATATTTTCCACCTTGTTTATTAGTTGAAATACACACAACTGTTTGGTTATGCTGTGTTACAGTTCATATAGAAAAGTCAAGATAAATGCTTGATTTATTCCTTTTATTTACCATTTTCCAAATAATGTGTTGTTGCTTAGCATCCTCCAATGGTGACCAATGATTTTTAAAAAAAATATCATTATGAATTCATGGAGTTAAACATATTACGTGTGTTTAATCAATATTCTTATTGCTGCCAACATCTTCCATCCATGGCAGTTGGGAGCCTAATTTGACTTTTTATTTAAAGCTAGCTTTGATCCCTTTCTTTCTTTCTGGTATAATAAAATATTCCAAGCTCATCCCTATAAGACATGTAATCTGCCATTTCTTGACGGAGTCTTGGTTCCTTTTAGTATTATCCTTATTTTAAAGCGGAGGAAAGTGAGGGGCCTGATATTCTGACCCAGATCCATTTTATTCTAAAACTTCCAAGTCCAGTAGCCATAGGAGACATGGAGAGTACTCCATGAACTCAATTCTTATTTAACATTTGTTTAAGTTTCCACAAATTCTGCTTTAAGGGAAAAAAGAACTCAAGACTTATGTGTGCTTTCTCTTGCTTTATTATATGTCAAAAAGCCTACATATAACTTTACTTGGTCTTTCCATTTCAAGTTTAAGAGAAACTTTGTTCTTCAGCTAGGATTAATTGCTTTACTGCTATCTCAAATTATATGAACTTTTATCCAGGACAGAGTCTCATTATTCTCAAGAATCTAGAGTTCCTCTGTACATTCTTGTACTTATTTTATCTTCTTTTATCTTGTGAGTTAAAAGAGAAAGCCATGAGAAACCAGACCAGACTATAATATATTGCTTCATCCTTTCCAACCTTGAGGATTACTCCTTCCGCCCCCTTGCTCTGTACATTCCCCAGGGAAGTGGGTCTTAACCTAGGAAGTTCAGTAGAATCATGCATTAAAAAAAAAAAAAAAGAAACCTTTATACCTAGCTTCTGAGTCAGTAGGGTTGGTAGGGGCCTCACTTGTATATTTTTGGAGAGTCATTCTAATGATTCTGATATTACATTTAATTGAGTAGCAGTGTTACAGGGACTCTAGTCTCTGTGAGAGTTTCCTCCTCATCAGGGAAAACTTTTTCAGCCATATTTATGTATCACATATCCATTCACCTTTAAGCTCAGGGTTAATCTGTGCTTCATTAACATTTTAAATCTCAGAATTTCTTAAGTTATTAAAAATATGTTTCATTAATCTTTCCAAAGCAGCAGCTTTTGGATCTTTGATTATCTCAAGTATTTTCTCTTACATCAATTTCCTTTTTTAAAAAAAAATTGGGGTTCATTATGTTGTTAATTTTCCTTCTAACTTCTTTGTAAAAATAGTTTAAATTAAAAGGATGTTGAATAGACAATACATTTCATATGGTTCAAAATCAATACATATTTAAAAATGCACGTAGTGAAAGGTCTACTTCCTACCACTTTTCCCTATCTGTCCATATCTCAAAACCCACCCCAATAAGTAAACCACTTACATTAGTTTCCAGCATTCACTTCGTGAAAAATGTTATGCACATACGTAATAAAAATACACACTTTTTACTTTTTTGTGTTTGTTTTTACCGAAAATGGTAACAGATTCTAGATGCTCTTATGAAACTTTTCTTGAAAATTTAACAATAAATGTAGATATTTTCATATCAGTTCACAAAGAGTATCCTTTTAAAAAAAGAGTTATGTAGCGTTGCATCATACTTATATATCATGATTAACTTTGTTGGTTCCATACTGATGCAAAATCATGTTGTTTTCAGTCTTTTGCTACTTCAAACAATGCTGAAATTAATAACCCTGTATTTGCTTCTTCATAGATGTATAATTCTATCTGTAGGATAATTCTGAAATTTAGAATTGCTTTTTGAAAGGATATATGCCTTTGTAATTATGATAGATATTTCCAAATTGCCTTTCACAAAGATTGTATTAACTTACCCTCTCACCAGAAATATATGAGTACTCCTATTTCCCCCATGGTCAGCAAAATGGTATGTATCCAAATTTTGGATCTTTGTTAATTTTATAGGTGGAAATGGGGTCTCCGTTCATTTCTCTTATTATGAGAAATTATGTAGCTTTTCATGTGGCTAACTACCATTTGTATACATCTTTTGGTTTTCGTCTATTTAAAATTAGGTTTTCTTTTTTTTATAGTTTTATAAGAAGTTTGTTCATACTAGAGTTTACCTTTTAGTGATTGAGTTGCAAATATTACCTGCCAGTTTGTCATTTGAATTGGCTTATGTTAATTTTTGTAGTACAGATGTTTTTTGATATTTTCCTGGTCAGATTTCACTGTTCTCGCTTATGGTTTTTGAGTTTTACATAATAATTTAAAATGCCTTTCTTACTCTCCTGTTCTAAAATACTTTTCACATGGTTTCCTCTAGTACTTTTATGACTTTATTAAAAATATATTTTGATTCATTTTCAGGAAAGATCAGTCTTTTTCCCCAGAAGGCCACTAAATTGTACCAACAACAGACCTTTAATCTATTTTTGCCCACCATTTTTAGATGCTACTTTCATCACATGTTAAATTATTGTAGGTTTTTGGTCTGTTTCTAGGATGATTGCATGTCCTGTTTTGCAGTCTTAACTTTACATCTGTAATTCTAGTGTCCTATTTTTTAATACTAGAGTTTTTAAGACAGGATTTTCTTCTAGTTTGGCTTAGCTCTGTGCCATAAGTTCTGGCAAAAGGTGTTTCATTTCTTGGAGGGAGAGAGGCGAATCAAAATATCTTACTGGTAATGTTTTACAATTTGTCCTTGTACCTCCAGTAGTTTAGCTTCAAAACAAGGGATATTCATCAGGCTCCCCCTCTTGGCTCCATATGCCAGTTTTACAGTTTTTGTCTCACAGCTCCAAATCTACTTTTTTTTTGCCCTGCTTTGTGGTACTAGAATTGGATAGGTGAACGTTTCTTCTTTGCCAACTGGCATAATGTTAGACTTTGCCAATAGATGTATAGGAGGGACAGAGCTAGAAATAGCAGAAGAAGGGTCTTCTCTTCCTGATTCTGGCGCGCATTTTCTTCCTTCTATAACGTGGATGCCAGCAGCGTGCAGGACGAGTGGTGCTCAGTCTCCACTGTCTTCTCAGGCACCCAGCAGGCTGAGAACCAGCCTCAGCCTCTTACTGCCTCAGTAGACAGCTTCCTAGAGATCAGCTTTAGCCTACCCATGCACCAGGGAGTGGTTTCTGGAGGACCAGTGCTGGCTCACCAGTTGCCCCAGTGGGCAGCTTCTTATGAAGCAGCTCCAGTCCTCTGGCACCCTAGCATACTTTTCCACCCCTCTAGTTTGCTGCAGCCACACCGTCTCCAATTAGGTCAGAACCCCAGCTTTAGTTTGTTGGGGTTGCCTTCTTCCAAATTCTTAGTTCCTTCCTTGTTTACTCTCCCTCAGTCCTAGAGGTAATAAATGCTTCTTCCATGAGCAACTACTATATTCCTTAGAGGCCTCTTTTACTACTTTCAGTGCATAACTGAAAGTTCAGTTTCAGTGGACTAACTTTTACTAGTTGATAATTCTTTATACTAAATATTCCCTGTTCAAATTACTAACATGACTTCTGTCTCTCGACTGGACCCTGTCCAATCCAGAATCAATACTAGCAAGGAGTCCCAAAAGATCTACCAACAAAGATGAGATTTGGGGATTGATTTGGTCATATCCTTATTCCTGAGCAGTGTCAATTTCCTTGCAATGGGAAATTCTGTACTAGTAACTTACGGCATGCGGTGGCATCACAATTAATTGAGCTGTCACTTGTGGAAGTTATGATGCAGCACCAACTGAAGCAGGTACCTTCAGAGCTCCCCCTGAAGAAGGACCAGAACATTGCCCCAAGTATATACTCTGAATCCTCCTTCAAGCCTTTTACAGTGAAGTCTGGGTCCAATTACTTGAGTACCCTAGGGAAAAGGAAAATGTGAGGAATACTAGTTGCTGGCTTTGAATTGATGCTAATTTCTAGGGATTAAAATGCCACTGTGGTTCAACAGTCAAAGTGGGGGTTATATTAGTTGATAGGTGGAGTTTTAGCTGAAATTAGACTCCTAGAAGGTACAATTTGTCCACAGATTTACCTTGTGGTTATAACTCCAGTTCCTGAAAGTGTGATTGGAATAGATATACTTAGGAACTGGCAATATCCACACAGTGGCTCTCTGACATATGGATTATGGACCATTATGGTAGAAAGAAAGAGCTAAGTGGAAGCCCTTGGAAATTCCCTTCTCTTCCAAGGTATTAAGCCAGATGCAATAGTGAATTCCTAGGGAATTGAAGAGATTAGTGCCAACATCAAAAGACTTGAAAGATTCAGTAGTAGTGACATCTATTACATTTCCACGTAATTATCCTATTTGATCTGTGGAGAAGTCAGATGAATTTTGGAGAATGACTGTGGATCATCATAAACTTCTTTAGGTTATGATGCAGGTTGAAGCTGCTGTCCCAGATACAGTATCTTTACTGGAGCAAAACAACATGGTTCACTCTACTGATGGCATCATGCTCATTAGATTTGATGAGCAGGAAGTAGCAAGAATTTTATATGCCTTAGGAAGACATATATAAACCAGAAAGTGGAAGACAAACCCCATAAAATTTCAGAGGCCTCCTACCTCAGTGAAGTTTCTGGGGGTCTAGTGGTTTGGGTCATGTCAGGATATCCCCTCCCAAGTGAAAGACAAGTTGCTGTTTCTTTCACTCCCTACCATGAAAAAGAGGCACAACTCTTGGCCAGCCTTTATGGTTTTGGGGAGCAATATGTATCACATTTGAGTGTGTTACTTTGGCCCAGCTACTAAGATACTGATAGGTCTGCTAGTTTTGAGTGGGAACCAGAGCAAGAGAAGGTTCTATAGTAAGTCCAGTCTGCATTGCAAGTTACTCTTTCACTTGGACCTTATGATTCAGCAGATTTGATCATACTTGAAGCATGTGTTGCAAACTGGGATGCTGTAGAAAACTTCTGGCAAGTAACAATATGAGAATAAGAGTATATACCTCTAGGTCTTTCCAGCAGTTCTATTTTCTCTTCTGCAGATAACTATTTTCTTAATGAGAAATAGCTCTGGCTTGTTACTGGGCCTTGATAGAAACTGAATGCCTAATCATGGGACAGCAGATGACCATGTAACCTAAGTTTGCCATCATGAACTGAGTGTTTTCTAACCAAATAGCCATTAGGTTGGTGTGTCTAGCTGTAATTATTATGACGTGTAAATGGCATGTAAGAGACAAGACTCAGGTAAGTCCAGAAGATAAAAATAATTTGTATATGCTCAGATTCCTTTGACACTGACTACTATTGTACCAGCAATGGTAAATACATAAATCAATATGAATAATATTTCAAACTTTTAATCTCTTTAAAAGATAATTGGCTGTCTAAAGCAAAACTAATAATAATGCTTAGGGGGTTTATGACATACATAGAAGCAAAATGTATGACAATAATAACTCAAAGGAATAAAGAAATTGAAGTGTACTGATATAAGATTCTTGCACTATACATGTAGTGCCATACTATTATTTGAAGGTAGACTATGATGTTAAAGATGTCTAGAGCAGCCACTAAAAAGAAATCAAAGGGGAATAGCTAATAAGGCAGTAGTAGAGATAAAATAGAATCACTAAAAATATTCAACTAATCCAAAAGAATGCAGGAAAGGAGAAAAAATAACACCAGGGGACAGATGGTACAAATAGAGAATATAGAAAAAATATGCATTTATCAATAATATATTAACATATCAACATATCAATAATTATTTTAAGTGCAAATGGTCTAAACATTTAAATTAAAAATTAAGAGATTGTCATATGGATATAAAAGCAAGAAAGAACTATGCTATCTCTAAGAACCATACTTTGATTATATAGATACATATAGGTTAAACATAAAAGAATGGAAAATGATATACCATGCAAACACCAACAGAAAATGCTGTAGTGGCTATATCAGACAAAGTAGATATGAGAACAAGGAATATTACCAAAGAAAAAGAGGGACATTTCTTAATAAAAAAGCAGGAGGTCATCAAGAAGGTGCAGTAATCCTAAATATATATGCAAGTAGAAACAGAGATTCAGAGTACATGAAGCAAAAACTAACAGAATAGAATGGAGAAATAGAGAAATTCACAATTATAGCTAGAAATTTCACCATTCTGATCTCAATAATTGATGGAACAAGGGGACAAAACATCAGTGAGTTTATAGAAGACCTAAATAGTACTGTCGGCCATTTTGACCTGTTAGACATTTGTAGAACACACCACCTGAAAACATAGAATACACAAATTTGCAAGTGCACATAGGACATTCATCAGGAGGGACCATATTATGGGAAAAAGAACAAGTTTCAATATATTTAAAAGTATTGAAATCATAGAAAGTATCCTCTTTGATCATAACAGATTTAACCAAAACCAATCACATAAAGATATCCTCATATATTTGGAAATTAAGCAACACACCTTTTATTTAAAGAGTGCATGATTGTATTTATTCATGGGCTGTTTTTGAAATGCATTTATTTCCTCGACGTTCTAGAGACAGTGGTGTTACTAGGATGTTTTCCGAAACACACAGCCCATGGGAGTGCCGATTTCCAGGTCTGTTAGCAGATGTCATAAGCAATGGTAGTGGGGCAGCAAACAAAGAGGGCCTGCTTTGCATCTGTACCTTGGCATGCACCCCTGAAGACTTGGTTACCTTGCATTTTCCTTATAATTCCTTGCAAAGGGTTCAAGAGTTCTAGTATGACAAGAATAATGTCTAACTGACAATTTCAGATGCTGGCTTATTTTTGCTCTCTGGGAAACTGGCTGCCTTCCAGCAATTTTTAATACCACACAATACCTCCAGAACTGGCAGCATCAGAGCACTGTCCAAAGATATCCGTGGTTGATTTACAGGGAAGAGAAAAAACAAAGCATCTTGAGAGTTGAGAAGATGGAAATTTACCCCCAAGGAGCTTCCAGTCTAACAGGTGGAGAGACATTTGTGAACAACTGAACAAGCCAGCTAGTATGAATAAAACTTCAGGGCTCAAATAAAGCATCTCAAATGGAAAAAATACACATTTTAATATTTTTAAAGTACAATGAACATAATTAAGATAATTTCCAGTATTATCAGTAGTCATTTCTGTAACAGAAATGAGTAGAGACTCCTGGACCTAAAAAGTGAGCAAAACCAGAAGGAATTCTTTTCTGCCTCCCCTTTCCCTGATTTGTTTATTAAACTCATCTCTTGAGTAAACTTTTTAACAAGCAAGTGCCCTGGTTTCCCTCAGTCTCTTCTCTGCCCCACCTCCTTGGCACAGGGCTTGGTGTTGAACTTATATGCACACGTACTATGAGCAAAGCATCCGCCTAGACAGATACAGCAATTACAATGGTTTTTGTTTTGTTTCGTTTTGATTTCACCTCTTTTAATAAAACCTCTGTTTAAAGGTGCTACCTTTTAAGTTGAAATAAAGCAAATACTTTTTTTCTATACAGTAGGACTTTGTTGTTTATCCATTCTATATATAAAAGCTTACATCTGCTAACCCCAACTTCCCACTCCATCCCTCCCCCAACCCCTTACCCCTTACCCCTTGGCAACCACTAGTCTGTTCTCTATGTCCCTTATTCTGTTTCTGTTTCACAGATAGGTTCATTTGTGTCATATTTTAGATTCCAAATATAAGTGCTATATGGTATTTGTCTTTCTCTTTCTGACTTAATTCACTTAGTATGATAATCTCTAGTTGCATCCATGTTGCTGCAAATGGCATTATTCACTTAGTATGATAATCTCTAGTTACATCCATGTTGCTGCAAATGGCATTATTTCATTCTTTTTATGGCTGAGTAGTATTCCATTGTATATATGTACCACATCTTCTTTATCCATTCATCTGCTGATGGACATTTAGGTTGTTTCCATGTCTTGGCTATTGTCAGTAGAGCTGCTATGAACATAGGGGTGCATGTACCTTTTTGAATTATAGTTTTGTCTGGATATATGCTGCAGAGTGGGATTGCTGGATCATATGGTAATTCTATTTTTAGTTTTCTGAGGAACCTCCATACTGTTTTCCACAGTGACTGCACCAACTTACATTCTCACCAACAGTGTAGGAGGGTTCCCTTTTCTCCAAACTCTCTCTAGCATTTGTTAGTTGTAGACTTTATTATTATTATTTTTTTTATTTCTTAAAATTTTATTGGAGTACAGTTGATTTACAATGTTGTGTTAGTTTCAGGTGTACAGCAAAGTGTATCTGTAGACTTTTTAATGATGGCCATTCTGACCAGTGTGAGGTGGTACCTCATTGTAGTTTTGATTTGCTTTTCTCTAATAATTAGCGATGTTGAGCATATTTTCATGTGTATATTGGCCATCTGTATTTCTTCTTTGGAAAAATGTCTGTTTAGGCCTTCTGCCCATTTTTTGATTGGGTTGTTTTTTTGTTGTTGAGTTGTATGAGCTGCTTATATATTTCGCAAATTAAACCCTTGTCAGTCGCATCGTTTGCAAATATTTTCTTCCATTCTGTAGGTTGTCTTTTCGTTTTGCTTATGGTTTCCTTTGCTGTGTAAAAGCTTGTAAGTTTGATTAGGTCCCATTTGTTTATTTTTGTTTTTATTTCTATTGCCTTGGGAGACTGACCTAAGAAAACATTTGTATGATTTATGTCAGAGAATGTTTTGCCTGTGATCGCTTCTAGGAGTTTTATGGTGTCATGTCTTATATTTAAGTCTTTAAGTCATTTTGAGTTTATTTTTGTGTATGGTGAGAGGGTGTGTTCTAATTTCATTGATTTACATGCAGCTGTCCAACTTTCCCAACACCACTTGCTGAAGAGACTGTCTTTTTCCCGTTGTATATTCTTGCGTCCTTTGTCAAAGGTTAATTGACTGTAGGTGTGTGGGTTTGTTTCTGGGCTCTCTATTCTGTTCCATTGATCCATATGTCTGTTTTAAGCAACACACTTCTAAATAAATCTTGGGAAGAAAAAAGAAATCATGAGGGAAATCAGAAAATATTTTGAGCTAAATGAAAGTGAAAACACAACCTATCAATATTTGTGGGATGGAGCTAACACAGTGCTTAGTGGGTAATATGTAGAATTAATCTTTACATTAGAAAAGGAGAAATGAGTAAAATCAATGAAATCAATTTCCACCTTTAGGAAATAGAAAAAGAAGAGAAAATCAAACCCAGAACAAGGAGAGGCAATAACAACTGGACATAGGTGAAATAAAGTTCTGTAACATCTATATCTCCACAGGAAATAATAAACTTCTAAGATTCAAAATATCTATTTTTAAAAATAAGGTAAATTTATTAATATCGCTGAAAAGTTTAATTCCTGTTTTTTTTGGGGGGGGCGGTTTTTGGTCCTTACTAGCTGTGTGACCTAAGGCAACTTGTTCAACTTATTTAATGCTTAGGTTTCTCATTTGTAGGATGAGATAATAAATTTTAAGGTCATAATGATTGAGAAGTAAATGAAATGAATACATGCAAAGATCATAGCACTCTAGAATTAAAACTTAGGAGCACATACTTTTAAAATCCAGCCTCAATAAAATTAAAACGCTAGAGTAAAATGTTTTTAATGACAGAATCTTGAGGTACTGAATTATTTACACAGTTTTTTTTTTTTTTTGATTGAAGTATAGTTAATTTACAATGTTGTGTTAGTTTCTGGTGTACAGCAAAGTGATTCAGTTTTATATATGTATATATTCTTTTTCATTATAGTTTATTATAAGATATTGAATATAGTTCCCTGTGCTATACAGTAGGACCTTGTTGTTTTGCACAGGGTTTTGAAAAAATAATTTACTAAGAAAATACGCTAAGGTTAGTGTATTTTGGATGAATTCTCTAGTTAAGGACAATTTAAAATGTGAATTTAAAAATCTGCTTTAATATATTGAAACGCTAAAAATTTACTAAGCAGGATATGGTTGAGGGAGAAAAAGGGCCCAAGGAGGTAAGCCTTGTGTAGTAAGCACAATAATAACCCTCCAAAAATGCCCATGTCCTAATCCCTAGAACCTATGAATATGTTACTTTATATGGTGGAAGCCCTTTGCAGAATGAACTAATTTAAGTGTTTTGAGATGAAGAAATTATCCTGACTTATTTGGTCAGTCCTATTGTAATCACAAGGGTTCTTATAAAAGGGATGCAGGAGGGTCAGAGTCACAGAAAGCAATTTAGTGATGGAAGCAGAGGCTGGGGCATTACAGGGTCATGGACCAAGAAATGTAGGTAACCTCTAAAAACTGGAAAGATAAGGAAGCAAATCCTCCCCTAGATTCTCCAGGAGGGATGCAGCTCTGCCAACACCTTGATTTTAGGACTTTTGATGTCCATAATTTTAAAGTAATAAATGTGTATATTTTAGATACTAAGTTGATCATAATTTTTTAGGGCTGCAATGGGAAATTAATACAGATTTTGGTACCTGGAAGAGGGGTGCTGCTGTAACAAATACCTAACACTGTAGAAGTGGCTTTGGAATTGTGTGATGGAAGAGTTGAGGCTGGCAGAATTTTGAGAAACATGGTAGAAAGAGCTTAGATTGCTTTGAACAGATGTTAGTAGAAATATAAGTATTAAAGAATCTTCTGACAAGGGCTCAGAAGGAAGTGAGAAGCATGGTAGAAAAAACCTGTATCATCTTAGAGAATACCTAAATCATGATAAACTGACTGTTGGTAGAACTATGGGCAGTAAAGCACTGCTAGTGAGGGATCAGAAGAGAAGTGGAACGTGGTATTGGGAACTATAGGAAAGCAAGTCCTTGTAATAGACTGGCAGAAAGCTTAGCTGAATTGTGTCCTACTCAGTTATGTGGAAAGTAGAATTTGTAAGAGATGTTCTTGGATATTTGGATGAAGAGATTTACAAGCAAAGTGTTGAAGGTACACTCCGGTTTCTTCTTGCTGCTTATAGTAAAATGTGAGAGGAAAAAGATAAATTGAGGGAAGAACTATTAAGCTAAAGGAACCAGGACTTATGATTTAAGAAATATCCAGCCTTGAATATCCAGATTGAAAAAGACACTAAAAGTAGGAGATTCACTGTTTGGAAAGCATGCTCTGTAGAGAAAGCCACGGTTGTGGCTGCTTAGATCTTCTGCTTAGAAGGATCTGAGTATTTAGAGGACACAGAGGACTCTTCTAAGAGAGTAGGTATGTGACTCATGGGTCCCTTCAGCCATCTCAGCAGAAGCGAAAAATAGAGATGGGATAATTTAGGAAAGACCTGTGGAGGAGCCTCTTGTGTGAAGTGAATCCCTGTATCAGACGTGGGAGCCCCACCACAATGGTTCTTAAGAAGTTTACATCCACAAGAACAATGCCAGCCTGGACTAAAAGGGACAGAGAGAAAGAATTGAAAGAAGGCTGTGGATGCCAGATCCTATAAGTAGGAAACAGGCTGATGAAACTACTGGGCTGGAAGCACATACTACCCTTTATGAAAAAGGAAGGTTGACTCCCAAGGTGGAGCCTTGTGCACGCCCCCCCCCCCACCCCCCCGAAGGTGAAGCTGGATTATGAGCCACATAGGATTATTCTCAGAGCTTGAGATCTTATTGAAGTTGCCTGACAGGATTTTGAAATTCCTTGGGATGGCTGACTCCTTTTTTCCTTCTATTGTCCCCCTTTTTGAATGGGGATGTCTATGTTTGGTGTCCTCTGATTGTCCCACCATTGTATTTGGGGAGCTGATAAATTGTTTTCAAGTTTTACAGGTCCACAGGCAGAGAGGAACTTTGCCCCAGATGGAGCATATCCAGAGTCTCATTCATACCTGATTTATATGATTTAAATGATGCAGTTTGGGACTTTTGAGTTGATGAGATTTAGATGAGATTTCACACTTTGAGTTGCTACCATAATTGACTGAGACTTTTGAAGATGTTGGAATGGGGTGAATGCATTTTAAATGTGGGATGGGTGTGAATCTTTGGGGACCACAGGGCTGACTGTGGTAGAAACAATAATGTGTCCTCAAAGATGCTCAAGTCCTAATCCCTGGTACCTGTGAATATGTTAACATGGTAAAAGAGACTTTACAGATGAGATTAAGGATCTTGGTGTAGAGATATTATCTTGGATTATTCAGATGGGCCCAGTATAATCACAAGGATTCTTAAGAGGGACAGAGGGGTGTCAGAGTCAGAGAAAGCAATGTGACAACAGAAGCAGAGGGAGTGACAACAGAAGCAGAGGGAGTGACAACAGAAGCAGAGGGAGAGAAAGCAGTGTGATGATGGAAGCAGAGGTTGGAGTGACGCAAGGCCACAAGCCAAGGACAGGGACAGCCTTTAGAAGCTGGTTAAGGCAAGGAAGCACAGCCCTGCTAACATACAATTCCAGGAGTCCTTGTATCAATTGCTTGCCAGCTATATTAATTAATCCTCAAATTCCGTTGAATCCAACTGAATAATAAAGGACAGCCTCTTTATTCTTTGCCCTTTTCTTTTTGTTCTTATACTTTCTGGAATGTAGATGGAGTAATGAATTTACAGTAGTTGTTTTATAACCATGAAGTACCAAATGAGAAAATGTTCAAGAGAATCCCAAAGACTTGGGTACTGACATAGTTGAGCCACTGAATCAGTACTTACATAGTTTATTTCTGGACTTACTGCTTTATGAGACAAATAAAAGTTTATTTTTAAAGGCAGTGTTGGATTTGTTGCTATTTGTGGCTGGATGGATACACTTGTACCTGATATTCTTATAAAACAAACTGAAAAGTCAAAGACAATAATTATGCTGAGAGAAAACACAGTAAAAGTGAAATTTCCTTCATTAAATGATAACAGTCAAATGTCATATAATATCAGTAGCACATGTGTAGAAGAGCACCTATAAACATGTACTAATATCTGTACAAACATGTATAGATATTTTGGTTTATGCTTATTTTAAACTACTGATTTGCAGAATGTGAATCAAC
Source organism: Eschrichtius robustus (assembly GCF_028021215.1). NCBI lineage: Eukaryota > Metazoa > Chordata > Mammalia > Artiodactyla > Eschrichtiidae > Eschrichtius > Eschrichtius robustus. The sequence continues at coordinate 18,442,975 of NC_090827.1, read as the reverse complement.
TCTTGCTTATGTGTGCTACATATATATGTGGGGAAGAATTTGGCAACATTTAGTTTATTTATCTTTGAAAACTCTACCAAAGGGAGAAGTGGTGCTTCTTTGATTTAATTGTATGGGACATGTGGACTTGAAAACTTGCATTGGGATCAGCAATGCGTAGCAGCAACCATATTCGTAACATGGGAGAGTGTTATGTAAATAAAAGAGATTCCACCTGAGTGGCAATCCGTACTATGCTTTGTTCATAGAAAACAGTTGGTAATCAACAGTTAGCTTTTTGATTTTAAATTGGATTTGAAATAAAAAGTGAAAAGTATGAGTGTATTCAAGTTGCAGTCAGTGTACATGTATACTTTACGTGTGGATCATGAAGAAATGAGAAATGGATATAACTGATCACACTGAAGTAAGAATGTTGACAAGGGACAGATGATCATATGAGCTACTGAAATAAAATATAAATTTACTGCCAGTAAAGACCATTATGATTTCATGTGGTCTTTTCAAGTGGCATATGTTAGTAACTTGAGCAGTCTGAACTCATCATTTCCCAGCCAAAATACTGTGCTTTTTAGTGTTGAGGGTATTTTCTCAGAATTTTTAAAGACAATCAAACAGAAATACAAATAGCTTGAGACTGACATGTGGATCTTTTCCTAGCTTAATGTGTTTTTTAGTCTGGAGAAAGAAAGTGATGTTGTATTATTTAGCTAATATATAAACCACACCCAAATGTTGCAGCAGAGCATGAAGAAATAATTTTGAGAACTGAAAACAAAAGTGGATTAGAAATACACTTACTGTTGTCTTCAAAGTTGAAACATCCAACCTTCCAGCTTTTGGCTATAAAACGTTAGAACTTATCATCTATTTGAGTCCTGAAAGTAGTCTTCAGTGAGCCATCTCTCCATAATTTCTGGGCCATTTGTGTTAATATGAAAATCTAGACTTATCTGGCAGCCACTAAACACTTGGTGCCATTTACAGTGATCTATGATTGTGAATTTAAAATTTCCAGTTTAGCAGAAGCCAGCATGAGAGATCAATGGCAAATATAACCTAAATTATAAATTAAGCTATCCACCATTGAGCTGCATAAAGCTACCTTTGTGAAAGACTGCAAATAATATTATCCTGCTCATTGAAATAAAACTTATTTTATTGCTAATTTAAAAAATAATGTTTTTGTTGTCAAGAAAAGTAAGAAACACATTTAAAAAATTACCTAAAATTGATGATATTCATGCACACTGATTACCTATTAAGGAGTGTGTAGGTGCCAAACTTTAAGAAATACTACTATTGAAGCTATAGATAGGGAATCTCCTTCACCTGGAGTATTAAATGTCTTGTTTGTTTCAATGCTCTTAGGTAATTTTTTTAAAATTTATTTATTTTATTAATGTATTACTTTTGGCTGCGGGTCTTCGTTGCTGCACATGGGCTTTCTCTAGTTGCGGCGAGCGGGGGCTAGTCTTTGTTGCGGTGCGCAGGCTTCTCATTGCGGTGGCTTCTCTTGTTGCGGAGCACGGGCTCTAGGCACGTGGGCTTCAGTAGTTGTGGCACACGGGCTCAGTAGCTGTGGCTCGCGGGCTTTAGAGCGCAGGCTTGGTAGTTGTGGTGCACGGCCTTAGTTGCTCCACAGCATGTGGGATCTTCCCAGACCAGGGCTCGAACCCGTGTCCCCTGCACTGGCAGGTGGATTCTTAAACCACTGCACCACCAGGGAAGCCCAATGCTCTTAGGAAATTACAAGTATCTTAATTTAGGGAATCAGAATTTCCCCACTATCTTCTTGACCCTCCATCCATATGAAATTCATATTGATATTCCACCACACAGAGTAAGAGAAAGTTCTTATTCTAGTTCTTTCACTGCTTGTTGACTTGATCTATGACCATATCTTCTCAGGGGGTCTATAAATCTGTCCTGCTGAACCTACTTTCACACTTCATTTTCTGATTGCCACCAACATATCCTCCATACACTTCTTAGAGAAGTATGGACAATACTAATGTATTGTGTTCACTAACTTGTGAATATAACAGGAAGTTAGATCATCTATCTCATAACAATGAGAATTGGGAAGATAAAATCAGTCTTTCATGGTATAGGCAATGCCTTTGATGTGACTCCATGGTCTGGTCACTGCACAATAATCTAGTGAAAGTAAATATGAGTGATTGCTCTTCTTTCCTACACAGCATTTCAGAGATTCCGTCAGACCTAGGTAATCCTAGTTTCAGAACTATCAGTCTGTGTAAAGATCACGTCTTTGCTAACCACTTGTAATTATGATTTCATCATGATGATACTACAAAGAGGCATAGAAAACTCCAACTCATTTATCAAACTTCTTTTGGGCTTTGATTTTGCAGGATCTGGAGGTATATGCAAAAATTTATATAGTGAGATATATTCTAATGCATTTATGCTTAGACTAAGCTATATATAGACTAAGAGCAGAGAATGGAATCTAGTGGCTAGGTGGGCTGAATTTAATCTACAAGTGGATTACGGCTAATTCATAGCTATAAAAAATTGAATTAGTTACCAACATTTGTAACCTGTAGAATTTCATATACAAATCCAGATTTTCAGCTTTCTTTAAAAATGAAAAAGACAAAAATCCCAACCTAACAACAGTCAGTTGGGGCTGATTAAATTCTGCCCCTGGTGGTGAGGGTGAGTGATCTTCAGTGCACCATCTTCCATTCAATACTCATTTGCCTGCCTGGCCCCAGCAGGCATTTGAGTTCTCCATCCTTGTGAGTGTAATACCGATTAATCTTATATGGGTCCTTTAGCTTGATTTAAGATTTATAATCCCTCACATTATTTCATTTGGATGTGTTCAATTGTGTATTATTCATTAAGTATTGTTTCTTTAAAAAGAGGAATTTGGGTTTTTAAGGAGGAGGAAAAATACACTCCTATTAAGTAACTCTATGCAGAAGTTCGTGTTGCATTGCACAGTAATAAATGTTAATGAACTCTGAACATTTACATAGCACTAATTTACCAAAATAAGCATTATAAATCTTGACTGCTACTAGATACTCCACTATATAGGATACAGTAATTACAGGAAAACTGTATAAACTATTTGTATATGTTTCTCTTAGTGACAATTTTTGAACACAGAACTCTTGTAATTCTTGATGATTGTGGTGACATTTTTCAGGATAGCCATATTTACTCATATTTACTCTAGCTTAGAACTTGGTAGTGTAGCTTCAGATTTACTATTTTAAATTTTTGACGCAACTGAATTACTAATATCAGTGTTGACATGAACTGTTATTTCAGCAGCTGTATTAAGGAATCTATGTAGCTTTTATCGGCTTTATTCAATTTCATGTTGGAATGGTTGAAACTGTGTAAAATAACCTTCTACTCCAATGCACAGTCAAACCTAGTAGCTCATATTTGAATTCTGCTTCTCCTGATATACTTGTCTAGATTTACATGGTAAAGCTACTTTTGTTTTCTACTTCTGTTGCTGAAAATATGGTAAACTAACTAGTATATGGTTTGTTCTACAGAGCACTTCTGGTCACTTATTTAATTTTCTCACTTCAATGGTGTATAACCTAAGTGCTGTATCTGAGACCCAGTGATACTTGTAATACTATTATTGATTAACGTAAAGTTTTTCAAATCTTTTTTGTTCACTTTGAGTTTTCCTTACCATGCTTCTCTGATTTAATTCTGTTTAAATTGAACTGGTTCTTAAAAGAATCACATAGAGTGTTTGCTTCCTGAGATCAGAAACAAAGAGGGCATTATGCTTTCTAAATGAACCACAATTTATGTTACAATTATGAAAATGAACACAATAGACACATATTCTTTTCTATACTCCCAAGTCAAAGTTACATATTGCTCTGTCCAATCAGTCATTATGACTGAGTGACTTAAAGAGTTAACTATATCTGGGGCATACTTATTAAATATATTCAATTTTAAATTAAAATTCAATTTTGTTTTACTAAGAAGATAGTACCAATTGTAATCATATAGGAAATGTTTTGTTGATGTAAGCGTACTGAAAATATTTTAAGTTGCAAACCTTCATTTTAAGTTGCTTGTAAATTTGCTTCTCCTTACTATAAGATGATATAATAGAAAAAGGATGCTGGATATCATCTTGTTTATAGAAATTAGAATAAATATATTTTAATTAGCTTTAGAAAATGGTACAGTCATCAGTCTTACTGAAACATTCAATCTAGATGTTAGCTGAAGAATATAGCAAATGCTCTAAAACTTACTAGATTAAGTTGAAAGATTAGAATGATTCATAAATTCATATGGGCCATTAAAAGATTAGTGATATTAAGAATATAATATTAAAATTAATATAATACTGAGATCACATAAATATTACATAATATTCTTAGCTCTTTGTCTCCTTTCTCTACACAGTTTCGCCAGAAACAGCTTTTAGCCTCGTGACTTCAGGTACCACCCGTATATACTGATCACTTCCAAATACACAGATCACTTCCAGTATGTATTTATACCCTGAACTCTCCACTGAGCTCCAGTCTTCCACGAATTACTGTCTATATGACACCTCCATCTTGATGTTTTACAAGAACTACAAAACTAACATTTCAAAATTGAACTTGTCTTTCTTCTAACCCTGCTCTGGCTTCTGTTTTCTCCATCTGACAAGTGCTTACATTCATTGGCCAGGACAGTGTCACAAGGCCACCCCATCTGGCAGATAGTTATGGGAAGGGAGGCTGGAAATTGGGATTGCGCTAGCAACCAATAATATCTGACTCACCTACTTACAAGCCATGTTGCTTTTGGAAATAATTTCTTTGTGTCACAGTTTCCTTGTCTGTGAATTGAAATAATGCTGACAAAGAGTATGTACTCAGTAAATGTTAGCTGTTGTTTTGGTCACCTATTGCTGCTTAGCCAATCACCCTAAAATGTAGTGCCTTAAAACAACAACTATTTGTGATTTCCATGATTGCACTAATACTTACAAATAGGGTTCAATTGCTAAAGACTCAGGGCCCCAAATGACGATGCTTAAATTTACAGTTTATTGCAATAGAAGAATACAAATAGCAACGGCATTAAGGTACTCTTTGTAATCAAAGGCTGCGAGGGTTCCGTAGAGGCCAGGAGTGAGCTCTAATTGTCTTCCCTCCCTAAGGCCATACCAGGACACGCTTTCTGTCTTGGATCAGAAACCACTGACACATGTGTGGACATCTCAGAACGTGGGAGCTCAAAGTGGAGTCTTGTCAGGATTTCTTATACTCTGCTGGTCATATAGGCATATTCTGTTATACAAGCAGCATCAACTGTAGAACCCTCTAGGAGTCTCACTGAGGCTAGGTGCAAACCAGCAATCTCACTGTTATCAATGAACAATGCTAACAATGCTAGCTGATATAAACCACCCTGAAACTCGTGGGAGTTTTATAATTGCAAAGCAAGACTGTTAATCTTGACTGGGGATCAGTGCCTTGTAGATACTTCAGCAGAAGAGCTCACACCAGTTCCAGGCCTGCTGGAATTAACTTTCATAGTACAATGATTCTCTGGGTTTTCTGGACTCAGTTGACAAGTTTTTCTGAGCCGTATGGTATCAGCTGGGATCACTCATCTGGCTGCATTTCAGAATATCCAAGATGGATGCTTTCATTCATATGTGAGACATCTTAGCTGGATTGGCTGTAATGACTGGAAGCTGGCTGGACCTCACTTTCCTTCCAGGTAGCTGGACTTGTGTTGAGGCTTTAGAGCTCTGAGACTGCAAATATAGAACATGTCATGCCTGTTAAAGCCTAGGCTCGGAAATGGTGCTATCTAACTTCCCCTATATTGTCTTTGTCAAAACAAGTCACAGGGCCAGCCCAGGTTCATAGAGGGAAATGGACTCCATCTTCTGGTGGGAGGTAAGGCATGAATATATAGGGATAGAAGGAATTTTTGGTGGCCATCTTTGTAGACAATCTGTCATGACTGTTATTATTCTTGTTGTTATAATTATTGCATTATCATTACTAGAACTACCTTTTAGTCAAAGAAAGCAAGAAAGCATTATCTTGCCTGGACTTCTGAAATAGCCACCTAACAGGTACCTCCACTTCCAATCTTACTCCCTTCTTTTGTCTTCACAGGCAGTCAGATTTATCATCTTAAAATGTTATGTGACAACAAAAGGAGCAATAACCCATTGAATAATGGACAAAAGACTTGAATAGACATTTCTCCAAAGAAGATATACAAATGCCCAATAAACACACAAAAAGATATCCAACACCATTAGTCAGTAGGGAAATGCAAATCAAAATCACTGCAAGATACCACTTCATATCTCCTGGGATTTCTGTAATAAAAAATGGAAAATAAAAAGTGTTTGTGGGGATGGGGAGAAATTGGAACCCTTGTACATTGTTAGTGGGAATGTCAAATGGTGTGGCCTCTATGGAAAACAGTTTGATGATTCCTTGAGAAGCTAAATATAGTATTACCATAGGACCCAGAAATTTTACTTCTAGATGTAAACTCCTCTTCAGAGCCTTTTCACATGCTTTTCACTCTTCCAGGAATGCTGTTCTGACCAATTTTCCCTCTGCAAATGCTTTTCTGTAATAGGAATGCTATTCCATCCATTCTTTCCAGTATAAGCTCCTTCTTGTGTTTAGGTTTCAGTATAAGCAGTCTTTCCTGTCTACCTACCATTGTTACTTTCTAACTTAGCATTTTGTATTCTTCATACAAATTGCACTATTTGCAATTTATAATTATTTATCTGTTAACTGTTATTTGTCTGTCTTTCTCACTGGAATTTTCACTTCATGAGGGCAGAGCTCTGTCTTGTTATACATCCAGGAACCTAGCACATACCTAACACATATCAGGCAATTCAGTTATCTGTGAAAAGAATGAATGGACAACCAAAGGAATTATGTTGTAAAATGTAGAACAGGACATGTTACTATATAATAGGTTAATGAAAATTTAATAGTTTTTCAACCAGTATTCTCATGATCTCTGTAATATTACACTTTGTAGTAATACTCCTTGAAGAATAAAGAGGCCTTAGTTTTATTTACATTCATACTAGTTGTGTTAGAGGTAAATGTCCTAATCTCTAGGATCTTATTTTCCCAGTTGGGCAAACTTGAGTAATGTTGTCTATCTTGCAGGATTTTTTTTTTTAACATCTTTATTGGAGTATAATTGCTTTACAATGGTGTGTTAGTTTCTGCTTTATAACAAAGTGAATCAGCTATACATATACATATATCCACATATCTCTTCCCTCTTGCATCTGCCTCCCTCCCACCCTCCCTATCCCACCCCTCTAGCTGGCCACAAAGCACCGAGCTGATCTCCCTGTGCTATGCGACTGCTCCCCACTAGCTATCTATTTTACATTTGGTAATGTATATATGTCCATATATACACTACCACTCTCTCACTTTGTCCCAGCTTACCCTTCCCCCTCCCCGTGTCCTCAAATGCATTCTCTAGTAGGTCTGCGTCTTTATTCTCATCTTGCCCCTAGGTTCTTCATGACCTTTTTTTTTTTTTTTTTTTTTAAGATTTCATATATATGTGTTAGCATACGGTATTTGTTTTTCTCTTTCTGACTTACTTCACTCTGTACGACAGACTCTAGGTCCATCCACCTCACTACAAATAACTCAATTTCTTTTCTTTTTATGGCTGAGTAATATTCCATTGTATACATGTGCCACATCTTCTTTATCCATTCATCTATCCATTCATCTGTCGATGGACAGATAGGTTGCTTCCATGTCCTGGCTATTGTAAATAGAGCTGCAATGAACATTGTGGTACATGACTCTTTTTGAATTATGGTTTTCTTAGGGTATAAGCCCAGTAGTGGGATTGCTGGGTCCTATGGTAGTTCTATTTGTAGTTTTTTAAGGAACCTCCATACTGTTCTCCATAGTGGCTGTATCACTTTACATTACCACCAACAGTGTATGAGGGTTCCCTTTTCTCCACACCCTCTCCAGCATTTATTGTTTGTAGATTTTTTGATGATGGCAATACTGACCGGTGTGAGATGATATCGCAGTGTAGTTTTAATTTGCATTTCTCTAAAGGTTAATGACGTTGAGTATTCGTTCATGTGTTTGTTGGCAATCTGTATATCTTCTTTGGAGAAATGTCTATTTAGGTCTTCTGCCCAGTTTTGGATTAGGTTGTTTGTTTTTTTGATATTGAGCTGCATGAGCTGCTTGTAAATTTTGGAGATTAATCCTTTGTCAGTTGCTTCATTTGCAAATATTTTCTCCCATTCTGAGGGTTGTCTTTTCATCTTGTTTATGGTTTCCTTTGCTGTGCAAAAGCTTTTAAGTTTCATTAGGTCCCATTTATTTATTTTTGTTTTTATTTCCATTGCTCTAGGAGCTGGGTCAAAAAGGATATTGCTGTGATTTATGTCATGGAGTGTTCTGCCTATGTTTTCCTCTAAGAGTTTTATAGTGCCTGGCCTTACAATTAGGTCTTTAATCCATTTTGAGTTTACTTTTGTGTATGGTGTTAGGGAATGCTCTAATTTCATTCTTTTGCATGTAGCTGTCCAGTTTTCCCAGCACCACTTATTGAAGAGAGTCTTTTCTCCATTGTATATCCTTGCCTCCTTTATCAAAGATAAGGTGACCATATGTGCATGGGTTTATCTCTGGGCTTTCTATCCTGTTCCATTGATCTCTATTTCTTTTTCTGTGCCAGTACCATACTGTCTTGATTACTGTAGATTTGTAGTATAGTCTTCAGTCCGGTAGCCTGATTCCTCCAGGTCCGTTTTTCTTTCTCAAGATTGCTTTGGCTCTTCAGGGTCTTTTGTGTTTCCATACAAATTGTGAAATTTTTTGTTCTAGTTCTGTGAAAAATGCCAGTGGTAGTCTGATAGGGATTGCATTGAATCTGTAGATTGCCTTGGGTAGTAGAGTCATTTTCACAATGTTGATTCTTCCAATCCAAGAACATGGTATGCATCTCCATCTATTTGTATCATCTTTAATTTCTTTCATCAGTGTCTTATAATTTTCTGCATACAGGTCTTTTGTCTCCTTAGGTAGGTTTATTCCTAGGTATTTTATTCTTTTTGTTGCAATGGTAAATGGGAGTGTTTTCTTCATTTCACTTTCAGATTTTTCATCATTAGTGTATAGGAATGCAAGAGATTTCTGTGCATTACTTTTGTATCCTGCTACTTTACCAAATTCATTGATTAGCTCTAGTAGTTTTCTGGTAGCATCTTTAGGATTTTCTATGTATAGTATCATGTCATCTGCAGTGACAGCTTTACTTCTTCTTTTCCGATTTGGATTCCTTTTATTTCTGTTTCTTCTCTGATTGCTGTGGCTAAAACTTCCAAAACTATGTTGAATAATAGTGGGCAACCTTGTCTTGTTCCTGATCTTAGTGGAAATGGTTTCCGTTTTTCACCATTGAGGATGATGTTGGCTGTGGGTTTGTCCTATATGGCCTTTATTATATTGAGGAAAGTTCCCTCTATGCCTACTTTCTGGAGGGTTTTTATCATAAATGGGTGTTGAATTTTGTCGAATGCTTTCTCTGCATCTATTGAGATGATCATATGATTTTTCTCCTTCAGTTTGTTAATATGGTGTATCACATTGATTGATTTGCGTATATTGAAGAATCCTTGCATTCCTGGGATAAACCCCACTTGATCATGGTGTATGATCCTTTTAATGTGCTGTTGGATTCTGTTTGCTAGTATTTTGTTGAGGATTTTTGCATCTATGTTCATCAGTGATATTGGTCTGTAGTTTTCTTTTTTTGTGACATCTTTGTCTGGTTTTGGTATCAGAGTGATGGTGGCCTCGTAGAATGAGTTTGGGAGTGTTCCCGCCTCTGCTGTATTTTGGAAGGGTTTGAGAAGGATAGGTGTTAGCTCTTCTCTAAATGTTTGATAGAATTCACCTGTGAAGCCATCTGGTCCTGGGCTTTTGTCTGTTGGAAGATTTTTAATCACAGTTTCAACTTCAGTGCTTGTGATTGGTCTGTTCATATTTTCTGTTTCTTCCTGGTTCAGTCTTGGAAGGTTGTGCATTTCTAAGAATTTGTCCATTTCTTCCAGGTTGTCCATTTTATTGGCATATAGTTGCTTGTAGTAATCTCTTATGATCCTTTGTATTTCTGCATTGTCAGTTGTTACTTCTCCTTTTTCATTTGTAATTCTGTTGATTTGAGTCTTCTCCCTTTTTTTCTTGATGAGTCTGGCTAATGGTTTATCAATTTTTTTTATCTTCTTAAAGAACCAGCTTTTAGTTTTATTGATCTTTGCTATCATTTCCTTCATTTCTTTTTCATTTATTTGTGATCTGATCTTTATGATTTCTTTCCTTCTGCTGACTTTGGGGTGTTTTTGTTGTTCTTTCTCTAATTTTTAGGTGTAAGGTTAGGTTGCTTATTTGAGATGTTTCCTGTTTCTTAAGGTAGGATTGTATTGCTATAAACTTCCCTCTTAGGACTGCTTTTGCTGCATCCCATAGCTTTTGGGTCATCGTGTTTTCATTGTCATTTGTTCCTAGGTATTTTTTGATTTCCTCTTTGATTTCTTCAGTGATCTCTTGGTTATTAAGTAGTGTATTGTTTAGCCTCCATGTGTTTGTATTTTTTACAGATTTTTTCCTGTAATTCATTTCTAATCTCATAGAGTTGTGGTCAGAAAAGATACTTGATACAATTTCAATTTTCTTAAATTTACCAAGGCTTGATTTGTGACCCAAGATATGATCTATCCTGGAGAATGTTCCATGGGCACTTGAGAAGAAAGTGTATTCTGTTGTTTGGGATGGAATAGCCTATAAATATCAATTATGTCCATCTTGTTTAATGTATCATTTAAAGCTTGTGTTTCCTTATTTATTTTCATTTAGGATGATCTGTCCATTGGTGAAAGTGGGTGTTAAGGTCCCCTACTATGATTGTGTTACTGTTGATTTACCCTTTTATGGCTGTTAGTATTTGCCTTATGTATTGAGGTGCTCCTGTGTTGGGTGCATAAATATTTACAATTGTTATAGCTTCCTCTTGGATCGATCCCTTGATCATTATGTAGTGTCCTTCTTTGTCTCTTGTAATAGTCTTTGTTTTAAAGTCTATTTTGTCTGATATGAGAATTGCTACTCCAGCTTTCTTTTGATTTCCATTTGCAAGGAATATCTTTTTCCATCCCCTCACTTTCAGTCTGTATGTGTCCCTAGGTCTGAAGTGGGTCTCTTGTAGACAGCATATATACAGGTCTTGTTTTTGTATTCATTCAGCCAGTCTATGTCTTTTGGTTGGAGCATTTAATCCATTTACATTTAAGTTAATTATCGATATGTATGTTCCTATTACCATTTTCCTAATTGTTTTGGGTTTGTTATTGAAGGTCTTTTCCTTCTCTTGTGTTCCCTACCTAGAGAAGTTCCTTTAGCATTTGTTGTAAAGCTGGTTTGGTGGTGCTGAATTCTCTTAACTTTTGCTTGTCTGTAAAGGTTTTAATAACTCCTTCAAATCTGAATGAGATCCTTGCTGGGTAGAGTAATCTTGCTTGTAGGTTTTTCACTTTCATCTCTTTAAATATGTCCTGCCACTCCCTTCTGACTTACAGAGTTTCTGCTGACAGATCAGCTGTTAACCTTATGGGGATACTCTTGCATGTTATTTGTTGTTTCTCCCTTGCTGATTTTAATACTTTTTCTTTGTATTTAATTTTTTATAGTTTGATTAATATGTGTCTTGGCATGTTTCTCCTTGGATTCATCCTATATGGGAATCTCTGTGCTTCCTGGACTTGATTAAATCTTTCCTTTCCCATATTAGGGAAGTTTTCAACTATAATCTCTTCAAATATTTTCTCAGTCCCTTTCTTTCTCTCTTCTTCTCTGGGACCCCTATAATTTGAATGTTGGTGCATTTAATATTGCCCCAAAGGTCTCTGAGACTGTCCTCAATTCTTTTCATTCTTTTTTCTTTATTCTGCTCTGCAGTAGTTATTTCCACTATTTTATCTTCCAGGTCACTTATCCGTTCTTCTGCCTCCGTTATTCTATTGATCCCTTCTAGATAATTTTTAATTTCATTTATTGTATTGTTCATGATTGCTTTTTTGCTCTTTAGTTCTTCTAGGTCCTTGTTAAACGTTTCCTCTATTTTCTCCATTCTATTTCCGAGATTTTGGATCATCTTTACTATCATTTTTCTGATTTCTTTTTCAGGTAGACTGCCTGTTTCCTCTTCATTTGTTACGCCTGGTGGGTTTTTACCTTGCTCCTTCATCTGCCGTGTGCTTCTTTGTCTTCTCATTTTGCTTAACTTACTGTGTCTTGGGTCTCCTTTTCGCAGGCTGCAGGTTCGTAGTTCCCATTGTTTTTTGTGTATGTCCCCACTGGCTAAATTTGGTTCAGTGGGTTGTGTAGGCTTCCTGGTGGAGGGGACTGGTGCCTGTGTTCTGGTGGATGAGGCTGGATCTTTTCTTTCTGGTCAGCAGGACCACCTCTGGTGGTGTGTTTTGGGGGTGTCTGTGACCTTATTATGATTTTAAGCAGCCTCTCTGCTAATGGGTGGGGTTGTGTTCCTGTCTTGCTCATTGTTTGGCCTAGGGTCTACAGCACTGTAGCTTGCTGGTCGTTGAGTGGAGGGGGGCTTGGCGTTGAGATGGAGATCTCTGAGAGATTTTCCCCGTTTGATATTATGTGGAGCTGGGAGGTCTCTGGTGGAGCAGTGTCCTGAACTCGGCTCTCCCACCTCAGAGGCACAGCCCTGATGCCTGGCTGGAGCACCAAGAGCCTGTCATCCACATGGCTCAGAATAAGAGGGAGAAAAAAAGAAAGAAAAAGATAAAATAAAATTTAAAAAGTTATTAAAATAAAAAACAAAAAAGAAGTATTAAAAAATTTTTTTTTAGTAATTAAAAAAAAAGAAAGAAAGAAAGAAGAGAACAACCAAACCAAAAAACAAATTCCCCAGTGATATCAAGTGCTGAAAACTATACTAAAAAAAAAAAAAAAATACGGACAGACAGAACCCGAGGATAAATGGTAAAGGCAAAGCTATACAGACAAAATCGCACACAGAAGCATATGCATACACACTCACAAAAAGAGAAAAAGGGAAAAAAAAATACATATCGTTTCTCCCAAAGTCCACCTCCTCAATTTGTGATGATTCATTTTCTGTTCAGGGATTCCACAGATGCAGGTACATCAAGTTGATTGTGGGGATTTAATCCGCTGCTCCTGAGGCTGGAGGGAGATATTTCCCTTTCTCTTCTTCGTTCACACAGCTCCTGGTATTCAGCTTTGGATTGGCCCTGCCTCTGAGTGTAGCTCACCTGAGGGTGTCTCTTCTTCACTCAGACAGGATGGGGCTAAAGGAGCAGCTGATTCAGGGGCTCTGGCTCACTGAGGCCGGTGGGAGGGAGGGGTACGGATGCGGGGCAAGCCTGCGGCGGCAGAGGCCAGGGTGATGTTGCACCAGCCCGAGGCGCGCCGTGCGTTCTCCCGGGGAAGTTGTCCCTGGATCACGGGACCCTGGCAGTGGCGGGCTGCACAGGCTCCCGGGAGGGGAGTTGTGGAGAGTGACCTGTGCTTGCACACAGGCTTCTTGGTGGTGGCAGCAGCAGCCTTAGCGTCTCATGCCCGTCTCTGGGGTCCGCGCTGATCGCCGCGGCTCGCGCCCGTCTCTGGAGCTCCTTTAAGCAGCGCTCTGAATCCCCTCTCCTCACGCACCAGGAAACAAAGAGTCAAGAAAAAGTCTCTTGCCTCTTCGGCAGCTCCAGACTTTTTCCCGGACTACCTCCCAGCTAGCCGTGGCGCACTAGCCCCCTTCAGGCTGTGTTCACGCCGCCAACCCCAGTCCTCTCCCTGGGATCCGACCGAAGCCCCAGCCTCAGCTCCCAGCCCTGCCTGCCCCGGCGGGGGAGCAGACAAGCCTCTCGGCCTGGTGAGTGCTGGTTGGCACCGATCCTCTGTGCGGGAATCTCTCCGCTTTGCCCTCTGCACCCCTGTTGCTGCGCTCTCTTCTGTGGCTCCGAAGCTTCCCCGCTCTGCCACCCGCAGTCTCCGCCCGCGAAGGGGCTCCTAGTGTGTGGAAACCTTTCCTCCTTCACGGCTCCCTCCCACTGGCGAAGGCCCATCCCTATTCTTTTGTCTCTGTTTTTTCTTTTTTCTTTTGCCCTACCCAGGTACGTGGGGAGTTTCTTGCCTTTTGGGACGTCTGAGGTCTTCTGCCAGCGTTCAGTAGGTGTTGTGTAGGAGTTGTTCCACATGTAGATATATTTCTGATGTATTTGTGGGGAGGAAGGCGATCTCCACGTCTTACTCTTCTGCCATCTTGAAGCTCCTCCCATGTCTTATAGTTTTCTGCATACAGGTCTTTTGTCTCCTTAGGTAGGTTTATTCCTGGGTATTTTATTCTTTTTGTCTCAATGGTAAATGGGAGTGTTTCCTTAATTTCACTTTCAGATTTTTCATCATTAGTGTATAGTATCTTGCAGGATTTTTTAAAGATTAAAGATAACAATGGAGTATTATCAAAGTATAGTGCCTTCCACACAGTGGTGCTCAGTAAATATAGGGAATTAAGGTTTCTTCATTTTATTTGTAAGAAGGATTACAGATAGGGAGAACTAAAAACATTATCTAAGAAATGTTAATTGCAGAAGTGAGTTTTGTAGACTAAGAGAAGCCTCTAAGCAAAAATAAAAACTTTTTGTGATATCTGAATGGATGGTAATAAAAAAATCTTAATTTTCCCCCCTCTTTACACCTTTTCTGCAATGTTATTGCATTATAGCTTGGATATAGGAGGAGGTAGCCTTAGAATTAGGCTACTTAGTTAAAATTGTACTAGAATAACTAGCAACAGTTAAATTAGATGTGAAGCTAAAGCATGTAGAAACAAATGAAAATCTTAAAATTAGACTTCTTTCTGTATCCTACCACATGAAACTCATTTGGTAATCATTATAATATCCTCAGTTTTAATATTTTTTATTTTGAGTTCTGTATTAAAATAATCAGTTTAAGTCCATGGCATAGTGTTAGGTGCTATATGCATGCTATTCCATTATGTGCAAATATCAGTTCTTGAAAAGTATCTTCTGTATTTGAAAGAGATACAGAAAGGACAAAAGTTATGGATGGTATTCATCAGTCATCTTTATAGTCCTATCCATTCAATTAATATTATCAAATTATGATAATATGTGTTAAAAGTGTGGTAAAGCTGATTTTTTCCTTCTTCTCAAATTTTCTACCACCACGACTCTTAGCCTTTGCCGGTATATTTTCTTTATATTTTATAGTTTTTGTAGAAAGAGATAGAAGGGCTTCTAGTTGTACAAGATGTATTGAATCCATGCTTATGTCATAGCTTCCTCCCTCTATTAGTTTGCTAGGACTGTCATAACTAAGTACCACAGACTGAGTGGCATAAAGAAAATAAATTTATTTTCTCAGAGTTCTGGAGGCTAGAGGTCTGAGATTAAGATGTTGGCAGTGACTTTTTTCTGAGGTCTCTCTCCTTGGTTTGTAAATGGCTGTCTTCATCCCATGGTCTTTCCTCTGTGCATGCACACATCTGTGCCCAAATTTCCTCTTTTCATAAAGACACCAGTCACACTAAATTAAGACCCATTCTAAAGACCTCATTTTAAATTAATGACCTCTTTAAAGGCCTTATCTCCAAATTCAGTTACATTCTGAGATACTGGGGTATTGACCATTTATAAGTATGGACTTTAAATGGGTTCTGATTAAAATGTACAAGCGTATAATATTTATTTATATATTTCTATATTTAATACACACATTTAATATACACATAAATTTGAGGCAGTCACAAAAATTTGAACTCTGAATAAAAATTCAGATGAATTAAATAACTGCTGATTTTTTTTAAGATAGAAAAATGGTTTTGTGGTTATGTTAAGAGTCCCTTATGTTTTAGAGATACATCCCGAAGTATTCATTGATGAAATTATATGATAGTTTAGACTTGCCTCTGCATCATTAGAGTGAGAATTGGGGAGGTTGGGAGAATTGGGGAGGCTGTG
This sequence comes from Eschrichtius robustus, assembly GCF_028021215.1. Classification (NCBI taxonomy): domain Eukaryota; kingdom Metazoa; phylum Chordata; class Mammalia; order Artiodactyla; family Eschrichtiidae; genus Eschrichtius; species Eschrichtius robustus. The sequence continues at coordinate 18,426,888 of NC_090827.1, read as the reverse complement.
TTTCTTTATTGTGCATGAGAATCTTCTATGAGGATTAGAAAACACATATGGATGTGAGTTGAGGATTATTGACCTTGGGTGATGTGTATGTGGAAATTTCTTGTACTATTCTCTCCATTATTTTTTTGTTTTTAATTTTTCATAATTAAAAGTAAAGGCAGGAACGAAATGGAGAGCTTAAGTAAAAGCTTATATACAGAATGGGGAGAGCTTTCCAGGCAGCTTTCCCACTCACCTAAATTGTCAGCCAGACTTGAGGAAAGACTGACCTTTGGGGGCCTGATAATACAAAGGCTGAGTTGTGATTCCATCACAACATAATTAAGTACAATAGATTTCAAGTCACATCTGTTCTTTTCTTTTTTTTAAGATTTTTTTTTTTTTGATGTGGACCATTTTAAAAGTCTTTACTGAATTTCTTACAATATTGCTTCTGTTTTTATGTTTTGGTTTTTTGGCTGCAAGGCATATGGGACCTTAGCTCCCTGATCAGGGATCGAACATGGACCCCCTGCGTTGGAAGGCAAAGTCTTAACCACTGGACCACCAGGGAAGTCCCTCAGGTCACATCTATTCTTGTGTGAAATTTTCAATCAGATTTTTTTAGGGACTCACCCTTACGTCTGAATGAAGAGCAAGGGATCACCAGACAGACATTTGAGGAAACCCTCCAATGTGAAACACAAAAACAAACAAACAAAAAGCCAACATCAGTGAAACTCAAAGGAAACAGATAATAGAACAAAATTATAAATAATTAAAATTATAATTAATATCCACAGAAATGTGGAGGATAATGCATGTGTGAATAAAGAAGATTTAGAGAATAAGGAAGATAACTTGAAAATTAAAAATGTGATTACAGAATTTAAATGATAGAATGTGAGCTGAAAGAAATACTTGGCAGCCTGGTGTCACTATTGTCCTTATTGACGTGAAGGGGACTCTGAAACTCTAGGGAAAAATGGCAGTTATGGAACCAGTGGAAAGTGACTGTACCTGGATGAGGCCCAGCAGTGTGAGTTTTAAACTGTTTTAGGGCCTCAGTCCTGACTGCGCATTAGCATTAACCAGGAAGCTTTTAATTCCTGCACACCATCTGATCAAATGAATGATTATACCCTACTTTTTAAAGACAGGCCCATTTTTATTAGCTTGCACATGAAAAAATGCCATAAACAACATGCCTCAATAATCTTTAACTTCTGTTCCCAAGCTAGGATACTTTCAAGATCTGGGCCTTCTACCTTAAGATGGACGTGCTTAGCAAAAAAAGCTGTAGTAGTGACCCCTTTTTGGCTGAGCTGTGTTTCTTTATTGTGTGTGAGAATCTTCTGTGAGGCTTGGTCAAAGTGCAGATTCCTGGGCCCAACAAGGTTCTAATTCACCAGATCTCAGATGAGACACTGGGAGGCCATGTACTTAATAGGTTGGTATCAATGCAGGTGTTTTGTTGATCACAGTGTGGAAAAGCAGGATAAATATTACAGCATTTTCAGCCTGTGCCTAGGGTTTGGTCTTTGTAAAGTCTTTTAAAATCTTCTTTATATTGTCATAAACAGAGACCTGCCTTTCAGTGGTCACTGTCTCACAATCCTATTTTGGAGCTTATTTTTAATTGGCTTATTAAATCCTAAGTCTAACTTTTTAGAAGTAAGGACCTGATTTTACTGCTCTATTTTATTTTAGTGAAACAAAGTTCAGTAATATTAGGAACTTTATGGAAAAACAGAAGAAAAGGAATAGGAAGTGTTCACTGAAGGGGTCAAGATTTCATTTCGTCTTTTATGCAAAATAGTTCTCAAGACTAAGTATATTCACTTATCTCATTATTCACACTTAGTCTTTTCCCTATGCTCCATAGTAATGACCACTTAGACAGCTGTTGAAAACAGTAGGAAAGTAGTCCCTGTTTGTCAGTAGCTAATAATTTTTTATCATGCCTTCCTATACAGAGAGAAGATAGATATAGCATATCTGAAAAGTTCAAGAAAACAGATTACCGTCATATATTTGAATATTTATCCATATTTCTGTATTTGATACATATTTCATAGGTTTATATAAACACAGAATTATGCAGAAGTTTCTTTTCTTCTAAGTGTAACTATCTACAAGTTCATAGGTAAAAAACAATCTTACATGCATGACCAAAGTGAATCTTTTCTATCAGCTATCAAATAATTGCGTAAATTTGTTCATTTGAGACAACATAACATGGACTTTGCATAAATTTTTAGAATATAATTTATTTATAAGAAGAGGTATTTCTCTATAAGAATTTCTCCTAAAGAATTGTTCAAATTATTATTATTTTTTATTATAATGATAGGTATTTTACTATAATTAGAAATGGGTAATGCTCTTATTTGGGGGCACATTAGTTCCCAGAGGAACGTATCTCTAAAATCGTTATATGGTCAGTGAAAATGCAATGCATGCATTCATCCATTTTTCTAACAAGTATTTACTGAGCGCCTACTATGCCCCAGCTACTCTTCTATACTCTAAAGATACGGCAGCCAACAAAACAAAACAAAACAAAACAACAACTGCCCTCTTGGAGCTTATAACATAGCAGGAAATCATATTTTGGATAGTAAAAAAACAATAAGGTTGAAAAATAGGTAGGAGAGGGGACAGGAATTGTTTGGAGGAGGCAACGAAACTTTATGTTGGGTTGCCTGGAAATGACTCATTGAGAAGGTAACGTCGAGTAGTGAACTGACTGAATTGAAAGAGTGAGTCCTGGAGTTATCTAGGAGAACATTCCAAGCAAAGAGAATGTTAAGTGCAAAGGTTTTGAGGTGGATATATGACTGATCTTTTTGGGAAACAGAGTGGATGAGTGGAGAGAGTAGTAGGATAGGTGGTTAGAGTGGTAATAGTGTGTCTGGGGGTGATATTCATTTCATATTAAGGACCTTGGTTTTTTGCCAGAAGTGAGATTGGAAGCCATTGGTTGGGTTCGAGAAGGGGAGTGGTGCAATCTGACCAAGGGTTTTAACTGGATCCATCACTAGTTTCTGTGTTGGAAACAGACTGAAGATGGGCAATGGTGGAAGCAAGGGAGGCAGTTAGCAAGATTTCACAGTAATCTGGGTAAGAGATCGTGGCTTGGATCCGAGTATTTGTGGAGGTGGAGCGACATGGTTGGATTTGCCTATATTGTTACGATATAGGTGATAGGATTTGCTGATAGAATTTCATTATACATCCAAGTTATAAGCCAAGTATTTAATTCATAAATTAAGGAATAATTCTTTCAACTATAGAAAAGTAGGGGAGATATTATATGAAGCAGAAGATTTAAATCTATCTTTTTTATACTATGAAAGGTACTTTATCAAGGTAGTTAAAATATTTGATGATGACTAAATAGTACTTCTATATATATATTTACATTTTATTAGCAAGATAATTAAAACTCAATCCCAATGTTTACTGAATTAATTTTTATCTTTTGTAAAATATCTAGTTAAAAGCTTAATGTCTTACATCTAACATTTGTAGTTAAAATAAAATACATCCTAAAGCTTATTTGTTGGAAACAAAGCAGTCTACTGATTAACAGAAATTTGAAAAGACAGTAAAATATTTTTTAGAAACGAGCTGGTTGGATAAAGTTAAATGGAAGAAATATAGAAACTACTTTTATTCATTGTAGTGTCTAAATCACGTGAAGAACTAGATAATTTTTTTATGAGCTCTATCAGTAGGGGGCAGCAAAGTTTCAAGTAGTGTGTTTTCAGGTTCCTGGGAGGCTTTGCTAAGGAAAATTTCCTTTTTTTTGTTGTTCTTGTTGTTGCTGTTGCTCTTAAGAAGTTTGTTCTGGCTTGCTTTTTAATGAAGTGCTGTGGTAATGTCACTTAAAAGCCCTGTAGCTTTTGTTCAGATATTTAGCCAACTGTTCCCTTAGGCGCTGTAGATGCTTTCTTAATGAGCGTATGTATTTCTTTCTTTCTGTAATTTAGGGAGTACCAGGGCCAGGAAAATATGACATTAAAAGTCAATTTCAGAAGAATGAAAGTATGTCATCAAACGTAAATGATGCATCACCTGCTTTTCTTTCTCAATCCCGGGTAATGTTCTACAGTTATTTCATATTTAGTGTATAATAAGTATAATGCGATGCCAGCAACAAATCCAGTGGTGTTAGGGAGGTTATAAAAAGAGAAGTGGTATTTAAGCAAATTAGGAACAGATGCAGCCTGGGCAAATCATATTGTCAGAAATGTGGGTAAAAGGAAATGACTTAAGATTACAATATTAACAATAATATGCAGAGATGAATATTCAAATTGAAATTATTTATTAAACATTGTCTACTAAGCAAATTTGCTTATGTGGAAGTTCAGTTTAGCTTATAAGAGATTTTAGTCTGGGTTTTAAAATATACTTTACTAATGAATATATGAAGTGTTGACGTGTAATCTATGAGGACATGCATATCTTTTGGAGAAGGTTCTGAAGGCTCTCTGGAGCCTAGCCGTAAATTATATCTAAAACTGACACTGGGGCCTTTATTAGTGATGTGAGAGTCTATTTCACAGTAATCCTGTTCTCCAGGGTCTATATTGAGGGGACTTGAAGGTATCTAAGATATTCCTAAGGCAAGAACATTATAATACTAGCAAACCTTTATAATGTCGCAGTGGCCAGATCAAGTCGTTGTGATATTTTAACCAATTGTACTATGTAAAACTCTGATTATCTTATTTAACTTGGGAAGGTTATTAACCTTCAGATGACTACAGCGGGCTACTTTAGTTTCATTGTACTTAAGAGGCAACTCCTTGGAGACAGATAGATTGCAGGTATATTTTGGAGACACAGTTAACATGACTTTTTAATGGGTTAGATGTTGTGGTGAGAGACTAGGAAGAATCAAGAATGAACAGCAGGTTTCTGCCTTGAGCAACTTGATAGTACTTAAGGTACTACACAGAATGGATGTGAGGGAATGGGATATTGTGTGTGTGCCCTTGATTTTTAAAAATACCATTTTTACAACTAGAACTCTCAGTTTTTATGCTATTCCTGTTCATCTGATATATAGTCCTAATGTGACATTACTTGGCACCAATTATAATATTTTAAATATATTTTCAGAAATGAAAAAGAATATGATATCAATTTTGCTTAAGAGAACCATGAGGAAAAGAATCATGGTTCTGGGGTGAAAGATATGGAGGAGTTAAAACCAATAGGACTGCCTGCTAGGGGTAGTGTTAGTGTTTAGCTGAATATGAATAGATTTATTAATGATTATGATTGAAAAAGCAATGATGAAATTAACAAGGTGGACTTAGAACACAATTTTTGGTTTATAAGATTAAAGACATGTTATGTTATTGGGATACTTATTTTAGTCTTGACTTAAGGAGTTGTCTGGTATTTTATTTAAATGCATTGAATTTTCTTATGTCTTCAACTATTAATTTTTAAAACATAAGATCTCCTATATAATAATGGTTCTCAACTCTTGCTGCATATTAGAATATTTTGGGAAATTTTAATACATTCTGATACCCAGTTGCTTTCTTTCCTGTCTCCCAGAGATTGATTCAGCTGGTCCAGAATAGGACCCAGCAACCAGTACTTTTTTTAACTCCTCAAGTAATTCTGTATGCAGCCAGGGTTGCATACCATTTAAAAACATTGACTCAGCATTTAAATAATGAGATAGTATTTAAGAAGGCTTTGGAAATGTTCCTACATGAAAGGAGGCTAAAAGCAATATCTGAGCCTAGACTAGGTTATGTATTAGAGGGGAAAAATGCATTAGAGGTATATATAATTAGATCAACTGACAGATTTGGAATATGAATGGTACATTAGATAAAAGTCTTATATCATTGATACATTTAAGAAAATACATGTAAGAAAATATCCCTATTTTTAATAAATACACACTAGAGTATTTAGGGATAAAGGGCCACAACACACGTAACTTTCCATTAAATGGTTCTATATATATGCGTGCTGTGTGTGTGTGTGTGTGTGTGTGTGTGTGTGTGTAGAGAGAGACAGAGAGAGGCAGGAATGGACATACAAACAGACAGAAAGACAGAAATAGAGTGGGCAAATGAAAAAAGTGAATGGCATAACATGTTAACAGGTGCATCTGGGTAATCATTGCACAGGTATTTTCTGCATTATTTTTATTCATAAATTTGAATGTTCCAATTTTTAAATTAATTCTAAATAAAAAAGTTAAAAAAATAGATTATTCAACGCTATATTTCATAAGATTTCATAATTTACATATAGATACATGCATATTTAATATCAATCAGTTAAATATTATAAATTTATAAGTAAGCTTATTATAAGTTTATAAAATAATAACTTTAATATTATAAGTTAAAGTGGATTTATATACCACTTGAATCTAAGATTTTTTTCTTAAGGTAGCTAATGGTATTGTTGAGTTAATTGAATATATATGTTGAGGAACTTTGTCAATTTGTGTAATTTTATTACATAGAAGAAACCATGTTACATCATGTAGTTTTTCTTTATTATTTTAACTTGCAGAATATTTTACATGTGAAGATTGTCCACACACTATCATCTGAATCTCATATTGAGATGATTTCCTTTGAAAAGTCTTTCTGGCTTAGTGAAGTACATAATGCATTACTGTATTAATATATAGATGATTTTTCTAAAAGTATATATTTTATGTTTTGATAGATATAAGATCTTAACTCATCTACATTTTCTTCACTCCATTAAGAAATAAACTCCAGATGTTATATTACTAAGAAAGCAGCTTTTAACTCACAAAATATCAAAACGTACCATAGTTTCTCACTGGCATATTTTCTTATTCTTCACTAGAGGTTTGTCCCTATGAAATCAATCACCCCAGCTCCTGGTGCATATAATGAATCTCGAACTGCTTTCAAGCCCTTGAAGAAAACACCAGGACTGAAAAATACCTCATTTGGTCAAAGTGCTGCTCGATTCACACAAGACTCTAGGACAGAGAAAATGCCAGGTTAGCCATGAATTCATATGTATCTACTCTTTAGCTTTATGCAACTTAATATTCTTAAAATGGATGCACCAGAAAGTACAATTTTCTGTTCTATGGGTGGTGTTGTCATTTTAAGTCAACATTTTTTTAAGCATTGGCTCTACACTAAACACAGATAGATAAAATAATGTACAGTTTTAGTAAGATTTTAATTTAACTTGTCACATCTCTTAGTTGTAATTTTCTATTGTTTTCCTTTTTTCAATAAATTTCCTAATTTTCCCTTGGTGGGTGAACATATATGTTAATTTTGTGGTCACTGCCAGTAATATAACTTATGATATTCAGTTTTGTTAAAATTTTATTTTGGGGATGTCCAATCACATGTTCTAGTATTCTCAGTGGGTATTCTAGTATACAGTGGGTAATCTAAAACTATAACACAAAAATAACATATAATGACTAACAGATAGGTTGTTTGCTGATGTATAACAAACTCAGTGGCTTAAAAAAACAGACTTTTTCTATCATATCCCATTAATCTGTGGGACTGCTACAAGGCAGAGTTCAGATGGGACTGTTATTCAGAGTGCATGCATAGCTCAAGCATTGCTGCCCCAGGGTAGTTGGTCTTTTCACATGGTAGCTCAGGGCTCCATGAGACCTGGCAGGAAGCTGCAAGGCTTCTTATGACCTACCCTCAGAAATTCCAGGACTTCACTTTCTGTTAGTCAATCAAGTGGCACAGGGTAGCCTATATTGAAAAGAAGGACATGAAACTTCATCTTTCAATGACAGGGGTAGCAAGGAACTTGTGGCCATCTTTAATCTGCTATAGATTACCCTCTGGCTACAAAATATTTTCGTTTTTCCTACATGCCTTCTCAAGGCCTCCAAAGTCTCAGGCAAGTATGGTCTAATCTTAAAGACCAGGATCTTGTTATCTAAGTCAGGTGTAGGTGCAGGTGGGGATTCTTGGGTGTGGTACTTCAGATCATCTTGTATATCTCTCTTCGCTATCAGAAGAGCTGTGAACTACAGATACAAGTTATCTCCTCCATATATTCAACACATAGTGGTGGGAGAGAGATAGGATAATAATACTAGAAACTCCTATTCAAAAAAGAGAGAAAACTGGAGGCCCACAGTATTACCAAATCAAACTTGGGTCCACTTGCCCGTGTGCAGTAAAAGCCAATCTACTGACACGGGGTTGTGGTGAAGGAAAGTGAAACATTTACTGCAGGGCACCAAGCAAGGAGTCCGGGTACCTAGTGCTCAAAAGGCCCAAACTCCCCAGTGGCTTTCAGGGAAAGGTTTTTAAAGACAGGGTGAGGGAGGGGAATTGTGGGGTGCGTGATCAGCTCATGGACATTCTTCTGATGGGTTAGTTGTGAGGTAATCGGGAGTCAACATCATCAACCTTCTGTTTCCAACCGATCTGGGGTCTACCTGTTTGTGGGCAGCATACAGTTAACTTCTTCCGCCTGGTGGAGGTTTCAGTATCTGCAAAACAGCTCAAAGGACATGGCTCAGAATGTTATCTATAGCCTTTGAGGAGGAACTAAAAGTGCTTGACTTTGTTTAATGGCTAAAGTATTATTATTTTGTCTTGCTTGACTGTTTTCCTTTCTTTCTGCATTTTCTCCCTTCTCTGATTAAATTTATTCTTTGGAACTTGGGAAAGGCCTAGGAGGCTAGTTTTCTACAGATAAGAGACAGGCAGAGGGCATTGGGTGAGGGTATCTGTCCTGAGAAGGCCCCATGGGGTCCTGCTCAGTGACAATAGAAGTCACAGGCCTATAGCAATTCTGAAGTTCAAGCAGGCACATGTTGCCATTTTCTTAGTTAGGGCTCAGTTGGGCTTCCTGGGAGTAAGATTTCCTGGGGTGCTTTGTTTTACCTTTTAGGCTCTTGGTTTCATCCTTTGAAACATCCTTCCTTGTCTATAAGAAATAGGCTGTGCTTTCAACTTTCTCAGCCTGCTTCCTGCCCAGGGAGATCCGGGGTCTATGAGCCACTTTTCATTTTGTACTGTTGTTGTTTGTTTCATTCCAAGTTGGTTCATTCCTTATTAAAACTTTGTAGGTTTATTATTGTATTAATTTATAATCAAATACACTGGACAAAAGCCAAGCTCACATGTACTTCTTAGAAAAACCTTTGTCTCCTTTGGGTCACCTTTAGTGTTGCTGTGTTTCCGTACTCTTAGATTCTTAGGAGCACTATTGTTTTAGCTTAGAGGGTCTATGACATATGGCCTTAAAATTCCTAGATGTTCTTTTCTTTAACTGAGAGATTCTATGAGATACCATCTTAAATCTTTTTGAGGTCTTAACAAAGGTCTTACAGCTAAACCCTAGATTTGGTCTCAGGGCGTTTCTTGCTTTGAGAGCTTTTTGCTGTGTGGAGAGACTGGGGATGAAAAACAATTTTACTTTCAAACTCAGAAAATATTGGTTTTGTTTTATTTCCTATAAATTCTGCTTGAAAACTGAGCAGTTTTAGCTTATCTCTTTCTAACTATACCTTCTCACACACAGCTAAAAGCAACTAGTTGGCACTTTTGATATTTAGCCTTGAAATTTCCTTAGCTAGAATCCACTATTTTATTAGGTGTTTTCTTCACTATCCCAAGTATTAGTTTTGCCAAAATTTCTGCCATTACAGAATACAAATTATCTTTTCTCCAACCTCCATAACATTTTTATCACTCTCTTTAAGCCATTACCAACTGTATCCTCAAGGCCATTTCTCTAAGTCTTGAGTTGTTTCAGCTTCTGGCCCATTGCCTGATCCCAAACCATTGCTCCAAGTTTTGACGCAGTAATTTTTCCTTATAGTAATGCTGTACTCATGGTATAAAATTATTTACTATTTATGCCATTGAGAGGTTGAGTATTATTCTTCTACATCTTCAATCTTGGCTAGTCTGGTGGCTTTCTTCTCCAATAGCATGCAGTGGAAGTGATATTCTAGCACTTCTCAGGCAAAGTCATAAGCTTAACAGCATATACCTGGGCCTATAGAAACAATTGATTTTGGAGACCTGAGCTTCTAGATAGAAATCTGACTAGTCTAAGACTGCCATTCTGGAGAGGTCTTATATAGGTGCTAGGCACTACCCTAGATGAGCCTAACTCAGTAGTGTTTATCATGAATCTGAAATACAAATTATTTCAAAATATCGATTTATTGAGTGACCCAACTGCCTTAAGTTTGGGCCTTGTTTTCAATTTGATGGTCTAATGTATCACAAATAAAGTTTTATAAATTCCCCAAAGGTTATTTTATTTTTAAAGGATAAAGTTTAATTATGATGACCTCTAAAATCTAATCCTGATCTTACATATTTTAAGAATCAGTGAGAATGGCCTTCGTGTGTTTTCTTTTTCCCATGTAGATATTAGTGTACAGTAATGACTTAGACTCACAAATCAGTCATAGAACAGATTCAACCACCTAATATATGGCTCAGAGCTGTGGCAGGTTACTGTTCGAAGGCATCCTAAACTGTCTAACTCTGGGGTTCCTGGGCATTTCTACACTTAATAACTGGAAAATGAACATAAAAATCCTCTAATGTAAGTGAATTATAATGATCAGGGTGGCTTTTCAAATCAGAACGTAACAAGGTAGTACCTGAAATGCAAACACCTGGAGGTCCCTATATTTAAGTACTTAAGCTCACTTGTCACATGTTATGTTGTCCTCTCACTCCAGAAGAGAGGCAAATCTAAGATATTTGTATTTTAAGTCCCTTAAATGGTGGCCCAAATAGTTTTCATTATGCTCTCTATTTATATTTTTCCCAAGCATTATCAGTGGAGGAATGTTGGAAGACGTCAGAAGTAAGATGTATTGGCATTTAGGTTTTCTGAGGGTTGTCATGACAGACTTTTGGGGAATAGACTTTAGAACTAGAATATTTGAAAAACTGGGAAGAGTTTGTGGGCAGCTTCTTTGAGAAAAAATCTTACACGTATCAGGAGTACAGAGGATTTGACTGCGTAGAATGACTTGATCACTTTTAAACCAGAAGGAACCTAAAGTATCATCTAGCCTCATGCCCATTTGTTTGTTTCCTGCCTACAATGAGAAAGGAGATTGCACCAGAATGTAAATCCACACAATGCTTCCTTCATGGAGAAAGACTAGTTATAAAACGTTTAGGGAGTCAATTTACATTTAGTTGTAAGCTCCTTTTATTGTAGATTGTTCTTGGACGGGCAGCAGTTCACAGATCACATTTTGAGTAGCACTGATCTAGTCAATTCCTATTATCTTCAGGCAGGAACTTGAAGCCCAGAAAAACAAATGAGATTTAAGTGATGGTTCATACCTATTTAGTTGCAGATCTAATTTAGTAGATTCCAGATAACATGAGTACAACCAAATCAGGTGTTCTTTCAAGTATTTGGTATTGCATTTTATGAATATTGCTGCTCACTGGAACTGATTTCTTGAAAATACTGAATTATAAAACATATACAAATATTTGTTTCAAATATTTGAATGTCTTGATAAAAACTTTTATCAATGGCAAAGAAAGTTGTTTGTATTATTTTGAATGAAAAAAAAGAAATGTTATTCACTCAGATTGTCACTGTAGAAAATATTCCTGGTTATAAATGTACACTAAAGGGTAAAAGGCAAAAATTAAAATAACTAAATACTATGATAGGAAGATTGGGTGATAGGTGATTTTTTTCTGTTCCAAATTGATTTTTAATGTTGTTACATCAAGATTTCAATACTTTTTGGCATCAAGAATTTCCCTCCTGCCCTCCTCCCTCCCTCCCTTCCTTCCTTCCTTCCTTCCTTCTTTACTGAGTATAATTTACACAATAAAAATAATTCATTTTAAGTGTACATTTTGATGAGTGTTGGTAAATGTACATAGTCAGGTAATCACCACTATATAATCAAGTTTTAGAACACTTCCATCACTCTTAAAACGTTCTCTTAGGACTTCCCTGGTGGTGCAGTGGTAAAGAATCCACCTGCCAATGCAGGGGACACGGGTTTGAGCCCTGGTCCAGGAAGATCCCACATGCCGCGGAGCAACTAAGCCCTTGCGCCACAACTACTGAGCCTGCGCTCTAGAGCCCATGAGCCACAACTACTGAGCTTGCGTGCCACAACTACTGAAGCCCCCGTGCCTAGAGCCTGTGCTCTGTGCCAAGAGAAGCCACCGCGATGAGAAGCCCATGCACTGCAACGAAGAGTAGCTCCCGCTCACCACAACTAGAGAAAGCCTGCAAGCGGCAGCGAAGACCCAACACAGCCAAAAATAAAAATAAATAAATAAATAAATATATTTAAAAAATAAATAGAATAAAATAAAATGTCATTGCCATACCCAAGGTCATCTAGGTTTCAAAAAAAAAAAAAGTTCCTCACGTCCTTTTGCAGTTAATCTGTACCCCCACTCTTGGCCCTAAGTAACTGTTAGTGTTTCTATGATTTTGCATTTTCTGGAATTTTACATAAATGGAATTACACATTATTTAGGATTTTGTGTTTGTCGTCTTTCACTTAGCATGATGTTTTTGAGGTTCATTCATATTGTTGCATTTATTTTTTCTTTTTATTATTGAGTATTATTCCATTGTTTGGGTGTAGCACATTTTGTTTATCTGTTCACCAGCTAATGGACATTTGGGTTGTTTTTATTTCTCTTGGGGAAATAACTAGGAGTAGGATTTCTGGGTCATATGGTAAGTATATGTTTAACTTTATAAGAATTTGACAAATTGTTTTTCAGAATGGCAAAGGACTTTGCATTCCTGCCAGCAATATATGAGAATTCTTTCTAAAAAATTACTTAATTTATAGTTACTCAGTTTATAAATAAGATATGGTGTATATATACAATGGAATACTACTCAGCCATAAAAAACCATGAAGTTTTGCCATTTGCAGCAATATGGATGGACTTTGAGGGTATTTTGCTAAGTGAAATAAGTCAAACAGAGAAAGACAAATTGTATGATATCACTTATATATGGAATCTACAAAATACAACAAACTAGTGAATAAACAAAAAAGAAGCAGACTCACAGATATAGAGAACAAACTAGTGGTTACCAGTGAGGAGAGGGAAGGCGGGAGGAGCAATACAAGGGCGGGGAAAAGTAAAAGGGTTATTATGGGATTATATGAAATCATTGTGTGTGAAACTTTTGAAAATTGTAAAGCACTATAGAAGTTAAAGAATCTTTCATTCAATAAATAAAGTAAAATAAATAATAAAGTTACTCAGTTTAAAAGAATTAAAAGTGTGCTTATTCTTACATATGATATTCTTCATAATTCTAGGTCCTGGGTTTTATAATATCCAAAACAATACTTTAATTGACAACTTTAGCAATACCTGCTTGAAGAAACAAAAGAAAAGTGCATTTGGTTCTTGTGTTCCTCGGACTCTCTTCCTGGTTCAGAAAGAAGTTTTTCCTACTCCTGGGCCTGCTGGCTATAAGGTAATATGTGGATACCAAAATTATTGATATCTATTACCAAGAATTTAGGGTTTACAGGATTACATGTGATACATATACCTCATTATATAAGCCATACTATTATTATTGAAATTATTTACATATGGTCATTTATGGCATAAGAACAAAAGTTAATTTGGTTCACAACTATGTTTGTAATTTCTTTTTTAAAAGTAGATCTTATTCTTTATCTCTTTGGAGATCTCATATGTAGTTCTTTAAATATTTATCTTCATTTTATGATTGGACCACTATATTCTGAAAGTAAATTTAGGCTTCCTTTAAATTAGGGCTTCTTTAAATGCTCTCTGTAGTTTTATAATTTTTATGTTGATGTCTTACACATCTTTATTAGATTTATTCCTCAGTATTTGATGTTTTTTAATGCTATCAAAATGTTATCTTTTAAATATTTTCATTGTTTAGCTTTCTGTTATTGGTGTAAAGAAATATAATAGTCTTTATTAAAGATTTACTTTACCAATGATTCATACTTCTTGCTAAATTAAATGATTAATCCTACTAATTTATTATTAGTTTTAAAAAAAATTTCCTCAAGTGCTTTTATGCCATCCGTGAATGGCAGTTTCTTTTTTTCTCCATTAGTTTCATCTTTTATATATATATTTTTTGGCTTACTGAATTTGTGCCTCCCAGAACAAGGCTCAAGAATGTTCATAGGAATTAAAAAATATCCAGAACCCAACAAGGTAAAATTCACAGAGTGTAGCATTCAATAAAAAAAAAATTACTAGGTATGCAAAGGAGCAGGAAAGTATCAATAGAAAGAGGCCCAGAAGTTATACAGATGACAAAATTAGTGGAAAGTACATTAAACAGTTATTATAACTATATTCTATATGTTCAAGAAGGTGGAAGAAACATTGAGCATATTAAGTAGAGCAATAGCACAAATAGAAAGGCACAAATTAAAGTTCTAGAGATGGCAAGTATTGATATAATATATGAAAAAATGTACACTAGTTAGCAGCAGATTAGTTAATTCAGACTAAAAAATTAGTTAACCTCAAGACAGTAGTAGAAAATGTTAATATCTCAAATGAAGTACAGTGAGAAAAAAAGACAAAAAAAGAATAAAATATCAGTGAACTATGGGACAGTTTGAGGTGGCTTAAATGTGTAACTGGAATCCTTGAAGGGAAAGAAAGAGTGAGGGTACACAAAAAATAATTTTAAGAAATAAGGCTGAAAATTTCCAAACTTCGATGAGAACTAGAACCACATATCCATGAAGCTCAACAGATCCATAGCACAAAAGACATCAAGGAAACTATGCCAAGGCAAATTATAATCAAATTGAATAAAATGGTAAAAAAGAAAAATAATTCTTAAAAGCAGCCAGAGGAAATATATACATGACATTAAGAGGGATGAAGTTAAAAATGACAGTACCTTTCATGTTGGAAGTGATGCAAGTCAGAAGATAGCAGTGCAACATCTTTAAAGTATTGAAAGAAAACAATTGCCAACCTATAATTCTACTGCAGGCTCAAGTATCTTTCAAAAATGAAAACAGAATGAAAAGCTTTTCTAAAAACTTCCATTTATAAAATGAGTAAGTCTTGGGGATGTAATGTACAGCATGGTGACTATAGTTAATAATACTGTATTGAATATTTGAAAGATGCTAAGAGAGTAAATCTAAAAAGTTCTCATCGCAAGAAAAAAATCTTTGTGGTGATGGGTGTTAACCTGACATTGTGGTAATCATTTTGTGATATGTATAAGTATCGAATCATTATGTTGCATACCTGAAACTAATATAATGTTGTATGTCAATTCTACCTCCGTAAAAAAGAAGACCTTTTCGTATATATAAAAGCTGAAATATTTATCTGCAAAAGACCTACAGTGTAAGAAATGTTAAGGGAAGTCCTCCAGGCAGAGAAAAATGTTACCAGATGGAATCTGGATCTGTATAAAGTAATGCAGAGTATCAGAGATAACCATGTGGGTAAATATAAAAGGGTTTGTTTGATTTCTCATTTCATTGAGAGCCAAACATTTTACATGTATTTGATTTGCTGACAATTTACCTTTACAGAAAGTAGTGGAAGCCAAGAGAGGAACTCCTATTCTGTTATCTTAAAGCTTAGAATTGTCAAAGAAGAGATTCTGGACATTGTTAGACACATACAAGAATGTAGAAAATCCCTATTTCAAAATGATCAGCAGAAAACAAGAAATATTCCTGAGATCAGAGATTATATGAGTAAGCAGGTTACTCATATAGTTATTATAGCCTAACAGGTTGACAGGAAGCCACTCTCATGAGTAAAATTCTGACAATGCAGTTGGCTACACATTAAACCTTTTAGAGTTCAGATTTTAGAAGGACATCTTAATGTTTGTGTATATAATTGTTCATTCTTTCTCATTCCTGAAGAATTTGAGGAAGCTTAAGAGAATGCATATATAGAAAAGTTAAAGTAGCTAACAATTCGGGTGGAAAATATAGAAAGAATAGATAGGTAGATAATCTATAGAGAGAATAGAAACAGATGTTAAACACTGGGGAAGTTTGAACATAGCTGTCAGATCATAAAAGGGCATGTACAAAACATTGGAAATGTGTCCATACTATAGTACACACTTGGGAAGTAATGACTGAATAAATGAATACAAGAGAGAGGCATAGAAGTATAATCTAGGAAGTTTAAAGAAAAGAACAATTTATTATAAAAAATGCTAAAGAAAATTAAAATGACTTTGTATAAGTTTGGTTTGGCAAAAGAATTGCTAAGAAGATACAAGAATCCTGTAGGGGTGGGGTAGATGATATAGGGATAGCAGAGCCACTGAATTACTAAACTGGATTGGACTCTTCTATCACAGAAAATGATTTTCAACCCAGAAAGTGTGGAACACACATGCTTTATAGGAAATTGAACACTAATATACCTATGGTGGTAATGTAAGAGTACCCTAGTACTTAAAAAAATTTTTTTAATGAAATGCTTCACAAATTTGCATGTCATCCTTGCACAGGATGATAATATCTGTATTGTTCCAACTTTAGTATATTTGCTATTAAAGTAAGCACCCTAGTGCTTTAAATTAGTTAAAAACTTTAGCTGTAGCTGAAATACATCTCATTGTAATGAAAGAACAGCTGTGAAATCATTATCAGTAATCTTTTAGTAATGCTGCAGATTTATACGCATATCAGAAAAATGGAAACGAATAAAAGTTTTTCTTATTTAAACAAAAATTATTAAAATTTCACGAAGTGAGATTTTCATAAATTCTTGCAAAATTTTAAATTGTTGTTAGTAAAGTTGCAGGATATAATTAACATTCAAAAATCAGTGGCATTTTTACACACTAACAACAACTGTCCAAAAAAGAAATTAAGGAAACAATCCCATTTACAATAGAATGAAAAATACTTAGTAATAAATTTAACCAAGGAAGAGAAAGGTCTGTACACTTGACAGCTATAAAACATTGATTAAAAAAAAAATTGAAGAAGACACAAATAAATGGCAAGATAGCCCATGTTCATGGATTGGAAAAATTAATATTGTGAAAATGTCCATACTACCCAAATGATATACAGATTCAGTGCAATCTCTATCCAAATTCCAATGGCATTTTTCACAGAAATAGAAAAAAATTCTAAAATTTATATGGAACCATAAAAGATCTCAAATAGCCAAAGCAATCTTGAGCAAAAAGAACAGGAGGCCTCACACTACCTGATTTTAAAATACACTACAAAGCTATAATAATAAAAACAGTTTTGTACTGGCATAAAAACAGACATACAGACCATTGGAACAGAATAGAGAGCCTCAGAAATACATCTATATATTTTCTTCCAAGAACACTCGATGAGGAAAAGACAGTCTCTTCAATAAACTGTGCTGGGAAAACTGGATATCCACATGCAGAAGAATGAAACTGGACTTTTATCACACACCATATAAAAAAATCAAGCCAAGATTAATTAGAGACTTAAATGTAAGACCTGAAACTGTAAAACGATTAGAAGAAAACACGGGGAAAAAGCTTTTTGACGCTTATCTAGACAATAATTTCTTTACATATGACCCCAAAAGCACAACCAACAAAAGCAGAAATAAACAAATTGGATTGCATCAAAATATAATAAAAAGCTTCTGTACAGTAAAGGAAACAGTCAACAGAGTGAATGGGAAAAGAATATTTACAAACCATGCATCTGATAAGGCATTACTATCCAAAATATATAAGAAACTCAAACAGCTCAATAGCAAGAAAACTAATAGTTTGATTTAAAAATGGACAAAGGATGTGAATGGACATTTCTTAAAAGAAGACATACAAATGGCCAACAGGTATATGAGAAAATGCTTGACATCACTAATCACCAGGGAAATGCAAATAAAAATCGCAGTGCCATATCATCTCACATCTGTTAGAATGGGCATTCTCAGACAAGAGATAAGTGTTGGTGAGGATATGGAGAAAAGGAAACCCTTGTGCACTGTTGGTGGGAATGTAAATTGGTACAGCCATTGTGGAAAACAGTATGGAGATTCCTCAAAAAACTAAAAATAGAACTACCATATGATCCAGCAATCTGACTTGTGATTATATATCTAAAGGAAATGAAGTCAGTATATTGAAGAGATATCTGCTGTTCCATGTTCATTGCAGCATTATTCACAATGGCTGACATGTGAATCAGTGCATGTGTCTATAGAAAGATGAATGGATAAAGAAGGTGTGTGTGTGTGTACACACACACACACACGCCACATACACGGGAATACTATTCAGCCTTAAAAAAGAAGGAAATCCTGCCATTTGCAACAACAGGGATGAAGAACATTTTGCTAAATCAAATAATGAAATAAGCAAAATGCAGAAAGACAAATACTGCATGCTCTCATTTATATATGGAATCTAAAAAAATAGAACTCATAGAAGCAGAGTAGAATGATGGTTGTCAAGGGCTGAGGGGTGAAGGAAATGGGGACATGTTGGTCAAAGGATACAAAGTTTCAATGCAGGATGAATAAGTTCTGGTGATCTAATATATAGCGTGGTGACTATAGTTAATAATACCGCATTGTATACTTGAAATTTGCTAAGAGAGTATATCTTAAATGTTTTCACTACACACTTGAGTTAAAACTATCATCAAACTGAGAAAAAATAATGCAAATTTAGCTATATGATCGGAAGTAATATCTCTCTAAAACACGTCATGTCATGGTACTGCCTTTTAATAAGTTCCCTTTGCCTAAAATTCTGTGCCTTCTATCAGGTATAGGAAGAAATTTAAGTCCAAGAACAATGTCCTTTTCATAATCTGTTGTCTACCTAGTTTTCTAAACTCCTATCTTACCATTGCCATAATTTCCCTTCACTCCAAGCTCAAAAATGCCTTTAAGATAACACAAAATTAATGAACACATGCTAACTGCTTTGTTAATAAAAACTTGACTGACAACAATTATTTTTAAAATAAATACAATACCCTTTATGTCTGTCTAGCTCTCTAGCCTCATTTCTCACTGCTGCCATAATTTCCCTTAATTTTTGCTTCTCACTCCCTTACCTTTACCTTCACTTAAAGTTCCTTAAATACAGCATGATACATCATGTCATTGTGCAATTATTCTCATGCATTGGGAGGACAGACTACTCAGCATTCCTTTGTCCCTTTAGGCGATAAGGTTCATTAATGATGCTTCTGCAGGTTCATCTATAGAAACCTTGTTACAGCTTTTACTTCCTCTAAAGAGCCTAGTTGGACTCCCTTCTCAGCTCTCACCAAGGTATAGACCAACCCAGGGTCTGATTTGAGGGCCTCATTAAACCAATCAATGCAAGCTTTTGGCCCTTACTGGGAATTCCTTGTTCTTCAGGAATAATTTCAATCCCTCAGATTTCTGTCATGAATGAGATTCAAAGGGTTACCTGTACATGCAGTTTCAGGGTAGGCCCATGCTGAGGCAGTTAGTGTAGTATGCATGCAAACCAGGATATTTAAGGGCATCAGAGACCTGTTATTTGCTTAAATCTTGGGTGGCTGAACACCACTTGTCCCTCTAAGAAGTTGGAAGATGCCCACTTCTTGGGGGCTGAATAACTAAGTAGCATGCCAGAGTCTTGTGTGTTATTAGAATTAACCAGACAAATTGCTTTACCAACTAAGAATGGCTATGACCACCCCCCATAGAACTGAGGAACATCTATCAGTCTGTCAATCTTGTCCATGCCAGGGCCAAATCAGGTCTCCTGTGCTGAGTCAAATTAAGCAGTGTGTGTAACATTTTTTAAAACATTACATTATTAATTAATATGGAGCCCCCTTTTTCAGTCTCCAAAAATTTCTTCACTGCCCTTTCAGCCTCCATTAACAATTTATCATCCTCAAAGATTTGCTAAAATCTCTCTCATGATATGGGGCAGAATATATGTGTAGTTCTCCTAGAAATTTCCTATTCATTCTTTTTAAAAATTTTTTATTTTATATTGGAATATAGTTGCTTAACAATATTGTGTTAGTTTCAGATGTACAGCAAAGTGATTCAGTTATACATATACATGTATCTGTTCTTTTTCAAATTCTTTTTCCACTTAGGTTGTTACACAGTATTGAGTAGAGTTCCCTGTGCTATACAGTAGGACCTTGCTGGTTATCCATTTTAAATAAAGCAGTGTGTACATTGCTTCCCCAGGAGTGGGATTGCAGGATCATATGGTAGTTCTATGTTTAGTTGTTTAGGGAACCTCCATACTGTTCTCCATAGTGGCTGTACCAATTTACATTCCCACCAACAGTGTAGGAGGGTTCCCTTCTTTCCACACCCTCTCCAGCATTTATTGTTTGTGGATTTTTTGATGATAGCCATTCTGACTGGTGTGAGGTGATATCTCATTGTAGTTTTGATTTGCATTTCTCTAATAATTAGCGATGTTGAACATCATTTCATGTGCCTCTTGGCCATCTGTATGTCTTCTTTGGAGAAATGTCTATTTAGGTCTTCTGCCCATTTTTTGATTGGGTCATTTGTTCTCATGATGTTAAGCCTCATGAGCTGTTTGTAAATTTTGGAGACTAATACCTTGTCAGTCACATCTCTGGCAAATATTTTCTCCCATTCTGTGGGTTGTCTTTTCATTTTGTTTATGGTTTCCTTTGCTGTGCAAAAGCTTTTGAGTTTTATTAGGTCCCATTATTTAATTTTTGTTTTTATTTCCATTACTCTGGGAGATGGATTGAAAAAGATAATGCTGCAATTTATGTCAGAGAGTGTTTTGCCTGTGTTTTCCTCTACGAGTTTTATAGTGTCTGGTCTCACATTTAGGTCTTTACTCCATTTTGAGCTTATTTTTGTGTATGGTGTTAAAGAGTGTTCTAATTTCATTTTTTTAAATGTAGCTGTCCAGTTTTCCCAGCACCATTTATTGAAGAGACTTTCTTTCCACCATTGTATAGTCTTACCTCCTTTGTCATAGATTAATTGACCATAGGTGCATGGGTTTATTTCTGGGCTTTCTATCCTGTTCCATTGAACTATATTTCTATTTTTGTGTCAGTACCATACTGTTTTGGTGACTATATCTTTGTAGTATAGTCTAAAATCAGGGAGCCTGATTCTTCCAGCTCCATTTTTCTTTCTCAAGATTGCTTTGACTATTTGGGGTCTTTTGTGTCTCCATACAAATTTTAAGATTTTTTTTGTTCTAGTTCTGTGAAGAATGACATTGGTAATTTGATAGGGGTTGCATTGAATCTGTAGATTGCCTTGGGTTGTATAGTCATTTTGACAATATTGATTCTTCCAGTCCAAGAACATGGTATATCATTGTATCAGTTTGTGTCATTTTCGATTTCTGTCGTCAGCATCTTATAGTTTTTGGAGGACAGGTCTTTTGCCTCCTTAGGTAGGTTTTTTCCTAGGTATTTTATTCCTTTTGATGTGATGGCAAATGGGATTGTTTTTTGAATTTCCCTTTCTGATCTTTTGTTGTTAGTATATAGAACTACAACAGATTTCTGTGTATTACTTTTGTAACCTGCAACTTCACCAAATTCACTGATGAGCTCTAGTAGTTTTCTGGTAGCGTCTTTAGGATTTTCTGTGTATAGTATCATGTCATCTGCAAACAGTGACGGTTTAACTTCTTCTTGTCCAATTTGGATTCCTTTTATTTCTTTTTCTTCTCTGATTGCCATAGCTAGGACTTCCACAACTATGTTGAATAAAAGTGACAAGAGTGAACATCCTTATCTTGTTCCTGATCTTAGAGGAAATACTTTCAGCTTTTCACTGTTGAGTATGATGTTAGCTGTAGGTTTGTCATATATGGCCTTTATGATGTTGAGGTATGTTCCCTCTATGCCCACTTTATGGAGAGTTTTTTTTTTTTTATCATAAATGGGTGCTGAATTTTGTCAAAAGCTTTTTCTGCGTCTATTGAGATGATCATATGGCTTTTATTCTTCAATTTGTTGATGTGCTGTATCACACTGATTTATTTGAGGATATTGAAAAATCCTTGCACCCATGGAATAAATGCCACTTGATCATGGTGTATGACCCTTTTAATGTATTGTTGGATTTGGATTGCTAGTATTTTGTTGAGAATTTTTGCATCTATGTTCATCAGTGATATTGGCCTATAATTTTCTTTTTCTGTGGTATCTTTGGTTTTCGTATCACAGTGATGGTGGCCTCATAGAATGAGTTTGGGAGTGTTCCTCCCTCTGCTATATTTTGGAAGAGTTTGAGAAGGATAGTTGTTAGCTCTTCTCTAAATGTTTGATAGAATTCGCCTGTGAAGCCATCAGTTCCTGGACTTTTGTCAGTTTGGAGTTTTTAAATCACAGTTTCAATTCCAGTGCTTGTGGTTGGTCTGTTCATATTTTCTATTTCTTCCTGGTTCAGCCTTGGGAGATTGTACCTTCCTAATAATTTGTCCATTTCTTCGAGGTTGTCCATTTTATTGGCATATGGTTGCTTGTCGTAGTCTCTTATGAGCCCTTGTATTTCTCTGGTGTCAGTTGTTACTTCTCCCTTTTCTTTTCTAATTTTGTTGATTTGAGTCTTCTCCCTTTTTTCTTGTTGAGTCTGGCTAAAGGTTTATCAACTTTGTTTATCTTTTCAAAGAACCACGTTTTAGTTTCATTGATATTTGTTATTGCTTTCTTTGTCTCTATTTCATTCATTTCTTCTCTCATCTTTATGATTTCTTTTGCTCTACTAACTTTAGGTTTTGTTTCTTCTTATTTCTCTAGCTGCATTAGGTGTAAGGTTAGGTTATTTGAGATTTTTCTTGTTTCCTGAGGTAAGATTGTATTGCTATAAACTTCCCTCTTAAAACTGCTTTTGCTGCATCCCGTAGGTTTTGGATCATTGTGTTTTCATTTTCATTTTCATTTCATTGTGTTTTCATTTCATTTTCATTTGTCTCTAGGTAGTTTTAATTTTCTCTTTAATTTCTTCAGTGATCCATTTGTTATTTGGTATCATATTGTTTAGCCTCCACATGTTCATGTTACTTATGGTTTTTTTCTCGTAGTTAATTCTAATCTCATAGTGTTGTGGTCAGAAAAGATGCTTGATATGATTTCAATTTTCTTAAATTTACTGAGGCTGCCTTTGTGGCTCAGCATGTGGTCAGTCCTGGAGAATGTTCCATGTGCACATGAGAAGCATGTGTATTCTGCTGTTTTTGGAAGCAGTGCTCTATAAATATCAATTAAGTCCATCTGGTCTAATGTGTTATTTAAGGCATGTGTTTCCTTATTGATTTTCTGTCTGTATGATCTGTCCATTGATGAAAGTAGGGTGTTAAAATCCCCCACTGTTATTGTGTTACTGTTGATTTCTCCCTTTATGGCTGCTAGTATTTGCCTTGTATATTGAGACGCTTCTATGTTGGGTGCATATATATTTACAATTTTTATATCTTCTTCTTGGATTGATCCCTTGATCATTATGTAATGTCCTTCTTTGTCTCTTATAACAGTCTTTATTTTAAAGTCTTTTTTGTCTGATATGAGTATTGCTACTTTAGCTTTCTTTTGATTTCCATTTGTATGGAATACGAGAATATCTTCTTCCATCCCCTCACTTTCAGTATGTATGTGTCCCTAGGTTTGTAGTGGGTCTCTTGTAGACAGCATATATATGGGTCTTTTTTTTTTTGTATCCATTCAGCCCGTCTTTGTCTTTTAGTTGAAGCATTTAATCCATTTACATTTAAGGTAATTATTGATATGTATGTTCCTATTGCAATTTTCTTAATTATTTTGGGTTTGTTTTTGTAGGTCTATTTTCTTCCCTTCTTCTTCTGTTCTCTTTTCTTGTGCTTTGATGGCCATCTTTTTTTTTTTTTTTTTTTAAACATCTTTATTGAAGTATAATTGCCTTACAATGGTGTGTTAGCTTCTGCTTTATAACAAAGTGAATCAGTTATACATATACAATATGTTCCCATTTCTCTTCCCTCTTGCATCTCCCTCCCTCCCACCCTCCCCATCCCACCCCTCTAGGTGGTCACAAAGCACCGAGCTGATCTCCCTGTGCCATGCGGCTGCTTCCCACTAGTTATCTATTTTACATTTGGTAGTGTATATATGTCCATGACACTCTCTTACCCTGTCACATCTCACCCCACCCCCTCCCTGTATCCTCAAGTCCATTCTCTAGTAGGTCTGTGTCTTTATTCCCGTCTTGCCACTAGGTTCTTCATGGCCTTTTTTTTTTTTTCCCTTAGATTCCGTATATATGTGTTAGCATCCTGTATTTGTTTTTCTCTTTCTGACTTACTTCACTCTGTATGACAGACTCTAACTCCATCCACCTCATTACAAATACCTCCATTTCATTTCTTTTTATGGCTGAGTAATATTCCACTGTATATATGTGCCACATCTTCTTTATCCATTCATCTGTCGATGGACATTTAGGTTGCTTCCATGTCCTGGCTATTGTAAATAGAGCTGCAATGAACATTTTGGTACGTGACTCTTTTTGACCTATGGTTTTCTCAGGGTATATGCCCAATAGTGGGATTGCTGGGTCGTATGGTAGTTCTTTTTGTAGTTTTTTAAGGAACCTCCATACTGTTCTCCATAGTGGCTGTATCAATTTACATTCCCACCAACAGTGCAAGAGTGTTCCCTTTCCTCCACACCCTCTCCAGCATTTATTGTTTCTAGATTTTTTGATGATGGCCATTCTGACCGGTGTGAGATGATATCTCATTGTAGTTTTGATTTGCATTTCTCTAATGATTAATGATGTTGAGCATTCTTTCATGTGTCTGTAGGCCATCTGTATATCTTCTTTGGAGAAATGTCTATTTAGGTCTTCTGCCCATTTTTGGATTGGGTTGTTGGTTTTTTTGTTATTGAGCTGCATGAGCTGCTTGTAAATCTTGGAGATTAATCCTTTGTCAGTTGCTTCATTTGCAAATATTTTCTCCCATTCTGATGGTTGTCTTTTGGTCTTGTTTATGGTTTCCTTTGCTGTGCAAAAGCTTTTAAGTTTCATTAGGTCCCATTTGTTTATTTGTGTTCTTATTTCCATTTCTCTGGGAGCTGGGTCAAAAAGAATCTTGCTGTGATGTATGTCATAGAGTGTTCTGCCTATGTTTTCCTCTAAGAGTTTGATAGTGTCTGCCCTTACACTTAGGTCTTTAATCCATTTTGAGTTTATTTTTGTGCATGGTGTCAGGGAGTGTTCTAATTTCATACTTTTACATGTACCTGTCCAATTTTCCCAGGACCACTTATTGAAGAGGCTGTCTTTACTCCACTGTATATGCTTGCCTCCTTTATCAAAGATAAGGTGACCATATGTGTGTGGGTTTATCTCTGGGCTTTCTATCCTGTTCCATTGATCTATATTTCTGTTTTTGTGCCAGTACCAAACTGTCTTGACTACTGAAGCTTTGTAATATAGTCTGAAGTCAGGGAGCCTGATTCCCCCAGCTCCATTGTTCGTTCTCAAGATTGCTTTGGCTATTCGGGGTCATTTGTGTTTCCATACAAATTGTGAAATTTTTTGTTCTAGTTCTGTGAAAAATGCCAGTGGTAGTTTGATAGGGATTGCATTGAATCTGTAGATTGCTTTGGGTAGTAGAGTCATTTTCACAATGTTGATTCTTCCAATCCAGGAACATGGTATATCTCTCCATCTATTTGTATCATCTTTAATTTCTTTCATCAGTGTCTTATAATTTTCTGCATACAGGTCTTTTGTCTCCTTAGGTAGGTTTATTCCTAGATATTTTATTCTTTTTGTTGCAATGGTAAACGGGAGTGTTTTCTTAATTTCACTTTCAGATTTTTCGTCATTAGTGTATAGAAATGCAAGAGATTTCTGTGCATTAATTTTGTATCCTGCTACTTTACCAAATTCATTGATTAGCTCTAGGAGTTTTCTGGTAGCAGTTTTAGGATTCTCTATGTATAGTATCATGTCATCTGCAAACAGTGACAGCTTTACTTCTTCTTTTCCGATTTGGATTCCTTTTATTTCTTTTTCTTCTCTGATTGCTGTGGCTAACACTTCCAAAACTATGTTGAATAATAGTGGTGAGAGTGGGCAACCTTGTCTTGTTCCTGATCTTAGTGGAAATGGTTTCAGTTTTTCACCATTGAGGACAATGTTGGCTGTGGGTTTGTCATATATGGCCTTTATTATGTTGAGGAAAGTTCCCTCTATGCCTACTTTCTGCAGGGCTTTTATCATAAAAGGGTGTTGAATTTTGTCAAAAGCTTTCTCTGCATCGATTGAGATGATCATATGGTTTTTCTCCTTCAATTTGTTAATATGGTGTATCACATTGATTGATTTGCGTATATTGAAGAATCCTTGCATTCCTGGGATAAACCCCGCTTGATCATGGTGTATGATCCTTTTAATGTGCTGTTGGATTCTGTTTGCTAGTATTTTGTTGAGGATTTTTGCATCTATGTTCATCAGTGATATTGGCCTGTAGTTTTCTTTCTTTGTGACATCTTTGTCTGGTTTTGGTATCAGGGTGATGGTGGCCTCGTAGAATGAGTTTGGGAGTGTTCCTCCCTCTGCAATATTTTGGAAGAGTTTGAGAAGGATAGGTGTTAGCTCGTCTCTAAATGTTTGATAGAATTCACCTGTGAAGCCATCTGGTCCTGGGCTTTTGTTTGTTGGAAGGTTTTTAATCACAGTTTCAATTTCAGTGCTTGTGATTGGTCTGTTCATATTTTCTATTTCTTCCTGGTTCAGTCTCGGCAGTTTGTGCATTTCTAAGAATCTGTCCATTTCTTCCAGGTTGTCCATTTTATTGGCATAGAGTTGCTTGTAGTTATCGCTCATGATCTTTTGTATTTCTGCAGTGTCAGTGGTTACTTCTCCTTTTTCATTTCTAATTCTATTGATCTGAGTCTTCTCCCTTTTTCTCTTGATGAGTCTGGCTAATGGTTTATCAATTTTGTTTATCTTCTCAAAGAACCAGCTTTTAGTTTCATTGATTTTTGCTATTGTTTCCTTCATTTCTTTTTCATTTATTTCTTACCTGATCTTTATAATTTCTTTCCTTCTGCTGGCTTTGGGGTTTTTTTGTTCTTCTTTCTCTAATTGCTTCAGGTGCAAGGTTAGGTTGTTTATTCGAGATGTTTCCTGTTTCTTGAGGTAGGCTTGTATTGCTATAAACTTCCCTCTTAGCACTGCTTTTGCTGCGTCCCATAGGTTTTGGGTCGTCGTATCTCCATTGTCATTTGTTTCTAGGTATTTTTTGATTTCCCCTTTGATTTCTTCAGTAATCACTTCGTTATTAAGTAATGTATTGTGTAGCCTCCATGTGTTTGTATTTTTTACAGATATTTTCCTGTAATTGATATCTAGTGTCATAGCGTTGTGGTCGGAAAAGATACTTGATACGATTTCAATTTTCTTAAATTTACCGAGGCTTGATTTGTGACCCAAGATATGATCTATCCTGGAGAATGTTCCATGAGCACTTGAGAAAAATGTGTATTCTGTTGTTTTTGGGTGGAATGTCCTATAAATATCAATTAAGTCCATCTTGTTTAATGTATCATTTAAAGCTTGTGTTTCCTTATTTATTTTCATTTTGGATGATCTGTCCATTGGTGAAAGTGGGGTGTTAAAGTCCCCTACTATGATTGTGTTGCTGTCGATTTCCCCTTTTATGGCTGTTAGTATTTGCCTTATGTATTGAGGTGCTCCTATGTTGGGTGCATAAATATTTACAATTGTTATAGCTTCCTCTTGGATCGATCCCTTGGTCATTATATAGTGTCCTTCTTTGTCTCTTGTAATAGTCTTTATTTTAAAGTCTATTTTGTCTGATATGAGAATTGCTACTCCAGCTTTCTTTTGATTTCCATTTGCATGGAATATCTTTTTCCATCCCCTCACTTTCAGTCTGTATGTGTCTCTAGGTCTGAAGTGGGTCTCTTGTAGACAGCATATATATGGGTCTTGTGTTTGTATCCATTCAGCCAGCCTGTGTCTTTTGGTGGGAGCATTTAATCCATTTACATTCACGGTAATTATCGATATGTATGTTCCTATTCCCATTTTCTTAAATGTTTTGGGTTTGTTATTGTAGGTGTTTTCCTTCTCTTGTGTTTCTTGCCTAGAGAAGTTCCTTTAGCATTTGTTGTAAAGCTGGTTTGGTGGTGCTGAACTCTCTCAGCTTTTGCTTGTCTGTAAAGGTTTTAATTTCTCCATCGAATCTGAATGAGATCCTTGCTGGGTAGAGTAATCTTGGTTGTAGGTTTTTCTCCTTCATCACCTTAAGTATATCCTGCCACTCCCTTCTGGCTTGCAGAGTTTCTGCTGAAAGATCAGATGTTAACCTTATGGGGCTTCCCTTGTGTGTTATTTGTTGTTTTTCCCTTGCTGCCTTTGATATGTTTTCCTTATATTTAATTTTTGACAGTTTGATTAATATGTGTCTTGGCGTGTTTCTCCTTGGGTTTATCTTGTATGGGACTCTCTGTGCTTCCAGGACTTGATTAACTATTTCCTTTCCCATATTAGGGAAGTTTTCAACTATAATCTCTTCAAATATTTTCTCAGTCCCTTTCTTTTTCTCTTCTTCTTCCGGGACCCCTATAATTCGAATGTTGGTGCGTTTAATGTTGTCCCAGAGGTCTCTGAGACTGTCCTCAGTTCTTTTCATTCTTTTTTCTTTATCCTGCTCTGTAGTAGTTATTTCCACCATTTTATCTTCCAGGTCACTTATCCTGTCTTCTGCCTCAGTTATTCTGCTATTGATCCCATCTAGAGTATTTTTAATTTCATTTATTGTGTTTTTCATCATTGCTTGGTTCCTCTTTAGTTCTTCTACGTCCTTGTGAAATGTTTCTTGCATTTTGTCTATTCTATTTCCAAGATTTTGGATCATCCTTACTATCATTATTCTGAATTCTTTTTCAGGTAGACTACCTATTTCCTCTTCATTTGTTAAGTCTGGTGTGCTTTGACCCTGCTCCTTCATCTGCTGTGTGTTCTTCTGTTTTCTCATTTTGCTTATCTTACTGTGTTTGGGGTCTCCTTTTCACAGACTGCAGGTTTGTAGTTCCCGTTGTTTTTGGTATCTGTCCCCAGTGGCTAAGGTTGGTTCAGTGGGTTGTGTAGGCTTCCTGGTGGAGGGAACTAGTGCCTGAGCTCTGGTGGATGAGGCTGGATCTTGTCTTTCTGGTGGGCACATCCACGTCTGGTGGTGTATTTTAGGGTGTCTGTGGCCTTATTATGATTTTAGGCAGCCTCTCTGCTAATGGATGGGGCTGTGTTCCTGTCTTGCTAGTTGTTTGGCATAGGGTGTTCAGCACTGTAGCTTGCTGGTCAGTGAGTGATGCTGGGTCTTGATGTTGAGATGGAGATCTCTGAGAGATTTTTGCCGTTTGGTATTACGTGGAGCTGGGAGGTCTCTTGTGGACCAGTGTCCTGAAGTTGGCTCTCCCACCTCAGAGGCACGGCCCTGATGCCTGGCTGGAGCACCAAGAGCCTTTCGTCCACACGGCTCAGAGTAAAAGGGAGAAAAAATAGAAAGAAAGAAAGAAAGAGGCTATAATATAGTGAAGTAAAATAAAGCTATTGTAAAGCAAAGCTATACAGACAAAATCTCACCCAGAAGCATATACATGTACACTCACAAAAAAAAGGAACAGGGGAAAAATTAATATATCCTGCTCCCAAAGTCCACCTCCTGAATTTGGGATGATTCGTTGTCTATTCAGGTATTCAACAGATGCAGGCACATCAAGTTGTTTGTGGAGTTTTAATCCGCTGCTTCTGAGGCTGCTGGGAGAGATTTCCCCTTCTCTTCCCTGTTCGCACAGCTCCTGGGGTTCAGCTTTGGATTTGGACCCGCCTCTGCGTGTAGGTCGCCTGAGGGCGTCTATTCCCCGCCCAGACAGAACGGGGTTAAAGGAGCCGCTGCTTCGGGGGCTCTGGCTCACTCAGGCCGCGGGGAGGGTGGGGTACGGAGGAGGCGGGGCGAGCCTGCGGCGTCAGAGGCCGGCGTGATGTTGCAGCAGCCTGAGGTGCGCCGTGTGTTCTCCCGGGGAACTTGTCCCCGGATCACGGGAGCCTGGCCGTGGCGGGCTGCACAGGCTCCCGGGAGGGGCGGTGTGGAGAGTGACCTGTGCTCACACACAGGCTTTTTGGAGGCGGCAGCAGCATCCCCAGCGTCTCACGCCCGTTTCTGGGGTCTGCGCTGATCGCTGCGGCTCGCGCCCTTCTCTGGAGTTCGTTTAGGCGGCGCTCTGAATCCCCTCTCCTTGCGCGCAGCGAAACAAAGAGGGAAGAAAAAGTCTCTTGTCTCTTCGGCAGCTGCAGACTTTTTCCCGGACTCCCTCCCGGCTAGCTGTGGTGCGCTAACCCCTTCAGGCTGTGTTCACGCCGCCAACCCCAGTCCTCTCCCTGCGATCCGACCGAAGCCCGAGCCTCAGCTCCCAGCCCCGCCCGCCCCAGCGGGGGAGCAGAGAAGCCTCTCGGGCTGGTGAGTGCTGGTCGGCACCGCTCCTCCGTGCGGGAGCCTCTCCGCTTTGCCCTCCGCACCCCTGTGGCTGCGCTCTCCTCCGTGGCTCCGAAGCTTCCCCCCTCTGCCACCCGCAGTCTCTGCCCGCGAAGGGGCTTCCTAGTGCGTGGAAATCTTTCCTCCTTCACAGCTCCCTCCCACTGGTGCAGGTGCCGTCCCTATTCTTTTGTGTCTGTTATTTCTTTTTTCTTTTGCCCTACCCAAGTACGGGGGGAGTTTCTTGCCTTTTTGGAGGTCTGACGTTTTCTGTCAGCGCTCAGTGGGTGTTCTGTAGGAGCAGTTCCACGTGTAGATGTATTTCTACTGTATCTGTGGGAAGGAAGGTGATCTCCGCGTCTTACTCTTCCGCCATCTTCTCTCCTCCCCTGATGGCCATCTTTAGTGCTGTGTTTGGGTTCCTTTTTCTTTTCGTGTGTGTCTGTGTCTATTATAGTTTTTGGGTTTGCTGTTCCCTTGTGGTTTGGGTATAGCAGTCTATATATGTACAAGTTTGTTTTAAGTTGCTGGTCTCTTCCCCACCTAGAGGAGTTCCTTTAGTATTTGTTGCAAAGCTGGTCTGGTGCTTCTGAATTCTCTTAACTTTTGCTTGTCTGTAAAGCTCTTGATTTCACCATCAAAGCTGAATGAGAGCTTTGCTTGGTAGAGTATTCTTGGTTGTAGGTTCTTCCCTTTCATCACCTTAAATATATCACGCCACTCTCTTCTGACCTGCAGAGTTTATGCTGAGAAATTAGCTGAAACCTTATGGGAGTTCCCTTGTATGTTGTCATTTTTCCCTTGCTGCTTTTAATATTTTCTCTTTGTCTTTAACTTTTGTTAATTTGATTACTATGTGTCTCAGCATGTTCCTCCTTGGGTTTATCCTGCCTGGGACTCTCTGCACTTCCTGTACTTGGGTGACTGTTTCCTTTCCCACGTTAGGGAAGTTTTTCAGCTATTATCTCTTCAAATATTTTCTCAGGTCCTTTCTCTCTTCTCCTTCTGGGACCCTTATAATGCTAATGTTGGTGCATTTAATCTTGTCCCAGAGGTCTCTTAGGCTGTTTTCATTTTTTTTCATACTTTTTTCTTTATTCTGTTCTGTGACAGTGATTTCCACCACTTTATCTTCCAGGTCACTTGTCTGTTCTTCTGCCTCAGTTATTCTGGTATTTATTCCTTGTAGTGTATTTTTCATTTCAGTTATTGTATTGTTCATCTCTATTTGTTTGTTCTTTAGTTCTTCTAGGCCGTTGTTAAACATTTCTTGCATCTTCTTGATCCTTGCCTCCATTCTTTTTCCAAGATCCTGGATCATCTTCACTATCATTATTTTTAATTCTTTTTTCTGGAAGATTGCCTATCTCTAATTCACTTACTTGTTTTTCTTGGGTTTTATCTTGTTATTTCATCTGGGACATATACCTCTGCCATTTCATTTTGTCTAACTTTCTGTCATTGTGGTTTCCATTCCGTAGGCTACATGATTGTAGTCTTCTTGCTGTCTGCCCTCTGGTGGATGAGGCTATCTAAGGGGCTTGTGCAGACTTCCTGATGGGAGGGACTGGTTTTGGGTAGATCTGGATCTTGTCCCTCTGGTGGGCAGGGCCATGCTCAGTAAAAATTTAATCTGCTTGTCTGATGGGTGGTGCTGTGTTCCCTCTCTTTTGGTTGTTTAGCCTGAGGCAACTCAGCACTTGAGCCTACAGACTGTTTGGTGGGGCTGATTTTGCCCTCCGGGAGTGCTCACACCAAAGAGTACTTCCCAGAACTGCTGCTGCCAGTGTCTTTGTCCCCACAGTGAGCCACAGCCCCCCCCCCACCCCGCCCACCTCTGCAGGAGACCCTCCAATACTAGCAGGTAGGTCTGGCCTAGTCTCATGGGGTCACTGCTTTTTTCCCCTGGGTACTGGTGAACACAGGACTTTTTGTGTGCTCTCCAAGAGTGGAGTTTCTGTTTCCCCCAGTCGTGTGGAAGCCCCACAGTCAAATCCCATTTTTCGTCCAAGCCAGATTCTCTGGGGCCTCCTCTTCCCATTGCTGGACCCCCAGGCTGGGAAGCCTGACATGGGGCTCAGGCCTTTCACTCCCATGGGAGAACTTCTATGGTATAATTGTTTTCCGTTTTGTGAATTGTCAACCCAGCGAGTATGGGATTGATTTTATTGTGATTGCATCCCTCCTACCATCTCGTTGTGGCTTCTTCTTTGTCTTTGGATGCAGGGTATCTTTTTTGGTAGGTTCCAGGCCCTATTCATTCTCCATATATTGTTCATATGTCACCCTCCTTGGAAATCTTTCATTGATCACATTTTCTCCCTGCTTCCACCCCACTGTCCCTGACTCTTTGATGTCACTGTATTTTGCATATCCTCAGATTTCTGTTTAATGGAATTAATTACTATATTTTGGTTTAGTATTGTTTTAAGATACACAGTACAATTTTAAGATGAGAACAGATGGCAACAACAATGAAAACAAAAGAAACTAGAAAAAAGTGTGATTAACAATTTTAAGGTAGGAATTGTTATGTAACTAATTTGACATTTGATTTCCTGAATTACTGACACATTAACTCTTTTATGTTTCATTATATGTCGACTTTGTATTTATGGGATTAATTTTTATATTTTTGGACATTAATTTTTTTCAGGTTTCTAATTTTTATTGAAACTTATTTTTTCCAGAGATTTGTTTCCTAGGTAAACATTCCTAAAGAAGTTTGTTTTCTATGTTAAAATCTATTTTTTATTCTTCTTCCTTATTAAGAGAGAATTCTCTGGGGTTGTTTTGTGTTTCTGCCCATCTTTGTTTATGACTGTCTTTTCAAGGATGATTGTATAGCAAATAGCTTTGGAAGCTAGAGATAGTGTCTGCCTCTCAAGCAGAGGGCAGGCATGCTTACTGCTGATTATGAAAGATTCGGGTTCCCTAAGCTCACAGGTTTTCTTCTGAAACAAAGCCCATTGCTTTGTACAAGTATCCATTTTGCTCCATCTGCCTTGCCTTCATTAGGATTTGAGGGCAAGGAGGACAGAAGCAAGCATGCTGATGCTCATGCTCTGTATTATTTTATGAGGAATAAGGTCCTTTGTTTCTGTATCAGGAATCTCATGTCTTTTGCCAGCATCAGAGAAACTGTGGCAGGTTAACTTGTTAGCTTGAGGTAGATAAAAATCTCAGACTCTTCATAGTTCTTACATCTATATATCCTTAACTTGTGACATTTTTTTAAAAATATTTTTTGCTCCCAGAGGCCCCAGAATTACATATGATAGCCTCCCCAAAATAGCACTCTGGTTTCTGTCAATTTAATTTGTTTTCTGTTAAATTCACCAGTTTATTATTGAGATGCAAACATAAGAACAAGTTTAACATGTCCATACACACTCTAAAACATCTTCGTTTTTCTAGATTGCTAGATTTTCTAAATTGCTAGATTTTAATTTTGAGTATTTTTTTTCTGTCATTAACCTTTGACATATGTTTTTTCTTTAACTTTCATAGTGTGATATCTATCTATCTGTCTGTCTATCTATCATGTGGTAGAAAACACAATGTTAAATTTACCATCTTAACCATTTTTAAGTGTTGATATAAGTATATTTTAAATGCATAATGAATGTTAGTAGTTTTTAGAATACTTGTATATTTTTAAAATGTACTAGAAGTTCATTATTCTGAGTAACATTATATTTAGATAAAACAAATTATTAAAATTATGTTTCAAGAAAAAATTTTAAAAAGCCCTCATTATAAATAGTCTTTATTCTCTATTGCAGATATTGAGACAGTATAGCACAGTGATTATGAGCATGATCTCTGGTGGCAGAGTTTGTGAGAATATTTTCTTGCTTTGTCACTGACCTTGTGAAATTTATTTAAACTCTTTATGCCTTAGTAATATGGAGATCATAATAGAACATACCTCAAAACATTATTATGAATACTAAATGAATCAGTACATGTAAAAAAATTTAAATAGCTTTTGGCACATGATAAAGACTCAGTAAGTCTTGTTATTATTATTGACAATTAAAAACTACCCATAGGTATAACTCAGACACTAGTAGTTTATATAAAATTTGAGAAACTATAATCAAGAGTGAAAGATACACCCTTAAAACATATGAGTTTTAAAAATCCAGTCTGATAAGCTTTGTGTTTAACAGTAGTATTAATCCATTTATAGTTAATGTGATTACTGATATATTTGTGCGTATATGAACCATATTATTTCATATATTCTATCAGCCCGCTTGTTTTAGCATTTTTTCTTACCTCACCTTCTTTTTTGAATTAATCAAATATTTTATATTTTTCCATTTCATCTACCTCTATTACATTTTTCTTATGCATTGTTTTACTATTCTTTTAGTAGTTACCATAAAAATTACAATATACATCCTTTACTTTTTGCAGTCCAATTAAAAGGATTACTTTTACCACTTTCCCAATAATGCTAACTTAGAACATTTTAGCTCTGTTTTGCTATCTCCTATTTTTGTTTAATTATTGTCATATATTTTAAGTTTCCTTATATTTAAACTGTTTGAATATTATTGTTTCGTATAGTCAATATTTCTTCACACATTTAACCTTTCTGTTGTGCTTCATTTCTTTCTGCATTTCCATATGGAATCATTTTTCCTCTGCCTGAAAAACTCCCTATGTCATTTTTTATTTTGGGGACAAAGATTTCTATCTTGGTAGTTATTTTCTTTCAGCACTTTAAATATGTTATTCTATTGCTTTAGGCCTTATGTGATTTCTATTGAGAAGTAAGTTGTCATACTTATTGTTTCTCTTTTGAAAGCAATTATTATTATTATTATTTGGTCTTTGTATTTTATGTGTCAAGAGTGTGGTTTTCTTTTTTTTTATTAAGTTTTGTTCATTCAACATAGCTTTACAATGTTGTGTTAGTTTCTGCTTTACAGCAAAGTGAATTTATATTCATTTATACATAGTAGTGTATATATGTCAATCCCAATCTCCTAATTCACCCCACCCCCCCTTTCCCCACTTGGTGTCCATATGTTTGTTCTCTACGTCTGTGTCTCTATTTCTGCTTTGCGAATAAGTTCATGTTTACCATTTTTCTAGATTCCACATATAAGTGATATTATACAATATTTATTTTTCTCTTTCTGACTTACTTCACTACGTATGACAGTCTCTAGGTGCATCCATGCCCCTGCAAATGGCACAATTTTGTTCCTTTATATGGCTGAGTAATATTCCATTGTATATATGTAGCACACCTTCTTTATCCATTCCTCTGTTGATGGACATTTAGGTTGCTTGCATGTCCTGGCTATTGAAAATAGTGCTGCAATGAACATTGGGGTGCATGTATATTTTCAAATTATGGTTTTCTCTGGGTATATGCCCAGGAGTAGGATTGCTGGGTGATATGGTATGTTTACTTGCTTGAGGTTTGCAGAGCCTTTGAATCTCTGGATTGATGTCTTTCATCAATTTTAAACAATTCTTGACTATTATATGTTCATATATTTCTTCTGTTACATTCTTTCCTGCTTGTCTTTCTGGGATGCTAATAAATATATATGTTACACCTATGCCCCATACCCCCAGCATGTCTTATAAGCCCTCTGTATTATCCCTCCTTTTTCTCTTTGTGCTTCAGTTAGGTATTTTCTACAGAGCTATCTTTCAATTCACAAAATTTTTTTTCAACTGTTTCAAATGCTATTAAATCATTCTATTGAGTTCTTAATTTCAGATATTCTGTTTTTCAGTTCTAGAGTGGCCATTTAATTATTTCTTATGATTTCACTTCTCAGGAGGAAGTCTTCATGATTTCAAGCATTTTTTTTCAAAAATTTTCCCCCTATGTTTTCTTGAACAAAGTAATCATAGTTATTTTAAAGTTCTGTCTGCTAACTCCAATATCTGGATCACCTATGGGTCTGTTGTTATTTTCTGTGATTTTTTTCTCTTGATATTTGATCATGCATGTCTGTCTTTTGGCATGTCCCATAATTTTTAATAGAGTGCTAGATATTGTATATAATACAGAGACTTTAATGGTGTTATCTTCTGCTAGAGAGATTTCATACTTCTTTCTGCAAAGCAGATAGAAATCAAAGGAGATCACCTTAATTTAATCATGGCTGTGGCTATTACAGTTTTTCTAGGGCTTAGTTTACCTCTTTTTTGTTCATTTTTATAAAGTATTGTTCTCTGGGGATTTCAACTGTGAGCCTGACATGTTTAACCATCCCCACCCCTGTGTTCTGAACTGTAATCTTTAATGACTCTGTGTTTCAGAGTTTTAACTTAGAGTTTTAGTGTCACCTTGCTCCTCACCCCTTTGCAAACATCTTGATAGGGAAACAGACCATGTACTCTGAGGCTCCTCAAATCTGCAATTTTGTTATGTGGCCCAACAAGACCACAACAAGCTTATTTTCCAGCTCCTTAATGGCAACCCTCTGCCAGGTCTAAACCCAGATTCTTTCTCTGTTGCCTGTTTATCAGCAAATGTCAGCAAATGTCCCAGGAAAAAAGCATCTGCAGATTGATCACTAAATTTTCAGAGGTTCTGTCCTCTTCAGAATCTTAGCCCCCTTGTCTGTACTGGCAGTTCATAGAGTTGGAAGCATTCATAGCCCTATGAAGACTTTAAAAATAGAATTTTGTTGTATTTTGTCTGGATTTATAACAAATAAATCATATTTATAACAAATAAAAAATCTGGATTTTATTTCGTTATATTTTATATGGATTTATTTGGAAAAGATGTGATCTTCTGCAAACTACTCATTCCCTCTAAAGCCAAAGTCATTTCTTGAGCTTGTTAATTTCTACTCCTAAACAGGAAAAATTGCAAAACGCTTTTGAACTTATTTCATAATTTCTAATACCACATACA
This sequence comes from Eschrichtius robustus, assembly GCF_028021215.1. Lineage (NCBI taxonomy): Eukaryota > Metazoa > Chordata > Mammalia > Artiodactyla > Eschrichtiidae > Eschrichtius > Eschrichtius robustus. The sequence goes on along the minus strand of NC_090827.1, from coordinate 18,389,498 downwards.
TGATAATAATAAAATTATTATGAAAGTAAATTATTTTTCAGCTTCAATAAATTTAAAAATCACATGAAGTAATAATGATGGCTCAGATGCTCTATATTTGAAGGATTTCACATTTCTACATGATGTGAAACCGTGATTTTTCTGTTTGTGAAAGTGATAGAATCTACCTGTTTTCTTTTGAGTGGCTTTGTCGGAATAAAACATGAGGAAAAGAGAGGCACCAACTTCAGCGTTTAGGGTAGTGAAGCATATAGTTTCAAAGATACAGTATGTGAGAGATGATTTTTTTAGTAGATCAGTGTTCCTGAAAAAAAAGAACAAAGAAATACCTAGCTATTCTTCTAGGTGTTAAATCCTGAAGTATTAAATATGAATATCAAATTCTGAAATAAAAACAGTGAAGTGTATAAAAATGGGAAAATAAATCCTCATGCTTCTTGTATATACAAAGAATGTTACTACTGGTTATATGGTTTAAATTATTAAATGAATACAAATGGCTAAATTGTATAATAAATCAGAAGGAATATAATATCACAAGGATTAATAATTGCTAATTAAAATTTTAGATTATCAGCTTCCTCTAGCCTATTAATTTGCATCTTCACTGCATATAAGGAATTACGATGTTTAAGAGAGTGTGGATCATTTTGCTTAGAAAATTTATTAATCCACGATTGCCATATAATCAATTTAAATAGTTACTGTTAATATATTTCTATTTCATGTATTAATAATTAGTTATTAACAAATAATACTGTATAATTGACCAAATATCTTATATATTTTTGATATTACAACCTGCTAGTTATGAATCAGGACAAGAATTGGTTCTGAATTTGATATTAAAGTATAGCTGATAACTTGCCCCTAATATGTTTAAATAATGTATGCAGATCCATCTTACGTTCATAGAGGTTCATGTAATCAACCCTTTTCCCATCTTAATATCTCATTGATTTAATGTCTTTTACTATATTCCATTTAAAAGTTTTTTAAAGTAAATATATGTATATCTCTATTTAGTGACAGAGCCATATTAATAAGCTTATTGCAAATGTATTAATCATGACCTTTGTATTGATAAAAATAAAATAAATGATATACTTCTTCTTTCAAAATATTTTTTTGGAATTCACAGGTCTGTGGAATTTCTGATGAACTACCTAACTTGGCTAACCGATATGCTGCTTTCTCGTCAAGAACAGAAAGAACTACTAAAGTATCAGATATGGTAAGAAGGCTTTTCTATGACCAAATGTATTTGTAATCTAGGAATCATGGAGGCGACTGAATAACATAAACATTATATTAGGACCTGAGAGAGGTACCTGGTAGCCTGCCGTAATATCTTCAGCTAGTATGATACTTCCATATTTTTAAAGTTCAATGAAATTCTTGAAGCTAAGCAGAAGTCTAGCATTTCTCTGTGAGAAAAATATTATATGGAACACCTCCTTAAGGGTCAGAGAGCGTTCATTAGGCCATATAGACAAACTCAACTTGTGTTGTATATGAAGTGGAAGGTTTGTTTACTTTAGGTTCAACTCAGTTTCCTCATAAGTGCAAATATTTTCCCTTTTCAGTTTGAATCTATCTTGAGACTTAAGACTTTTCAGTGACATTTTTTTATCCCTGTTAATCTGTATTTTAAATTGTGTTGATAAGAATTTTGCTACCTCAATTTCCATTTTTTATAAATAACTAATATTGAATAAATTGAAATAAGTAAAGCATGTGAAATTTAAAACTGTATACTTAACTATTTTATTCAGATTAAACTTATTAAAAGATCAAAGTAAAATTTAAAGATAAAAGGTTAGACTTATGTGTACAGGTATTGTTAAAATAATTGTTTATAGAAATTGGACTGTTATTATAAGATATTATTAGTAACAAATGACCAAAACAGGATCATTAACCAGGTCTTAAAATGTAGCCAGTCAACCGAGAAGCAGAATTGCTGAACTAAAATTCTACTAGGTACACAATGCCAAGAGTTCATTTACAGTGTTTTCAATGGTGAAGTAAATGGTACAAGATTAGGAAGAACTCATGTAAATAAAGTACAAATGCAGTGCTAGTTAAGTTAATACAGCTGTGAATGTCTAGGAAATCATAGGAATTAGATTAATTTGATGAGAGTCATTAAGGAATGGACTTATTTTTTTTCTGAGACATTAATTGACTGAATCTGAGAGATGGAGTCAAAATTAGCATCAGGTTCTATGAGACTTTGTAGCTATAAGTTCAAAAGACAGTTTAGAATCATCTAGCAGTGTCTTGACATTTAAGAGATTCTCATAATTGTTAAATAAATGTGTTGTTTTAGTAGATTATTTATTCATCTTGAGGAATTTTAGGGTTGTGTTGTGTTTCTCAAGTGAATCATTGTCATACACACCTTTGGATCCATTGTGAAGTATGTCATAAGTAATTTATTACTAATATAACGCTTTTTAGCTTAGGAATATTTAGAATGGATTTGTAGTTATTTCTCTTGTAATATAGTAGCTACTAGGAAAAAACAATGCAAATTTCTGAAGGTACCCATAGGAATGCACATGTATAAGTTACACTTTATGTTTGTAGTGAAAAAAGATGATAGAGATCTGTTCTAAAAGAAGATGAGTTGCCTATCAATTGTTTTTACCTAACTTACATTTTCCTCTTTTATCTTTGTCTCTCACTGCATCTGGAAATTCCTTTTTATTATTTATTTATTTATTTATTTATTTATTATAATTTTTATTGGGGTATAGTTGATTTACAATGTGGTGTTAGTTTCAGGTGTACAGCAAAGTGAGTCTGTTATACATATAGGTATATCCACTCTTTTTTAGATTCTTTTCCCGTATAGGCCATTACAGAGTATTGAGTAGAGTTCCCTGTGCTACACGGTAGGTTCTTATTAGTTATCTATTTTATATATAGTAGTGTGTATGTGTCAATCCCAATCTTCCAATTTGTCCCTCCCCCCCCCCCCCCGCATACCCTCTGGTAACCATAAGTTTATTTTTTACATCTGTAACTCTATTTCTGCTTTGTAGATAAGTTCATTTATAGCCTTTTTTTAGATTCCACATATAAACAATATCATATGATATTTGTCTTTCTCTGTCTGACTTCACTTAGTATGATAATCTCTAGGTCCATCCATGTTGCTGCAAATGGCCTTATTTCACTCTTTTATTGGCTGAGTAATATTCCATTGTATGTATGTACCACATCTTCTTTATCCATTCCTCTGTCGATGGACATTTAGGTTGCTTCCATGTCTTGGCTATTGTGAATAGAGGTGCAGTAAACATTGGGGTGCATGTATCTTTTTGGATTATGGTTTTCTCTGGATGTATGCCCAGTAGTGGGATTCCTGGATCATATGGTAGCTCTATGTTTAGTTGTTTAAGGAACCTCCATACTGTTCTCCATAGTGGCTGTACCAGTTTACATTCCCACCAAAAGTGTAGGAGGGTTCCCTTTTCTCCACACCCTCTCCAGCATTTATTGTTTGTAGATTGTTTGATAGCATTGTCTTTTTTTCCCCTCAAGAAACACTTGCATTTAAAAGGATTGGTTGGGACTCAGCTAACCCAAGAAGCGAAATAGTTTAGTCACATAGAATTCTTTGGTTTTTGAATCCCTTCTATAAATGAGAATACCCTTCAAACATGTGGGTGTATGATATGTATCTAGTGAAAAATTCAAATTATTGATCTCAAACTTTTAAAATAATGGAATTAATTTTATAATTTTCACATCAAATAAAAATATTAGAAAATTTACCTCCTATATATTTACATTTTATATATATGGATATGCTGCAATCTTGAAGATGGGCATATAGTTTAATTTTCAACATGTTACATAAAAGTTTTACATAAAAATATTTAAAAATCCAGACTTCTGGTTTCATGTGAAAGACAGAGCATATATATACATCTCCTTTCTTTTTACAAGGTCCCAATGAAATAACTTTTTTTAAAACTATGATATAAGCATTAGTTGAATATAAAAAGACAAAGAGATTGAAAATATTAATGGAGGCTAGACACAAGCCAAACATCTGATTATTAGGCATTCCAGGAGCAGAATGCTAGGATGGTAGTTGGGAGTATTTGATGTAAAAAACAGTAAGTTATCTTGAACGGAAAAAACACATGTCTTCAGTTAGAAGAGCTCAACAAAATACCATAGAGGACAAATTTTCAAAGACATGTATTCTTCTCACATTGTTTTGTGTTTTCAGAAGACTAGAAATAAAATACCCTTGAAGCTTCCACAGAGAAAAGTAACTGGGTCACCTACAATGGGATGAGAAACATACTGATATCAACACTTTCTCAGCAGCATTAGAGACATTTCAGAACTAGGAAATGGTGGGATAATATTTTCTAAAATTTCTAAGAGGAAATAATTTTGGATAAAGAATTCTGCCTCTACCCAAAATTTCAATTAAATGAACCAAGAAAATAATTTTCTGACATGCAAGAGCTTGGAAAATTTAGTACCTTCACAACCCCATATGTGAAGATGCTCTAGCAAAAAAAAAAAAAAAAAAAAAAAAGGAAATAAGAGAAAGGTGACATAAACATATAAACATAGAGAAGAATAGAAACTCAGCATTTCTGGATGAAGTAGAGAAAAGTGGAAACAAATTAATAAAGAAGACATTTTTAGTTCATGCTTGGGACGTTCTTCAAGAGTCTGGGGTTTTGTGACCACAGCATTTTATTTACTTCTCTATGTGTTTGGCTGCACTAGTTGGTTCACTGGGGAATCATCATGATATTCTAAATGTTGTTTTCATATTGTTGATTTGAAATCAATCTATACACATTGCAGAAGATTTAATTATAGTACAACAATATAAATATTAGAAATCTTAATATCATTAATAAAATAATAAAATCAAGAGGTGAAAGGTAGGAGGCAGTGAAATATGGCAGATCTCTTATTTCATAGTGCCCAGTTAACAGGTATTGTCAAAAATTGACAAATTACAGTATAAGTCCTTATATTAAATTTGTAATGGTAAATACAAAAAAACCCCACACACCTCAAACTGAAAAAACCCAGTTACTATTAAAATGAATTATTTCTGGGAATGGAACCAGGGAGAGGTCAAGGAGGACAATTTTACCATTTATTTTAGATACTTGTATATGATTTGATTTTTATTCATGATGTGAAGATATTATTTTAAAATAAAAGTAAAAATAATACTCCTGAGTTTATGAGGAGCATGCATTTGGAATGTCGTTATGACATACCGGTGCCTGTACTGACTCATTCTCTGCAAACAACCAAAATTCTAGATAAAATAGAAGCAAAACATATTCACGACCGCTTCCATGATTTAGAAAGAGAGGAGTACACAGGCTAAGTTAAGGAGGGGCCCAGAGTGGCAAGTAGAGCACTGAAGCCAACTCTTACCCTGAGGACATTTGCCAAACTAGGTGACCTTGAGTTTTAATTTGTATAGCCTCAGAGACCTCCAGAGAAAGAGAGCCTTCTAAGACTCTCTCACAGTGATTAGTCTCAAAAAGATTCTTAATACAGTTAAGACTCCAGAGGGCAACCTAGGCAGGTTAGGAGTGAAATGCAAATAAATCTCCCCTTCATACACACCAAAGGACTTTAAGGAAGATTGTTAGTGTTGAACTTTTTGGTGTTGCATGTGTGTTAGGGGAATCACCCCTGAGATCCTGTTACATTTCACCTTCATTTAATGGGGTGAATTGTTAACACAAAATACCTGTCTGTTACAGATATTAATGAAATTAATTTTATTAATAAAAATAAGAGCTAATGCTTATAATGTGCCTGTTCTATGCCAGGGGCCATTTCAAATGTATATTAACTCATCTGAATACTATAATAATGGCCATCTTTAAAAATGTGGAAACTGAGTTTAAAGTCTTTAAATGGCAGTCAGAATTCACACCGAGGCAGTCCATCAATAGAATCCACTCTTTTAAGGGTCTTTCTGTGTTACTGCCCTCTGGGTTGAAGAATTAGGCTTAACTAAAATAAATATGACAATATAGTAAATGATTTTTGTGATTTAAAGCAAAAGAGATATGACTGTAAAGATCTCAGACATTATTATAAGGGATAGAACTTTTTTTTTTGAAATGGAATTTCTGTTTAGCAGAAACTGATGAGGATTCAGCATCGTGAAACAGTAGTGAAGTTGATAACTTTCCTCTAGTTATTGAGACCAAAAATTAACTAATGACTATTTAGTGGAAAAATCACTGGAAGAATTTGATGTACTTTCTTATATTGAGGCATGGCTCAGAAAGGGGCCTCATTTGATTAGTGACAATTGGTCTCAAAAAATATAACAAAAAATTATACTAACATTTTATAAAAATTAACAAATGACTTGAAATATATTAGAATTATTTGCTGAACAGTTGCACTACAACTTTTATCACTTGATATATAGTTTTATAATACTTAGAGTTGAGAATGAAGGGAATTTTAAAAATAAATTTTGATATCTATATTTATTTATCTATTAGTTTATATTCATTTGACTTGTTAAATATTTTGAATATCATCCCTGAATAAAGTTTAAGAGCAAAAGCTTTGGCATCAGAGAAATGCTTTTCTAGTCTATAAATCTGTTTCCTCAAATATTAAATAGTGATAATAAATTAAGTAGGCATAACCTGATAGGGTCACAGTAAGAACAAAGTATATTATTGCTTGCAACACTTATTTCATTGTGTTACCCACAGTAAGCTGTACGCAAGTTAGCTATAAAAATTGTGAATGGCAGGGTTACGGCTCAGAGCTAAGTAAATCCCACTTCAAAGCCTATGCTCTCTTTTCATTATTTCATAATATGAATAAGGAGCCTCTATTAAAATATGGTAATGTCTTTTGCTTTTTACACTTGTTTGTAAGTGACATTCACCTTCCTCAACCAGAGGCACCCTCTGTTTTGCATGGTATTGCTATGTCAGGAATGCAAAGAGGCAGAAAGAATAAATGTTCAGTTTTTTACTTTGGAAACATTTCTTGAAGTTCTTTTCAGAGGCAGTAGTTGTGGGGGCCATGGCTTTATAATGGAGCTTTGAAAATAATGGGAAGCGTTCTCTAATTTTCACTTTCCTTTAAATATTCCAGAGCTAGAGTTTGGCTAGGAGGTCCAACTTTTACGTAAAGTAGCTATTTAAGGATAATAAACAAGCTCAAAATCTTAGTAGCATATAATAAAAAGCATTTACTACTGACCAGTTTGCAGGTCTGCTAGAGAAGCTTACTTCAGGCTGCAGCTTTGCTGGGGAAGCGCTGATTCACGATGCCATCTGACTGGGGTGGCCCTCGGGGCCGGTGGGGTGGCTGGAGTATGTTCTTTTCATGGTGATGGCAGAACTATAAGAATATTACTGCAAGAAAGAGAACAGGGAAATTGCAGGATAAGGGGATTTTCCTGCTACAGTGAATGAGAAGGCCCTTCCTAGATGGGAAGGCTAGAAAAGGATAGAGAAAGGTCGCAAAGCAAGGGGTTTGAGATGTGAGCATGAGGCCAGCTTCATGCTCTCCCACATTGTGGGTGAGCTCTGGTCAGATTGGGGGTTGGGTAGTAGTGGTGGAACACGTGCAGACTCAGGTTAAGAAATCGCAGAGTTACTGAAGTATGAATTCCACTTCGTATCTGAAAGCCTGGGAGGGCGCCTCCTTTCCCCATACTGGGTAGCTGCTGCAGACAGAAAAGTTATCATGGTATATTTAGGCAAAGAGGGCCTGTATTACTCAGGGTTTAGTCAGGAGACAGAACCACACTAGTTATTTTGAAATAAAGTAACACAAGGAACTGTGGATATCGCAGAACTCAGAAAGGCAAAGAGGGAACACTAAGGTATCATGGAAGTAGTAACAAGCAATGCCACCGTCCTCAGGCCTGGGAAACAAAGGGAATAGATTGGAATTATTAAAACTTGAAAGCTTGGAGAGACCTTTTGTTAATGTGATTCAAGTTTCTGAAGAGGAGCACAGCTCAGCTGCTGCTAGGTCTCAGGAGCTCAAAAGAAAGGTCCCCTGGGCCTGGGGCACAGATCTTTGGGATCCTGGAGATAGTAAAAAAAAAAAAAAAAAAAAAAAAAAAAAAAAATGTATATTAGAAATGGATTTCAGCTGAAATCCATAAGAGTCAAAATTATTCTGACTAAAACCTATATTCTGTTACCCTCAGTCTTTCTTTCCTTACAGTATCTCACTGGAACAGCTATGAAAATTTCTTAGATTTTTAACATAGTTTTAAATGTTTTTTATTGGCTGTTAGTTTGCTTGTTGGTATCTTATCATTCACCTAACCACTGGTGGAGGAGAGAACATTAAAGTGAATTTTCTTACTGCAAGTAAGGGATTTTAGGCAAATGATTTCTGACACACTGAAGAGCGAGTCGGTCACAGTGCACTTACATACTTCCTGTTCTTCCATTACATTTTAAAGTCTATAAATTTTTCACTTAATTGTCTAACTTCATTAGTTCAGAAAATGGCTTTGATATGCAAACAGCAAGAACAAGTGCTGCTGGATGCCATCTTCATCAAAGCACAGAAAGAATAGTGAAGGCAACTGCTAAGCAAAATACACTATGAGAAACCAGATTCTAGTAGCCTGCTTTTTGATTATGTACAATTGCCTGTCAGTACTTACACAGATTGTGAGAAGGATGCAGTTCTGCAGTTTTATATTAGTTATTTTTAATTGTCCTACATAAATATCAGAAGTAAATAATAACTTCATGAAGAAATTATTTTTTTTTAATTTATTTATTTTTGGCTGCGTTGGGTCTTCGTTGCTGCACGCGGGCTTTCTTTTTTAGTTGCGGCGAGCAGAGGCTACTCTTCGTTGCGGTGCACAGGCCTCTCATTACGGTGGCTTCTCTTGTTGCGGAGCATGGGCTCTAGGTGCACGGGCTTCAGTAGTTGTGGCTCATGGGCTCAGTAGTTCTGGCTCGTGGGCTCTAGAGCGCAGGCTCAGTAGTTGTGGCGCAGGGGCTTATTTGCTCCGTGTCATGTGGGATCTTCCTGGACCAGGGCTCAAACCCGTGTCCCCTGCATGGCAGGTGGATGAAGAAATGATTTTATCTTTACTCTTTGATAAAAAATTTTGCACTTTACTGTGTTTTGAGGATGAAATCTGTCCTAACTTTGAAGATACTATGTTCATTTAAAGTGATCAACAGCAAAATGACTCATATTCTACATAACCTCTGAGACAAACTATTTGTGGCATTCATCACAATCTGATTCCTACATTTTATATCAGCCAGTCATTGTTTTATAGCTTATGTGAGAATTGAAAGACAGAAAACATGTTAAAAGTGATATGGAGATGACTAGTCAAGACCTTAACTCCATCATTTAAGTCCTTGATGCCAGTATGACTATATATGCAATCCTACACATGGTGTAGTGATGGCATTAATACCATTGAAACCTCTATATAATAAATCCATGACTAATGAAACATGACATTTAGAAATTGACTTCAAGTGTCTATCTTACTTAGGGTGCACATATTCATGAGTTATAAACCTTGTTTCAGTATATTTAAATGTTTAAGAATTCATCTTTCTTTCAAAATTATCTCCACTGATGAAGAAAGCTATAGCCTGCAGTGCTGTATTTATTTACAGAAATCTGATCTCACTGACATGGCTTTCATAGTCATCTTTTGACCAATTCAGAATATTAAACTTTTCAGTTAACTGATCATCGTTATATACAAAAATATGTACGAATAGTCTTTCTATTGGCATTTCTAGGGGCAAACAATAGTTCCATTCTATTATTACAAATGTCTAAGAGAAAAGGCATTTTCTACCACATAAATTTAAAATGTAACTACTAAGTATCATTATATTAGTATCATCATCACCAGTATTCAGGGAACAAATATGGAAAACTCTAACATTTTCATGTAAGTTAAAATGACATTGAGAGAAACATAGTAAAAGAGGGGAAAGGAAAAAGGACAGAGATATGTGGAGGAGTATAAAGAAGAGAGATAATGGGAAGAAGTACTCATGTTGTAAAGTTTGAAAGGGTACAGAGTAACAGAAGAAAAAAGTAAAGCAGAAGAAACATGTTGGAAAACTTGAAACTAGAGTCATTTGCTACTATGGGAAGGAACTGCTGCTTCGGGAATGAAGAAGCAGATCCAGTGGAAGAAATCCCTTCCTCTGCCAGCCTTTGTAAAGACCCTCTAGCACCTTCTGTCGGCCAAGCCCAACAGGGAGCCTTCTGACAAAGCACAAACAGGGTTTGCAGATTTCCAGATTCGTACCTGGGACAGCAGATTAAAATCTGGTACATTTCACCACTTTGACTACTTAGCATCCAGATTCATCTTTCTACTCATATTTGGACTTACATGTAATATTCCAAACCACTCTATGTTTCTGCCTAAAACAGTAAACTGTCTTTCATATGACAAAATTTTCTCTGTGTGCAAAATGAGGAGATACAAGTTTCCAACAGTGATTGTCTTCATCTCTGGGCAAGTTTAATCATAGTCCCTCTAATACTTTGTTACCTAAATACTGTTATATATTGTTAAGTTAGAGTTGTTAACTGTTACCTAAATGCTAAATCATACACTGTTAATTTCAGTAAAACTTTTAGAAAATAAAAAGGTGAAGGCAAAGAGGGAAAATGCAAGTATAATTGTTAATGCATACGTATACACACACACACGGAAATTTATATGAATGGCTGTCACAATCCTCATTCTTAACTGGTCCAATGCTGTAGGTGATATTTCTGACTTCTTCCTTCTATCACCCTCTCCATGTTCTTTTGGCCGGCAACTGTTCAGGGTTTGTTGTCTGGTAGATGACCAAACCTTCATTTTTGAAGGCTGCGAATCCTCCTTGATCCTTCCTTTTCTTTTTTTTAATTGATGTAACTTTCCATCAGTTCTTAATATTGGAGATAGAAGTATTAAGAGGAATCCCAGAGAACACTGTGAGTTCTTCCTGCCCTCCCTGTGTAGCAGCAACTCAGATTTTACTTGTTAATTGTGACAAATCACCCCAGTCAGTGGAGTAACCTCTACCTTGTTTCAGTGGCACAGGTAGCCCCACATGCTAGTTGACAATCTTAACTTTCAACTCTGTAGAGCCAGAGTCGTGTCTCTTAAGTGGAAGCATTCCTCCCCTTGGGAATCAAGGCTTGTAAATGAGTCGAGCTCAAAGTTATGGAGATAAGAGGCAAAAATTTTGTGAGTGTGTTATCAGGTGAAACAATGAGAAGAGGTAATTGATGTATAATGCATATTCTGCATCATATATGCTGTCCTTTCAAGGTCTTGTCTCTCAGTTGGCATCATAATTGAGTTTTCAGCAACCCCTTCTATTTGTTCTTTTAGGTCAGCTGCTTTTAAGTGGGGAGGGTATGTTACACATGGTGAATTCTATGAGCAAAAGCCCGTTACTACATTTCTTTTGCTGAAATGAGTTCCTTGACAGAAATAATGTTGTTTAGAATACGCTAAGAGTAAATAAGCCATTCTGTAAGTCCAAGGAGGGCAGTGTTGGCAAAAGAAATATTGGCAGGAGGACAAATGAGGTCCTTTCTTGCAGTGAGTTTTTTAAGGTTTTGGAGTCAAGGTTATGCTGGATTCTTAAAAGAAGAGTAAGTGTTCTTTTCCCCCCATTTCTCTCAAAGAGTTTATTTTTTACAAGGTCAAGTTATTCATTCTTAAATGTTTTTTGTAAGAATTCACAGTTAAAACCTTCTGGACCCGATACTTTATTTGTGGGAAGGTTTTTAAGAAAAGATTCAATTCCCTTATCTACTAATCACGTGTTTCTGATGCTTTGGCATCTGGGCCTCGTTGACCCTGGGAAGACTGCCCCTTCCAGCGTTAGGCAATTAATAGAAATAGCAAATGACTGTTTTGCAAACGTGCCTTTTCTGTGCAGACTAGCCAATCCAGAGCTCACACTACCAACAACCTCTTCTCTGGGACTCTCATACTTGGAGCCAATACTCTTCTGCTCTAAGCACCCCAGGGCCAGGTACCAGACAACTAAAACACCTCCTTATGCCCCAGAGCCTGCTGAAATTATTCAAACTAGCCAATCCTAAGCCTGCTTACTCTGCTTCACCTGTTCCTTCCTGTGGAAACCACAGTAAAGGCTCTCACCCATCTTTTCCCCTCACTTCTTCGAACATGCCTCCTGACCAACCTGATGTTTCCCTGTGTGGCCCCATATGGCATGGCATGCTTCCTCCTGGGACGTGTGAGTATAACAAACTCTGTTTTCAGTGGCAGTCATCTACTGATCTGTTGGCTTTGGCATACTTAAATAATAATTAAACCTTCATTTTTAAACACAATACATATTGGACCATTTACATTTTATATTTCTTCTTTTTTCTCCTTTTATTAATTCAACTTGAAAAAATATATCCATTTCTTCCATAATGTCAAATATATTTCCTTAAAGTTGATTGTAATATTTCCTTTTTTTCTGTTTATAAGATTTATAGTGATGCCCTTTCCTTATCCCCTGATATTGGTAATTTGTATTTTCCTTTCCTTCCTTCCTTCCCTTCTTCCTTCGCTCTGTAATCAGTCTTACCAGGAGTTTATCAATATTTATAATTTTAAAGAAAACCTTTGACTTTGTTGATTTTCTCTATTATGTGTTTATTTTCTATTTCATTGATTATCTTTATAGTTTCTTTGTGCTTCCCTTAAGTTTGATTTTTTTTTTTAGTATCTTGAAATGGAAGCTAAATCAGTGATTTTCAGCTTCTCTTCTTTTTCATTATATGTATTTTTAAGGCAATAAATTTCCTTCATACACTACTTTAGCTGTATTCCACATTTTATTTCCAACATTTTATGTTGTTTTTTATTTTCATTTAGTTTAAAACATTCTTTAATTCACATTTTTTCTTTTTTGACCTATTTAGAAGATTATTGTTTAACTTCCATGAAGTTAGCTTTTTTTTCCTAACTATTTGTTATTGATTTCAAGCTTGCTTCCATCATGGAAATAGAATATACTCAATTGTCTCAGTCTATTAACAATTTAAATGTTTTCTTTATGAAATAGAATATACTCAGTTGTTTCAGTCTATTAACAATTTGAATGTTTTCTTTACGAATCAGCAATTTTTTGCTTGTATATGTGAAAAGAATGACCCATCACCACTTTGTGATATCTGTAGAGCTTTCCCTAATGCATTAAAATATTCTTAACAATGCACACTATTTCATCTGCTGGCTCTCTTAATACCATGAGGGACAACTCATCAGGAGGGGCAGATTTAACTTTATTTGGAACATCCTGATTATCTCTGACAATTATTTTTAAGTTTTTGAAATCTATTTATGAACCAATATATGAACTTTAATTTTCATTAGGAAAGTTACTTTTTGACAGAAAATATGGACATAAAATAGGAGTTTAGTATTTTTTCCTCAGTCTTCTAATAAGCCTCTTATGGACAACATTACTCAAGAATACCTTTTAAAAATCTAAATTTCACTTTGGATCACTCTGTTGCACATTTATTTAAGAACATTGCTATGAGGTTCCTTTTTATCGTCTTTATATATGCATGTCTTGATTTATACAGATTATTTATTTCTTAAAGGTGGAGATTATATTTTCATTGTTGCCCTTCAGGGTTTGGTATCATGCTAGGTACACAGTAGGTTCTCAGCATATACTTTTACATTTAAGAAAGAATATAAATCAATTTTAAAATTGCTTTAAAAATTAATTTAAAAAAATTAAAAACAAAACGACAGCAAAAAGAAAGAATATAAATCAGGGACTGCTCTTTTTTCATGTGAGCAGTACCTATCTCAAAAGAAGAATAGATGTATATAATTTTGAAATATTTAATTAGCCGAAAAAAGAGATGAAATCCTTGTCAAACTGATATATAGTCTAAAAGAAACTCTTGATATTGTCTTCATAAAAGTTTAGAGAATGGGTGTGTCTTTTACGTTATAACGTTCACCTAGTTTAGTTGTAGTGTTTTTGTGCCTAGGATTTCTGAGGTCCGAGGCTGTTTGAGGTCAGAGTATTTCTAACCTCTGTATCAATATAGCTTGTAAGATATATCTTTACATGAATAGGAATATACTTTAAAAAAAAATTATTTTACTGAAGTACAGGGTTTTATTTTCAACTTTAATGTATGATTTTTATTTATTTAATTTTTTAAATTTATTTTTTATTTTTTTAACATCCTTATTGGAGTATAATTGCTTTACAATGGTGTGTTAGTTTCTGCCGTATAACAAAGTGAATCAGTTATACATACATATACATCCCCATATCGCCTCCTTCTTGCTTCTCCCTCCCACCCTCCCTGTCCCACCCCTCTAGGTGGACACAAAGCACCGAGCTAATCTCACTGTGCTATGCGGCTGCTTCCCACTAGCTATCTATTTTACATTTGGTAGTGTATATATGTCCATGCCGCTCTCTCACTTCGTCCCAGCTTACCCTTCCCCCTCCCTGTGTCCTCAGGTCCATCCTCTACGTCTGCATCTTTATTCCTGCCCTGCCACTAGGTCCCTCAAAACCATTTTTTTTTTTTTTTTTTTTTAGATTCTGTATATATGTGTTAGCATATGGTATTTGTTTTTCTCTTTCTGACTTACTTCACTCTGTAGACAGCCAATAGGTCAATCCACCTCACTACAAATAACTCAATTTCGTTCCTTTTTATGGCTGAGTAATATTCCATTGTATATATCTGTCATATCTTCTTTATCCATTCATCTGTTGATGGACACTTAGGTTGCTTCCATGTCCTGGCTATTGTAAATAGAGCTGAAATGAACATTGTGGTACGTGACTCTTTTTGAATTATGGTTTTTTCAGGGTACATGCCCAGTAGTGGGATTGCTGGGTCGTATGGTAGTTCTGTTTTTAGTTTTAATAGGAACCTACATACCGTTCTCCATAGTGGGGCTGTATCAATTTACATTCCCACCAACAGTGCAAGAGGGTTCCCTTTTCTCCACACCCTCTCCAGCATTTATTGTTTGTAGATTTTTTGATGATGGCCATTCTGACTGGTGTGAGGTGTGATACCTCACTGTAGTTTTGATTTGCATTTCTCTAATTATTAATGACGTTGAGCATTCATTCATGTATTTGTTGGCAATCTGTATATCTTCTTTGGAGAACTGTCTCTTGAAGTCTTCTGTCCATTTTTTGATTGAGTTTGTTTTTTTGATATTGAACTTCATGAGCTGCTTGTATATTTTGGAGGTAATCCTTTGTCAGTTGCTTCATTTGCAAGTATTTTTGCCCCTTCTGAGGGTTGTCTTTTCATCTTCTTTATGGTTTCCTTTGCTGTGCAAAAGCTTCCAAGTGGCATTAGCTCCCATTTATTTATTTTTGTCTTTGTTTCCCTTTCTCTAGGAGGTGGGTCAAAAAGGATCTTGCTGTGATTTATGTCAAAGAGTGTTCTTCCTATGTTTTCCTCTAAGAGTTTTATAGTGTCTGGCCTTACATTTAGGTCTTTAATCCATATTGAGTTTATTTTTGTGTATGGTGTTAGGGAGTGTTCTAATTTCATTCTTTTACATGTAGCTGTCCAGTTTTCCCAGCACCACTTATTGAAGAGGCTGTCTTTTCTCCATTGTATATTCTTGCCTCCTTTATCAAAGATAAGGTGACCGTATGTGTGTGGGTGTATCTCTGGGCTTTCTATCCTGTTCCATTGATCTATATTTCTGTTTTTGTGCCAGTACCATACTGTCTTGATTACTGTAGCTTTGTAGTATAGTCTGAAGTCCAGGAGCCTGATTCCTCCAGCTCCGTTTTTGTTTCTCCAGATTGCTTTGGTTATTCAGGGTCTTTTGTGTTTCCAAACTAATTGTGAAAATTTTGTTTTAGTTCTGTGAAAAATGCCATTGGTAGTTTGATAGGGATTACATTGAATCTGTAGATTGCTTTGGGTAGTAGAGTCATTTTCACAATGTTGATTCTTCCAATCCAAGAACATGGTATATCTCTCCATCTGTTTGTATCATCTTTAATTTCTTTCATCAGTGTCTTATAGTTTTATGCATACAGGTCTTTTGTTTCCTTAGGTAAGTTTATTCCTAGGTATTTTATTCTTTTTGTTGCAGTGGGAAATGGGAGTGTTTCTTTAATTTCTCTTTCAGATTTTTCATCAGTAGTGTATAGGAATGCAAGAGATTTCTTTTTTTTTTTTATTTTTTTTTATTTTTGTTTTTATTGCCATTACTCTAGGAGGTGGATCAAAAAAGATCTTGCTGTGATTTATGTCAAAGAGTGTTCTTCCTATGTTTTCCTCTAAGAGTTTTATAGTGTCCAGTCTTATATTTAGGTCTCGAATCCATTTTGAGTTTATTTTTGTGTATGGTGTTAGGGAGTATTCTAATTTCATTCTTTTACGTGTAGCTGTCCAGTTTTCCCAGCACCACTTACTGAAGAGACTGTCTTTTCTCCATTGTATATCTTTGCCTCCTTTGTCATAGATTAGTTGACCATAGGTGCGTGGGTTAATCTCTGGGCTTCCTATCTTGTTCCATTGATCTATGTTTCTGTTTTTGTGCCAGTACCATATTGTCTTGATTACTGTAGCTTTGTAGTATAGTCTGAAGTCAGGGAGTCTGATTCCTCCAGCTCCATTTTTTTGCCTCAAGACTGCTTTGGCTATTCGGGGTCTTTTGTGTCTCCATACAAATTTTAAGATGATTTGTTCTAGCTCCGTAAAAAATGCCATTGGTAATTTGATAGGGATTGCATTGAATCTGTAGATTGCTTTGGGTAGTATACTCATTTTCACAATGTTGATTCTTCCAATCCAAGAACATGGTATATCTCTCCATCTGTTGGTATCATCTTTAATTTCTTTCATCAGTGTCTTATAGTTTTCTGCATACAGGTCTTTTGTCTCCCTAGGTAGGTGTATTCCTAGGTATTTTATTCTTTTAGTTGCAGTGGCAAATGGGAGTGTTCCCATAATTTCTCTTTCAGATTTTTCATCATTAGTGTATAGGAATGCAAGAGATTTCTGTGCATTCATTTTGTATCCTGCAACTTTACCATATTCATTAATTAGCTCTAGCAGTTTTCTGGTGGCAGTTTTAGGATTCTCTATGTATAGTATCATGTCATCCGCAAACAGTGACAGTTTTACTTCTTCTTTTCCAATTTGTATTCCTTTTATTTCTTTTTCTTCTCTGATTGCCGTGGCTAGGACTTCCAGAACTATGTTGAATAATAGTGGTGAGAGTGGGCATCCTTGTCTCGTTCCTGATCTTAGAGGAAATGCTTTCAGTCTTTCACCATTGAGAATGATGTTTGCTGTGGGTTTGTCATATGTGGCCTTTATTATGTTGAGGTAGGTTCCCTCTATGCCCACTTTCTGGAGAGTTTTTATCAGAAATGGGTGTTGAATTTTGTCAAAAGCTTTTTCTGCATCTATTGAGATGATCATATGGTTTTTATTCTTCAATTTGTTAATATGGTGTATCACATTGATTGATTTGCGTATATTGAAGAATCCTTGCATCCCTGGGATAAATCCCACTTGATCGTGGTGTATGATCCTTTTAATGTGTTGTTGGATTCTGTTTGCTAGTATTTTGTTGAGGATGTTTGCATCTATATTCATCAGTGATATTGGTCTGTAATTTTCTTTTTTTGTAGTGTCTTTGTCTGGTTTTGGTATCAGGGTGATGGTGGCCTCATAGAATGAGTTTGGGAGTGTTCCTTCCTCTGCAATTTTTTGGAAGAGTTTGAGAAGGATGGGTGTTAGCTCTTCTCTAAATGTTTGATAGAATTCACCTGTGAAGCCATCTGGTCCTGGACTTCTGTTTGTTGGAAGATTTTTAATCACAGTTTCAATTTCATTACTTGTGATTGGTCTGTTCATATTTTCTATTTCTTCCTGATTCAGTCTTGGAAGGTTATACCTTTCTAAGAATTTCTCCATTTCTTCCAGGTTGTCCATTTTGTTGGCATAAAGTTGCTTGTAGTAGTCTCTTAGGATGCTTTGTATTTCTGCGGTGTCTGTTGAAACTTCTCCTTTTTCATTTCTGATTTTATTGATTTGAGTCCTCTCCCTCTTTTTCTTGATGAGTCTGGCTAATGGCTTCTCAATTTTGTTTATCTTCTCAAAGAACCAACTTTTAGTTTTATTGATCTTTGCTATTGTTTTCTTTGTTTCTATTTCATTTATTTCTGCTCTGATCTTTATGATTTCTTTCCTTCTGCTAACTTTGGGTTTTGTTTGTTCTTCTTTTTCTAGTTTCTTTAGGTGTAAGGTTAGATTGTTTACTTGAGATTTTTCTTGTTTCTTGAGGTAGGCTTGTATAGCTATAAACTTCCCTCTTAGAACCGCTTTTGCTGCATCCCATAGGTTTTGGGTCGTCGTGTTTTCATTGTCATTTGTCTCTAGGTATTTTTTTATTTCCTCTTTGATTTCTTCAGTGATCTCTTGGTTATTTAGTAACGTATTGTTTAGCCTCCATGTGTTTGTCTTTTTTACGTTTTTTTCCCCTGTAATTCATTTCTAATCTCATAGCGTTGTGGTCAGAAAAGATGCTTGATATGATTTCAATTTTCTTAAATTTACTGAGGCTTGATTTGTGACCCAAGATGTGATCTATCCTGGAGAATGTTCCGTGCGCACTTGAGAAGAACGTGGAATCTGCTGTTTTTGGATGGAATGTCCTATATATATCAATTAACTCTATCTGGTCTATTGTGTCATTTAAAGCTCCTGTTTCCTTATTTATTTTCATTTTGGATGATCTGTCCATTGGTGTAAGTGAAGTGTTAAAGTCCCCCACTATTATTGTGTTACTGTCGATTTCCTCTTTTATAGCTGTTAACAGTTGCCTTCTGTATTGAGGTGCTCCTATGTTGGGTGCATATATATTTATAATTGTTATATCTTCTTCTTGGATTGATCCCTGGATCATTATGTAGTGTCCTTCCTTGTCTCTTGTAACATTCTTTATTTTAAAGTCTATTTTATCTGATATGAGTATAGCTACTCCAGCTTTCTTTTGATTTCCATTTGCATGGAATATCTTTTTCCAACCCCTCACTTTCAGTCTGTATGTGTCCCTAGGTCTAAAGTGGGTCTCTTGTAGACAGCATATATATGGGTCTTGTTTTTGTATCCATTCAGCCAGTCTATGTCTTTTGGTTGGGGCATTTAATCCATTCACGTTTAAGGTAATTATCCATATGTATGTTCCTATGACCATTTTCTTAATTGTTTTGGGTTTGTTTTTGTAGGTCCTTTTCTTCTCTTGTGTTTCCCACTTAGAGAAGTTCCTTTAGCATTTGTTGTAGAGCTGGTTTGGTGGTGCTGAATTCTCTTAGCTTTTGCTTGTCTGTAAAGCTTTTGATTTCTCCATCAAATCTAAATGAGATCCTTGCCGGGTAGAGTAATCTTGGTTGTAGGTTCTTCCCTTTCATCACTTTAAGTATATCATGCCACTCCCTTCTGGCTTGCAGAGTTTCTGCTGAGAAATCAGCTGTTAACCTTATGGGAGTTCCCTTGTATGTTATTTGTCGTTTTTCCCTTGCTGCTTTCAATAATTTTTCTTTGTCTTTGATTTTTGCCACTTTGATTACTATGTGTCTCGGCGTGTTTCTCCTTGGGTTTATCCTGTATGGGACTCTCTGCGCTTCCTGGACTTGGGTGGCTATTTCCTTTCCCATGTTGGGGAAGTTTTCGACTATAATCTCTTCAAATATTTTCTCTGGTCCTTTCTCTCTCTCTTCTCCTTCTGGGACCCCTATAATGCGAATGTTGTTGCGTTTAATGTTGTCCCAGAGGTCTCTTAGGCTGTCTTCATTTCTTTTCATTCTTTTTTCTTTAGTCTGTTCCGCAGCAGTGAATTCCACCATTCTGTCTTCCAGGTCACTTATCCGTTCTTCTGCCTCAGTTTTTCTGCTATTGATTCCTTCTAGTGTAGTTTTCATTTCAGTTATTGGTCATCTCTGTTTGTTTGTTCTTTAATTCTTCTAGGTCTTTGTTAATCATTTCTTGCATCCTCTCAATCTTTGCCTCCATTCTTATTCCGAGGTCCTGGATCATCTTCACTATCATTATTCTGAATTCTTTTTCTGGAAGGTTGCCTATCTCCACTTCATTTAGTTGTTTTTCTGGGGTTTTTTCTTGTTCCTTCATCTGGTACATAGCCCTCTGCCTTTTCATCTTCTCTATCTTTCTGTAACTGTCGAGATTTCTATACATTAATTTTGTATCCTGCTACTTTAGCAAACTCATTGATTAGCTCTAGGAGTTTTCTGGTAGCAGTTTTAGGATTCTCTGTGTATAGTATCATGTCATCTGCAAAGAGTGACAGCTTTACTTCTTCTTTTCCGATTTGGATTCCTTTTATTTCTTTGTCTTCTCTGATTGCTGTGGCTAACACTTCCAAAACTATGTTGAATAATAGTGGTGAGAGTGGGCAACCTTGTCTTGTTCCTGATCTTAGTGGAAATGGTTTCAGTTTTTCACCATTGAGGACGATGTTGGCTGTGGGTTTGTCATATATGGCCTTTATTATGTTGAGGTAAGTTCCCTCTATGCCTACTTTCTGGAGGGTTTTTATCATAAATGGGTGTTGAATTTTGTCGAAAGCTTTTTCTGCATCTATTGAGATGATCATATGGTTTTGATCCTTCAATTTGTTAATATGGTGTATCACATTGATTTGAATATATTGAAGAATCCTTGCATTCCTGGGATAAACCCCACTTGATCATAGTGTATGATCCTTTTAATGTGCTAGGATTCTGTTTGCTAGTATTTTGTTGAGGATTTTGGCATCCTTGTTTATCAGTGATATTGGCCTGTAGTGGTTTTTTTTGCCTCATTTTTTCTGGTTTTGGTATCAGGGTGATGGTGGCCTCGTAGAATGAGTTTGGGAGTGTTCCTCCCTCTGCTATATTTTGGAAAAGTTTGAGAAGGATAAGTGTTAGCTGTTCTCTAAATGTTTGATAGAATTTGCCTGTGAAGCCATCTGGTCCTGGGCTTTTGTTTGTTGGAAGATTTTTAATCACAGTTTCAATTTCAGTGCTTGTGATTGTTCTGTTTATATTTTCGATTTCTTCCTGGTTCAGTCTCAGAAGGTTGTGCTTTTCTAAGAATTTGTCCATTTCTTCCAGGTTGTCCATTTTATTGGCATAGAGTTGCTTGTAGTTATCGCTCATGATCCTTTGTATTTCTGCAGTGTTAGTTGTTGCTTCTCCTTTTTCATTTCTAATTCTATTGATTTGAGTCTTCTGCCTTTTTTTCTTGAGGAGTCTGGCTAATGGTTTATCAATTTTGTTTATCTTCTCAAAGAACCAGCTTTTAGTTTCATTGATCTTTGCTATCGTCTCCTTCATTTCTTTTTCATTTAGTTCTTATCTGATCTTTATGATTTCTTTCCTTCTGCTATCTTCGGGGTGTTTTTGTTCTTCTTCCTCTAATTGCTTTAGGTGTAAGGTTAGGTTGTTTATTTGAGATTTTTCTTGTTTCTTGAGGTAAGATTGTATTGCTATAAACTTCCCTCTTAGAACTGTTTTTGAGGCATCTCATAGGCTTTCAGTTGTTGTGTTTTCATTGTCATTTGTCTCCAGGTATTTTTTGATTTCCTCTTTTATTTCTTCAGTGACCTCTTGGTTATTTATTAGTGTATTGTTTAGCCTCCATGTGTTTGTATTTTTTATAGATTTTTTTCCTGTAATTGATATCTAGTCTCATAGTGATGTGGTCAGAAAAGATACTTGATATGATTTTTGTTTTCTTACATTTACCAAGGCTTGATTTGTGACCCAAGATGTGATCTATCCTGGAGAATCTTCCATGAGCACTTGAGATGAAAGTGTATTCTCCTGTTTTTGGATGGAATGCCCTATAAATATCAATTAAGTCCATCTTATTTCGTGTGTCATTTAAAGCTTGTGTTTCCTTATTTGTTTTCATTTTGGATGACCTGTCCATAGGTGAAAGTGGGGTGTTAAAGTCCCCTATTAGTGGTTACTGTCATTTTCCCCTTTTATGTCTGTAAACATTTGCCTTATGTATTGAGGTGCTCCTATGTTAGGTGCATAAATATTTATAATTGTTATATCTTCTTCTTGGATTGATCCCTTGATCATTATGTAGTGTCCTTCTTTGTCTCTTGTAATAGTCTTTATTTTAAAGTCTATTTTGTCTGATATGAGAATTGCTACTCCAGCTTTCTTTTGATTTCCATTTGCATGGTATATCTTTTTCCATCCCCTCACTTTCAGTTTGTATGTGTCCCTAGGTTTGAACTGGGTCTCGTGTAGACAGCACATATACGGGTCTTGTTTTTGTATCCATTCAGCCAGTCTGTGTCTTTTAGTTGGAGCATATAATCCACTTACATTTAAGGTAGTTATCAATATGTATGTTCCTATTACCATTTTCTTAATGTTTTCGATTTGTTATTGTAAGTCTTTTCCTTCTCTTATGTTTCCTGCCTAGAGAGGTTCCTTTAGCATTTGTTGTAAAGCTGGTTTGGTGGTGCTGAATTCTCTTAGCTTTTGATTGTCTGTAAAGGTTTTAATTTCTCCATTGAATCGGAATGCGATCCTTGCTTGGTAGAGTAATGTTGGTTGTAGGTTTTTCCCTTTCATCACTTTAAATATGTCCTGCCACACCCTTCTGGCTTGGAGTTTCTGCTGAAAGATCAGCTGTTAACCTTATGGGGATTCCCTTGTATGTTAATTGTGGCTTTTCCCTTGCTGCTTTTAATATTTTTTCTTTGTATTTAATTTTTGATAGTTTGATTAATATGTGTCTTGGCATGTTTCTCCTTGGATTTCTCCTGTATGGGACTGTCTTCGTTTCCTTGACTTGATTGAATATTACCTTTCCCATATTAGGGAAGTTTCAACTATAATCTCTTCAAATATTTTCTCAGTCCCTTTCTTTTTCGCTTCGTCTTCCGGGACCCCTATAATTTGAATGTTGGTGCATTTAATGTTGTCCAAGAGGTCTCTGAGACTGTCCTCAATTGTTTTCATTCTTTTTTCTTTTTTCTTCTCTGCAGTAGTTATTTCCAATATTTTATCTTCCAGGTCACTTATCCGTTCTTCTGCCTCAGTTATTCTGCTATTGCTTCCTTCTAGAGAATTTTTCATTTCATTTATTGTGTTGTTCATCATTGTTTGTTTGCTCTTTAGTTCTCCTAGGTCCTTGTTAAACGTTTCTTCTATTTTCTCCATTGTATTTCCAAGATTTTGGCCCATCTTTAGTATCAGTTCTCTGAATTCTTTTTCAGGTAAACTGCCTATTTCCTCTTCATTGGGTTGGGCTGGTGAGTTTTTACCTTGCTCCTACGTCTGCTGTGTATTTCTCTGTCTTCTCATTTTGCTTAACTTGCTCTGTTTGGGGTCTCCATTTTGCAGGCTGTAGGTTCGTAGTTCCTGTTGTTTTTGGTGTCTTCTCCCAGTGGTAAGGTTGGTGCAGTGTGTTGTTTAGGCTTCCTGGTGGAGGCGACTGGTGCCTGTGTTCTGGTGGATGAGGCTGGCTCTTGTCTTTCTGGTCAGCAGGACCATGTCTGGTGGTGTGTTTTGGCGTGTCTGTGAGCTTATTATGATTATAGGCAGGCTGTCTGCTAATGGGCGGGTCTGTGTTCCTGTCTTGCTAGTTTTTTTGGCATAGGGTGTCCAGCACTGTAGCTTGCTGGTCATTGAGTGGAGCTGGATCTTAGCGTTGAGATGGAGATCTCTGGGAGAGCTTTCGCCATTTGATATTATGCGGGGCTGGGATGTCTTCATGGACCAATGTCCTGAACACAGCTCTCCCACCTCAGATGCTCAGGCCTGACACCTGGCCAGAGCACCAAGACCCTGTCAGCCACACGGCTCAGGAGAAAAGGAAAGGACTGAAGGAAGGAAGGAAGGAAGGGAAAGAAAGGAAGAAAGAAAGAAAGCAAGAAAGAAGGAAGGAAAGAAAGACAGAAAGAAAGAAAGAAAGAATAAAATAAAATAAAGTTTTTAAAATAGAAAAAAATTATTAAAAATAAAAAAAATTTTTTAAAGTAATAAAAAAAGAGAAAGAGAGAAGAGAGCAACCAAACCAAAAAACAAATCCACCAGTGTTATGAAGTGCTAAAAATATGCTACAAACAAACAAAAACCAGGCAGAACCGTAGGAGAAATGGCAAAAGCAAAGCTATACAGACAAAATCACAAGAAGCATACACATACACACAAGAGGTGAAAAAGGAAGAAAAATTATATATGTATAAAATAAATAAAGGAAGAGAGCAACCATATCATTAAAGAAATCTACCATTGATAATAAGCTCTAAATACTAAACTGTGGTAAACATAAAACCAGAAACAAATTAGATGCAGAAGGCAAACCCCAAGTCTACAGTTGCTCCTGAAGTCCACCGCCTCAATCTTGAGATGATTCGTTGTCTTGCTCCTGAGGCTGCTGGGAGAGATTTCCCTTTCTCTTCTTTGTTCGCACAGCTTCTGGGGTTCAGCTTTGGATTTGGCCCTGCCTCTGCGTGCTGGTCCCCTGAGGGCATCTTTTGGGAAGTCTGAGGCCTTCTGCCAGTGTTCAGTAGGTGTTCTGTAGGAGCTGTTCCACATGTAGATGTAGTTTTGATTTATTTTTGGGGAGGAAGGTGATCTCCACGTCTTATTCCTCTGCCATCCTGAAGGTACCCCTACTGAAATATAGTTGATTTATAATGTGTTAATTTCTTCTGTACAGCAAAGTGATTCATTTATACATATATGTATATTATTTTTCGTATTCCTTTCCATTATGGTTTATCACAGGATATTGGGTATAGTTTCCTGTGCTACAAAGTAGGACCTTGTTGTTTATCCTTCCTCTTTATAAGAGTTTGCATCTGCTAATCCAAAATTCCCAATCCATTCCTCCCCTAACCCCCTATGAATATACTTTTTAAATCTTAAATTTATTGTATTTATATAAAATACCGTTTATACTGTTTTAATTTTCCAACATTATGTTTTGAATTTTTCTTAGCCAGGTAAGATAAAAATGGAGCAAAATGTGAAAGTCATTAATTGTTTGCCAGTGTTGAATATGTGTTCAGATTTTCTCAATTTGTTCTTCTATTTCCAAAATCCCTTCCTGATCTAGTGCTTTATTTTCGTGGTGACTTATCCTCTCTATACTTTCTTTAGGTTAGTTCGATGTGCTAATTCTTTTTTTTTTTTATAGTGCTGGTGAGCCGCCTAAAAGTACAGTTTTGGTTTGAGCTAGAACATTCTCTAGATTTGCAATTATAATTTCATGTTATTTTTGATTAAAATAAAAACTCAAAATCAGGAAGCAACCTAAAAAAGTATTGTAAATGTTAAAATTTGTCTTCAACTTGCTCATTTAAATTTGCTTATTACATTTAAAATATTCACACTTAAATTTCAAATTTAGCGTAAGATTGTATAGAAAAATTTGGATTTTATGTAAATATGTACAAGAAGCTTTAAAATTTGTAACCCATTGATTCTGTCTGATATTTGTTTCATTTAAAAACAAGATGATGCCCCCATATTGAATGAGGATTTTTATTATTTCATCCATAATGTGTAGGTGTATGGCCCACTATTAATGACCTTTGGGAATATTAAATACTTAGAATTACTTATTATCATGCACTAAAATCTTAATTGAGAGTTTAAAACTATACTGCTGTCATTACGCCATCAAGGAGTAGAAGTTGTTCTGTAGTTCAAGGACACAGTAGATCTTTTATGTGTACAGTCCATCCTCTCACTTGACCTCAGACATATGTCCAGTTGCCTATCTGATAGCTGCACTTGGATTTCTAATTAGTATTTTTCATTTTAATGATCCAAATCCAATTAATTATTGTAATGTCTTCATTTGCTCTAATTCCAGACAAAGAGCATAAAAGTATCCTAAAATATAACTCAAGCAAGGAAATTAGGCAGAGAAAGTTTTTGAAGGAATTAAGCTTTGAGCTGAGTCTTAAAGTTAGTTTAGTGGATTGAGAGAGATGAAGAAAAAGATGCATTTGTTAACTTCCCAGGACAGCTGTTTATTCTCTTTCATTTCCGATTCCTGTTTGTGTCATGACTATCTGGATTTTCCTTGAAGCCTAAATTGCACAAATTTCCTTCAGGGTGAAGCTTATTTTTAACATCATTGTAAAATATCTGTTGTGTTGTCAGTATTCTTAGACGGTACATACCAGTGTGAATTTGTTTTGGTAAGAGTTATTTATTAGAAGCTATTATTGCTTCAAGCTTTATCATAAAGTTTGCCCCTTTCCTCTTTACAATTGTATTATTGGATCATTATTACAGCTAGATTTCTCTATTTGCTAGTAGATCCAAATTATATAACTGGTTAGGCCAGTGTTTCTTGGCCCTGGCTTAAAAAGCTTTTTAGAATAAGCTAGAGAGCTTTAAAAATGCCAATGCCAAGTCCCCATCCCCTAGATATTATGAATTAATTGTTGTGGGGTGGAGCCCAAGTATCCATGTTTTTTAAAGCTCTCATACAATGTTAAGACAAGTGCAAGTTGAAAACTTAGTTGGAATATCCTATGATTTACACTAAATTTTACTCAATGTTCGCCCTCCCTTACTTTCTAATTAGTTTAATTCCAAGCACTTATTCACTAGTTCATTTGTTCATTCATTAATTCAAACATTCAACATTTACTTATTAAGGGTCTATCATGAGTAATTCTAGGTGCTTAGACAAGGCATAGAAGATTTTTGCCCTCATGGAACTAATATTTAGTGCAGAGGGGATAACGGCCATAAGTAAAAAAGTTACATGACGTGATATTTTTGTTGGTGTTATGAGTCAGGAAGAGAACAAATAGAATGCTGTGAAAGAGAGGAGTGTCAGAAATATGGGGTGGGTTGATACTCCCAGAATATTTCTCTGGGAGAAACATGAAATGACATTTGAATTAAGATCTAAAGAATGAGAAGAATCCAATGGTGAGAAGAGGCTGAGGAAGATTGAACTAGACAGAAGGAGCATATAGTATCAGACTACTGAGGAGCAAAAGACTTGATACATTTGAGGAACAGAAAGGAAACCAGATGAATGGCTTTCAGATGAGAAAAATCAGTTCTTATTTGAACTGGTGTTCCTTCAGTAGTAATGTATCATTTCTCTCTGATCTATTTGAAGATTTTTTTGTCTTTAGTTTTTAGCAATTTGATTATGATTATCTGGGTTTAGATTTACATGGGTTTGTCTTGTTTGAGGTTCTTGAATCTGTTGGTTTTTATCTTTTGTCAAATTTTGGAAACTTTAGCCATTGTTCCTTCAAATATATATATTATCCTTACACTCTTTCTTTTCTCCTTTAGAGGCTCTGACAAAAAGTTTAGACCTTTTGGTACCTGCAGATCCCTAAGGCTCTGTTAATTCTTTTAAAATCATTTTCTCTCTGTTGTTCTGTTTGGATAATTTCTATTGATCTAAGTTCATTGATTCTTTCTTTTGTCATCTCCGTTCTTTCATTTACCTCATCCACTGAGTTTTTTAAGATTTGTTGTATTTCCATTCTAAAATTGTCATTTAGTTCTTTTGTATATTCTAGAGTCTTGCCAAGAGTTTCTAATTTTCCATTTGTTTCAAGAATGATGTTATTGCTTGTTTGTACTTTTGTATGGTATCTGCTTGTCAGATAATTCCAGCATCTGTTCCATTTTGGTGTTGTCATCCAGTGATTATCATTTCTCGGTTGAGTTGAGATATTCCTGTCTCTTGATATGATGAGTAATTTTGGATTGTGTTTGGATATTTTCAGTATTATGTTATAAATTCTGGTTCCTACTTAAATCTTCTATTTTAGCACAGTCAATTTATTTGGGTTTAGGGCACACATCCTGGGCCACGTTTTTAGGTCGTCGTTCAAATGTCAATTTAGTATTTAAAATCTTTGTAGGGTATTCTGTTCCATCCTGTTTGTATGCTACCCAGTGGCCAATTTGAAGCCTGGACAATTGTTCACATGATAGTTTCATCCATGAGCCAATTGGGGGTGTACCCAGGACTCCATGCACAGGTTTAAACAATTCCTTTCTTCAGCTACCTCTTTTCTGTAATCTACCCACCTCCTGCCACTCTCTGCCTTGGAGGAGGTGAGGTGCTTCCTTTTTGTCTTTTGCTTTGTATAGAGTGGAGTTGGGTGTCAAGGCTCTGCCCTGTAGTTTCTACAGCACCAGGTGGGGACCGGGAGAGGTATCATTCTTCAGGGCAGTGCATAGATGCTCCACAGGGCTCTGCCTGACAGTCTGCACAACATCTGATGAGGAAGAGGTGGGGTGCAGATTCTTTTGTGGTGTTTCTGTGAAGTAGAGTGAGTATAGCCAAAAGTCCTACAGGGATTTCTTCTTTCTCATTCTTTGGCTAGATAAAACAGGATTTTCTTGAGGCTGTTTTTTTTTTTTTTTTTTTTTAATCCCCCCTGTGTCAGTTCGCATTTCCAGGGTATGAGCTGCACTGTGTCTAGGCTAGGATGTAGAGGAGGAAAAAAAAAACCAAAAACAGGGAATTAACTGCCAGGTCTTCCTTTGAGTCCTGAGGTTCTTAGAGAGTCCACTTTATTTTCTCCACTTTTCAAGGTTTTCTAAGAGCTGTATTTGATCTAGGGTTTTAGTTTTAATTTGCAGGATTAGGGTAGAAAGTGCTTATTCCATTTTTGTCTGGAACCGAATGTCTCCTACTTAGTGTTCACAGTTTTTAGATAGCTGTTTCATGTATTCTGCCTAGGGTTCTTAGATGAATTCAGTGGGAGAGCAAGGGGGATAGTATTTACTACATCTTAACTGGAGCTAAGACTCCTATATTTGATTATTTTTTTAGTGCTAAGCTATAAGTATCTTTCTTAAATTTGTTTTTGAATTGTTTGTTCTACAATTTAACAATGGATTATGCATATTGGTCTTATATCTAATATACTTATATCAAATTCACTTATTCATTCTAATAGTTTATATGTAGTTTACTTCAGATTGTCTGTATACAAAACCATATAATCTGAGGAAAATAACTTCACAATCCCTATGCATTTTATAATGATGTTGATGATGATGATTATCATGTTTCAGTATAAGGATTCTGACACCAGTAGAATGTTGAGTAAAACTGGTGAGAATGAAAACCTTTATTTTGTTTCTGGGAAAACATTTCAACATTTTACTATATTGTATAATATTAACAGTAATTAGAAGATAAACTTTTTCATTTAAGGAAGTTCTCTTCTGTGTCTGGCTTGCTAATAAGAAATTATGTTGGGAATATATATTAGACAGTACTAATTTTTTCTTTTTTTTAACTTCTATTGGGATATTCATGATTTTTCTTCTTTATTCTCTTCATGTAGTATATTACATTGATTACTTTTTGAATATGATTTCATTTTTGCATATATTGAATAACCACATCTGTTCATGATGTAGTATCCTTCTTATATGTTACAGCAATTTACTTGCTAATATTTTATTTAGGACATCTGTTTCTCTGTTCATGGGATAGATAGGTCTTTAATTTTCTTTTTAGTAATTTCAGTGTCAGCCTTTGATATCATGGTTATGGTTACCTCGTAAAATATGTTGGTCTAAGTGTTGCCTCTTTTCCTATTTTCTGGAAAAATTGGGTAAGATTGGTGTCTTTCCTTAAATGTTTCTTTTTTTTTAAACACCATTTTTGGAGTATACTTGCTTTACAGTGGTGTGTTAGTTTCTGCTGTATAACAAAGTGAATCAGCTATATGTATACATATATCCCCATATCCCCTTCCTCTTGGGTTTCCCTCCCACCCTCCCTATCCTACCCCTCTAGGTGGTCAAAAAGTACCGAGCTGATCTCCCTGTGCTATGCGGCTGCTTCCCACTAGCTATCGATTTTACATTTGGTAGTGTGTATATGTCCGTGCCACTCTCTCACTTTGTCCCAGCTTACCCTTCCCCCTCCCCGTGACCTCAAGTCCATTTGCTGCGTCAGCGTCTTTATTCCTGTCCTGCCCCTAGGTTCTTCAGAACCTTTTTTTTTTTAGATTCCATATATATGTGTTAGCATACAGTATTTGTTTTTCTCTTTCTGACTTACTTCACTCTGTTTGACAGACTCTAGGTCCATCCACCTCACTACAAATAACTCAATTTCGTTTCCTTTTATGGCTGAGTAATATCCCATTGTATATATGTGCAACATCTTCTTTATCCATTCGTCTGCTGATGGACACTTAGGTTGCTTCCATATCCTGGCGATTGTAAAGAGAGCTGCAATTAACATTGTGGTACATGACCCTTTTTGAATTATGGTTTGCTCAGGGTATATGCCCAGTAGTGGGATTGCTGGGTCGCATGTAGTTCTATTTTTAGGTTTGTTTTTTTTTAAATTTTATTTATTTATTTATTTATTCATTTATTTATTTATGGCTTTGTTAGGTCTTCGTTTCTGTGCAAGGGCTTTCTCTAGTTGTGGCAGGTGGGGGCCACTCCTCATCGCGGTGCGCGGGCCTCTCACTATCACGGCCTCTCTTGTTGCCGATCACAGGCTCCAGACACGCAGGCTCAGTAATTGTGGCTCACGGGCCCAGTTGCTCCGCGGCATGTGGGATCTTCCCAGACCAGGGCTTGAACCCGTGTCCCCTGCGTTGGCAGGCAGACTCCCAACCACTGCGCCACCAGGGAAGCCCTATTTTTAGTTTTTTAAGGAACCTCCATACTGTTCTCCATAATGGCTGAATCACTTTACATTCCCACCGACAGTGCAAGAGCGTTTCTTTTCTCCACACCCTCTCCAGGATTTATTGTTTGTAGAATTTTTGATGACGGACATTCTGACTGGTTTGAGGCGATACCTCATTGTAATTTTGATTTGCATTTCTCTAATGATTAGTGATGCTGAGCATCCTTTCATGTGTTTGATGACAGTCTGTGTATCTTCTTTCGAGAAATGTCTATTTAGATCTTCTGCCCATTTTTGGATTGGGTTGTTTGTTTTTTTGATATTGAGCTGCATGAACTACTTGTAAATTTTAGAGATTAAGCCTTTTTTTTTTTTTTTTTAAACATCTTTATTGAAGTATAATTGCCTTACAATGGTGTGTTAGCTTCTGCTTTATAACAAAGTGAATCAGTTATACATATACAATATGTTCCCATTTCTCTTCCCTCTTGCATCTCCCTCCCTCCCACCCTCCCCATCCCACCCCTCTAGGTGGTCACAAAGCACCGAGCTGATCTCCCTGTGCCATGTGGCTGCTTCCCACTAGTTATCTATTTTACATTTGGTAGTGTATATATGTCCATGACACTCTCTTACCCTGTCACATCTCACCCCACCCCCTCCCCATATCCTCAAGTCCATTCTCTAGTAGGTCTGTGTCTTTATTCCCGTCTTGCCACTAGGTTCTTCATGGCCTTTTTTTCCCCTTAGATTCCGTATATATGTGTTAGCATACTGTATTTGTTTTTCTCTTTCTGACTTACTTCACTCTGTATGACAGACTCTAACTCCATCCACCTCATTACAAATACCTCCATTTCATTTCTTTTTATGGCTGAGTAATATTCCATTGTATATATGTGCCACATCTTCTTTATCCATTCATCTGTCGATGGACATTTAGGTTGCTTCCATGTCCTGGCTATTGTAAATAGAGCTGCAATGAACATTTTGGTACGTGACTCTTTTTGAACTATGGTTTTCTCAGGGTATATGCCCAGTAGTGGGATTGCTGGGTCGTATGGTAGTTCTATTTGTAGTTTTTTAAGGAACCTCCATACTGTTCCCCATAGTGGCTGTATCAATTTACATTCCCACCAACAGTGCAAGAGTGTTCCCTTTCCTCCACACCCTCTCCAGCATTTATTGTTTCTAGATTTTTTGATGATGGCCATTCTGACCGGTGTGAGATGATATCTCATTGTAGTTTTGATTTGCATTTCTCTAATGATTAATGATGTTGAGCATTCTTTCATGTGTCTGTAGGCCATCTGTATATCTTCTTTGGAGAAATGTCTATTTAGGTCTTCTGCCCATTTTTGGATTGGGTTGTTGGTTTTTTTGTTATTGAGCTGCATGAGCTGCTTGTAAATCTTGGAGATTAATCCTTTGTCAGTTGCTTCATTTGCAAATATTTTCTCCCATTCTGATGGTTGTCTTTTGGTCTTGTTTATGGTTTCCTTTGCTGTGCAAAAGCTTTTAAGTTTCATTAGGTCCCATTTGTTTATTTGTGTTCTTATTTCCATTTCTCTGGGAGCTGGGTCAAAAAGAATCTTGCTGTGATGTATGTCATAGAGTGTTCTGCCTATGTTTTCCTCTAAGAGTTTGATAGTGTCTGCCCTTACACTTAGGTCTTTAATCCATTTTGAGTTTATTTTTGTGCATGGTGTCAGGGAGTGTTCTAATTTCATACTTTTACATGTACCTGTCCAATTTTCCCAGCACCACTTATTGAAGAGGCTGTCTTTTCTCCACTGTATATGCTTGCCTCCTTTATCAAAGATAAGGTGACCATATGTGTGTGGGTTTATCTCTGGGCTTTCTATCCTGTTCCATTGATCTATATTTCTGTTTTTGTGCCAGTACCAAACTGTCTTGACTACTGAAGCTTTGTAATGTAGTCTGAAGTCAGGGAGCCTGATTCCCCCAGCTCCATTGTTCGTTCTCAAGATTGCTTTGGCTATTCGGGGTCTTTTGTGTTTCCATACAAATTGTGAAATTTTTTGTTCTAGTTCTGTGAAAAATGCCAGTGGTAGTTTGATAGGGATTGCATTGAATCTGTAGATTGCTTTGGGTAGTAGAGTCATTTTCACAATGTTGATTCTTCCAATCCAGGAACATGGTATATCTCTCCATCTATTTGTATCATCTTTAATTTCTTTCATCAGTGTCTTATAATTTTCTGCATACAGGTCTTTTGTCTCCTTAGGTAGGTTTATTCCTAGGTATTTTATTCTTTTTGTTGCAATGGTAAATGGGAGTGTTTTCTTAACTTCACTTTCAGATTTTTCGTCATTAGTGTATAGAAATGCAAGAGATTTCTGTGCATTAATTTTGTATCCTGCTACTTTACCAAATTCATTGATTAGCTCTAGGAGTTTTCTGGTAGCAGTTTTAGGATTCTCTGTGTATAGTATCATGTCATCTGCAAACAGTGACAGCTTTACTTCTTCTTTTCCGATTTGGATTCCTTTTATTTCTTTGTCTTCTCTGATTGCTGTGGCTAACACTTCCAAAACTATGTTGAATAATAGTGGTGAGAGTGGGCAACCTTGTCTTGTTCCTGATCTTAGTGGAAATGGTTTCAGTTTTTCACCATTGAGGACAATGTTGGCTGTGGGTTTGTCATATATGGCCTTTATTATGTTGAGGAAAGTTCCCTCTATGCCTACTTTCTGCAGGGCTTTTATCATAAATGGGTGTTGAATTTTGTCGAAAGCTTTCTCTGCATCTATTGAGATGATCATAGGGTTTTTCTCCTTCAATTTGTTAATATGGTGTATCCCATTGATTGATTTGCATATATTGAAGAATCCTTGTATTCCTGGGATAAACCCCACTTGATCATGGTGTATGATCCTTTTAATGTGCTGTTGGATTCTGTTTGCTAGTATTTTGTTGAGGATTTTTGCATCTATGTTCATCAGTGATATTGGCCTGTAGTTTTCTTTCTTTGTGACATCTTTGTCTGGTTTTGGTATCAGGGTGATTTTGGCCTCGTAGAATGAGTTGGGGAGTGTTCCTCCCTCTGCAATATTTTGGAAGAGTTTGAGAAGGATAGGTGTTAGCTCTTCTCTAAATATTTGATAGAATTCGCCTGTGAAGCCATCTGGTCCTGGGCTTTTGTCTGTTGGAAGATTTTTAATCACAGTTTCAATTTCAGTGCTTGTGATTGGTCTGTTGATATTTTCTATTTCTTCCTGGTTCAGTCACGGCAGGTTGTGCATTTCTAAGAATCTGTCCATTTCTTCCAGGTTGTCCATTTTATTGGCATAGAGTTGCTTGTAGTAGTCTCTCATGATCGTTTGTATTTCTGCAGTGTCAGTGGTTACTTCTCCTTTTTCATTTCTAATTCTATTGATTTGAGTCTTTTCCCTTTTTCTCTTGATGAGTCTGGCTAATGGTTTGTCAATTTTGTTTATCTTCTCGAAGAACCAGCTTTTAGTTTCATTGATTTTTGCTATTGTTTCCTTCATTTCTTTTTCATTTATTTCTGATCTGATCTTTATGATTTCTTTCCTTCTGCTAGCTTTGGGGTTTTTTTGTTCTTCTTTCTCTAATTGCTTTAGGTGCAAGGTTAGGTTGTTTATTCGAGATGTTTCCTGTTTCTTGATGTAGGCTTGTATTGCTGTAAACTTCCCTCTTAGAACTGCTTTTGCTGCATCCCATAGGTTTTGGGTCGTCATGTCTCCATTGTCATTTGTTTCTAGGTATTTTTTGATTTCCTCTTTGATTTCTTCAATGATCCCTTCGTTATTAAGTAGTGTATTGTGTAGCCTCCATGTGTTTGTATTTTTTACAGATCTTTTCCTGTAATTGATATCTAGTCTCATAGCGTTGTGGTCGGAAAAGATACTTGATACGATTTCAATTTTCTTAAATTTACCAAGGCTTGATTTGTGACCCAAGATATGATCTATCCTGGAGAATGTTCCATGAGCTCTTGAGAAAAATGTGTATTCTGTTGTTTTTGGGTGGAATGTCCTATAAATATCAATTAAGTCCATCTTGTGTAATGTATCATTTAAACCTTGTGTTTCCTTATTTATTTTCATTTTGGATGATCTGTCCATTGGTGAAAGTGGGGTGTTAAAGTCCCCTACTATGACTGTGTTACTGTCGATTTCCCCTTTTATGGCTGTTAGTATTTGCCTTATGTATTGAGGTGCTCCTATGTTGGGTGCATAAATATTTACAATTGTTATATCTTCCTCTTGGATCGATCCCTTGGTCATTATATAGTGTCCTTCTTTGTCTCTTGTAATAGTCTTTATTTTAAAGTCTTTTTTGTCTGATATGAGAATTGCTACTCCAGCTTTCTTTTGATTTCCATTTGCATGGAATATCTTTTTCCATCCCCTCACTTTCAGTCTGTATGTGTCTCTAGGTCTGAAGTGGGTCTCTTGTAGACAGCATATATATGGGTCTTGTTTTTGTATCCATTCAGCCAGCCTGTGTCTTTTGGTGGGAGCATTTAATCCATTTACATTTAAGGTAATTATCGATATGTATGTTCCTATTCCCATTTTCTTAAATGTTTTGGGTTTGTTATTGTAGGTGTTTTCCTTCTCTTGTGTTTCTTGCCTAGAGAAGTTCCTTTAGCATTTGTTGTAAAGCTGGTTTGGTGGTGCTGAACTCTCTCAGCTTTTGCTTGTCTGTAAAGGTTTTAATTTCTCCATCGAATCTGAATGAGATCCTTGCTGGGTAGAGTCATCTTGGTTGTAGGTTTTTCTCCTTCATCACTTTAAGTATATCCTGCCACTGCCTTCTGGCTTGCAGAGTTTCTGCTGAAAGATCAGATGTTAACCTTATGGGGATTCCCTTGTGTGTTATTTGTTGTTTTTCCCTTGCTGCCTTTAATATGTTTTCCTTATATTTAATTTTTGACAGTTTGATTAATATGTGTCTTGGCGTGTTTCTCCTTGGGTTTATCCTGTATGGGACTCTCTGTGCTTCCAGGACTTGATTAACTATTTCCTTTCCCATATTAGGGAAGTTTTCAACTATAATCTCTTCAAATATTTTCTCAGTCCCTTTCTTTTTCTCTTCTTCTTCTGGGACCCCTATAATTCGAATGTTGGTGCGTTTAATGTTGTCCCAGAGGTCTCTGAGACTGTCCTCAGTTCTTTTCATTCTTTTTTCTTTATCCTGCTCTGCAGTAGTTATTTCCACCATGTTATCTTCCAGGTCACTTATCCTTTCTTCTGCCTCAGTTATTCTGCTATTGATCCCATCTAGAGTATTTTTAATTTCATTTATTGTGTTTTTCATCATTGCTTGGTTCCTCTTTAGTTCTTCTACGTCCTTGTGAAATGTTTCTTGCATTTTGTCTATTTTATTTCCAAGATTTTGGATCATCCTTACTATCATTATTCTGAATTCTTTTTCAGGTAGACTACCTATTTCCTCTTCATTTGTTAAGTCTGGTGTGTTTTGACCCTGCTCCTTCATCTGCTGTGTGTTTTTCTGTCATCTCATTTTGCTTATCTTACTGTGTTTGGGGTCTCCTTTTCACAGGCTGCAGGTTCGTAGTTCCCGTTGTTTTTGGTATCTGTCCCCAGTGGCTAAGGTTGGTTCAGTGGGTTGTGTAGGCTTCCTGGTGGAGGGAACTAGTGCCTGAGTTCTGGTGGATGAGGCTGGATCTTGTCTTTCTGGTGGGCACGTCCACGTCTGGTGGTGTATTTTGGGGTGTCTGTGGCCTTATTATGATTTTAGGCAGCCTCTCTGCTAATGGATGGGGCTGTGTTCCTGTCTTGCTAGTTGTTTGGCAAATAGGGTGTTCAGCACTGTAGCTTGCTGGTCAGTGAGTGATGCTGGGTCTTGATGTTGAGATGGAGATCTCTGAGAGATTTTTGCCGTTTGGTATTACGTGGAGCTGGGAGGTCTCTTGTGGACCAGTGTCCTGAAGTTGGCTCTCCCACCTCAGAGGTACGGCCCTGATGCCTGGCTGGAGCACCAAGAGCCTTTCGTCCACACGGCTCAGAGTAAAAGGGAGAAAAAATAGAAAGAAAGAAAGAAAGAGGCTATAATATAGTGAAGTAAAATAAAGCTATTGTAAAGCAAAGCTATACAGACAAAATCTCACCCAGAAGCATATACATATACACTCACAAAAAAAGGAAAAGGGGAAAAATTAATATATCCTGCTCCCAAAGTCCACCTCCTGAATTTGGGATGATTCGTTGTCTATTCAGGTATTCAACAGATGCAGGCACATCAGGTTGTTTGTGGAGTTTTAATCCGCTGCCTCTGAGGCTGCTGGGAGAGATTTCCCCTTCTCTTCTCTGTTCGCACAGCTCCTTGAGATCAGCTTTGGATTTGGCCCCACCTCTGTGTGTAGGTCGCCTGAGGGCGTCTGTTCCCCGCCCAGACAGGACGGGGTTAAAGGAGCAGCTGCTTCGGGGGCTCTGGCTCACCCAGGCCGTGGGGAGGGAGGGGTACGGAGGAGGCGGGGCGAGCCTGCGTCGTCAGAGGCTGGCGTGACGTTGCACCAGCCTGAGGCGCGCAGTGTGTTCTTCCGGGGAAGTTGTCCCTGGATCACGGGACCCTGGCAGTGGCGGGCTGCACAGGCTCCCGGGAGGGGCGGTGTGGAGAGTGACCTGTGCTCGCACACAGGATTTTTGGAGGCGGCAGCAGCAGCCCCAGCGTCTCACGCCCGTCTCTGGGGTCCGCGCTGATAGCCGCGGCTCGCGCCAGTCTCTGGAGTTCGTTTAGGCGGCGCTCTGAATCCCCTCTCCTTGCTCGCCGCGAAACAAAGCAGCAAGAAAAAGTCTCTTGCCTCTTCGGCAGCTGCAGACTTTTTCCCGGACTCCCTCCCGGCTAGCTGTGGTGCACTAACCCCTTCAGGCTGTGTTCACGCTGCCAACCCCAGTCCTCTCCCTGCGATCTGACCGAAGCCCGAGCCTCAGCTCCCAGTCCCGCCCGCCCCGGCGGGTGAGCAGACAAGCCTCTCGGGCTGGTGAGTGCTGGTCGGCACCGCTCCTCCGTGCGGGAACCTCTCCGCTTTGCCCTCCGCACCCCTGTGGCTGCGCTCTACTCCGTGGCTCCGAAGCTTCCCCCCTCTGCCACCCGCAGTCTCTGCCCGCGAAGGGGCTTCCTAGTGCGTGGAAATCTTTCCTCCTTCACAGCTCCCTCCCACTGGTGCAGGTGCCATCCCTATTCTTTTGTCTCTGTTATTTCTTTTTTCTTTTGCCCTACCCAAGTACGGGGGGAGCTTCTTGCCTTTTTGGAGGTCGGACGTTTTCTGGCAGCGTTCAGTGGGTGTTCTGTAGGAGCAGTTCCACGTGTAGATGTATTTCTACTGTATCTGTGGGAAGGAAGGTGATCTCCGCGTCTTACTCTTCCGCCATCTTCTCGACTATTCGAGATTAAGCCTTTGTCAGTTGCTTCTTTTGCAAATATGTTCTCCCATTCTGAGGGTTGTCTTTTCATCTTGTTTATGGTTTCCTTTGCTGTGCAAAAACTTTAAGTTTCGTTAGGTCCCATTTGTATATTTTTGTTTTTATTTCCATTGCTCTAGGACGTGGGTCAAAAAGGATCTTGCTGTGATTTATGTCATGGAGTGTTCTGCCTATGTTTTCCTCTAAGAGTTTTATAGTGTCTGGCCTTACATTTAGCTCTATAATCCATTTTGAGTTTATTTTTGTGTATGGTGTTAGGGAGTGTTCTAATTTCATTCTTTTACATGTAGCTGTCCAGTTTTCCCAGAACCACTTATTGAAGAGGGTGTCTTTCCTTCTTTATATATTCTTGCCTCCTTTATCAAAGATAAGGTCACCATACGTGCGTGGGTTTATCTCTGAGCTTTCTATCCTGTTCCATTGATCTATATTTATTTTTTTCTGCCAGTATCATACTGTCGTGATTACTGTAGCTTTGTAGTATAGTCTGAAGTCTGGGAGCCTGATTCCTCCAGCTCCGTTTTTCTTTCTCAAGATTGCTTTGGATATTTGGGGTCTTTTGTGTTTCCATACAAATTGTGAAATTTTGTATTCTAGTTCCGTGAAAAATGCCATTGGTAGCTTGATAGGGATTGCATTGAATCTGTAGATTGCTTTGGGTAGTAGAGTCAGTTTTACAATGTTGATTCTTCCAATCCAAGAACATGGTATATCTCTCCATCTGTTTGTATTTTCTTTAATTTCTTTCATCAGTGCCTTTTGGTTTTCTGCATACAGGTCTTTTGTTTCCTTAGGAAAGTTTATTCCTAGGTATTTTATTTTTTTGTTGCAATGGTAATGGGAGTGTTTCTTTAATTTCTCTTTCAAATTTTTCATCATTAGTGCATAGGAATGCAAGAGGTTTCTGTTCATTAATTTTGTATCCTACTACTTTACCAGATTCTTTGATTAGCTCTAGTAGCTTTCTGGCAGCATCTTTAGGATTCTCTATGTATAGTATCATGTCATCTGCAAACAGTGACAGTTTTACTACTTCTTTTCCAATTTGGATTCCTTTTATTTCTTTTTCTTCTCTGGTTGCTGTGGCTAAAAGTTCCAAAACAATGTTGAATAATAGTGGTGAGAGTGGGCAACCTTGTCTTGTTCCTGATTTCAGTGGAAATGGTTTCAGTTTTTAATCATTGAGAACGATGTTTTCTGTGGGTTTGTCGTATGTGGCCTTTATTATTGTTGAGGTAAGTTCCCTCTATGCCTACTTTCTGGAGAGTTTTTATCATAAATGGGTGTTGAATTTTGTTGAAAGCTTTTTCTGCATCTATTGAAATGATCATATGGTTTTTGTCCTTCAATATGTTAATATGGTTTATCACATTGATTGATTTGCATATATTGAAGAATCCTTGCACATTATCAAGTGGGATAAACCCCACGTGATCATGGTGTATGATCCTTTTAATGTGCTGTTGGATCCTATTTGCTAGTATTTTGTTGAGGATTTTTCCACCTATGTTCATCAGTGATACTGGTCGGTAGTTTTCTTCTTTTGTGACATCTTTGTCTGGTTTTCGTTTTAGAGTGATGGTGGCCTCATAGAATAAGTTTGGGAGTGTTCTCCCTCTGCTATATTTTAGAAGAGTTTGAGAAGGATAGGTGTTATCTCTTCTGTAAATGTTGGATAGAATTTGCCTGTGAATCCATCTGGTCCTGGGCTTTTGTTTGTTGGAAGATTTTTAATCACAGTCTCAATTTCAGTGCTTGTGATTGCTCTGCTTATATTTTCTATTTCTTCCTGGTTCAGTCTCAGAAGGTTGTGCTTTCCTAAGAATTTGTCCATTTCTTCCAGGTTGTCCATTTTATTGGCAAAGTGTTGCTTGTAGTAGTCTTTAGGATGCTTTGTATTTCTGTGGTGTCTGTTGTAACTTCTCCTTTTCCATTTTGAATTTTATTGATTTGAGTCCTCTCCCTCTTTTTCTTGATGAGTCTGGCTAATGGTGTATCAGTTTTGTTTATCTGCTCAAAGAACCAGCTTTTAGTTTTATTGATCTTTGCTATTGTTTTCTTTGTTTCTATTTCATTTATTTCTGCTCTGATCTTTATGATCTCTTTCCTTCTGCTAACGTTGGGGTTTTTTTGTTCTTTCTCTAATTGCTTTAGGTATAAGGTTATGTTGTTTATTTGAGATGTTTGTTGTTTCCTGAGGTAGGCTTGTATAGCTAGAAACTTCCCTCTTAGAACTGCTTTTGTTGCATCCCACAGGTTTTGGATCATCGTGATTTCATTGTCATTTGTCTGTGGGTATTTTTTGATTTCCTCTTTGATTTCTTCAGTGATCTCTTGGTTATTTAGTAACGTATTGTTTAGTCTCCATGTGTTTGTGATATTTTCCGTGTTTTTCCATGTAAATGATTTCTAATCTCATAGCGTTGTGGTCAGAAAAGATGTTTGATATGATTTC
Source organism: Eschrichtius robustus (assembly GCF_028021215.1). Taxonomy (NCBI): domain Eukaryota; kingdom Metazoa; phylum Chordata; class Mammalia; order Artiodactyla; family Eschrichtiidae; genus Eschrichtius; species Eschrichtius robustus. Next base: position 18,348,908 of record NC_090827.1, on the reverse strand, counting down.
AATATTTTTAAATTTACTGAGGCTTGATTTATGACCCAAGATGTGATCTATCATGGAGAATGTTCTGTGCACACTTGAGAAGAAAGTGTAATCTGCTGTTTTTGGATGGAATATCCTATAAATATCAATTAAATCTATCTGGTCTATTGTATCATTTAAAGCTTGTGTTTCCTTATTAATTTTCTGTCTGGATGTTCTGTCCATTGGTGTAAGTGAGGTATTAAAGTCCTCTACTATTATTGCATTACTGTCGTTTTCCTCTTTTATAGTTGTTAGCAGTTGCCTTATGTAGTGAGGTGCTCCTATGTTGGGTGCATATATATTTATAATTCTTATATCTTCTTGGATTGATCCCTTGATCATTATGTAGTGTCCTTCCTAGTCTCTTGTAGCATTCTTTATTTTAAAGTCTATTTTATCTGATATGAGTATTGCTACTCCAGCTTTCTTTTGATTTCCATCTGCATGGACTATCTTTTTCCATCCCCTCACTTTCAGTCTGTATGTGTCCCGAGGTCCGAAGTGGGTCTCTTTTAGACTGTATATATATGGATCTTCGTTTTGTATCCATTCAGCAAGCCTGTGTCTTTTGATTGGAGCATTTAATCCATTCACATATAAGGTGATTATCGATATGTATGTTCCTATTACCATTTTCTTATTTTGGGGGGGTTCGTTTTTGTAGGTCCTTTTCTTCTCCTGTGTTTCCCACCTAGAGAAGTTCCTTTAGCATTTGTTGTAGAGCTGGTTTGGTGTTGTTGAATTCTCTTAGCTTTTGCTTGTGTGTAAAGCTTTTGATTTCTCCATCGAATCTGAATGAAATTCTTGATAGGTAGAGTAATCTTGGTTGTAGGTTCTTCCCTTTCATCACTTTAAATATATCATGCCACTCCCTTCTGGCTTGTAGAGTTTCTGCTGAGAAATCAGCTGTTAACCTTATTGGAGTTCCCTTGTATATTATTTGTCATTTTTCCCTTGCTGCTTTCAATAATTTTTCTTTGTCTTTAATTTTTGCCAATTTGATTACTATGTGTCTCGGCATGTTTTTCCTTTGGTTTATCCTGTATGGGACTCAGTGTGCTTCCTGGACTTGGGTGGTTATTTCCTTTCCCATGTTAGGGAAGTTTTCGACTATAATCTCTTCAAATATTTTCTCGAGTCCTTTCTCTCTCTCTTCTCCTTCTGGCACCCCTATAATGCGAATGTTTTTGCGTTTGATGTTGTCCCAGAGGTCTCTTAAGCTGTTCTCATTTCTTTTCATTCTTTTTTCTTTATACTGTTCCTCAGCAGTGAATTCCATCATTCTGTCTTCCAGGTCACTTATCCGTTCTTCTGCCTCAGTTATTCTGCTATTGATTCCTTCTAGTGTAGTTTTCATTTCAGTTATTGTATTGTTCATCTCTGTTTGTTTGTTCTTTAATTCTTCTAGATCTTTGTTAAACATTTCTTGCATCTTCTGAATCTTTGCCTCCATTCTTTTTCCGAGGTCCTGGATCATCTTCACTATCATTATTCTGAATTGTTTTTCTGGAATATTGCCTATCTCCATTTCGTTTAGTTGTTTTTCTGGGTTTTCATCTTGTTCCTTCATCTGGTACATAGCCCTCTGCCTTTTCATCTTGTCTGTCTTTCTGTGAACGTGGTTTTTGTTCCACAGGCTGCAGGATTGTAGTTCTTCTTGCTTCTCAGTTTCATAGGTTTATAATCTGTCTCCTCTGAGAAAGAGGCTCTCAGACTTCTCAGTTTGTTTTTATCTGCTAGTGTTGGAGGGTCTCCTGCAGAAGAAGGGTGTGGCTGTGGCTCACCGCGGGAACAAGGACACTGGCAGCAGAAGTTCTGGGAAGTACTCCTCAGCGTAAGCCCTCCCAGAGTCCACTCTTATCCTCAGCAAAAAGGCTGTAGGCGCCAGTGGTGGGTCACCTGAGGCCAAACAACTTTGTGTTTAATTTTGATAGTTTGACTAATATGTGTCTTGGCATGTTTCTCCTTGGATTTCTTCTGTATGGGACTGTCTGAGCTTCCTGGACTTGAATGACTCTTTCCTTTCCCATGTTAGGGAAGTTTTCAACTCTTCAAATATTTTCTCAGTCCCTTTATTTTTCTCTGTTTCTTCTGGGACCCCTGTAATTCGAATGTTGGTGGGTTTAATGTTGTCCAAGAGGTCTCTAAGACTGTTCTCAATTCTTTTCATTCTTTTTTCTTTATTCTGCTCTATGGTAGTTATTTGAACTATTTTATCTTTCAGGTCACTTATCCGTTCTTCTGCCTCGTTATTCTGGTATTGATTCCATCTAGAGAGTTTTTAATTTCATTTATTGTGTTGTTCATCATGTTTTGCTTTGCTCTTTAGTTCTTCTAGGTCCTTGTTAAATGTTTCTTGTATTTCTCCATTCTATTTCCAAGATTTTGGATCATCTTTACTATCATTACTCTGAATTCTTTTTCAGGTAGACTGCCTATTTCCTCTTCATTTGTTAAGTCTGGTGGGTTTTTACCTTGCTCCTTCATCTGCTGTGTGCTTCTCTGTCTTCTCATTTTGCTTCACTTACTGTGTTTGGGGTCTTCTTTTCGCAGGCTGCAAGTTCATACTTCCCGTTGTTTTTGGTGTCTGCGCCCTGTGGGTAAGGTTGGTTCGGTGGGTTGTGTAGGCTTCCTCGTGGAGGGGACTGGTGCCTGTGTTCTGGTGGGTGGAGCTGGATCTTGTCTTTCTGGTGGGCAGGACCACGTCTGGTGGTGTGTTTTGGGGTGTCTGTGACCTTAATATGATTTTAGGCAGCCTCTCTGCTACCGGGTGGGGTTGTTTCTGTCTTGCTAGTCATTTGGTATGGGTCGTGCTGCACTGGAGCTTGCTGCCTGTTTGGTGTATCTGGGTCTTAGCGTTGAGATGGAGATCTCTGGGAGACCTCTCGCCAATTGATATTATGTGGGGCTGGGAGGTCTCTGGTTGTCCAATGTCCTGAACTTGGCTCTCCCACCTCAGAGGCTCAGGCCTGACAACAGTCAGATCAACAAGACCCTGTGGGCCTCATGGCTTAGAAGAAAAGGGAGAAAAAAATAAAAAAATAAATTAAATAAAGTAATTAAATTAAAAAAATTAAAAAAATTATTAAAATAAAAAAGTTATTAACAAAAAGAATAGAGCGAGCAAACCAATAAACAAATCCACCACTGATAACAAGTGCTAAAAACTGTACTAAGATAAACATAAAAATCAGAAAGAAGTCAGTTGCAGAAAGCAAACCCCAAGTCTACAGTTGCTCCCTACATCCGCCACTCAATTTTGAGTTGATTTGTTGTGTATTCAGGTATTCCACAGATGCAGGGTACATCAAGTTGATTTTGGCATTTAATATGCTGGTCCTGAGGCTGCACCGAGAAATTTCCCTTTGTCTTTTTTGTTTGCACAGCTCCTGGGATTCAGCTTTGGTTTTGGCCCAGCCTCTGCTTGTAGGTCACCCGAGGGCATCAGTTCCCCCCCCAGACAGGACGGAGTTAAAGCTGTGGGTGATTAGGTGGCTCCCTCTCACTCTTGCTGTTGGGGGAGGGGAGGGAGGGGTACGGTAGTTATAACTGGAATGTGGGGCGAGCCTGCGGTGGCAAAGGCTGGCCTGACATTGCCACAGCCTGAGGCGTGCCCTGTGTTCTCCCAGGGAATTTGTCCCTGGATCACGGGACCCTGGCAGTGGCATGCTGCTCAGGCTCCCGGGGAAGGGGAGAGTGTGGATAGTGACCTGTGCTTGCACAGAGGATTCTTGGTGGCTGCAGCAGCAGTGTTAGCATTTCATGCCTGTCTCTGTGGTCTGAGCTGATCGCCGTGGCTCGTGCCTGTCTCTGGAGCTTGTTTAGGTGGTGGCTCTGCCTTCTGTGGCCAGACAGAAGGAATCCCCTCTCCTCGTGCATCCTGAAACAATGGTCTTTTGCCTCTTAGGCAGGTCCAAACTTTTTCCCGGACTCTCTCCCGGCTAGCTGTGGCACACTAGCCCCCTTCAGGCTGTGTTCACGCAGCCAACCCCAGTCCTCTCCCTGGGATCTGACCTCCGAAGCCTGAGCCTCAGCTCCCAGCCCCCACCTGCCCCGGCAGGTGAGCAGACAAGCCTCTCAGGCAGGTGAATGGTGGTCGGCACCAATCCTCTGTGCGGAAATCTCTCCGCTTTGCCCTCTGCACCCCTGTTGCTGCGCTCTCCTCTGTGTCTCTGAAGCTTCCCCCACACCCACCCACCATCTTCACCAGTGATGGGGCTTTCTAGTGTGTGGAAACTTTTCCTCCTTCACAGCTGCCTCCCAGAGGTGCAGGTCCCATCCCTATTCTTTTGTCTCTGTTTTTTCTTTTGCCCTACCCTGGTACATGGGGAGCTTCTTGCCTTTTGGGAAGTCTGAGGTCTTCTGCCATCATTCAGTAGGTGTTCTGTAGGAGTTGTTCCACATGTAGATGTATTTTTGATGTATTTGTGGGGAGGAAGGTGATCTCCACGTCTTGCTCCTCCACCATCTCCTGGACTAGTTAAATTTATTGTGTGAGTGAGTTGTTAAAAGAGGTTTTCTTGAGTTGTGTCAGATTGTTATTAATCCAATTCATTTTTTCTCCTTTATTTCTAAATAGTTTGCCAAACATTTGACATTTGAAATTTTTTAGCGTCTAGAGAGGGAAGACTTAAATTTTTTCAGATCAAGGATTTATTTTTAATGTCAAAAGCAAATTCCAAATTACTCTTACTGTCCATTGTGTAATTTATTCCTCCTGTGTATTATGTCATTGCTGTCATTTATTTCAGTTATATTTAAGCATACATAAGCATATACATATGTGACGTATATATATATATGACATATATATGTATATATGATATACATAATCATACAGCCATACCTTGGTTTATTGCCCTTCGCTGACTCTGACCTTTGTACAGATCAAAGGTTTGTGGCAACCCTGTGTCGAGCATCTATCAGTGCCATTTTTCCAACAGCATTTGCTCACTTTATGTCTGTGTCACATTTTGGTAATTCTCGCAGTACTCCAAACCTTCCATCACCAAAAATTTATGACTTGCTGAAGGCCCAGTGATTATTAGCAGATTTTAGCAATAAAGTATTTTCAAATTAAGGTATGTACTTTGTTATTTTAAACATAATGCTATTGCACACTTAATTGACTATAGTGTGGTATAAATATATCGTTTATATGCACTGGAAAACCAAAAGAATTCACATGACTCACTTTATTGCTATGTATATATATAAAATCTTTATCCATTCATTCATTGATGGACACTTAGATTGTTTCCATATCTTGGCTATTGTAAAAGTGCTGCAGTGAACAGAGGGGAGCATATATCTTTTTGAATTCATATTTTTATGTTTTTCAGGTAAATACCCACAGGTGGAAGAGCTGGGTCCTATGGTTGTTCTGAATTTTTTTAGGGAATTTCCATATTGTTTTCCATAGTGGCTGTACTAGTTTACAGTCCCACAAACAGTGTATGAGGATTCCCTTTTCTCTACATCCTCTCCAACATTTATTTCTTATCTTTTCAGTAATAGCCATTCTAACAGGTATGAGGTGATATCTCATTGTGATTTTGATTTGCACTTCCCTGATAGTGATGTTGAACTTCTTTTCATGTGACTGTTGGCCGCCTGTATATCTTCTTTGGGAAAATCTCTATTCAGAGCCTCTGCCTGTTTTTTAGTAGGGTTTTTGTTGTTGTTGTTATTGAGTTATATGTTTTCTTTATATATGTTTATCATGTGATTTTTATCCTTCATTTTGTTAATGTGATGTATCACTTTGATTGATTTGTGGATGTTTAACCATCCTTTTTCATCCATGGAATAAATACTACTTGATTGTGGCATATGGTTCTATTAATGGTTTGCTAGATTTGGTTTGCAATTATTTTGTTGAGGATTTTTGTGTCTATGTTCGTTAAGAATATTGGCCTGTAATTTTATTTTTTTTGTTATGTCCTTATCTCGTTTTTTGTATCAGGGTAAGGCTGACTTTGTAAAATGTGTTTGAAAGGGTTTTCCCTCCTCTTTATTTTTTGAAAGAGCTTGAGAAGGATAGGTATGAATTCTTTGAATGCTCTGTAGAATTTGCCAGTGAAGCCATCTGGTCCTGGGCTTTTGTTTGTTAGGAGCTTTTTGATTACTATTTCAATCTCCTTATAAATTGTTCTATTCAGATTTTCTATTTCTTCAGGATTCAGTGTTAGAAGATTGTGTGGTTTTAGAAATTTATCCATTTCTTCTAGATTGTTCAATTTTTTGGCATGGAATTGTTTGTAGTAATTTCTTATGATCCTTTGTATTTCTGTGATTTCAGTTGTAACTTCTCTTTCATTTCTGATTTTATTTAGTTGAGCCTTTTCTGTTTTTTTCTTGGTTAGTCTAGCTGATGGCTTGTTGATTTTGTTTATCTTTTTAAAGAACCAGCCCTTAATTTCATTGACCTTTTCTATTTATTTTTTTAAATCTCTATTTCATTTATTTCCCCTCTGATCTTTATTATATTCTTCCTTCTGCTAACTTTGGGCTTCATTTGTTCTTCTTCTCCTAGTTTCTTTAGGTGTAAAGTTGGATTATTTGGCATTTGTCTTGTTTCTTGAGGTAGGCCTGTACTGCTATGAACTCTCTTCTTTTGCCGCATCCCAGAGATTTCGGTATGTAGTACTGTTTTTCTCATTTGTATCTTAGTTTTTGATCTCTTCTTTGGCTTCTTTAATGTCAGTCTATTTTCCTTACTTTCAGTTTTTGAAGATTCTATTATATACTTTCTAGCTCAGAGATTCTTTCCTCTGCCATGTCCAGTCTACTAATAAGCCTATCCAATGCATTCTTTATTTCTGTTTTTATCTCTGTCATTTCTTTTTGGTTCTTTCTTAGGATTTCCATTTCTTCTTATGTTGCCTATCTGTTCTGTGATGTTTATTTTATCCATTAGAGCCCTTAGCATATTGATCATTGTTCAGAATTCCTGATCTGATAGTTGATCACATTCCTGCCATGTCTGGTTCTGATTCTTGCTCTGTCTTTTCAAATTGGTTTTTTTTGCCTTTTGGTATGCCTTATAATTTTTTCTTTATAGTGGACATTATGTGCAGGGTGAAGGAACTGCTGTGAATAGGCTTTTAGTAATGTGGTTGTGAGATGAGTGTGTGTGGGGAGGCATTCTATAGTCCTGTGATTAGGTCCCATTCTGTTAGTAAGCCTAAGCCTCTGGGCTGTGAACTTCACAGGTGTTTCTCATTTTTTCTCTTCCTTTAGGTGTGACAGGATGGCTTGAGTGGGCTAGAGTTGGGTATTTTCCTTCCCTAGGTTAGTTAGGCTCAGAAAATACCCCCAGAAGGCTACGCTGTGGTTAACTAGTTTTCCCTGAGGCCAGGTCTTTTTAAGAAGAATAGAGTGCTCTGAGGTATTTCAAAATGGTTCCTATTCCCCTGCGCTTGCAAGAAGACCAAGGGGATTTTTTTTCTCTTCTATTTACTGTAGGACTTGCTAGAGCTCCTGGAGTTAAATCTCACAACGTGTGGGTGCCCCTATATGACTGGCTTCCCCTGGAGTTTTTAATGCTCAGAGTTGTCTTCCCTGATATATTTTACTCTTATGTGTGTTAGATTGCCCATATTTTGTCCAATTTTGTCAGTCATTTCTATTTTATATTTTCCCATTCTCACCGCCATCCTGCTGTTTTGGCCTTACACTGGGATCTTGTTCAGTTATATCTTCAGATATTTCTGTTCTGTTGGAGATAAACTCATATTCTTCCTTCTTTGGTTCTACAGAGATGGCATATTTTCCAATAAAATTTTCATTGGCTATCTCACTTTTCCTAATCTTCCCTTTCACAGTCATGATACTCCTGAGACTTTGGGATTACTCTTACTTTCATATCTTTGCTCTTTTTTTTTTTTTTTTAGCATTAGAAAAGAAACCATTACTCTCTCCAAGTTACTGTTACCACTATCTTTAGCTTCTTATTGTTATCCTTCAAACCAGCAGTGCTTTTGATATCCAAGATGTACTGGGTAGAGTTCAGTTGCTGACAATAGAAACTATGTTAGTTACTTTAAGCAAAAAGGGATTTATTATCAGGTATATTAAGTGTCAAAAAATCACCGGGGGACTAGAGAAATCACAGTGAGATACCACTACACACCTATTAGGTTGACTAAAGTTAAAAATATTATGACATGATACTCTAGAAAACCCTAAGGACTCCACATAAAAACTATTAGAACTAATAAATGAATTCAGCAAGATAGCAGGATACAAGATTAATATATAGAAATCTGCTGCATTTCTTTAACAATGAACTATCATAAAGAGAAAGTAAAAAAACAAACAAACAAAAAAAAAACAATCCCATTTAAAATCATGTCAAAAATATCTGCCTAGGAATAAACCTAACCAAGGAAGTGAAAGACTTATAGGCTAAGAACTGTAAGACATTGATAAAGGAAATTGAAGATGGTTCAGGGAACTGGAAAGATATCCCATGCTCTTGGATTGGAAGAATTAATATAGTTAAAGTGGCCATACTACCCAAAGCAATCTACAGATTTAATGCGACCCTTATCAAATTACCCATGCCATTTTTCACAGAACTAGAACAAATAATCGTAAAATTTATATGGAACAACTAAAGACCCAGAATTGCCAAAACAATCCTGAGGAAAGAGAACAAAGTTGGAGGCATAGCTCTTCCAGACCTCAGACAATACTACAAAGCTATAAGTGTCAAAACAGCATGGTGTATTGGCACAAAAACAGATATATAGATCGATGGAACAGAATAGAGAGCCCAGAAATAAACCCACACACCTACAGTCAATTAATCTTCAACAGAGGAGGCAAGAATATACAGTGGGGAAAAGACAATCTCTTGGCAAGTGGTATTGGGAAAGTTGGACAGCCTCATGTAAGTCAATGAAGTTAGAACACACCCTCACACCATACACAAAAATAAGCTCAAAATGGATTAAAGACCTAAATATAAGACGTGACACCATAAAACTTCTAGAAGAGAACATAGGCAAAACATTCTCTGACATAAATCATAGCAATGTTTTCTTAGGTCAGTCTCCCAAGGTAAAAGAAATAAAAACAAAAATAAACAAATGGGACCTAATCAAACTTGAGTGGTTTTGCACAGCAAAGGAAACCATAACCAAAACGAACAGGCAACCTACAGATTGGGAGAAAATATTTGCAAATGATGCAACCAACAAGGACTTAATTTCCAAAATATGAAAACAGCTCATACAGCTCAATAACATAAACAAAACAAACAAACAAAACAAAAACCAACCAAACAAAAAAAAATACACACACAAAAAAAACCCAGTCCAAGAATGGGCAGAAGACCTAAATAGACATTTCTCCACAAAGACATTCAGATGGCCAACAGGAACATGAAAAGATGTTCAACATTGCTAATTATTAGAGAAATGCAAATCAAAACTACAGTGAGGTATCACCTTACACTAATTAGAATGGCCATCATCAAAAAGTCTACGAATAATAAATGCTGGAGAGGGTGTGGAGAAAAGGGAACCATAGTACCCCATAAGTGGGAATGTAAATTGGTGCAGCCACTGTGGAAAACAGTATGGAGGTTCCTTAAAAAACTAAAAATAGAGTTGCCATATGATCCAGCAATCCCACTCCTGGGCTGTCATCCTTTTTCCAAATTGCTGCTGTGACTCTCTCAGTGCTCCTTAGAATATCCTAAAGATCGCATGCACTGGCCTTTCTTAAAATTCATGAATTGTTGCTATTAGTGCTACTCCACCTATTTGTAGGATATTGTTACTCTGATCGCATATTCCCTACATCCCAGCAAGGAGCTGAAACAGCCTGTTTGCTGTCAAGTTGCTCATGTTGCAGCTACCAAAGTCAAGCTGATGTTTCTCCATTTTAATGATGACTCTTCATTTGTGCCTACATTGTTGTTTTTGAGGAAAGCAGTCTATGTATTTGGTCAAGGACTAGTTACTAGGATGTCTCAGTACCTTGACAACCCCTGTTCTATTTTTGAGACTCCATTTCTTTTTATTCTATGATGTAATACATTCCCAGTGAATTTATTCAATTCCTGGACCCAAGATTCCTGCTTACTCACTTCTGTTGAGTAATCTTTTTCTAAGTTCCTCTACCAGAGTACATATTTTATTTTATGCTTCTGTGCTTTTTCTATAATATATTTGGTTAAAGGATATCCTGAGCTTAAAAGTGCTTGCTGAATTATTATTAAATTAATTTTAAGCAGCTAAAGCTCTTGATCAGAATTTTTATAAAGATCTGACCCAGTTTCCTTAAAATACAGTGTTAATAGCATGCCTGCTTACCAGTCTGTCCATCCATCTGTCTGTCTGTCTGTCTAATTAAGCAAAACTTGTGATGGCAGTTCTATTACATTAAATAAATTTCCCAAACACAAACTCTTTGTCTAATAGTGAATGTGAAGTTTTAATTTGTAATAATTCATAATTGTTGTTCTTTTCATGTTGGAAAGAAAAAAATATGCAAAAGTGGTAATTTTACAGCTGAAAGAAGTTGCAATAAATAGTTGTGTGATATATAATACAACTGAAATAAAAGATATTTTGGAAAAATTCTCTACTCAAATTTAGTTATACTGCATAATTCTCTGTACAGTATAAAACTACATTTTTAGATTCTTCTATTGTTTTATATACATATAACAATATGATACTGCTATTCTATGCTGCAGGTGCTCATAAGATTGAATGTTAACTTAGATTCTTTTTTTTTTTTTTTTTTTACTGTTACTGATGCTGTTTTCATTTGAAGTTTGAAAGTAGTCCAAACTGAGCTCTTGTTATCCTGATTAGTAATTTCTTTTCTTTCGGCTGGCAATATAAAAAGAAGCAGAGATCTTTTACATTAACAGATTAGCATAGAAGTAGTGCTTCCAAAGAATTGTCTTTTCAGATAGTCGTAATGTAAGACAATTACATTTGTAACAGCTTTAGTTACTTAGTATAAGGATCCAAAGGATCCTTGGAGACTCTTATATTTTGTTAATCCACAGGAACAGGCAAGAAAATAGTAAGTATAGCTCAATGACAAAGCCTCAAAAAGCCAAAACGAATGGGGAAACATTGGCATATGGACAGATAGGGATTTGTAAATATATATTCCTGAAAGAACTAAGAGTAAAGGATAATTTTAGGGGAAAGACTACACATCCTCCTTTATTCTTCACATCCAGCGACTTAATAAGCCTTATTGATCTGATTCTTGGGTCTAATTACTTTTCTCCTCCTCCACTGCCCTAATTTAGTTTAGGTCACAATCGTCTTTTTCTTAGATTAGAGCAATGACCTCCTATGGTAAGCAGAATGGTTCCCCAAAGATATCCATGCCCTAATCCCTGGAATTTATGAATATGCTACATTACATAGCACAACAGACTTTGTAGACTTAATTAAAGTTAGGGACCTTAATTGTTTGTAGATTTGGAGAGGATGTGGAGAAAAGGAAACCCTCCTAAACTGTTGGTGGGAATGTAAATTGGTACAACCACTATGGAGGTTCCTTAAAAAACTAAAAATAGAACTACCATATGACCCAGCAATCCCACTCCTGGGCATATGCCTGGAGAAAACCATAATTCAAAAAGATACATGCACCCCAGTGTTCACTGCAGCACTATTTACAATAGCCAAGACACAGAAGCAACCTAAATGTCTATCAACAGAGGAATGGATAAAGAAGATGTGGTACATATATACAATGGAATATTACTCAGCCATAAAATAGAATGAAGTAATGCCATTTGCAGCAACATGGATGGACCTAGAAGTTGTCATACTGAGTGAAGTCAGTCAGACATAGAAAGACAAATATCATATGATATCACTTATATGTGGAATCTAAAAAAAAGTGTACGAATGAACTTACTTACAAAACAGAAGTAGAATCATGGATGTAGAAAGCAAACTTATGGTTACCAGGGGATAAGGGAGAGAGGGATAAATTGGGAGATTGGGATTGACATATACACACTACTATATATAAGATAGATAACTAATAAGAACCTGCTGTATAGCACAGGGAACTCTACTCAATACTCTGTAATGGCCTATAATGGGAAAAAAATTTTTAAAAAGTGTTATGTATGTATATGTATGTATAACTGATATACTTTATTGTATGCCTGAGACTAACAAAACATTGAAAATCAATTATACTTCAATAAAAAAATAAAATTAATCTTAAAAAAGATATCCAAAATAGGAATGATAAAATTAGCTTAAGAGGAAAATAATATTTTACATAAAGCTAAGAAAATTTAATAATACCCTGTTGACATGGGCCTTTTATATGGAGATGATATATTACCTAACTGCCTGGATGGTAGAATATGCAATGTTAGTTGGAGCTAGCTAGGCAGCTCCAGGTTCGGTAGGCTGACAGGGCCTGCTGGCTGAGGGCTGAGCAGTTGAGCCATTAGCCAACCATAAGCTACAGTCTCAGGAAGGCAGACCCTTCACATGTGTGGTAATGGTACTGTGTTTGTGTGTGTGTTTTGAGGAGTGGGGGGGAACATTTCTCCTCAGCTAAAGGAATTCTATACCTACATAGAGGGCAATGTGTCCAAGTGTTCCTGTATGGTATTCCATGGACTCCTGGAGGAGTGTGGGTATGCCAGGGTTGGGTCAGTTAGGAGGTGATGTGTGGACTCCTGGCTGTGTATGACCCTGCATCCAGCCTTCCCTGGTAGGAGTGGTGTCTCATAAACATTCAGAAGACACCCACTTCTGTGTTTAACCAATGTGTGGTCGATGCAGAATCATGACTCCATAAAGACCATGGGAGCTGGAGGTTCCAAGGTCAACAGGAGCAATCTCTGAATTTGGTGCCAACCAAGGATGGCAGGAGCATCTATAGTGGATGCTTAAGGAACTGTCTATCAGCATCCTGGCTCCAAGAGTTATCCATATTCCCCTGTTCATCCAGTGGAAGCTATTTTGTTAATACAATGTCACTCCACCTCTGGTCACAGTTGACAGCCCCAAGGGTGAAAGTGCTGAAAGGTAGGTCAATTAGAAACCTCATCCAGGAATTTTGGATCTTTTGTGAGTTCAGTTATTCTCAATGAAAACTACTGTTGTCCAACATTAAAGAATCTATCTTTAAAAAAATAATATCACTCTGTCTTCATTGCAGTAATGGAGACAAAGGAATAAAAACATTGACATAAGGATATCTTTTTCATGGATTCATCACAGAATGCAGGTCAAATCACTGAGTTCTGCTTTTCGTCTCTCAGAGCAACTAGACACTAATATTCATTGAATTGAATATTCACTGAATTGGGAATAAAGCTTCTAAACTGTTAGTTAGCAATTCTGATCCAGTACACTCTCAGAGAAAACAAGGGTACCATCAAAAGAGAAAGAACTTACTGAAGGCCCATGCCAGTTTCTGATTCAGAGGGGAATGTGATAAAAATAATACTAGCTTATTAGTTGCTAAGTGAATCTCTCTTATTTCGATACTCATGAAGATAACAGCAGAATTCAAACACTAACTGCTACAACATCATGCTGATTTTCATTAAATTTGGCAAAAGGGTGCCCAGCATGGAAATATTAAACTACTTTCAGACCATATGATTAAAAAGCTTCTTCTATTTATAGCCATTATGTTTGATTTTAATTTTTTAATACTGGCACTCACTGAAGTCTAGATAATTAAAGTCAGCTACAAAATACTTCTTTTCAAATGTTCATGCCTTGAGAAAAACGTTCTTTAATAAAAAACCTTGAACTTTAGATTAATGCATTATATAAAATAGAAAATTATAGTCTTACAAATATAAATATAAACAATTTTAAAGTACATTAATCACATAAACAAAAGAGTATATTATTTGACAACTCAAAAATAATAATAGTCTATAGAAGTCAAATTTCTTAATCTGTATTATACAATAGATCCCCAAATCTTTCCAAATTCCCAACACTTTCTAATTTATAAAGAGCACTGTGTTAAGTTTACAGATGTTGAATTGGTTGAGGGGACTCAGGAGACTAAAGTAAGACAGTTAAACTTAAAAACTACTTGAACAAATACTATATTAGTGCTGTTAAACTTAATGCAGATACAAGTTGACATCTGTTAAAAATATTATCCATCTTTCAAACTGTGAGATACTTCAGTTTTTTATGAATAGCCCTAACAGATTTTCTAAATGAATGTGGAGATAAGTCACCTGATATCCACAGTGGGTCTGATAAAAGAAAAAATTGACACATAATATGGACAACACAAGCTCAAAAGGAGAAAACTGTATTTTATAATCTAAATTATTTAGTTGACACTTTAAAAAATTATACCTGTAGTACTTGCAATGTTAGCCTCTACCAGGAAGGTAATAAATAGAAGACAGTCATCTAAATAAAGTCTTGGCCAATTTAAGTATATGATGAAGCCACTTGGCCTGGAAAGCATTTTAATTCACATCAAGTACATATGACAGCATCTTTCCTGGACTTCTAGCCTAAGAGGTTTCATGGGTAAATTCATAATATGCTGTCCCAGTTTGACTTTACACTATCTCTGACTCAAGCTAGTCCTTAATCTCCAGCTGCAGCACTGGCTCTGGGTCCAAGTCAAAGATGGTAAAGGTATTTTGAGATTCTGTTTGGAATTCTTGGGCTGTATTTTCTCTGAACAGGAGATAATAGATGTTTATGGTTTATATATGAGTGGTTTCCCAGGTACATCAATGACATTCAAAGTTATCTCAATTGATTTTGGTTTCAACATAGACTTACCCTATATTGTCAAACCAACCTAGCATTATGAGGAAAGATATCCTTTCCCATACAAAGTCAGTTTTTTTGATCTCTAAAGATATCCTACTTCTAGAACTACAGCCAGGAGGAGGTCAAGTGTTCCTCTTGGGAATCAGAACTACAGACACTGAGGATTCCTTGCAACCTTTGTGACATTACCTTGAGAGAGGTTGGCATCTACTCAGAACCCTGTAGTACATGAAGCAGACTTGGAAGCTTAGTTTAAAAAAAGGCAAATAAAGCTGTAATGCCAGGTGAGGATAGTGGTGGTCCCTTTTGGAGACAATATTTAAAACCAACAGTTTTCCACCTATTTAATACTGCATACATCTAACTGATGTAATCAACACACTTCAAAAGACCTAAGGCCACTGGAGGCAGCCAGTGAAAGGAGTGGTAGCAACCGTGATCATGTGCTGTTGAAAGCAATACGTTAACTCAAGAAGGTTCAATACAAGTTGCTGGTAATAATAGTAATAACAGAAATAACAACAGTAACAGCACAGCACTTTTTTTAATGCTTCATTACTTTTCACATATCTTAGCATGAATGTTCTGAATTTCACAATATTTATTATTATTATCACGATTACTATTATTGGTATAGTATCCTATTTAAATAACATGACAGAACATCAGATAAAAGTGAAAAATAAATTCAGTCTCCAAATTTCTCATTTCAAAAAGTTCAGATTGTATATAGTGTGTTCCTCTTCTTGTGGCATGCTTATAATTTTGCTTTAGTGACAAAACTCAACTAGCAAAAACACACTTATTTTGCTGATCATGATTAGAACATAACAAGATCATAAGGCAGAAGGCTAATTAAGTTAAGCAGGATCACAAAGTTCAAAATTTCTCAGATTTTTCTGTGAGTTCTGGCTTCTTCACCAACTCTAGTGTTCCAGGCTAAAATTGTTGGTGACTGTTTTTTCAATTCTCTGACTAGAGAGTTGAAGTCTTGTGGGGGAGTCTCTAGACTCCCCCACGTTGATGTAAGCCCTAATTCCCTTATTAAACTTTGCATTTCTGTAGTAATTTTTGTAGTTCTTATTTTCTTGACCAAACCCAGAAAGATATACTTGGTTAGGTTTTTAAATTGTTTTGTACACATGTCTTTCTGAGTGTGCTGCCTTTGTCTGTAGGGAAGATTTGCTGCATCTTGTTTTCTTTTATAATATCTTTGTGTTGGTTTCTATCACAATCAAGTTATTTTCTTGAACTTATAAAAGGGAGAGGTGGGTCAGGAGAGCTAATTTATAACTAAAGCTTCCTCTTTAGTTGTTTTTGTGAAATGTTCAGAACTATGGCCTTGTCTTTTCTATGATCTCTTGGCTCTCATAACCCTCCTTTTTCTTTTTCTGAACCCCCTCCTTTTTTTTTTTGGTACCTTCTCTTTTCTTTCCTTCTATTGTTCTTTCCCTACTCAGTGTAGAACTGAGTCCCAAAAGGAAGCTTTGAATGTGTATTAGTTTGCTAGGGCTATTGTAACAAATACTACACACTGGGTGGCTTAACAACAGAAATTAATTTTCTCACAATTCTGGAGGCTAGAAGTCTGAGATCAAGGTGTTGACATGGTTGGTTTCTTCTTAGACCTCTCTCTTTGACTTGTAAATGACCTTCTGGTTTCTTCGCATGATACCTGTTATGTTGTAGTCTGTGTCCTAATTTTTTCTTACAAGGACATCAGTCATATTAGATTAGGGCCTACCCTGTTGATCCCATTTATAACTTAATTACCTCCTTAAAGGCCCTATTTCTAAATAAAGCCACATTCTATGGTACTACAATTAGGCCTTCAACATATGAATTTTGAAGGAACACAATTCTGACCATGATAGGCTGGTTAGTTTTGAAAGAGTTTATTGGTCCCAAACTGGTTCAGTCTCTTCAAGCACTTACTGTGGACTCCTTGAAATACCTGTGAGTATGAAAAGAACCTCCCTCTCCCCTTTCTCCACCCCTCCCCCCTCTCCATCTTTCTCTCTTATTTATCCTGACTGGTGTTCTCTAGGTTCTTTGATCATTATCTTTTTAAAGATTCTTTGTCATTGTCTCCTCAATATTTCTTCTGCCCCTTCTTCTTCTCTCTCTCCTCCTTCTAAGATTTCAGTTACATATATATTAGATCATTTGATATTGTACAGCTCTTGGATTCTGTTTTCTTTTTCAACCTTTTGTTTTCTTCTTGTAATTCACTTGGAATAATTTCCATTGGCCTATTTTCAATGCATTAATTCTTTCCTTGCCTGTGTCAAATCTACTGATGAATTAATAGAAAGCATTCTTCATCTCTCTTTCTGTGTTTTTCATTTCTAACACTTCTATTTGATTTTTTTCTTATAACTTTCATCTCTCTGCTGATACTGCCCATGAGTCTGTGCATGTTATTCTGTTATCCCCTTTTCCACTAAAGCCTTTATCATTAATCATAGTTATTTTATATTCCCTTTCTGGAAGTTCTAACATCTGAATCATATCTGTGTCTGGTTCTGTTGATTGCTTTCTCGCTTTCTCTCTTGACAGTTGTGTGTGTGTGGGTGTGTGTGTATGTGTTTTGACTGTGTTGTGTTTTTTTTTTTTTCCATTTGTGTTGCATAAATTTTGGTTCAAGGCTGGACATGATGTAGAAGAGGAGAGAATAAAGTAAACTTTCCCTAGATTGCCATACCTTTTCTTCTTATAGGCCTTAGTGCAGAGGGTTGTGCTAGTCTTGTCAGGAATTGTGTTGGTTTGAGGTTTTGTGTTGCTAGGATTTACCTTAGTGCATTGCTAGCTTCATGTTACTCCATTGTTACGTTTTGTTTTGGGTGAATATTGGCTTCCAGAAGATTTTTCCTCATTATTTCTGTTCTACCCTCCTTTTAGGCTATGCCTCATGTTGCTTGTTACTGAGGTCTTGCTAGTGGTGTTGCGGGGCATGGGATGGATGTTCTATAGTGTCCTGAATCAGCCTCAGCCTTAGACAGACTCAGGTACCAGTATCAGGGTGGATCTCTCACAGTCATTTTGAGTTTCTGCAGCAATCCTGTGATTTTCTGCCCCTGCCTATCCCAGAGGAGAGGATTTATTTTTTCCTGTTCCATTCCTCCAGCCATAATAGTTCTTCACCTGTGCCCTAGAAGAGCAGGGTTTACCTGCCCTTCTTCTAGCAGCTTAAGGCTTTTGTCTCATATGAAAGAACGTTTTGGGTAGAGCTTTGGCCTGTTCTACAATGACAACTACTACTATTGATACTTTCTTCCCCCAGGTCTGTACCATGAGAGATGCTTTCTTTAGTTTCCCTCCCTGTCCCCAGTATTTCTTGTGAGCACATGGTCCATAGTGTAGAGCCCGCAAGTGGGTGCTAACTCCCCTTGTGTCTGTAAGTCCCTGTATTCGATACTCTCATGCCAGCCCACACTTAGCCTTAAGCAATTCATTAAAATTTTTTCATATCAGCTTTTATTTCCCATCTTCCCTCCATGCTCCACCCCGGATAAATCAGTGCTGTAACATGTTTTTTCTTGGGGACAGCTGTCTTTCTTTAAATTTTTGGTTAACTTTTTTATACCATGTAACTGTGTCTCTTTAATGGGTTAAGAAATGTTATAGTCATATAAATTGGCTTTTTGTTATTGTTAGGGTGGAAATGACACTCATTCCAGCTTTCTACATCCTAAATAGATGCTGAAAGTCAGTTTTGACATTAAAAACATTGTCTGACTAACTAAAGGAGAACAGATTTGGAGATTATGATGGAGTACTATTAGGACACTATTTCGGTAATCTGTGTGTTAGATAGTGATAGCTGAAGCCAGTAATGGGAGAAGTATAAAAGTCAAAGGTTTTCAGGATATAGAATTATGAGGTGTACTTGAGGAAATATTTTTGTCTGAAGCCTCTCTGATAAAGTCACTCTTTTAAACCATACCATTTATTTTTGAATGTCATTTTTCATACTAAATGAGCCAGAATATTTTTCCCTTTATGTCATTTTTCAAAGACTCTCTTAAGTCACTTGATTTATAACTATAGGAATATTTAAAGCTCTAGGGTATTTTCTTGCTTGCTCATTTATGAGTATGGTTACCTATTTCAAGAATATTATACAAAAGTATAGAAAATGCATTCACAAAGTCCTTTTAATGAGAATTTGAGGGAAGAATCACTACTTAAATAATAGCATTTTAGAGATGGAAGGGATTTCAGGAAACTTTTAAAGTAACATTTTTACCTTTAAGAGATGAGAAAATTAAGAAGCAAAATGTTAAGTGACATAGAAAATATTGCAAAGAGGTTTCTTGAAAAAAGTAGAGAGTTGTCTTAGATGACATCTGTCAGAGGAAAAGCTTTGTGTTTGTCTTTTAATTTTTAAGACTAAAGCCCTCTTCTCAAACTTGCTCTACCTGTTTTGCTCTCTTTTCTGGTTTTAAGCAGACCCAGAGCACTGGACCTCAGATTTTTTTTTTAACTTATTTATATGCTTTCCTTATTTCCTGGGTCTTCTTTGTGGCTGAGTCCAGGTGTACTCTTCAGTTTTGCTTTTCTTTTTTTCTTCCAAATTACTAAATAGACCATTTCCTTTTAAGTATATAACCCTTATAGGATAACAGATTGAAGATAACAATAAAAAAGGACATTTTAAGCTGTTAAATATTAAAATTATGTTAACAAAAATCACTGGCATCCTTCTGAACCGGTAACAGAAGTGTTTGTGAACTTATTCCACATTTGTTCTTAAATGTGTTGTAGATTCATCCCTGCTTCTTAACTTGAGCATATTCCCTTCTCCCTGAAGACTTCTCTTCCCAGTGTGCAAAAAATGCCGGAACATCGAGAAAAGAACAGTATTGTACTTTAGCTCAAGTGGCTAATTTGCATTTCTTATTAACTCTATAGCTAGTAATGTCAACTTCTTACCTACCTCATATATGATCAGTTCTTAAGAGACATACCTTCTTAGCCACCAAGGTCATTTTTGCTGTAGGAGTATTTGACTCTGGGGCTCCCCTAGTGTTCCAGTTACATTGTAACAGACCCTGAACTAGAAATCAGGAATCCTGATTCTCTTCTCAGGTTTTTATTGCTGCTTCCTAGTGAAATATATCTTGTTATTTTTGCTGATGTACGATGATAATCTTCTTACATCTGTGCTATTTCCTATTTGTTTGGACATACTTTCAGTATCTTTACCAGTTCTTTTGCCATCTCTGCTTTTTTTTTTTTTCTCTTCTCTTCTCTTTTTAAGTGTACCTATAGAAACAGAAGCTCTCAGTGAATCTGATGCCATTGATACAAAATGCAAAAGATCTTTTATGAAATCGTTTTATTCAAATGCCGCTGTGTCCTAGTCCAAAATTTTTGTTTTCTTACTTTTTACCATATTAAGAGAATACAGGAGTCTCTTTGAAGAAAGTAAGTACATCCCTAATTCTCATCTATATAAAATGCAAACTTTTTTGAAATATTAAATATAATAATTGAAAGGAAAAATGAGATTTTATGCATTCTACTAATTATTTTATCTTCTCTTTAAAAACTTACAAGACTTTTTTAAAAGAAATACTTTAAAACTTCCATACAGTAAGATATCCTTAACTTTTACATGTATGTAAGGATTAGTGTGGAAAAGATAGTTAAAGACAAGTAAAGCAGTTCCCTACACAGTGGAAGACAAAGGAAGCAGCATGTAACTTAATGATAAATATCTCTGAGGACTTTCTAATTACCTTCTAATATGGTGTTTATATTTAGAAAATTAATTTACCCATTTTTATGGTCCCACAGCCAATTCTAGAAGTATGCTTTTAAGACATCATTGCTTAATTATAAAAGAAGCTTTAACAGAGTAGATTTTTAAAATCTGAATTTGCACATTTCAGCATTTCCCTAGGGTTTAAGACGTTTCCTATACCTTTGATTTGCTCTATACAAAGAACAAAAGATCACATATTAAACACTTGCCAACAATTTCCTAATGTGCATTGTAAATTCATGATTACATCTGTTTCTTCATATGAGTCTCATAGTGCACACTTAGGGGGCTTTTCTTCTACTTGTATTCAACTGATTTAATTAGGCAAGTCCCACTAACATGCTAATTGGAAGACAGACTTTTTCGCATTCGCCTGAGATTAGATTGCATTCATGGAATCATAATTATTTTGATGGCTTACCACAGTGAAATAGATGAACTGTGTATCAGCTAAATTTTTAATGAAGTTAACTTTTTACTTTCATTCTTATGTAATTTCTTTCTTTATCTTCTATATAAGGTTGTTTCTCAAAGTGTCTTTTATTTATTTTTTTTCAGTTGTCATTCTCTTTCTAATGTGTCATATCAAATATTTTAATAAAATTTTGTTGTATACTTACAAGACTGAAGTTAAAGAAAGACAAAACAGTTTTGGTCTGAAGACTTAATGCTAGGAGATAGAAGTAAGACAAATGATATATTAGAGCCCAATTGTGGTATAAAACATTTTATCTTGTAAGTTCTTAATATTTTATACATATTATAATTTCTGTCCATTTGTCTCCTTTATTAGCTCATCTAAGTTCATGATTAACACTATTATGACCTTGATGTGTTCCAATCACTGTGATAGTATTTGGGATATAAAGATAACTATTATCTTTCCTCTGGAAGAACTTCATCCAAAAGTAGAATTAATGATATCTTCTTCTTGGATTGATCCCTTGATCACTATGTAGTGTTCTTCTTTGTCTCTTGTAATAGTCTTTATTTTTAAGTCTATTTTGTTGGATATGAGAATTGCTACTCCAGATTTCTTTTGATTTCCATTTGTTAGGAATATCTTTTTCCATCCCCTGCTCTCTTGTAGGCAGCATATAAACGGGTCTTGTTTTTGTATCCATTCAGCCAGTCTGTGTCTTTTGGTTGGAGCATTTAATCCATTTACATTTAAGGTAGTTATGGATATGTATGTTCCTATGACCATTTTCTTAATTGTTTTGGGTTTGTTGTTGTAGGTCTCTTCCTTCTCTTATGTTTCCTGCCTAGAGAAGTTCCTTTAGCATTTGTTGTAAAGCTGGTTTGCTGGTGCTGAATTCTCTTTGCGTTTGCTTGTCTGTAAAGGTTTTAATTTCTCTGTTGAATCTGAATGAGATCCTTGCTGGTTAGAGTAATCTTGGTTGTAGGTTTTTCCCTTTCATCATTTTAAATATGTCCTGCCACTCCCTTCTGGCTTGCAGAGTTTCTGCTGAAAGATCAGCTGTTAACCTTATGGGGATTCCCTTGTATGTTATTTGTTGCTTTTCCCTTGCTGCTTTTAATATTTTTTGTTTGTATTTAATTTTTGGTACTTTGATTAATATGTGTCTTGCCGTGTTTCTCCTTGGATTTATCCTGTATGGGACTCTCTGCACTTCCTGGAGTTGATTGACTATTTCCTTTCCCATATTAGGGAAGTTTTCAAATATAATCTCTTGAAATTTTTTCTCAGTCCCTTTCTTTTTCTCTTCTTTTTCTGGTATCCCTGTAATTCAAATGTTGGTGCGTTTAATATTGTCCTAGTGTTCTCTGAGACTGTCTTCAATTCTTTTCATTCTTTTTTCTTTATTCTGCTCTGTGGTAGTTATTTGAACCATTTTATCTTCCAGGTCATTTATCTGTTCTTCTGCCACAGTCATTCTGCTATTGATTCCTTCTAATTTCATTTATTGTGTTGTTCGTCATTGTTTGTTTGCTCTTTAGTTCTTCTAGGTCCTTGTTAAACGTTTCTTGTATTTTCTCCACTCTATTTCCAGGATTTTGGATCATTTTTACTATCATTACTCTGAGTTCTTTTTCAGATAGGCTGCCTATTTCCTCTTCATTTGTTTGGTCTGGTGGGTTTTTACCTTGCTCCTTCATCTGCTGTGTGCTTCTCTGTCTTCTCATTTTGCTTCTCTTACTGTGTTTGGGGTCTCCTTTTTGCAGGCTGCAGGTTCGCAGTTCCTGTTGTTTTTAGTGTCTGTGACCAGTGGGTAAGGTTGGTTCGATGGGTTGTGTAGGCTTCCTCGTGGAGGGGACTGGTGCCTGTGTTCTGGTGGATGATGCTGGATCTTGTCTTTCTCGTGGGCAGGACCACATCCGGTGATGTGTTTTGGGGTGTCTGTGAACTTAGTATGATTTTAGGCACCCTCTGTGATAATGGGTGGGGTTGTATTCCTATCTTGCTAGTTGTTTGGCATAGGGTGTCCAGCACTGTAGCTTGCTGGTCATTGAGTGGAGCTGGGTCTTAGTGTTGAGATGGAGGTCTCTGGGAGAGCTTCGCCGTTTGATATTACGTGGAGCAAGAGGTCTCTGGTGGACCAGTGTCCTGAACTTGGCTCTCCCACCTCAGAGGCACAGGCCTGACACCCGGCCAGAGCACCAAGACCCTGTCAGCCACATGGCTCAGAAGGAAAGGGGGAAAAAAGGAAAGAAAGAAAGAAAAATAAATAAAAAAAAATTATTAAAATAAAAAATTTAAAGAAATTATAAAAATATAAAAAATTAAAAAGAAAGAAAGAAGTGAGCAACCAAACCAAAAAACACATCCACCAATGATAACAAGTGCTAAAAACTCTACTAAAAAAAAAAAAAATACAGACAGCACCCTAGGACCAATGGTAAAAACAAAGCTATACAGACAAAATCACACAAAGAAGCATACACATATACACTCACAAAAAGAGAAAAAGGAAAAAAAAAATCTATGTATAAAAAAAAAAGAGAGTAATCAAATCACTAAACAAATCTACCAATAATAATAAACTCTAAATACTAAGATAAATACTGAATACTAAATACTAGTAAACTCTAAACTCTAAAAACTAAGATAAACATAAAACCAGAAACAAATTAGATGCAGAAAGCAACCCCCAAGTCTACAGCTGCTCCCAATGTCCACTGCCTCAATTTTGGGGTGATTCGTTGTCTATTCAGTTATTCCAGAGATGCAGGCTACATCATGTTGATTGTGGAGATTTAATCCGCTGCCCCTGAGGCTGCTGGGAGAGATTTCCCTTTCTCTTCTTTGTTCGCACAGCTCCTGGGGTTCAGCTTTGGATTTGGCCCCGCCTCTGCATGTAGGTCGCCTGAGGGCCTCTGTTCCCCACTCAGACAGGACGGGGTTAAAGTAGCAGCTGATTAGGGGCTCTGGCTCACTCAGGCCGGGGCGAGGGAGGGGTATGGAATGCAGGGCGAGCCTGTGGTGGCAGAGGCCTGCATGACGTTGTACCAGCGTGAGGTGTGCTGTGTGTTCTCCCAGGGAAGTTGTCCCTGGATCACGGGACCCTGGCAGTGGTGGGCTGCACAGGCTTCTGGGAGGGGAGGTGTGGATAGTGACCTGTGCTTGCACACAGGCTTCTTGATGACGGCAGCAGCAACGTTAGCATTTCATGCCTGTCTCTGGGGTCCATGCTGATAGCTGCGACTCGCACCCATTTCTGGAGCTCATTTAGGCAGTTCTCTGAATCCCCTCTCCTTGCACACCCTGAAACAATGGCCTCTTGCCTTTTAGGCAAGTCCAGACTTTTTCCCGGACTCCCTCTCGGCTAGCTGTGGTGCACTAGCCCCCTTCAGGCTGTGTTCACACAGCCAACCCCAGTCCTCTCCCTGGGATCTGAACTCCGAATCCCGAGCCTCATCTCCCAGCCCCCGCACGCCCCAGTGGGTGAGCAGACAAGCCTCTCAGGCTGCTGAGTGCTGGTCGGCACCGATCCTCTGTGTGGGAATCTCTCTACTTTGCCCTCTGCACCCCTGTTGCTGAGCTCTCCTCTGTGTCTCTGAAGCTTCCCCCCCCCCCTCCACCCCCGTCTCTGCCAGTGAAGGAGCCTCCTAGTGTGTGGAAACTTTTCCTCATTCACAGCTCCCTCCCAGAGGTGCAGGTCCCATCCCTATTCTTTTGTCTCTGTTTTTCCTTTTTTCTTTTGCCCTACCCAGGTACGTGGGGAGTTTCTTGCCTTTTGGGAAGTCTGAGGTCTTCTGCCAGAGTTCAGGAGGCGTTCTGTAGGAGTTGTTCCACATGTAGATGTATTTCTGATGTATCTGTGAGGAAGAAGGTAATCTCCACGTCTTACTCCTCCGCCATCTTGAAGGTCTCTCCACACACCATTTTAAATCTTTGGTTTAGGAAATATTTCAAACCTCTGGAAACAGAGAATAACAGAATAAGACTTTCACACTTACCATCCTGTCCTATCAATCTCACATGCTGCCATACATTTTAAACATCTCAAATAAGGAAAAAACAATCTAAACCCACTATACATCAGCATTTAGGGTTTGTGGCTTTCTTTTAACCCTGCTTACTATGGAATTGAGTTATGGTTGATCATCTAAGCTACCGCTGTCATTCAAGTTGATTTATATTTATATTGATCAACTTTCAATGACTAGTAGGCATTTTTCTAGAGCAACTCTGCCAGATTAAATTCCTACCATCCCTTCACCTCCCCAGCCTATTTTTTTAAGTACTTTGAACCTGTGGAGTTCCTGGAAAACTACAGTGCTAAGCACTACTAACAGAATATTTTCTCTCTATCCCTGACTATAATGTTTTGCTTTTATGATGGTTGTTCCTACAAATGCCATGTCCAGTGGCTGGTTTCCCTATTGTCTATTGGTTACTTGTATAACTTGAGAGGGACAAGTTTCAAATAGTTATAGGAACATAAGTTGGTTACTTTTCTTATAAAGCAAAATTTTTATTAAAGATTTAAGTGTTAAATTGAAGAAAAATTTGGATTAAAAAATAATCCTTGATTCCAAAGGGCTTTTTGAACAAAGCATGAAATAGGAACTATAAAAGAGAAACATCAGGTAAATGCAACTTCAAGAAGTTGAACACTTTACTATAGCAAAACTAAATAAAAAGTACTCCAAAACACCTTATTGGAAATAAAGAAAGCTCTGAAAATTTCCAAACCATATAACAGATGCTATAAATACAAAGGGCAAATTATAAGCTAGGAATAATATTTTAAACACTTATGGAAGACAAAGCGTCTTTTTTTTTTATATGCAAGAGTTTATAAAACAAAGCAAAAGGATGAAGAACTCAATTACAAAATGAGGTATAAATATCTAATAGATCCTTGAAAAGCTGCTCAAATTCACTTGAAATTAAGAAATACAGTTTTTTAAAAAGGAAATATATTTTCTCATTTGGGAGATTTTAAAAAAGATAATAGTGTTGTCAAGGGTAGGGGAAACATACACTATTCGGAGAGCTTAAATTGATAAAACCTTTCTGAAGCTACTTGATAATTTCAACCAAAGGTTAAATTATGCATATCCCTTGCCTTAACAATTCAGTTTTTCTGGAATTTATTTTACAGACATTTGCATAGAAGTACATAAA
Source organism: Eschrichtius robustus (assembly GCF_028021215.1). NCBI lineage: Eukaryota > Metazoa > Chordata > Mammalia > Artiodactyla > Eschrichtiidae > Eschrichtius > Eschrichtius robustus. Next base: position 18,322,744 of record NC_090827.1, on the reverse strand, counting down.
ATATACATGTTTTCATTTATTATGTCACTGTCTGTAACAATGCAAAAGTGGACATGAGTTAAGTGATCATCAATAAAGACTGGCTAAAGTACTACAGTAGAATAATATGGGAGTGATCTTTGGCAAGTGGGACTGTGCAGGTTAGTGGGAGCGGGACTTTCTTTTTTACTTTATATTTCAAACTTTTACAGTGAGAACGTTATTTAAAATTCAGGAATGTAGTGATTGGGAAGGGAAAATAAAACAATACCTGATTGTATCAAAGATTGCATCAAGGATGAGCCATACATTATCAAACAGTTTGTGTGATATAGGTTTCAGGTCTCTGAGCCAGGAACAGACAGTGGAGGCAGGATACAGTATCTCTTCTCTGTTTATGAGAATTGGTATTATTTATTTCAAGTAAACAAAGTAAGTATTGTCTACCAATTTTTGTTTGCTATTCAGGACCATATGATTTAAGTTATTAGATATTCCTCTTCTCTTCTGGTTTATTGACTTTTTAAATTCATTTTGCTTTTATTTTATTATATTTTTCTTTCTTTTCTATGTATGCCATAAGTTCCCTGGAAAATTTGGAGTGACTTCATGAGAGATGATAATCAGATGCTTTTCCAAACTGAAATCACAAACTTTTATTTCTCTTACACTTGTCTTCTTTTTCACATGCTTTTGTATGTGCTTAGTTGACCTCCTCTTTTATTGTACAGGTATTAATATGGACTATGGATTTTATAAATCAGAAATTTAGGCTTCTCAAGGTAGTCATATCTTTAAGGTATTGAAAATATTTGTGTTTCACAAAACTAGAACCTGGGACTAGAAAATTTACATTTTCTTTAATATATTAAAATGTAGGTTCCCAATAACTATAACAAAGACACTTAAAATTGTTCAATAAGTGACACCCTAAAATGCATGGGAAAGCTTAAAATAATATTATTTTAGCATGACACTTCCTCAGTAATGTTAATAAATGATAGAGGCTTTTTTGCTGTTTTATTTTTTTGTGTCTAATATAGATACTTGTTAAATTTGACCCATAAGCAAATTACAATACCATGTCAGTGTTTGTACATTTTGTCACGTGAAATAGATATACTGATTTTTTTCAACTGCATGTTCTAAAATTAAATTTATTTATGACATTGAAGAATATATTACTTTCAAATAGTATTTGTAGTAGTTATTTGGGAAAAAATCAAGTGCTACCTAAATACATGAGATATTAGGAACTTAAAATTTATAATGAAATATAATAATTACTAAATGTTGTTCAAGTAGTGCTCACCTATGTGCCTGGCACTCTGTATTGCACATATATTAACTCATTTATCCTTATAAGAGCACTAACAGGTGGGAACTATCATTCTTATACCTATTTTATGGATGAGGAAATTTTGACACATGATTTACCCATAGTCATATGGTTAGCAAAAATACCAAGCCAGGGCTTGACCTCAGACAACACAGCTTCAGAGTCCATAATCTTTACTACTGGTGTATACTAAGGCCAGTGCTTAGTAAAGACTCAGTAAATTTTTGTTTGTAGCCTATAAGATAGGGTAGCATTTATTGATTGATTGATTGATTGATTTAACATCTTTATTGGAGTATAATTACTTTACAATTGTGTGTTAGGGTAGAATTTAAAAATAGTATCACTTAAGTAGCATTTTCTTTATAGAGGAAACAGTGTATCAAATTCTTTAAAAGAAGGGAAAGGAAGAAATAAGGATATTAACATTTTTATTTTAGATGATCATTTTCTTGACTCCTCATGAAATTAAATAATATTTTGGATGTATTTATATGACTGTAATCTTTATATGCACGACTCTGGAAAATAGCAATAGCACCCTTGAGGCCCTTTCATCTAATTTTAATTTTGCTTGTTTTGTTTCTTTATCTACTCAATCAACAAACATTTAGTGTTGCTAAGAAATGTGCTACTAAATGTGTCACCAAATATAAGATAACCTGAACAATTGTTTAGTGTCACATAGCACCATAGATCTGGAAGAAGACAGGATATTTAAAATATATTTCATTAATCAGGAAAGATATTTATAGGAACGTTAGGGGAGAATAATTGGGCTTCCAGAATTTCACATGTATAATTTGTCTTTTGACATTGAGATCGACAACTGATGTGTCATAAAATGTTATTTTTGTGTATGGTTAACATTACCAGAGCTCCTTATCTCACCCTCTCTCTCTCTGTCTAGGCAATCTTTATTTCCTATTCTGTACCTTCTTTTTCTTAGTCACCTTGCTTTCTCTTCTCTCTTTTCATCTTTTTCTTAGTTTATTCCCCTCTCTCATCATCTTTACTCTTCTCTGTCTAGATATAACCGTAATTATTTTTGGAGTAGGTAATGGGATGCTAAGATATTTATAGCTTACCGGAAGTCAGCCTGGATCATTCTGCCCACTCTTAGCTTGCTATGGATGGTGGAGGCAACTTCCAAACATGAATAGTTCTATGACTCGTCTACTGCCAATCTCATAAGAAGAGAAGAGAAAAAGACATGTTTCCTGCACAGTGACCCGCTAAATATTTCTGAACATGACCTTCAGCATGCATTATGGTGGGAGGGGTTTGGATGAGTGGGTGAGATCTTTGAGGGCCTTCTTGAAGCTAATAATAAGGTTATGAATACAACCCAGCAATTCTGACTTCAAGTTCTAAGGTATTTCAGTAGCACTACCTTGAAATGATTCCTCTTTTTATGCATTGGGTAATTCTTGCCATACTGAGCATAAGTAGATGATAATAAGGGTTATATGATTTCACAAAGTTTAAACATAACAAATTGATTGGATTCTTTCTTTCTTTTTTTGGCCGTTCCCTGCGGCATGTGGGATCTTAGTTCCCCGACCAGGGATCAAACCCATGCCCCCTGCATTGGGAGCTTGGAGTCTTAACCACTGGACTGCCAGGGAAGTCCCAGGACTCTTTCTTTTAGATATTTCTCTAGGGTTAATGAACAATTTTCACAACTCTGTTATTCAAATTACACTTCCCTCACAAATCACATTCAGATTTTACCTCTTGTAAGTTTTCTAAGTTTATCAAGATGATTTTTAGTGTCTTATCCAAATCTGTTCAACTGGCTCTGGGAGCAATTATGTTCTTTTTAAAGAATCATTTACATTAACTTTCTTCCCTTTCACATTCAAGTTATAAAATAATTTACTTTTGGATTTTTGTTGAATTGATAAAACTGAAGAAATGGTATCTTGTCAATCAGAGCTAGTATAACTAGTAATAATCTATGCTTTTTCCATAACTCAGTAGCATTAGCATTTACAGGAAGAGAAAGGCCATTTCTACTCACATGTTTTACTTTAATCTGATGAGATATACATTTTTTTCTGTAAAACCAGTGTCAAAGGTAATCATGAAAAGCTCAAGCATCAAAAGTAAAAGTCTACTTTTTTGATAGCAAAGAGAAAGAAATATATCTCACATAAAATATTAATCAAATTTAACTACCTGGAGACACACTGTAATGATTTTGTGAAAGTTAGTCCTTGATCAGTTTGAATGGAAATATCCATACTTCTGCATCATTGCTGAGATTATAAATTACATTTGTCTTTGCCAGAAACTGGAGCATCTTTAGGGAAAGCAGTATACTTGAACAGTTTTACACAACAGACATTTTATAAAGAACTGCTTATATGTGAGGCAAATTTAAGCACTGTAGGGGTTGAAAATACTTTCGTGGCATAGTGTCAGCCCTACTTTTATGGGGAAACTCAGTGATAAGGCCACACATGAGAGGGAAAGCTTCGAGGTAGACAGATACTCATAGATTCATTCACTCATTCATTAGCCCATATATCTACTCATTGATTAAAAAAATGTTCATTGATCACTTACTGTGTGCCAGGCACTTGCCATCATTGAGGATACAATGATGAACAAAACAGATGCTTCCTGAACCTTCAAGAAGCTTACCTTTCTATGGGAATGAATGATATTAAAAAAATAATTAAAGACTTGTTTAATTGCAAATGTAACAATGGCTACAAAGTTAAGAGCTGTGTGTTCTGAAAGCCTATTGCAAGAGCAAATGGATTCAGGGAAGATTTGAGACCCAAAGGATGAGCAAGAATTAGACAACAAAGTTAATAAGCCATGGGTCAAAATAGCTTTTTATATAGTCTAATATCCCGATAGTATTCTAGAAATGAGTTAATTTTTTATGGTTCTAGTGCCCTCAAAGGCAGCTATTATGACTGAGATTACTAGCTGCCTACCCCGTCTTTATTCTTTTTCTTTCTTTCTAACAGAACCCAATTTTATTTAGAAGAACAACATTCCCAGGTAAAACAACTACTTAAAGTTCCCTTATAGCTATAGAATGGTTATTTGACACAGTTTTAAACAATGGGAAGAAAGCAAAAGTTACTGGTTTGGCTTCTAGGAAAGTTCCTCTTGGAAAGTGTTTCAGCTGTTATACACAATTTTTGCCTTTTGTCCTTTCTCTTCATTTCCGAAATGAGAATGCTATGGCTAAAATCTTGAGAACGTTAGGATGAGGGTCACAATCTAAGTATGGTAAAACAGAAAGCATGAAATGGCCTAGATTCCCAGTGTTATTGGGGATCCCCTAGGCTCCTGTATTCCTACTGTCAGTTTTCTTTAATTTGAGAGAATAAAAGAAAAATTAATCTGCAAATACGTAGGGTACATAGAATCCTATCTGCGGAAACCTTGCCTTCCTTCTCATCAGGTGGCTTTATTCTCATTCTGCTCTTATATTGACAAAGAAAGAAATATTCAAGTAGATATGGTGTATTTGTTTAATGTATAATGTATAATGTTTTTTATATGTTCATGTGTCTATATAAACTATAAGTAATAGAAGAATTAAAAAATAGAGGATATCAATTCTAGCTAGAGTGATCAAGAATGCTTCATGGACCATGTTCCATTTTAACTGAGCTTTAAAATTGTAAAACTGCCTTCACAATTTAAAAAGGCTTTGCATACCAAGGAGAATCTCCTGAATTTTTTCCCATAGACACTCAGGAGCCAATGAATGCTTCCAGCAGATGTCTGTCATGTTTCAGTACAATAACTTATTTGCTACTGGGATGCCAGTGATTTGAGACTGAAAGACGTAAAGGTTAAAGAGGCAGTTAATACAGTTGTCAAGTAGTATTTTAGAGCACTTACCAGGATCTTTTTAGTAGTAAAGGAAAGAGAGCATTGATTTTTAGATATGGGGGAGAAGGGTGAAGAAACGTGAGAGCCAGCTTTCTATTTTCAGTCCTTGCTAGATGAGGAATTATTGTAGGCAGGTGAGAAAGGATAGATGGTTAGGTAGTTGGGGAAGGGAAGATAATGAGTTTTATCTTAAGACTACGTGAGAATAATGATGTGGAAATGTACAGCAAACAACTAGAAATTTGTGATTTAAATGTGAATTGTATAATGTTATGTTGGAGAAATCAGGTGAAATTAATGGTTTTATTGCCTACATGATTTTGTCCATCAGCAGTTTTTGTTATTCTTTACTGGGCCTTGAAGTATCATGGTATAGCTGACAATTGTAGTTTCTTTCGTAAATCAGCATTAGGATAAAGGGTCTTTTTCACTGTGCTGGGAGAATACAGAAAATGAAATCCATACGTCCTATTTTTGACTATCACTTACAATTAACATTATGTCACATCTATATTAAAATATTTTTATTTCTAAAATAACATTCTTTTCTAAGTCATATATTTAAAGAGATATGTTTAGAATGATGAATATTAGGAATGCTGAAAAATGGCAAGGGTAACATGTTTGTAATTATAATTTGCAATATGCAGAACAAAGATAATTTGATTATCATCTGAGATGCCTTTCTTCTCTGTAAATCCAAAATTAAACAACTTGGATAAACATATTGGTAAATTGCTTTAATCAAAGTTTTCTGCATATTCAGGCAAACTTCACTACATTTATGGCCTATAATTTTTTTCACCATATATATTTGATTAAAGATTTTGATTTGAAGCTTTGATTGAAAGTATCCTTCAAGTCTTCTTAAGTTACTTCATTAAGTTGACAAGTTTCATCATAAAAGAAGCTCTAAGTGACTTTTTAATAATTATATATTTGGGATTTTAAACTAAAATTTTAGACCAGAATATACTTAGCTATGAAATAACAGCTAGAACGAGTTACCCCCCAAATAAATAAATTTTAGCCCAAATCATAGTTAATGATTTACTAAATCATGCTACCTAGCATTGTGTGTGTGTGTGTTATGTGTGTATACATATATACCTTACTGGAAGCAGAAATGGAAGAACAGTTATTTCTTGTAAGAAGTAGTTCTGGTTTAGTTGCCTAGGATGTTAACTCTCGTAAAGTATATGAATTTCTCTCACATAGCTATTATTATTAGACCTGCTATATCGCTGTGGACTCGTCCTGCTGGTGAGAGTTTGTCTACTAAGCACAGGAAGACTGAGATTCCACTCTGCCTTTGTGGCTCTGCATCCTCTTCATGTTGGCCTTCTGAGTTTTTGGTTGAGTGCCTGAGGGTCTCTTTTTTTCTCCCAGGAAGTCCCACCCTTTACAAATTTTCAGCTTACTCTTTAGCTTCCTATGGCATTCGGGTTCAAGACTTGGCAAATATCTTGAGAAAGAGGCTTGTACTCTGTTGCCAGCCCTTGTTCTAGTGTGACTTTGGCTCCTAAGCATCAGAAGACTGCAAATTTTATTCTGTCTCTTCAACCCAGACTTCTGTTCTTTTGCCTGTTCTAGCACACAGCAAATAGTCCATCATAAAGAACCAGTAATGAATTTGGTCTCCCCTAGTCTTCAGTCCCTTATGATAGACTGTGTGACCTTTGAATTTGGTCTCCCCTAGTCTTCAATCCCTTATGATAGACTGTGTGACCTATGATAGACTGTGTGACCTTTGATAGTTCTTCTTTTCCTTAGAATAATCTGTCTGCCTATGAAAAACCTAATCTTTAGCTCTTGCCCTGACTTGCTAAGTGCCCATTTAGAAGAGAGCAGTTTGCAGGGTAAACTCACATTAGAAGGGCTTTCCCCATTTTTGAATTTAATACATAAAATCCTCTTTGCTTTCACAGATCTCTTATATCTTTAAAATTATGATTTTAACATTTTACCATTTTTGAAAAGTAACAATGATTTATCAAAACCTACTCATTGGTGGAAATGCTGGAATAGCTACTTTAATTACAAATAAAACATGTTAAGACAAAATGCAATTTAGAAATAAACAGTCACTCTCACTTAACATTTTTAAAAATTTAATTTACCATAATAATACGATAATTAAAAATTTTTATGCACAGCTCCACAAATATATACAGCAAATATTGACAAAACTACAGTGAGAAACAGACAAATTCAAAAATAAAAATAAACCTATTCTATTTTATTTATCTGTATAGATCTATCTTTAAAAGACAGAATAGAGTTGACCACCTTGTGATGTTACTGATCAAGAAAAAAATGAGAAATGGCAAAAATAACAAATATCAAAAATGTAAAGAAGGACATTTCTGCAGATTCTTGAAGCAATGAACAGATAATTTTTTTTTCTTAATAAATTTGAAAACTCAAGACAACATGGACAACAGTCCTTACTAAAGAAAAATATAATCCAGAGTTAATATATTATCTAAAATGTCTATTTTTCAACCAAAACTTATTAGATATGCAAATATCAGTAAGTACATTTCATACTCAGGGGGAGTATAAGAAACCTACTCTGGTAAGATTAGACATTGTATCAAATGGATGAAGATTTCAAAGCAGCCACCGTAAATACATTCAAAGAATCAAGGGAACTTATGTTTAAATAACTGAAGTAAAATATACTGAGTTAGATGATAGGAAATCTCAAAAAAGAAATAGAAACAAGCAGGCAAGCAAGCAAAAGAAACAAAAAAGAATTCCAAAATTATAAAGTACAATAATGCACATGAAAAATTCACCAGCTGGACTCAATAGCAGATTTGAGATGACAGAAGACAGAATCAGTGAACTAAATAATAGCTCGATAGAAACCATTAAATCTGAAGAAAAAAGAAAAAAAGATTGAACAAAATGAACAGTTTCAGAGACCTTTGGGTCAATGTCACATATTCCAACATATATGTAATGATAGTCTCAGAAGGGAAGGTGAGAAAGAAAGGGGCAGAAAAAACATTTGAAGAAAAGATAGCTGAAAACTTTCCAAAATTAATGAAAAACATGAATATATAAATCCAGGAAGTTCAGTGAACTGCTAAGTAAGATAACTATAAAGAGAACACACTCTTAGACATATCATAGTCAAACTGCTGAAAACCAAAACAAAGAGAACATCTTGAAAGTGAAAAACAATTTATTACATACAGTGGAAATAATATGATCATGAACTTCTCATCAGAAATAATGGAGGCTGGGACTTCCCTGGTGGTCCAGTAATAAAGAATCTGCCTTACAGTGTGGGGGACATGGGTTCGATCCCCAGCTGGGGAACTAAGATCCCACATGCCACAGGGCAACTAAGCCTGCATGCCACAACTACTGAGCTCACGTGCCTCAACTTGAGAGCCTGTGTGCTGCAAACTACAGAGCCCACGCACTCTGGAACCCGCACGCCACAACTATTGAGCCCAGGCGCCCTGCAGCCCGCATGCCACAACTAGAGAAGAGAAAACCTGCACGCCACAACTAGAGAGAAGCCCACACACTGCAACAAAGAGCCCGCTTGCCTCAACGAAGATCCCGCATGCAGCAGCTAAGACCTGACGCAACCAAAAAAAAAAAAACTCTTAAAAAAAAAAAGAATGTAATGGAGGCCAAAAATCAGTGAAATGACATATTCATAATGCTGAGAGAAAAGCAAGTCAACCAAGAATTCTGTATCCAGTGAAAGTATCATTAAAAAATGAAATGTGAAGTAAAGACATCCCTAAGTCCTTTACTGTAGCATGGTAAAAGGAAAATTTATTTTGAGGCTAAAACTTGAGTTCAGTCTTTATTTGCATTGTGCATACATCTTGGGAGACAACTCAGTGATCAAATGCTCCATTTCTTGCTGGGCCTGGGGGGTTTAATTGTTGGTGTTTGGTAATTAGAGTTTTGGAAGATAAGAGCATACATGCAGTTTAATATGTCCAAGGTTAGAGAGTATATGAAATTTCACATGTCAAAATGGCAGGGAACAGGGATGGGAAAAATACTGAATTTTTTGAAATGAGGAGCTGGTCTTTGGGGCTCCAGGTCAGTTAGGCTTCCATTTTAAGTGGTTAATATAAGGGTTCTGGGCATGGGGAATTGTGCATGGGCTTCAACTCAACATGGTTGAATAAAACCACAGAGTATGGGAAAAGGTTTTTCCATAATACAAACAGGATGACCTGCCTTCCTTTGAAGTTGGTTGCCACCAGTGATTTTTTTTTTTTTTTTACTGCCTGATTCACTGTCTTCATGTGATTCCCAGCAACTTAACTACTTTGGATTTTGTTGTTGTTGTTTGTTTGTTTGGGGCTTAAAATACTCAGAGCTTTCCTTTCAAATATCCTGTTGGTATCTTTCTGCAGGAAAGGGAGTTATCACTGAGGGTTTCATGTAGTCCCACAACTAATAGAAATAATAATGCTAATAATGATGATGATGGCATTGAAAGCAAATACTAGTGCATGTATCAGGTATGTTGATCTGAACAAATAGACTGCCAGATATTTCTCCAGCTAAGATGAGTTTATCTGAGATCAGCAGAGAATTGCAGTTTGGTGTCTGCAACCATGGTGAACCACGTGCAAGTCCCTGCAGGGCAAGGGAAGGAGAACACTTTTACAGAAAGGAAAAGGGAGGTTAGGAGGGCTATAGAAAACAGAGTCCATGGCATTTCATTGGCTGAGTACTTGCCAGGAAAGAAGAGGGTCTTTCTTCTTCCTCTTGGGCTCTGCTGTTGTCCCATGGTTTGAGAGCTCTCCCTCCTGATCTTCTGACTATATTTAATTGAGATTTTTGTTTATTAATTTTTTTACAGATACCATTCTAAGAATTTTGCATACATCAATTATTTTAATTCTATGATTATTCATGTCATTTTTAGGTAGGGTCCTGGTTTTCCAGATGAAGAGGTCAAGACACCTTAGACTTAACTTTAATTTACATTGAGACATAGCTTTTATTTCATCATTTTATGGCATTTTCCCTCAGTCTCTAATTGCTCTTTCAGTTTGTCCTCCCACTGTTGCCTCTGGGAACATAACTGCTAGCTCTATCAGTGCCACCACTAGAATAGAATTTTTTTAAAAATTCAGCTTCTTTAAACTAAAAAATAAATAAAATAAAATAAATCTAAAATGGAATTTTTAATGTTCTGTGTCTTTTTGAATAACTGGCTGCCAGTTGAAAGGCTGGCATTTGAGCCTGTGACCTAGAGTCACGTCCTAGCTTTTTAAAATTAGACCAGGAAGATGAGAGTCAGGTGATTTTGGCTTTTATGCTGGGACTCAGATTCTGCTGCAAAGCATGTGGAATTTCCCAAACACAGGAACAGGATTCAAGTACTGTGTTAAAAAAAAAAGGTGTGAGAAATGTCTATTATATCCACTCATCATGTGCATTCTCTGTTTTCTGTGATGTACAAAGGATCACCAACAGAAATTTGATGATCTTATCTATACATACTATTTTTCCCTGAAATGGTATGTAAAGTACTATATATAGGTATTGTTTAAGTTATTGCTTTTAAACAGGGTTTCAGATTTGTCTTACTAATCCTAGGAATTAATTAATGCCTAGAAAATTTATTTGACATATTAACCTCTTGGTCAGATAAAATGAGAGTTGAAGATGAGTAAGAAGAGCCTAGAAACATCAGTAAAGGACACAGGTAGGGAATAAGTTTTCAGAGAAGCATGAAAATGCTATAAAAAGATGTGGTCATGATGAGGGTAGTATATTTTCACTTGGTAGAGGAGCCAGTGAATCTAATGAAATATAGGGTAGCTAGTTTGACGAAGTTTTCTAGAGTGGAACACACTATTGTTGAAGAAAACTGATCGCTTGTGCAGTTACTTACTTTTTCTTCAAGCCATTAAAAAAGAAAAAAAAAAAAGAAAAGGTTCCTGTGTGGCAGCAGCGAAACCCGTCAGTCATATCTAGGCTAGGCACTGGAAGAGGGACTAGGTGTTGACTCCAGGCAGGGTGCTAAGGGAAGCAAGAACAATAACAGCTTCTGATAAGAAAATGAAAATGCGTAGTAGGGATAATCAAGATCTTTGTAAAGCTTTCCTAAATACTCGGAGTACATTGTGTACTCATGATTTCTTTGTGCTTTTGTGCTCTCTTCTACTTTCCCTTCACATACCTCAGAAGCAGCCCCGAAAGGTCCAAAAGTCATCTTTGGAGCTATTGCTTCTGTGGCTTATCCTCCGCCTACCTTTACTAAATGTACTCCTAATGCAGACAAGAAGCAAACAGCTGTTGACATTTCTTAGTTGACTTATAGATTGTGGCATTTGTGTTTGACACAGTACTTAAACCAGAAACGTGGGGTTTCATGTAAGAATCTCCTCCGCTAGTCATGATCAGTACTTTTACCGTATTTAGTGATTCTTTGGAAGTGGGAGATAATGTTGTTGGCTTGTGCTTGAGGGTGATAATAGGGATATAAGGAACAAGAGAACGTATGTTTTATAAAGTATGGCTCCTAGATGGACTTCAAAAGTTTGCTTTCTCAGTATCCAAATTTGTTTGAATTATTTGAAACATTAAAATTCTTCTCTGTTGGTCTAGACCCTGATTGTTCAGTCTTGTTTTTTACGTTGAAATTAGCTTTTGTAGAATAGTAAGATTAGCTAACCCTTTTGTAGAATCAGGAACTAATCTAAGTATTTTACTTGTTTTAACTCATTTAATCCTCACAGCAACCCAATGACATACGATATAAATTTTATAGTTTCCCCACTTACAGATGAGGACACAGAGGATCACAGAGGTTAAGTAGCTCTCTTAGGGTCCCACAGCAAGTAAGGAGCAGATATGTGGACCCAAAGCAGTCTAGTGCTAGAGTCTCTACCCTTAGCCACAATACAGGTCTCCTGCCTGCCAGAAAATCATTAAAACTTAAAAAGTTTGGTCTTTATACATAATACAGATGAACAGATTTGTTATATATATAATATGTTATGTTTTAAAATAATTTGAAGAAAATGAGTTTTATAAGTTTCCATTGAGGTAATTAGCTAATGGTTTCCAGGCATTAATTGTGCAACAAATATATGATATTTTTGATTTAATTTAGTTTAGAATTATTATTGTGGTTATTAATATCCGTGTGGTTTATGTTGATTAAAAATGTTAATATAACTGTAGAGCACATAAAGAGCCATAAGTGATGAAAGGGGAAGCCTTTTAACTTAATTGAAATCTATTAAAATGAAATAAGCAGTCTCATTTGTAGAATAAGTAAGGTGTGCTCACATAGGACAGTTAAGCAGGAATAGTTTTGCTGCTTAAGAAAACAAATAACCACTGCTCTCATTTCTGTATAAAATTTGATTTTCATTATGAAATTTGAAAATTAGAGTTTGATCTATATTATGAAGGCCATTTTTTTTAAGAATGTGAACCTATACTTCATAATTCTGTTTATTTTATCTTAAATTTTTGACAAGTGAATTTAAGGAGGGCATAGATTTAGAGATACTCTTTTAAATTTCTATTTTTAATGGCTAATTAAAGAAAATTTTCATATTTTCTATTACCATTGCTTAGTGTGACATATGCTATATGTTTTTGGAAATTTTTTATATGTTTATGCTAGTCCATTGAAATTTGTTTCAGGATGTTCCAGCACCAGGCACCTATGATGTTCAAAAATCATATGAGATGTCTCAAGTTCAGCATAAGTACATGCCACCTCGTAGTTTGGTGGCTAGAATAAAACATGCCTCGTTTCTTAGCACAACTCCTCGGTGCCTGGACAAAATGAATGATGGGCCAGGTAAGTGTAGACTGTCTTTTTAAAGAAATGGGAACAAAATCTAAGGTTTCCTTATTAAAATAGACAATTGTAAACATACATTTACATTTATCATGTCTCTTTTAAGTGTGCAGGACAAAAAAATAACCGCTTATTTAGTGAAAGGTTTTAGATGTTTTTTCAACTGTAAGAAGATTTGTTTGGAGTTTTATGTCTTTCAATGTTACCAAAGACAATTTTACTAATTTTACTAGAGCTAATGTCATATCCTATTAGAGAAAAAAACCAAACTCTTAATATGCTATAGTTGTTAGAGGAGAAATAACTACTGATGTGGAAGATCAGTTGTATACAAGATATATATCATGCCAGTCTCATGGAATTATTTTAATTTTCCTCAAGTATTAAGAAAGCAGCTATATAAAAGGTAAACATTTATTTGAGGGGTTGAAATTCCAAAAATAATTTTGATTTTTAAAATTGGGATTAGTTCAGCTACTAGTAATGGCATTTTTGTACTAAAATAGAATGAAATAACTTTCCCTGATAATGAAAATGAACCGGTAAGTAGATTATTTCACACAAGAGAATTAGATAAAGAATAGGAACAAGAGTTTCCAACAGCAGTTTCCAAATGTATTGCCACTAAATAACCAAACTGTTGTAATGAATCTTTTTTTTTTTTTTTAAAGTTACCTCGTATCCTTTTTTTTTAACTTTGGGTTTATTTATTTATTTATTTATTTATTTATTTATTTATTTATTTATTTATGGCTGTGTTGGGTCTTCGTTTCTGTGCGAGGGCTTTCTCTAGTTGCAGCGAGCGGGGGCCACTCCTCATCGCGGTGCGCGGGCCTCTCACTATCGCGGCCTCTCTTGTTGCGGAGCACAGGCTCGAGACACGCAGGCTCAGTAGTTGTGGCGCACGGGCCTAGTTGCTCCGCGGCATGTGGGACCTTCCCAGACCAGGGCTCGAACCCGTGTGCCCTGCACCGGCAGGCGGATTTTCAACCACTGCGCCACCAGGGAAGCGCTGTAATGAATCTTTATGAGACTATGAAGAGAAAAAATGAAACAATGGAGTTTTTAAATGAAAAATCAAAGCGGAAGAATACGATGGGTCAAGCAAATAAGAATACTTGGGAGACCCTGAGATCCATAGAGACTTGCTTTATTTTTCACTGTCTATCAGGAATCAAGTATATTACCAACTTAAAGGTCCATTTTAAGTCCAAATTTAGCTTTTCTTATTTTCTTTTTCTTCTCTTGAGTTATTGTACCATTGTTGATTTTGTCAGGTTTTAGCTTTGTTTTGAAGTAGAATTCAAATTCCTTTACTGTGTCTCTGACCACACTCATTATGTGGTCACTCAGAAGTGGTGCAGGGAAATTAGTTCTTTGAAGTTCAGGTACTATCACTGTCACCGTGACCAAGCACAATCAATCAAGTAACAATATCTATTCCAGAGTCTCTTAAAGTAGATTAGATTGGTCTTCATATTTTCTGAAGATTTTTTTTCTCTTTGCCTTTACTCTCGTCTCCATAAAAATTATTATAGATGCAATGCATAGTAAGAGCTTCAGTTAAGTTCCAGAATTGGCACTCTGACTTTTCATTGCTTCAGTATTTAGCCTAGGGCAAGTAAATTCACTAATTGTTTCATTAGTTTCTATTTTACAAAATTGAGATATTTGCCACCTACTTGGCTCTCATGAGAATACTAAAGATTAATAAGACTATATTTCAAAGTCATTTTCAGAACCACTGAAGCTCCTTAGAAGTATAAAATCTTATTATAATATGAAACATGTTTCTTCTTAATGCCAAGCCAACGCTAGCTTCTGAAAGAATTTGGGACAGGGAAATATCTCCATTATGAAGACAGATATTATTTGGAAGTCAAAGACATATGCACTGTCAAAGTCACTATACAACTGTAAATTAGCCAGCTTGCTAAATGAAAAGAGTTTATCACAATAAGCCAATACTTCATTAAGTTTGCCATCCTGCATCTTAAAGTAGCCTATAATTCAGATAAATGATAGCAGAAATCCCACATGCCTCTATAATCAACGCATTAGAGAAAAACGTATGGACTTCTGAAGCTATTACCTGATGCGATGATTATGAAATCTGATTTCCTCTGACATATGTAGATACTGTGATAATTATAGAATTCATTCTTTTGAACTTAATCTGCTATCTTAAGGTATACAGTCCAAAATATGTCTCTAACATAGATTTAATAGGTGACCAGGGCCAATTTAATTAATATCCATGCTTTGTTTTGGTAATTGAAGATTAACTTCTATTTGTCCTGTTACATTGATCCAATCAAGGCAAAGAAGTCAGGTGTGATATTATCAACTCTCTAAATAGATTCCTCTTTTTTTGTTAATTTTCATTTAGGTTAGGTTTTTTATTGATCAATATGACAAACAATTCTTGATTCTAAAATGAGAATAGGGCTTCCCTGGTGGCACAGTGGTTAAAAATCCACCTGCCAATCCAGGGAACATGGGCTTGAGCCCTGGTCTGGGAAGATCCCACATGCTGGCAAGCAACTAAGCTGGTGTGCTACAACTACTGAGCCTGTGCTCTAGAGCCCACGAGCCACAACCACTGAGCCCATGTGTCACAACTACTGAAGCCTGTGCACCTAGAGCCCGTACTCCACAACGAGACAAGCCACTGCAATGAGAAGCCCGTGCACCGCAAAGAAGAGTAGCCCCCACTCACCACAGCTAGAGGAAGCCCGTGCGCAGCAATGAAGACCCAACGCAGCCATAAATAAATAAATAAATAAATAAATAAATAAATAAATAAATAAATAAATAAATAAATAAAAAATGAGAACAGCCCATTTATATTTACAGTTCTTAATACCATTTAACTTTTGCTGGGTACAACTAGTATGTTAAGTCTTTTGATTTTTTTAAAAAAATCATTGTTATATAATCAAAAGGTACAGTGATAATAGTTCTATTGGTTATATGCTTTGTGTCAATGTTTATCCTATGAATGATCTCCTTTATTATCATATCTTCTTAGAAATAAAATAAGAAAAAAGTGTTTTTTTAACCCTATTTTGTCATTTAAATATTGGTAATTTTGTTAAACCTTAATACCAGTGAGAAGAGCCTTTTTGGGTTTTATGTCAAATTATTTACAAGCCAGATAAAATTATTTTCTGTTATTATGTGTGCGTGCATGTATATGTACGAAGCTATAAGATTGTTTGAATTAATTTGTAGAGCCTGATATGCTTATTTGTTCCTTGAGTCATGACATAACTAAGAAGAATTGAGTGCTTTGCCTTGCAGAACTTAAAGAGCATGTATATTGTTATCTTTCTACCTAGAATAGAATAATAAGCAAGTTAAAATTGGTTACTGACTGTCGTATATTTGTAGGTAACAGTGTCAAGAACGGAGGTTGATAAATGACCCAAGTTATGAGTTTGGTTGATATACGAATAGTATTCTTCTCATGGGACTCATATACTTAATAGGACATTCAATCACTCAACATTTTATAGCTCTGTATTTATTTCAAATTGTCTTAGAACTTTTATTAACAGTATTGAGGTGATTTTATTTTATTCAAATGAAGTCTGCAGATATTTAAGAAGTGTAAAACTCATTTTCATTAGTCTAAATTAAAGAGGGAAGTAGTATATTTGCAATCAGTATACCATATACCGTTAAATGTTGTGTAACCAATAAAAACACATTTGAATCATTTAATGAAGACATTATTAAATGAGGTCTGTCACATTTTAAGCAATCTACTCTTATGCACCAAGTTTTTTTTTTTAAACATCTTTATTGGAGTATAATTGCTTTACAATGGTGTGTTAGTTTCTGCTTTATAACAAAGTGAATCAGTTATACATATACATATATCCCCATATCTCTTCCCACTTGCGTCTCCCTCCCTCCCACCCTCCCTATCCCACCCCTCTAGGTGGTCACAAAGCACCGAGCTGATCTCCCTGTGCTATGCGGCTGCTTCACACTAGCTATCTGTTTTACATTTGGTAGTGTATATATGTACATGCCACTCTCTCACTTTGTCCCAGCTTACCCTTCCCCCTCCCCGTGTCCTCAAGTCCATTCTCTAGTAGGTCTGCATCTTTATTCCCATCTTACCCCTAGGTTCTTCATAACCATTTTTTTTTTTTTTTTTAGATTCCATATATATGTGTTAACATACAGTATTTGTTTTTCTCTTTCTGACTTACTTTACTCTGTTTGACAGACTCTAGGTCCATCCACCTCACTACAAATAACTCAATTTTGTTTCTTTTTATGGCAGAGTAATATCCCATTGTATATATGTGCCACATTTTCTTTATCCATTCATCTGTCAATGGACACTTAGGTTGCTTCCATGTCCTGGCTATTGTAAATAGAGCTGCAGTGAACACTGTATGCACCAAGTTTTAATTCATGGACATGTAAATGACTTTGTGATTCATCTAGCTCAGGTAAAGTAAAATTGTTAAGTGGAAAAGAATTAAACATTACTTTATCTCTCATAGTGATCTGTTTTTGGACATTTAGAGGAGAAAAATACTCAGCAAATTTAAAAGGAAAATGAATGAAAACTTTGAGAGTGTGGAAAATTGGGCACTCTCCTACATCGTGGTGGAAGTATAAGTTGATATCAGTGATTGTCAAGGGCAGGCTGGCAGAATGTTTCAAATATACATGCCATTTAACCCTAAAATTCTCCTTCTGGGATTACCCTAAAAAATAATTAATACTATGTCCAAAGTTTTAAGCATCAAATATATTCATCCAAGAATACTAATAATGAAGTTTTTAATGTCCTAAATGAAAGAAAAATGGGGTTTAGTTAACTCTGATGTAAAAACTGAATAGAGTCCTATGAAAAATTTTAAAATGGTATATATTGCTTAAACCTGATAACAAGATAGGATTCATTTGACCAATCATTTAACAAATATGCACTTAGAGCCTCTTATGTATTAGCAGTGTTCCAGGGACTTGTGATAGAGCAGTGAACAAAATATAAACGTTGTTTCATAGAGCAAAGTTTTAGGATGGAGACATTTAATAAATGAATGAAGAAGTAGATCAATAGATTGATAGATGAGGGAAGGAAGAGAAAGAAAAAGAATGAATACTAGGTGGCTATAAATGCTATGGAGAAAAATAAGAGAAAACGAGGATTGGGAGTTCATTGTGGGTTCTGCATCAATTTCAAAAATGTTATCGGTGAAGACCTCACTTAGAAAATGATCTGTGATTAAACAGCCTTAGGCTTGTAAAAGATTGTGTTTTGCTTTTCAATTTTTAATTGTTTTCTCTATATGAACATACACTGCTTTATAGTAAGTAAAAATGATTTTAAGATTTTTAAATAAAAAACAGTTGAAGTTTAAAGCATAATTTTAATTAAAATCAAATATTTAAGTGAATGATTAAGCAATACATAGCATATAATGCAACATTTGTAGGCTGAACATAACAGGTACTGAGACTTATTTTATGTAGAAAGTATAGGTCATTTCTAATGAAAATAACATTGTGATTGCTGCATCACATTCCCACAGGAAATTATTTTAGGAAACAAATATAATTCATCTTAGAAGTTAATTGAACATATCCCATGAAGATATTTTTGTTCACTTTTTCAATAAACATAAGCAATACCTTTGATATAAAAATCAGTGTAGTGTGAAAACTAATTATTTATTCTGTTTTCTCAGTGGCTTGTAATATTATAGGTTCAGAAATACTATGGAGTTTATGAAAATGCAGTTCATCCCACTTGCCGAGTGCTGTTAACCTATTGCAATAAATATGTAATTTTTTGGTTGTTTTCCTTTAGCTTCTAGAAATGCTTTTGGGCTGTTAAAATGCAAGATAATTCTGAGTATAGGCAAAAATTGATCAGATCAATTTTGGAGACTGGTTGATTTTATATCATTATTAAAAATGGTGGAAATTTTATCATTGAAAATGAGCTAACTTTATTAGTTTTCAATCTCAAGTTATTTTTGTTTCTTTGGGCACTTCATATATATTTAAAGTAAATTCTTCTTATTTATGCATAATTTGAGAAAGATCAATTTATTAATAAGTATGTCTAGTAGGTAAAATTACCCTATATGTAGTATACAGAATACTAGTTTTCTGAGTTATTCACTTTTTGTGTAGTAAAGAATCTTTGAAGACTATGGGAAAAGCTTAATCTGAGGAGAGATCAACTATGTTGGGTGGGGTGGGGGGCAGGAAAGAACTGATGCAAAATATTTTAGAATATAAAGGATAACAGAATCAAAGTCTGAAGTAGAGTGGTAGCCTTAAAACAGAAAATGGACTTTGTTTATTGAGGGGGGAGGTAAGTTGTAAAGAATAACTGAAAATATATAGATCTTATAGAGAGAGAGAATACAGGTATACACTTCTTTTTTCTGTACTTTGCATTATTGCACTTGGCAGAAACTGCATTTTTCACAAATTGAAGGTTTGTGGCAACCCTGCGTCGAGCAAGACTATCCATACCATTTTCCCAACAGCATTTGCTCACTTCCTGTCTCTGTGTCACATTTTGGTAATTCTTGCAATATTTCAAGATTTTGCATTATTATTATGTTTGTTATGGTGATTTGTAGTCAGTGATCTTTGATGTTATTATTGTAGTTGTTTGGAGGCACCATCAACTGCACCCATACAAGATGGCAAACTTAACTGGTAAATTACGTGTTCTGACTGATCCTCCGACTTGCAGTTCCCTGTCTCTCTCCCTCTTTCAGGCCTCCCTATTCCCAGATACACAACAATATTGAAACGAGGCCAATTAATAACCCTACGATGGCCTGTAAGTGTTCAAGTAAAAGGAAGTATTGCATCTCTCACTTTAAATCAAAAGCTAGAAATGATCAAGTTTACTGAGAGAGGCATGTTTGAAAGCTGAGACAGGCTGAAAGCTAGGCCTCTTCCACAAGTTAGCCAAGTCGTGAATGCAAAGGAAAGGTTCTTGAAGGAGATTAAAAGTGCTACTCCAGTGAGCACACCAATGTTAAGAAGGCTAAACATCCTTACTGCTGATATGGAGAAAGTTTTGGTGGTCTGGATAGAAAAATCAAACCAGCTACAACATTGCATTAAGCCTAAACCTAATCCAGAACAAGGCCCTTACTCTCTTTAATCCTCTGAAGGCTGAGAGAGGTAAGGAAGCTGCAGAAGAAAAGTTTGAAGCTAGCAGAGGTTTGTCGATGTGGTTTAAGGAAAGAAGGCATCTCTATAACATAAAAGTTCAAGGTGAAACAGCAAGTAGAAGTTTCAGCAAGTTATCCAGAAAATCTAGCTAAGATAATTAGTGAAGGTGCCTACACAGAACAACAGGTTTTCAATGTAGACAAAACAGTGCTCTATTGAAAGAAGATGCCATCTAGGACTTTCATAGGTAGAGAGGAGAAGTCATTGCCTGGCCCCAAAACTTAAAGAGCAGGCTGACTCTCTTGGTAGGGGCTAATGCAGCTGGTGACTAAGTTGTACCCAATACTCATTTACCTTTCCAAAAACCCTAGGGCCCTTAGGAATTATGCTATATCTATTCTGCCTGTGCTCTATAAATGGAATAACAAAGCCTGGATGACCACACATCTGTTAACAAGGTGGCTTGCTAAATATTTGAAGCCCACTGCTGAGACCTACTGCTCAGAAAAAAAAGATTCCTTTCAAAATATTACTGCTCATTGACAATGTACCTGGTCACCCAAGAGCTCTGATGGAGATGTTCAAAGAGATTAATGATGTTTTTAAGCCTGCTAATACAACATTAATTCTACAGCCCATGGATCAAGGAGTAATTTTGAGTTTCAAGTCTTATTATTTAAGAAATACATTTCATAAGGACCTAGCTAGTGATTCTTCTGATGGATCTGAACAAAGTCAATTAAAAAACCTTCTGGAAAGGATTCATCATCCTAAATACCAGTAAGAACATTTGTGATTCATGGGAAGAGGTGAAAACATCAACCTTAACAGGAGTTTGTAAGACCTTGATTTCAACCCTCAGGATGACTTTGAGGGGTTCAAGACTTCAGTGGAGGAAGGAACCGCAGTCATGGTAGCAATAGTAAAAGAACTAGAATTAGAAATGGAGCCTGAAGATGTGACTGAATTGCTGCAATCTCAGGATAAATCTTTAACAGATGAGGAGTTGCTTCATATGGATGAACACAGAAAGTGTTTTTCTTAAAAGATGGAATCTACTCCTGGCGAAGATGCTGTGAAAATTATTGAAAGGATTTTGAACATTACATACATTTATTTGATAAAGTAGCAGCAAGGTTTGAGAGGACTGACTCCAGTTTTGAAAGAGGTTCTGCTGTGGGTAAAATGCTGTCAAACAGCCTTGCATGGTGTAGAGAAATCATTCATGAAAGGTAGAATCAATCTATGTGCCAAACCTCATTGTTGTCTTATGTTAAGAAGTTGCTGCAGCCACCCCAGTCTTTAGCACCCACCACCCCGATCAGTCAGCAGCATCAACATTGAGGCAAGACCCTCTACCAGCAGAAAGATTACAACTTGCTGAAGGCTCAGGTGATGGTTTAGCAGTTTTTAGTGATAAAGAATTTTTTAGTTAAAATATGTGCATTTTTTTAGACATAATGCTACTGCACTCTTAACAGACTACAGTGTAACGTAAGCATAACTTTATATGCACTGGGAAACCAAACAATTTGTGTGACTCACTTTATCAAGATATTCTCTTTATTGCAGTGGTCTGGAGCTAAACCCACAATATCTCTGAGGTATGCTTGTATGTAGAGGAGAGCTCATCGCAAACATCTTGTAAATTTGGCATTATATAATGGAATGAATTATAAATTGATAAAACAAAAAGTCCACATGGTTTTAAACATTATTATGTCAACTTGAACTAAGAGGAATGGACACAATATATAAAATAAAAAGACTTGGACTCTTGAATTTCTATAGGTAGGAAGTTGGCTGAAAAACCTAGTTGCAAACATGGGCTACTTTTTATGGAAAAGGAAGGATAACTTAGAGGACAGAACCAAGAACCCACAGAATGGAGTTGTTGAACATACTATACTGAACAACTCCTTGAAAGTAGGACTGAACCCTCATCTATGAACTGGCAACTTGTGCCCAGCTGGATTTGAAATGCTATGCAACTGTAAGTGCTATGCCTCTCCTGTTTCTTCCCCTTTGAACAGGTGTGTTTTAGCATTTATTTTTTGACTGTTATACCATTAGCCTGATAATTTGTCTCTTTAGTTGAAGGTCCTTAGATTGAAAGGAACAGTATTCAAAAGGCTGCACCAGAAGAACTACAACAGGGGAGTCTCATTCACATCTGAACCAGAATTAGATGACAAGACCCTGGACCTTGAGTTAATGCCATAATGGGATGAAATCTGGGAGTCTTCAGAGCAGGGTTGCTTGAGTTTTGCATGTGGGAGATGTGAAATATTGTGGCTGCAGAGTGGACTGTAGCAGAATGTGTTTTCCAAAGATATTTGCCACTGAATATTTCATCCTCTGTGTTCTTCACACAGCGCAGTGTTGACACTGCTCTCATTGGGTATTGGAGTTTATTTCCGGTTTCCTAGTGGACTTTTGGTACTACCTTAACCAATAGAGTATGGCAGAACAGTTGCTCTGTGACTTCTGAGGCTAAATCATAAAAATTTCTTGCACTTCTGGATGGTCCTCTTGGAATGCCCCCTCTTGAATGTAGCCACCATGCTGTGCAAAAGCCAATCAGCCAGGGAGACGCCCATGAAGAGGAAGAGAGAGCCCCAGTCCTCTTGCTGGGAGAGCTCCGGCCAGCAGCCAGCAGCCAGCACAGACTTGCCAACCATGGAAGTGAGCAGCAGTGGGAGTGGAGCCTCCAGCCTTCAGTCAAGTGCCCCAGCTGACAACCTGTATGGCCAAGATGAGACTTTCTCCCTGAGCCATGTCCAAAGTGCAAATTTATGAACAAAATAAATGACTGTTGTCATTTTAAGCCATTAGTTTTGGAGACTAGTTCTTTATGCAGCAATAGATAACCAGAACAAATTCTAAACAGAGAAAAAAGGCAAGTGAAAGCAGACGTAGTTAGTTGAAAGTAAAAATATGGAATAATTGGACTGGCGGGCAAAACAAGACTGCAGTATAAGTTCTTTTTAAAAAATTTTTCTTGAAGTACAGTTGATTTACAATGTTGTGTTAATTTCTACTGTACAGCAAAGTGATTCAGTTATATATTCTTTCTCATATTCTTTTCCATTATGGTTTATCACAGGATATTGAATATAGTTCCCTGTGATATACAAGGTACTTTAAGTATATAAAGTACCTTGTTCTTTATCCATCCTGTATGTAATAGTTTGCATCTGCTAATCCCAAACTCCCAGTCCTTTCCTCCCCCAACCCCCGCCTCCCTTGGCAACTGGTAAAGGATTGGGAGAAACAGGAATTGGAAGGGTTGGAAGCCCAGCAAGCGTACAGTCTGAGTCAAAGTCCTGCAGAGGGTAACTTAGCTTTAGCTTGATCTCAAAGGGGATACTTGCAGTGTAAGCTATACCTGAAAGTTGTCCTACCCAGAAGCAAAAGCGCTGAAGCTTTCATACTCTTATATCTATCAATCATTGATAAAGGGCTGCCCTGGGGCCACGTAAATTCCCATGCAGGTCTGGATCTCTATGCTTATGGACAAACTGGGCTCCTGACAGCATTCTTCTGAAAAAGAGCCATAGGTGCTGGCTGCTGGAAGGAAAAGCACACAATAGCTGGAGGTGTGTAAAATGTACTGAAAGGAATCTGAGAAATCTGGATGGAGCACTGACATTATCAACTTACCTGAAATTTAATAGTCAACAAATATTATAAGGTCGTACTCTGGCCATTCACTGTGTTGGATACAATGTTTTTGGAAATGCAAAAGGAAATTCAGTTTAATCAAATGTTTGTAAGATGAGTTAATCAACAATTTCTCTTTTTAAGGGTTTTTTGGGTTTTTTTTCCCCAAGGACTGGACCTTGAAAGGAATTTAACAAAATATACCTTGGAAAGTCCAAAATTAATAATCTAAGCATGATGACTGCTAGAATAATCCATTGTTTGACATTTAAGATAAACATACTCAAAGTATTTTTTGTTATTTCATTTTATCATAATAATGTAAGTTAATAAAGTAAAACAAATAAATTATATCTCAACAAAAGTGAGGAATTATAACTGGACAGACTTGCCTTTTATGGTGTCAGTTATTTGATGTGATTCTTTCATTCTTTCATTAATGTATTCATTCTTTCAATAAATGTAATGAGCAGCTAATTTGTACCAGGCAGTACCTAAATTTCTGAAAGTAATTAGAAAAAAAGATATTTCTTGCATTAATGGAGTTTAAAATACAAGCCTTTTAAGGGTAACATGCAATTATAATTTGTCTATATTTTATAGTTTTATAATTTTATAAATTTATTTATTTATTTATTTTTGGCTGTGTTGGGTCTTCGTTTCTGTGTGAGGGCTTTCTCCAGTTGCGGCGAGCGGGGGCCACTCTTCATCGCGGTGCGCGGGCCTATCACTGTCGCGGCCTCTCCCGTTGCGGAGCGCAGGCTCAGTAGCTGTGGCTCACGGGCTTAAGTTGCTCCGCGGCATGTGGGATCCTCCCAGACCAGGGCTCGAACCCGTGTGCCCTGCATTGGCAGGCGGACTCCCAACTGCTGCGCCACCAGGGAAGCCCCTATAATTTTAAATTCTGTTTATCATCAGTTTTTAAATACTTGGGATACATTTTTTTTCTATTCATTAGAACACAAGTAAAAATATTTTCTGACAGTATTTTAATGTTTAATATAAACACACAGTTGTACTCACCATAAAAAACAAAATATATTGGTTCTAAATATCAATAATGTTTTGTGTGTCCAGAGAGGCTACTGTATCCTGTTACTATTTTTATTCTTTGTGAACTAGTATTTGTATGTTGTAATAGTTTAATGGTGTGAGTATATATTGTTCTTTCTTGAGCACATTCTATTGGAAACAACTTGATGTACTGGGATAAAAATGGACTCTAGATTCTAACAGAATGCCTTCTAATTGGGGCTTATTTATGAGGTGAATGACCCTAAGCAAGTAACTCACTTTTCAGAGCCATAGTTTCTCAACCCATAAAAGGAAACAATTGATATCTATTTCATAAAGTTGTTGTAAAGCTTAAATTCGCTTATATGTGGAATCTAAAAAGTAAAACAAACTAGTGAATATAACAAAAAAGAAACAGACTCATGGATATAGAGAACAAATAATGTGAAGAGGGAAAGGGGGATGGGCAAGATAGGGGTAGAAGATTAAAAGGTAAGAACTACTTGGTATAAAATAAATAAGATACAAGGGTGTAATGTACAGCATAGGTAATATACCCAATATTTTATAATAACTGTAAATGGAGTATAACCTTTAAAAATTGTGGATCACTATGTTGTACACCTGAAACTTAAATAACACTGTAAATCAAATATACTTCAGTAAAAAAAAAAAAAAAATGGATTTAAAGCTCCTAGCATAGTACTTATAACATAGTAAGTGCTCAGTAATGTCAATTTATTTCTCTTCAATTCTTCTGTACTGTTTTTAGTTTGATCCTGCATCATTATAGAATGTTATTTAAGAAAAGATGCTGGTAATAAGATTCAGGGGGCTTAAGTAGAAGCAGGAAGACAAAGAGCAAGGTAGTGCAACAAAGATAGTACAGTAGCTTGGAAAAAGGTGGTAGTGGTGACAGGGTTAAGATATAGATAGATAGATAGATAGATAGATAGATAGATAGATAGATAGATAGATATGTAAAACAGAATTTGTTAACATTATATATGGAGATGAAGGAAAGATGACTACACAGTTTTTGACTTGATCAACTGGTTTTGCCGGGATAACTGGCGGGGAGGATTTTTTAGGGGTAATGTGGAGTGGGAAATATGCTCTGTTTTGGACATGTTACATTTAAGAGTCTATTTGAACTTTAAATTGCAATTTGGGTATATGAATTAGAAACTTCAGGGATAAGATCGGGACTGACAATGAAAAATAGGGAATCATCATAGATGATTAATCATAGATGACATTAAGTCCATGAGACTGCAGGAGATCTTCTAGGGAAATCAGGAGGAAAAGAGGGCATAGATCTGAGCTTCTGAGCATTACAAATTTCAGAGGTTGATATGAGGAGGAAGAACAAATAAAGACTAGATGTATATTTTGTTGTACAGTTTTTTAAAAGCTTTAAAATAGTTTTTAAAACTATTAGAATCAAATCAATGAATATTTTAGTGAACTGGAAAACCCATATAACCTAATCCAATGTTCAAATTATTTATTCCAATCCATTGTACAAAATAATTATGAGCAACCACTTAGATACACTGGATTAAAATTACTTTTATAATTTCCAATTTTAGAAATAAATGTAGAACAGACTATAAATATGATTTAACTTATCAACATTTCTATAAATTTGAAGGAAATATTTAGAGAATAGTTTGAAGTCTATCTATAAACTAGTATAAAATATTCAAGTAGGAATAAAAGACTTGAAAATCAGATCTCAGAATATAACAGGCTACAAGTACTTCTTTGAATTTTAGGCCATTACAAGTAAAGAGCTGGTAATACATGAGGAAGTAAGATATAAATATACATATATATATATAAAATTTGATTCATCTTTGCATTCTTAATAATTGCCACTTCTTATGGTTAGTATTATTAGTATTTATTTTTATATTTGACCCTGCATTTAACTATTTAGGAATGTGATATTTCTTGGCATTGTAATTTTTCAACCTTTGATTAATTTTCCAGTTTATTAACTTATATTTATACTTCTTGTCCCTAAAAAAGTTATGTTATTTTAAGAAGAGAACAAATGAATATATAAACATATTTGCCATCATAATTCTTGTTCTTAGGAAAAAATAAGGGTTTTATACCAGCCTTTAATAAAATTTTAAAAATTTGCTGGTGATTCATAGGTTTTTTAAGCCACAAACTCAGTGGCTTAAACCAACACTCATTTATTAGCTCACAGTTCTGTAGGTCAGAAGTCTGGACAGCTCTGTGAGGTTATATGCTTAGCTTCTCAAAAGGTTGAAATCAAAGTGTTGGTGAAACTGAACTCTTATCTGGGAGTTCCAGGGAAAAATCTGTTCCCACGTTCATTCAGGTCATTGGCGGAATTAAGTTATTTGTGGTTTTAGGATTGGGGTCCCTGTTTCTTTGCTGGCAGTCAGCCAGTAGGACACGGAGCTCCGAAAGGCTGCCTGCATTCCTTGGATCATGGCTTTCTCTATCCTCAAGCTAGTAGAGGCACATCAAAATCTTATGCTTCAAATCTCTGACTTCCTCATCTGCCACTAGCCAGAGAAAACTCTCTACTTTTAAAGGAGTCACCTGATTGGGTCAGGTTCATCCAGATAATCTCCATATTTTAAGATCAGTTGACTGGTACTTCAATAACATCGACAAAAATCCCTTCATAGTAGTAGATAGATTAGTGGTTGTTTGGGTAACCAGGGGATGGGAATCTTGGAATGGTGTCTTTAAAATTCTGCTTATCACAATTAGTTTACTCAATTACAGTGAACACATTCCTATAATTTTTCCTTCTTTCAATCTCATTATATCTTTAGTTTCTATGTATATAGGACTTGAGATATCTCCATCTCAGTGCTGGTTAAGACATTAAATTTTGTGTTTGTTTTCTTCCATATTTCACTTTGGTTTTAAATTTTAAATGGTCAGTTTTAGATACTTTTTATTTTCCAATTATGCTGTCTAATATACCATTGAAAAGCATTTGTTTTGTTGTTTTCCCTGTTACTGAGAAAGTATTTTAAAATCTGCCATTAAGATATTGGATTTTCTAGTAGTTCAGTCATTTTTTGCTTTATGTATTTTGAGGCTATGTTTTTAAATGTTTTAACTTCCTGGGAAAGGAAGTTTTAAGTATCTCTATATGTAGTGTTTGCTTTTTTTCTTTTCTTTTTTTGCTTGACAGTATGTGTATATGCATGTGCACATTCTGATATTAATGAAACTATATAAACTTTCTTTGGTTTAGTGCTTTTAAGATATATCATCTTTTTACCTTTTACTTTCAACCTTTATGCAGCCTTATGTTTTTGTTTTTTCTGTGTAAATAATTTTTGTCTTTTTAAATCCAGTTTACAAATTTTATCTATTATTAGAACTTTTTAGTAAATTTACACTTAAGAATTTTACTGATATAATTGAGTAAAATTCTTGATAAATCATCCTTGATTTATCAAAGTCAAGTACAATTGATATTTTTACCTTATTCCTAGACAATGCAAGAACACTAGACCATTTCAATTCCAGTTACCCTTTTCCTCATTTTCTGCTATTATTTTCATGTATTTTGATTCATTAATGTCTTAAACTCCAAAGAGGTCATTATTGTTTTATACAGGTGATCAATTGTCTTACAGATTTATCCATTTACACATCTGTGATTTCACTGCTCTATTTTCTTTTCATTCACGATGCCATCTATGATCAGTTACCTTCTGCCTGAAATGTACCCTTCTGTCTGAAGTAATTCTTTTAGAGTGGATCCACTAGTGGATAATTATCTTTGTTCTTTTTTTATATGTTGAAAATATTTTAAAATATATTTTTGGATTAAAATTTTATGTTGAGGAGGGAGGAGATATGGGGATATATGTATATGTATAGCTGATCCACTTTGTTATAAAGCAGAAACTAACATACCATTGTAAAGCAATTATACTCCAACAAAGATGTTTAAAAAAATTTTTTTTATGCTGACAGTCACTGTTCAACACTTTAAAATTATCATTTAATTATATTTTAGCTTCCATTATTTCAGTGTAGAATTCAGAAACATCTAAATATTGTCCATCTAAATATTGCTTCTTTGAAGATAATATGTATTTGTTCTCAAGATTATACACCATGATCAAGTGGGATTTATCCCAGGGATGCAAGGATTTTTCAGTATCTTCAAATCAATCAGCATGATACACCACATCAACAAATTGAAAAATAAAAACCATATGATCTTCTCAATAGATGCAGAAAAAGATTTCAACAAAATTCAACACCTATTTATGATAAAACTCTCCAGAAAGTGGGCATAGAGGGACCATACATCAACCTAATAAAGGCCATATATGACACACCTACAGCTAACATCATACTGAACAGTGAAAAGCTGAACGCATTTTCTCTAAGATCAGGAACAAGACAAGGATGTCCACTCTCACCACTTTTATTCAACATAGTTTTGGAAGTCCTAGCTGTGGCAATCAGAGAAGACAAAGAAATAAAGGAATCCAAATTGGAAAAGAAGAAGTTAAACTGTCACTCTTTGCAGATTACATGATACTATACATCGAAAATCCTAAAGATGCTACCAGAAAACTACTAGATTCATCAATGAACCTGGTAAAGTTGCAGGATACAAAATTAATACAAAGAAATCTGTTGCATTTCTATACAGTAACAACAAAAGATCAGAAAGAGGAATTCAAGAAACAATCCCATTTACCATCACATCAAAAAGAATAAAATACCTAGGAATAAACATATCTAAGGAGGCAACATACCTGTA
This sequence comes from Eschrichtius robustus, assembly GCF_028021215.1. Lineage (NCBI taxonomy): Eukaryota > Metazoa > Chordata > Mammalia > Artiodactyla > Eschrichtiidae > Eschrichtius > Eschrichtius robustus. The sequence goes on along the minus strand of NC_090827.1, from coordinate 18,293,110 downwards.
CTCTGAAAACTATTAGACCCTGATTAAAAGAAATAGACGCTGACACAAACAGATGGAAAAATATACCATGTTCTTGAATTGGAAGAATGAATATTGTCAAAATGACTATACTACCCAAGGCAATCTACAGATTCAATTTAATCCCTATCAAATTACCAATGACATTTTTCATAGAACTAGAACAAAAAATCTTAAAATTTGTATGGAGACAAAAAATACTCCAAATAGCCAAAGCAATCTTGAGAAAGAAAAATGGAGCTGGAGGAATCAGGCTTCCTGGCTTCAGACTATAAAACAAAGCTACAGTCATCAAAGCAGTATGGTACTGGCAGAAAAATAGAAATATAGATCAATGGAACAGGATAGAAAGCCCAGAAATAAACCCACGCACCTATGGTCAATTAATCTATGACAAAGGAGGCAAGACTATTCAGTAGTGGAAAGACAGTCTCTTCAACACATGGTGCTGGGAAAACTGGACAGCTACATGTAACAAAATGAAATTAGATCATTCCTTAACATCATACACAAAAATAAGCTCAAAATGGATTAAAGACCTAACTGTGAGACCGGACACTATAAAACTAGAGGAAAACATAGGTAGAACACTCTCTGACATAAATTGCAGCAATATCTTTTTCAATCTGTCTCCCAGAGTAATGGAAATAAAAATAAACAAATGGGACCTAATTAAACTCAAAAGCTTTTGCACAACAAAGGAAACCATAAAAAAAATGAAAAGACAACCCACAGTTCTGGGAGGTAGTATTTGCAAATGATGTGTCTGACAGGGATTAGTCTCCAAAATTTACAAGCAGCTCATGTGACTTAATATCATCAAAACAAACAACCCAATCAAAAAATGGGCAGAAGACCTAAATAGACATTTCTCCAAAGAAGACATACAGATGGCCAACAAGCACATGAAAAGATCTTCCACATTGCTAATTATTAGAGAAATGCAAATCAAAACTACAATGAGATATCACCTGACACCAGTCAAAATGGCTATCATCAAAAAATCCACAGACAATAAATGCTGGAGAGGGTGTGGACAGAAGGGAACCCTCCTGCACTGTTGGTGGGAATGTAAATTGGTGCAGCAACCATGGAGAACAGTATTGAGGTTCCTTAAAAAACTAAGCATAGAGCTACCATATGACCCAGCAAACCCACTCATGGGCATATATCTGGAGAAGAATATGGTCTGAAAGGATACATGCACCCCAGTGTTCATTGCAGCACTGTTTACAATAGCCAAGACATGAAAGCAACCTAAATGTCCATCAACAGACAAATAGATAAAGAAGATGTGGTACATATATACAATGGAATATTACTCATCCATTAAAAAGGATGAAATAATGCCATTTGCAGCAACATGGATGGACCTAGAGATTGTCATACTGAGTGAAGAAAGTGAGACAGAAGAAAGAGAAATATCGTATGAAATCGCTTATATGCAAAATCTAAAAAGGAATGATACAAATGAACTTATCTACAAAACAGAAACAGATTCACAGACTTAGAGAAAGAACTTATGGTTACCAGGGGGGAAAGGTTGGGGGAAGGGATAGTTAGGGAGTTTGAGATTGACGTGTACACACTGCCATATTTAAAATGGATAACCAACAAGGACCTACTGTACAGCACAGGGAACTCTGCTCAATGCTATGTGGCAGCCTGGATGGGAGGGGAGTTTGGGGGAGAATGGATACATATACGTATATGTATGGCTGAGTCGCTTTACTGTGCACCTGAAACTATCACAGCATTGTTAATCAGCTATACTCCAATATAAAATAAAAAGTTAAAAAAGGATGCTTTTTTAAAAATGTTTTTTATTGTGGCAAAAGTCACATAATATAAAACATACTATTTTAACCATATTTAACTGTACAGTTTAGTGGCACTAAGTACATTCACATTGTTGTGCAACCCTCACCATCATCTGTCTCCAGAATTTTTCACCTTCCTAAACTGAAACTCTGTCCCCATTAAACACTAACTCCCCATTCCCCCTTCCCACCCCCTGAAATCCCCCAGCCCCTGGCATCTACCAATGTACTTCCTGACTCTATGAATTTGATTATTCTAGGTACCTCGTATAAGTGGAATCAAACAGTATTTGTATGCAAAAAAAGATGCTTTTAATATGTTTTCTTTGTCTTTGATTTTCAACAATTTTAGTATGATGCACCTAGGTATGCTTTTCTGTATATTTATCCTGACATATTTATATACTACTTCTTGAGTTTATGCCTCGATGTCTTTTTTTCTCCCAGTTTCGGAAAGTTCTGTCATTATATCTTCAAATACTGCATCTTTTTTACTCTTCTTTCTTTCCTTCCTCTCCTTTTACTTGTACTCCTCCTTCTCCTACTCCTTCTTTTCCAACTCCAATTAAATGTATCCTTTTTTGTTTTCTTTTACAATCTCTTCATTTTTTATCCTTTTGTTTCCCCATGTATCATGCAGGTATTTTATTTAGCCTTCTCTTCCAGTTCACTAATTCTTTCTTTTGTGTATAATTTGCTGTTTGGACAATTTAATAAATTCTTAATTTTCGTTATTATATTTTTATTTCTGCAATTTGCAGTATATCTCTAAATGATAACATTTTGGGGCAGTCCATTTAATTGGGAGTCTATTGACTACTCATAATGATTATCATGACCGAAGGATTTAAGAATTGTTTTTCAGATAGGGTTGTGGTATATAAAGGAAGTAAAACAAACGTACATATTTTTTGTTCCCAGGAGTTTAAAGGCAGAAATGGAAAATAGGCAGAAAGAAATATTAAAAATGTATAAACAAATTTACATATTATTTTTAAATGAGCTGATAAATATTGATGTATTAAACAAATCAATGTTATTTGAGAATGAAATCCAGTATCAGATGAAAATCCAAATTACATTATTTTTCTTAAATTAAATCAATAGAAGAAAATAAAAGTTAAGTACAGTATTATCTATATCATAGAAAGACATTGGAAACTATTCGAAGATAATAGAATATTTGACGTAATACAGAGAATCGAGTCAATGGAGCATTATTTGAGGATGAAAAATCATACAGTTAATTCTTTTGCAGTGCATGTTTCTTTAAAGTGAATTAACTCATATGCTATTAAAGAATAGGGCCAAGAAGTCAGTAAAACTCAGAAGTTGCCTTGGTTCATATGCATATGTTTTGAGGCAACCATTAGCAAGCTTTCTTATGACTAATGATAAAGACTTAGCAATATGAAGATTGCACAGTTGTGCCTTCTTGGTGCTTGTGGTCATTGCCCTGTTACACTTTTCACCATGGTAAGATTTTAAGGAAGCTAAGGGAACAGATAAAGATGTTGCAAAGACATTTCTCTTTGTACTAAAAAGCCAAACCACCCCCCTAAACAAGCAAACCTTGATTCATGACGTCTTTACCACTTTTTAAATTACTGATGGAACTAGTTTTTATTAGGAGTAAATGTCCTCAAGGACTTGGTCTTTGAGAAAGAGAGAAGCATAATCTCTAGAGTTAAAGGCTACAAAGGATGGGATGATACTGATGCCAAGCGGAAATTTAACTGTACTGTTTTTTTGTTTGTTTGTTTTTTAATTAATTAATTAATTTATTTATTTATTTATGGCTGTGTTGGGTCTTCGTTTCTGTGCGAGGGCTTTCTCTAGTTGTGGCAAGTGGGGGCCACTCTTCATCGCTGCGCGGGCCTCTCACTGTTGCAGCCTCTCTTGTTGCAGAGCACAGGCTGCAGACGCGCAGGCTCAGTAGTTGTGGCTCATGGGCCCAGCTGCTCCGCGGCATGTGGGATCTTCCCAGACCAGGGCTCGAACCCATGTCCCCTGCATTGGCAGGCAGATTCTCAACCACTGCGCCACCAGGGAAGCCCCAACTGTACTGTTTTTAATGGGTTGGAACAGTGCCCATTAGTGCACTGGTTACTAAGTTCTTTGGTTTGGCTTTCTTTTTTTTGTTTATTGTGGTAATATACATATGATATAAAATTGATCATCTTAATTTTTTTTTAAAATAATTTTGCTTGTGGCCTTTTTTCAAGTTTATTTATTTATTTATTTATTTATTTATTTATTTTTGGCTGTGTTGAGTCTTCGTTTCTGTGCGAGGGCTTACTCCAGTTGCGGCAAGCAGGGACCACTCTTCATCACGGTGGGCGGGCCTCTCATTATCGTGGCCTCTCTTGTTGCGCAGCACAGGCTCCAGACGCGCAGGCCCAGTAGTTGTGGCTCACGGGCCTAGTTGCTCCGCGGCATGTGGGATCTTCCCAGACCAGGGCTCAAACCCGTGTCCCCTGCATTAACAGGCAGATTCTCAATCACTGCACCACCAGGGAAGCCCCAACCATTTTTAAGTGTATAGTTTAGTGGTATTAAGTACATTCATAATGTTCTTCAACCATTACCACCATCCATCTTCAGAACTCTGTTCATCTTGTAAAACTGAAACTCTGTACTCATTAAATTACTCCCATTGCCCCATCTCTTAGCATCTACAAACCTGAGAGTGGATGGAGGGGAAGTGGATGCCTTCCCCAGCATATACTATGAAGTGAATCTTAAAGGAGAAAGAAAAAAATAAACTTGGGGGGAGATTAATATGAGCTCCATCTGTTGTAATTTTAATTCTGAATAGTACCCAGCTGTATCACTGCCCAAACTACTATCCTAGATTCCTGTCTGGCTTACATATTCACCATAGCTTCTGTCTCGCTGGTTGCAAGTAATCTGAATGCACCAGGCACAAGTTGTACTAGTCCTTGAAGGACTATTCCAAAATGAAACGGATTTGTTGAGAATAATGTGTTATAAACATTAGGGTTGGGGGAGAGGTGTAGGAAGGAAGGAAGGAAAGGTGGGAAGGGAAGGAGGAAGATAGATTTTCTTGACCTGATTGAGTGATAGCAAAGTGTAGAAATGTATGTGTTTGTGGGGGAGTGGGATGGAATTTTCCTTCTAAGACCAGGAGATATAATCATAGAAATTAGAAGGATCAAAGGATGAACGGCCATTGACTAACAAGAAAACAAAGTTAAGGGAATAAGGGGAGACATGAAAACTGAAGATTACGATATTCTTGAAGTGGTTCTACTTTTTATGTCTAATTATTACAACTTTTTGGTCAGAAATTATGATTTTACAAATGTTAATTTAACACTCCAGGAATTAGAAAACTCTGTTTCTAATTTAAGTTTAAACATGTCCATGTAGGATAGTGTTGCAGTTGGATACATGAAAAATACGTTTTAGTCAGATATAATATTCTTTTCAAGCAAGCCATGTTGAATTTTGTGGAGCAGATCCTCTTTGGAAATGCCGCACTATTGTTCTAAAGTTAAATTAAAATTCAAACACTTGAAACACAGAAATAAACTCATTTTATATTAGAAGATATAATAAAAGATTTTAAATAGTTCAATGTAGGATAATTGTTATATAAAGTGCATCTAGACGATTCTGCAAATTTATTAAAACTCAATACTGTATGGTATGATAGTTTTATACAGTAGCTTTACAGAAAGCTCATATTATCCAATTTGTTATAATTATTGGAACTGCATTTCAATTAAAACACTTAGCAATTTCCTTGTTCTTTTTGAAATATTTTGAAACCCATTAGTGTGTCAGTGACTTGGCATTGCTCTCTAATTGCAATAGATTTCAAGTGATGAAAATTGATTTTTTGTAGTGTACTTTGTAGAGTCAGCATTGGTTACCTGAATACATTACAGTTCTCTTAAAACATTATTTGATGTTGTTAGAAGGTTTCATTGTCTGAACTTGAGATTATATGTGCACGTTATTCTTCACTACAGAGTTATTTGCATTTTGAGGAAATGTAATGTGGAATTCTAAGAAATGTTAGGATATTGAAAACATATTTTAAAAACCTTCTTTTTACATGTAAAGCTAAATTATGCTAGCATAGTTCCAATGTATCTATCTCTTAGCATTTTGGGAATCGTGGATGTAATTTTTATTATAAATATATTAAAAGCAATAACAGAAATACTAAATATATAATTTCAGGAGACAATGAAGCCTTTACCTACTAATTATAATCAATAACCTCCATACCATGCAGTGTTTATAATAAAAACATTTATTACATTAAAAATATTATATAAAAGTACAAAATTATTAGTTCCCATCTCACTGTGTTTTTATAAAGTGAAATACCCATGTAACCATTACCAAATGAAGAAATAGAACATTACAGGCATCCTTAACTCCTCCACTTGCTCTCTCTTAATCACTACCACCGCCCCAAAGTAACCGCTATTCTGGCTTTTGACACCATTGGTTTATTTTCACTGTGTTTCAACTTATGTATAAACTGAATATGGTGGGTACTGTTTTGTGTCTGGCTTCTTTCACTCAACCTTGTAATTTGTAGGGTGTAATCCATGTTGCTGCAGGTAGCAATAATTAGTTCATTCGCAGTATAAAACATATCACAATTTCTTTATCCATTTTACTACTGATGGAAATTTGGGTTGTTTCCAGCTTAGTGCTTTTATGAATACTGTTACAGTAGACATTCTTGTAGATACTTTTTAGTGCACATAAATACACATTTCTCTAAATTATATACCTAGGGTTGCAATTGCTCTACAATCTCATCAACACATGGTGTGGTCATTTTTTTTTTTCATTTTAGACATTCTGCTTTAGGAGTATTTCACTGAGTCTTTAATATGCATTTTCCTGATGGCTAATGAAGTTTAATACTTTTGCATATATTTTTTTGCTATCTGGATAGCCTGTTGTAAACTGCCTTTTAATGTCTCTTGCCTATTTATGTTTTAGATTATTTTATTATTGATTTTTAGTAGTTCTTGATATATTATGGATATATTTTATAGTTATATGTACTGTAAATATGTCTCCTCTGTGATTGGACTTCCACTTTCTTAATGATTTCTATTTATGAACGTAACTTCTTAATTTTAACACAAATTTATTCATCCTTTCCTTACAGTTATTGCTTTTAGCATCCTGTTTAAGAATTCTTTCCTTATCATAGTTCTTAAATAATTTTTATAGAAGTTTTATTGTTTGGCTTTTCACAATTAGATCTATGATCTTATCTCAGTGGATGTTACACATATATTTATGAGAGAGGTTACCCTGTAATTTTCTTGAATTTTTCTTATCAGTCTTTGTTAACATTTGTTTGTTCCTTTCTGGCTTCAAGAAAAAAGATTTGGGAAGTTTTTAACCAGTTATTGCTCTATGTATAAACAAACAGTTTCAAAATCTCAGTGGCTTAAACATAGTATTTATTTATTTACTTATTTATGCTTCTTTGTTTATAGTGTTTTCAATATCATTCAGTTCTAAATATATCCTAATTTACATTATGATATCTTCTTTGACCTATAAGTTTTTTAAGATTGTGTCTAAATTTTCCAAATGTTTGTAGCCTTATTGAATAATCATACAGTTTTTTTGTAATTGATTATTAACTGAATTTTAAATTTTGTAGTCAAGAAATTTGATCTGGTAGATGCAAGAGCGAGGAGATATGGGGATATATGTATATGTATAGCTGATTCACTTTGCTATATAGCAGAAAGTAACACACCATTGTAAAGCAATTATACTCCAATAAAGATGTTAAAAAAAAAGGAAACTTGATCTATCTGCTGATTATTTTTTGAAGTCTCCTAAGGCTTGATTTATAGCTGAATACTTACTATTTTTGTAAATATTCCATATACATTTAAAAATAATATGCATTTGCCAGTAGTTGGATATAATGCACTACTGATATCAGCTAGATCAAGCTTATTAATGAAAATTTTCATATCTTGATTAATGTATTAATTACTTTGAGTGGTGTGCCAAAAATTCCCACTGTAGGGATATATTTTACAATTACTCCTCATGGTCTGTTTAAATTTTACATAATAATTTTTGAATCAGTACTATTAGGTGACTACAAATTATAGCTTTCTGTTAAACTGAACCTTTTATCATGTTATAGTGAACCTCTTGATCTCTACTCATGCATTTTAGCTATACCAAACTGGGTTTTTTTGTTGTTATTAGGATTTGTCTGGTATATCATTCTTAATTCTTTTACTTTCAACTATTCTCTGACCATATGTTTTTAGTGGTTCCCTTTTGTTACTAACATATTCAGGAACTAGGTGGATTTTATTTTGATAACCAGGTTGTAAAATTGCTATTTTATGTTGTTTTCCACTTTTCTGTATTTTTTTTGTTTTCTTTCTTGCTTGCTTTTTTTTTTGTTTGTTTTTGAAATGATTCAGGGTCTTCATATTCTCTTCTACCTCCACCCCTAGTTCATCTGTTTGCTTTACTGATTTGGATCTTATATACTCTATTCTTGAGTTTTTAGAAAATACCCTCGGTGTTGCTACATGCACATTTACTTAATAAAGTTTATATTTCATCAAGATCTTTGCTCTCCCAAACAGTGCTTCAGCTTTGTTTACTTTGCTTTAACCTTACACATCGTCTTATGCAATAAGTTGCTGTTTAGATTCACCAATATTTATTATTTTCTTTAGTTTTTTTTCCATCTCAGACATTACTTCTAGGGTCCTTTTCCTTTTTCTTGAAGTATATCTTTTAGCAGTCCCTTTAGTGATAGACTTTTAGCGATAAACACTCATTTGTTCATTCAGACTGGTACATATTATGTGCTGGGCATAAAATAATATATGCAAAATCTCTGCGCTCATGGAGCTAAAACTCTAGGAAGGGAGACAGGCAATAAGCAAGATAAAACATAAAATACAACTGTATGTAGTATTTTACATTGTGTAGTAGAAAAAATAAAGCAGAAAAATGAATATGGAATTTTATTTAGGGGGGGGGTCAAGGAACGCCTTACTGGGAAGGTGACTTTTGAATCAAGACCAAAAGAACTGAGGGAATATGAAGGTATGTAATGAAAAAACATTGCAGACAAAGGGAACAGATTCTATAAGAGGGCCTGGCAAGTTCAAGATACAGCAAGGAAACCAGTAAGGCTATAGCAGAAAGAATGATTTGGAGATTAGTGCATGTGCCCAGAGATTAATGTACATCTTGGTGACACATGGCTCAGAAGGTCATGCTTCACAGTGAGATGGAAGGCTGTTAGAGGGTTTTGAAATGACAGTTGATATGATCTGTTTTAGCAGGTTCACTTTGTACATTATAGACTGGAGAGGAGCAAAAGTAGAAAAAAATAGGTTATTGACATATCAGTGAAAGATGATGGTAGCTTGGAGCAGAGTATTGGCAGAGAGGGTGGTGAGAAGTGTCACAGTCTAGGCATTTTTTGAAGGTAAAGCTAGCTGATAGGATATGCCATTGGTTCCGATGTAGGATGGGAGACAAGGGAGAAGCTAAGGATGACAGAGATTTTAGGTCCAAACAACTGTCAGGGGAGATTTACCATTAACTGAGAAGAAAACAAATGTAAGAGATGATGATTTCGGAAAGATTATTAGGAGCTTAATTTTGAACAAATTAACTTTAAAAAACATATAAAAAAAATCTTAATTCCATCCTTATAGTGGCAATATAGTTTTGCTGGTTGTATCATTTTATTTGATATTTAATTTCTCTTAGCACTTTAAGGTGTCCTTCTACTAACTTCAAACTTCCATTGCCACTGCTGACAATTCAGTCTTCAAATTAATTGTCATCATTTTATACGTAATCTGTCTTCTCTACCTGTTTTTGAGATCTCTTTATCTTTCACATTGCTTGGTGGTCTTCTCATGCCAGTATTCAGAATTTCTCTGTTAATGTAATTTTTTCCTTTTGTTGTAATCATTCAGGAATTTTTCTTTGTCCTCAGTTTTCATTAATTTGAATAGATATGAAGGTTTTGTTTTATTCTGTTTGGATCTAGCTGAGCCCTCTCAATTTGATTATATGCTTGTCTCTCAGTCTCAGAAATTCCCAGCAATTATTTCTTCTCATATTGCCTCCCCAGCCTTCTTATTTTATTTTATTATTTTATTTTATTTTATTATTTTATTTTATTTTATTTTTTGCTAGCTAATGTTGGAATGTCAAGCCTCTAGATCACTTTTTCTTTTAGTATCTTCTAACTCTTTATGTCTTTGTTGTAATTCTCTGACCATAATTTGGCCCTTTTCCAGCCTAGTCATGCAAAAACTTTCATTCTACTATTCAAACCATGTATTTATATTTTTGTTCTACAGTCTGAGAAGTTATTTCTACCTCTATTAGTATTTTTCATAAATGTCTGTTTTTATTTATCCTACATTTTCTAGTATTTCATAGGTGTTAGCTTATCTCTCTTAGGACATTAAATATCCTCATTTTAAACTATGATTCTGAATGATGTTTTTATTTTATTTCTTTGGTTATGCATTTTTTTAAAGTATCCTTTTAATTGAATTGTCTTCAAATGTTTGTCAGTACTTGATTTTGTGCTCATTTTTGTAATTGGGATTTCTTGCTAGATAGAGCATTTATATGATATATCTTTCAAACTTGGCTGCTATTTTCAAAATAAATGCTAAATTGGATGGGACACCAGAACTACAGATACAGACTGAAATGCTGGCAAAACCAGGATACATGGTCACACAGTTGTTACATTCTGGAGTGTATGTGCCGGTATAGCCCACCTGGGCCAGGGGAAGGAGCTGCTGCTGTTAGGCCTTGCTCTCTGAACTGTTTCCACTAAGAAGGAAAGATAGTTAATATGTGCCAATAAATGGGATACTTTGACATTTGGTCTTCACATACTGTGTTTCACTAGCCATCTGAAACACTCCCCTGTGTCTTTGTCCAAGGTTTTCCCCTCGTTCTCTCTGTTCTTGTCACCTCCCTACCCCCACTTCTGCCCCAACACAGGGCAGAGACTTATGTGGCTTCTTGGGAGAGAGAAGTGGTAGCACCTAATTGTTCTTGCTCAGATAACAACCTTGCCAGTTCTCCATGAGTTCTGTCCTGCATGTTTCTTGCTCCTCCAGTGTATACTCTAGACTGAGGTTTTCTTCAACCTTATCTACTTTCAGTCTCTCAGGAATTTTTCATGCCCATTTTAAAAAATGTAATATATATATGCTTTTCATTTCTAGAGTTTGCATCTTAAACCTGACAGTTACTAAATTCATTGGTACATTGTTTAGGAGATATTTCCAACTGTTTAGTAACTGTCAGTTTTAGAGTTGATATCATTATAGTAGTATTGCAAGCTATTCATTACTACTATAATGTATCTAGACTAGTCAAATTTTATGATATATACATTTCACACAGTTAGCGAAGTAATCTTTCTAGAAATGTGATGTGCAATATGAATATAGTTTTATTTTTAAAGGTTAGTATTGGTAAACAGAGTTGTAGATTTGATATACAGGTCTATTTATTTTCAAAATTCACACAATTATTTATAGAGTACATCATAATATGTATATTTGCAGGAAAAAACAGGCTCATGTATATTGAGGTCACCTTGCAGGAATAGTTTTTTATATGATTACTATCTTGATAATTTCACAATTATTCTATTTATGTGATAATAGTAAAGGTATTGCGTGCCTAATCTTTCTTAATTGAATATAATAAGCTAAAAAAGATAACTATATTAGTAAAAATTTGAAAGGAAAACTATCTGCTTGAGGCTTCAGTGTGATATAAACTATATTTCATAGAAATTATTTGTATTCTAAAGTATTTTTGACTTTGACAACTTTAAAATTGCATTCAGTACTAGGCAGAAAAATGGTGTCACGTAAAATCATAACATCAGTGTAGTGTATGAAGTAGAGATCATAGTTTTACTGTTAACCATTTTATTTCTCTGTAAATGAAATTCATTGTTCAGCATGGCCTACTGAACTGTGTTTTCCAGTCAAGTTATTTTGTAAAGATTACATTAAATTCGTTGCAGCGTACATGCTTTCAGAGATTGTAACAATTCCTATCTGTTGGAACTATCCTGTGAATTGTTTTTAGTGTGGGAAAAAGTTCAGAAAGACGGTTTTCCATCTCAGTGCACCTTTTCAGAACAGTTCTCATACCTCAACCACAAGGTTTTATTAAATACAAATTGAAGTGAACTTATGTCAGTAAGAAATAATGAAAACAAACCTTCAGAGAACTGCTTTGTTTTTTTTTTTAGATTAGGAGCATAAACTGTAATTCAAAATTACTTAGAGAGTATGCAAAGTTTGGTAGAATTTGAGTAGCTGCTATGTTTTGAATATTATGAATGCTGAAGAATAACTAATAATATAAATCTTAGGTTTTGTAGATGGAATAATGCCTTCCTATCCCTCAGCCTCACCCCTCCAAGATACCTATCCCTTAACCTAAGAGCCTGTGAATATTTTTTTTATCAGATCGTCTTTTACTTTTCTTTTTTTTTTTTTATTGTGGTATATTCGATTTACTATATTATATGTTTCAGGTGTACAACACAGTGATTCACAATTTTTAAAGGTTGTTCTCCATTTATAGTTATTACAAAATATTGGCTCTATTTCCTGTGCTGTACAATATATCCATGTAGGTTATTTATTTAATATATAGCAGTTTGTATGTCTTAATCCCCTTCCTCATCTCACCCCTCCCCCTTTTTTTCTCCCCACTGGTAACGACTAGTTTGTTCTCTGTATCTGTGAGTCTGTTTCTTTGTTATATTCACTAGTTTGTTTTATTTTTTAGATTCCATGACTTATTTCACTTAGCATAATACCCTCCAAATCCATCTATGTTGTTGCAAATGGCAAAATTTCTTTCTTTCTTATGACTGAGTAGTATTCCATTGTGCACGTGTGTGTGTATACCACATCTAATCCATTCCTCTGTTAATGGACATTTAGGTCGCTTCTATATTTTGGCTATTATAAGTAATGCTGCTATGAACATTGAGGTGCATGTATCTTTTCTAATGTTTTTGTTTCCTTTGTGTGTATACCCAGGAATGGGATTGCTGGATCATATAGAAGTTCTATTTTTAGTTTTGTGAGGACCCTCCATACTGTTCTCCATAGTGGCTGCACCAACTTACATCCCCACCAACAGTGCACAAGGGTTTCCTTTTTGCCACATCCTCACCAGCATTTATTTGTGGACTTTTGAGGATAGTTGTTCTGACAGGTGTGAGGTAATATCTCGTTATTTTGATTTGCATTTTTCTGATGATTAATGATGTTTAGTATCTTTTAATGTGCCTATTGGCCATCTGTATGTCTTCTTTGGAGAAATGTCTATTCAGTTCTTCTGCACATTTTTTAATCAGGTTGTTTTATTTTTTGATGTTGAGTTGTATGTGCTGTTTATATATTTTGGATATTAACCCCTTATCAATCATATCATTTACAAATATTTTCCCCTATTCAGCAGGTTGTCTTTTTGTTTTGTTGATGGTTTCCTTTGCTGTGCAAAAGCTTTTAAGTTTAATTAGGTCCCATTTGTTTATTTTTGTTTTTGTTCCCTTTGTTTTAGGAGACAGATCCAAAGAAATATTGCTGTGATTTATGTCAAAGAGTGTTCTGCCTATGTTTTCTTCTAGGAGTTTTATGATTTCAGGTCTTACATTTAGGTCTTTAATCCATTTTGAGTTTATTTTGTGTATGGTGTTAGAAAGTGTTCTAGTTTCATTCTTTTACACGTAGCTGTCCAGGTTTCCCAGCACCACTTATTGAAGAGACTGTCTTTTCTCCATTGTATATTCTTGCCTCCTTTGTTGTAGATTAATTGACCATAAGTGCATGGGTTTATTTCTGGGCTCTCTATTCTCTTCCATTGACCTATGTGTCTTTTTTGATGCCAGTACCATACTGCTTTGATTACTATAGCTTTGTAGTGTAGTCTGACATCAGGGAGCATGATTCCTCCAGCTTTGTTCTTCTTTCTCAAGAATGTTTTGAGCATTCAGGATCTTTTGTGTGTCTATACAAATTTTTTTTTTTTTTGGCTGCACCGTGTGGCATGCGGGATCCTAGTTCCCCAAGCAGGGATGGAACCTCTGCCTCCTGAAGTGGAGGCAGAGTCTTCATCACTGAAACACCAGGGAAGTCCCCTCCATACAAATTTTAAAATTATTTTTTCTAGTTCTGTGAAAAATGCCATTGGTATTTTGATAGGGATTGCACTGAATCTGTAGATTGCCTTGGGTAGTATGGTCATTTTAATAGTATTAATTCTTTCAATCCATGAACATGATCTATCTTCCCATCTGTTTGTGTCATCTTCAGTTTCTTTCATGAGTGTCTAATTGTTTTCCGTGTAGAGGTCTTTTACCTCCTTAGGTAAGGTTATTTCTAGTTATTTTATTCTTTTTCATGCGATTGTAAATGGGATCGTTTCCTTAATTTCTCTTTCTGACAGTTTGGTTTTTGTGTATAGAAATGCAACAGATTTCTGTATATTAATCTTGCATCCTGTAACTTTACTGAATTTATTGATGAGCTTTAGTAGTTTTTTGGTGGTGTCTTTAGGATTTTCTTTGTAGAATATCATGTCATCTACAAACAGTGACAGCTTTATTTCTTCCTTTTCAATTTGGATTCCTTTTATTTCTTTTTCTTGTCTGATTACTGTCACTAGGACTTCTAATACCATGTTGAATAAGTGTCAAGAGTGGGCATGCTTATCTTGTTCCTGATCTTAGAGGAAATGCTTTCAGCTTTTCACTGTTGAGTATGATGTTAGCTGTGGTTTGTCATATATTGCCTTTATTATGTTGAGGTACGTTACCCCTGTGCCCACTTTCTGGAGAGTTTTTATCATAAATGCATGTTGACTTTTATCAAAAGCCTTTTTTGCATCTATTGAGATGATCATATGGTTTTTATTCTTCAATTTGTTAATGTGGTGTATCACATTGATTTGTGGATATTGAGAAATCCTTGCATCCCTGTGTTAAATCTCACTTGATCATGGTGTTTGACCTTTTTAATGTATTGTTGGATTCAGTTTGCTAGTATTTTGTTGAGGATTTTTACATCTATGTTCATCAGTGATATTGTCCTATAATTATCTTTTGTGATTTCTTTGGTGTTGGTGTCAGGGTGATGCTGGCCTCATAGAATGAATTTGGAAGTCTTCCTTCCTCTGCAATTTTTTTTGGAATAGTTGGAGAAGAACTCTTCTCTAAATGGTAGAATTTACCTGTGAAGCCATCCGGTCCTGGACTTTTGTTTTTTGGGGAATTTTTTTTGTTACTGATTCAATTTCACTGCTGGTAATTGGTCTGTTCGTATTTTCTATTTCTCCCTGGTTTAGTCTTGGAAGATTGTTCATTTCTGGGAGTTTGTCCATTTCTTCTAGGTTGTCCATTTTATTGGCACATCGTTGATTTTAGTAGTCTCTTATGATCCCTTGTATTCCCATGGTGTCTGTTGTAAATTCTCCTTTTTCATTTCTGATTTTATTGATTTGGGCCTATCTTTTTTTTCTTGATGAGTCTGATGAAAGTTTTATTGATATTGTTTATCTTTTCAAAGAACCAGGTCTTAGTTTTATTGATCTCTTGTATTGATTTTTAGCTTCTATTTCATTTATTTCTGCTCTGATCATTATGATTTTTTTCCTTCTACTAACTTTGGGTTTTGTTCGTTGTTCTTTTTCCTGCTCCTTTAGGTGTAGGGTTAGGTTGTTTATTCGAGACTGTTTTTGGTTTCCTGAGGTAAGTTTGTATCATTATAACCTTCCCTGTTAGAACTGCTTTTGCTGCATCCCATAGATTCTGGATTGTTGTATTTTTGTTTTCTTTTGTCTCAATGTATTATTTGGTTAGTGCCTGCAACTATATGTTAATTTTACATGGGAAAGAAATTTTACAGAGGTAATTAAAGGTTGCTAATCAGGTGACTTTAAATTAGTGAGATTATCTTATATTATTCAAGTGAGTTCAGTCTAATCACAGGGGCCCTTAAAATTAGAAGAGGAAGGCAGAAGAATCAGTGAGAGGTTTAGTAGGAAGAGGAGAGAGTTAAAATCTGAGATGAATCCCACTGTCCCTTGCTGACATTGAAGATGGAGGAGAGGGGCCTTGATCAAATCAAGCAGCCTCAAGGAGTTGAGAATGACCCCTAGGCATGAGCCAGCAAGGAAATGGAGACTCCTACATCTGTATACAACTGAATTTTGGCAGAAATCTGAATGTTTCTTAAAACATATTCTCCCCTAGAGCCTTCAGAAAGGGCCACAGCCCTGCGGACACTTTTATTTTGGCCTTGTGAGACAGAGGCAGAGAAAGAAGCCAACCTCACCAGACTTCTGACCTAAAGAACTTTGGGATAATAAGTTTGTGTTATTTTAAGCCACCAAATTTGTGGTAATTTGTTACTTCAGCAACAGAAAACTAATACAATTGGCAGTATTTTTTTTTTTAACATATTTATTTATTTATTTATTTATTTATTTATTTATTTTTGGCTGTGTTGGGTCTTTGTTTCTGTGCGAGGGCTTTCCTCAGTTGCGGTGAGTGGGGGCCACTCTTAATCACGGTGCGCAGGCCTCTCACTGTCATGGCCTCTCATTGCGGAGCACAACTCCAGACGCGCAGGCTCAGTAGTTGTGGCGCACAGGCCCAGTTGCTCCACGGCATGTGAGATCCTCCCAGACCAGGGCTTGAACCCATGTCCCCTGCATCGGCAGGCAGACTTTCAACCACTGCGCCACCAGGGAAGCCCGGCAGTATTTTTTTATTCTGAAATGAGACCTCTGAAAAGGGCTGAAATCTCATCATATAAAATAAACCAAAAAGATATGGAGAAATACCTTACTTGTTCTTTCTGAATTTTATCCCTGCATCCATTTCTATCTCTTTACATTCATTATATTTGTAACTTTTCCTTTCTTTCTTAAAACAATGAGTATGGTGGAAGAAAGTACACAGTCTAGGATGTGTGGTGAACCTGTAAGCCCTGAAAAACTACTTAAAAAATTAAACTAACTATTTAAAAAAGAAATTGAGAGAAAAATCTCACTTATAATAACATTAAAAATAATAGAGGGCTTCCCTGGTGGCGCAGTGGTTGAGAATCTGCCTGCCAATGCAGTGGACATGGGTTCGAGCCCTGGTCTGGGAAGATCCCACATGCTGCAGAGCAACTAGGCCCGTGAGCCACAATTACTGAGCCTGCGTGTCTGGAGCCTGTGCTCCGCAACAAGAGAGGCCGCGATAATGAGAGGCCTGCGCACCGCGATGAAGAGTGGCCCCCACTTGCCACAACTAGAGAAAGCCCTTGCACAGAAACGAAGACCAAACACAGCCAGAAATAAATAAATAAATAAAAATTAAAAAAAAATACTGATGAAAGAGTTAAAAAAAAAATAGAATACTTAAGAATTAATTTAACCATTGAGGTGAAGAAACTGTATGCCGAAGACTGTAAGACATTGATGACAGAAGTTGAAAAAGACACAAATATGTGCAAAGATATCATGTGTTCTTGGATCAGAAGAGTTGCTATTATGAAAATGTCCATACTACCCAAAACATTCTATCATTGCAATCCCTATCAACATTTCAATGTCATTTTTAGGGAAATAGAGAAAACAATTCTAAGGTTTTTATGCAGCCCCTGGCAACCCTGAACAGCCAAAGCAATCTTGAGAAAGAAGAACAAAACTGTAGGTATCATACTTCCTGGTTTTAAACTACATTACAAAGCTATAGTAATAAAAAAAATAGTATGGTACTGGCATAAAAACAGATGCATAGACCAATGGAACAGAATAGAGAGCCCAGAAATAAACCCACACATATCTTGATAAATAATCTGTGATAAGGGTGCCAACAATACACAATGGGGAAAGGATCATCTTTTCAATAAATGGAATTAGCAAACTGGATATTCGCATGCAAAAGAATGAAACTGGACCAATATCTCACACCATACACAAAATTAAAAATGGATTAAAGACTTCAAAAAAATACCTGAAACCCTAAAATCCTAGAGGAAAACATGGAGAAAAAGTTTTATTACATTGGTCTTGGCAATGACTTTTTGAATATGACACCAAAAGCACAGACAATAAAAGGAAAAATAAATAAGTGGAATTATATAAAACTAAAATGCCCTGCACAGCAAAAGAAACAGTCAACAAAATGAAAAGACAACCTATGGAATGGGAGAAAATATTTTCAAACCATATATCTGTTAAGGGGTTAGTATTCAAAATGTGTAAGGAGTTCCCATAGCTCAATAGTAAAAAAAAAAAAAACCTAACAACCCAATTTAAAAATGGGAAAAGGACCTGGATAGACATTTCTCAAAAGAAGATCTAGAAATGGCCAATGGGTACATGAAAAGATGCTGAACATCAGTCATCATCAGGGAAATGCAAATCAAAACCACAGTGAGATATCACCTCATGCCTATTAGAATGGCCATTATCAAAAGGACAAGTGATAACAAATGTTGGGTATGGTGTGGAAAAATGGGAACCTTTGTGCACTGTTGGTGGGAATGTAGATTGGTATAGGCATTATGGAGGTTTCTCAAAAACCTAAAAATAGAACTATAATACTATCCAGTAATCCCACTACAGGGTACATATCCAAAGGAAATGAAATCAGTGTCTCAAAGAGATATCTATACTTCCATGTTCATTGCAGCATTATTTGCAATAGCCAGATGTTGAAACAACCTAAGTGTCCATTGACAGATGAATGGATAAAGAAAATGTTGTATACATATACACAATAGAATATTATTCAGCCATAGAAAAGAAGGAAATTCTGACATTTTCACAACATGGATGGAACTTGAGGACGTTATGCTAAGTCAAATAAGCCAGACAGTGAAAGGCAAGTACTGTATGATGTCACTTATATGTGGAATCTAAAAAAGTTGAACTCATAGAACCAAACTGTAGAATGTTGGTTGTCAGAGGATGGGGTTGAGCAAAAAGGGGAGAGGATGGTCAAAGGATACAAACTTTCAGTTATAAGGTGAATAAGTTCAGAGGATCTAATGTGTTGACAACATGGTGCCTATATTTAATAATCTGTATTATATACTTGAAATTTGCTGAGAGTAAATCTTAAATGTTCTCACAAAAAAGTAACTATGAATGTATTAATTAGCTTGATTGTGGTAATCATTTCACAATGTATACATATATCAAACTATCATGTTGTATACCTTAAATATATATATAATTTTAATTTGTTAATTATACTTCAATGAAGCAAAAAAAAATTAGATAATACAATTTCTGCAGCAGTGGGCCTAGGGAAATCTAACTGCTTAGGAAATCTAGCACATTTTAAAAGTCTGGTGTTAATAAGCCCCACATCACCAGCTAAATTCCTTTGAAGTTCAGCTCCTTTACATAGATGAAAATTCAGTTCCTTGAACACAATAGATCTTACTTTTTTGCTTTCACTAAGCTTTCTCCAGGTACAAACAATTGAGTCACAAGGGAGACCGGGCTGGAGTCTGGGAAATGCAATATAAGTCATCACTTTTTGAAATCCAGCAAAAAATATATCATACCGTGGATGAGTTAGTGATATTTGTATCCAAGTGAAACATAATAGGGTCAAGCAATGTAGAGCAACACATAGCAGTATAGAATGTATTTAGAAGTATATGTTAAAACAAAAAGCAAACTTAGAAGCTTTCATTCATTAAGAATCTCAATTCCCTAATGTCTTGGTTTACATTGTCACTTTAATTTCCATGCTGTAGAGATAAAAATTGCAGTCATATTCTCCAAAGTTTAGGTTGAAAACGTCCTCTGTAATCCCAGTCACTTCCTACTATCTGTCAGGAGTTTCAGAGGGAGAAGTTTATTTAATCTGAAAGCTATTTACAATCAGCCTGCATCCAAATGAGAGCTGCATCTCTGAGGGCCTCCAGTAATGAATCCTTTTTGTGTATTTCTGTAATTATCTGTCCCAAACCCACTTCTGTGGAACATTTTACACACTTAGTCAGAAAACTGTAGGAGTTAGAGATGAGAAAACAAAAATGGATCTCTTCATTCTTTGGCTTGCATCTTAAGAATCTTGTATAAACTAGACATTTTCTCAAAGTCTGCAGAATAGCTTCTTTAACCAAACTACCTGGATGATAAATTTTTATTTTGTTTTGTTTTATTTTTGGTATGTTTTTGGAGAGAATTTTCAGTTTTCCAAGAGAAAAGGGAATTTAAAGGGAAATTTTATTTTTTCCCCCGGTAACTGCTTTTATTTGGGAGAAAAACAGAGAGAGAGAAAGAGAT
This sequence comes from Eschrichtius robustus, assembly GCF_028021215.1. NCBI lineage: Eukaryota > Metazoa > Chordata > Mammalia > Artiodactyla > Eschrichtiidae > Eschrichtius > Eschrichtius robustus. The sequence continues at coordinate 18,272,897 of NC_090827.1, read as the reverse complement.
GGGGGGAGAGAGAGAGAGAGAGACTGACTCATTATTTTTAGTTAGTTAATCAATTAATTCATTTATTTATCCCACAAATTCATTGAACAGTTTATTCCTGATGTGCCCTGTTAGATGCTGGACAATAATGATGAGCAAAAGTAGACAAGACCCCTGTGTACATGGGGTTGACACTGTAGTGGGAGTTATAGAAGCCAAATGGGCAATCATTTCTCTAGTGATGTTAAGTTTTTACATATTTAGAGGTAAGAGAAGACTAACAAGAAGGGAAATTTGGAAGGAAGGAGTTAGAAAAAAAATAAGCTGCTGTCCTTGCAGTCCACTATCTTAGTGTAATGGGCAGAGACCTAGCCTGTTTTGTACAGGGAGTCATGGATTGGCTAACATTTTGCACATTAATCTTTATTCATAGGGGTTTAAAAGAAAAGCCCATTAAAGAATTATGACAGTTAAAACTCGTTTAAAAAACTGTAAAAATTGCCATCCATTTACCAGAAAATTGTGAGACTTCATTTTGGTTTTATATAATAGTTCTTATATAATCATCCATATTTTGAGAATTTGAAAATTAATAAAATTTGAATATTGTGAATATATGATGCTAACAGTTGATCACTGACAGATGTAGTGATGGTGCAGAATGTGGATTAAATAAAAGAGTATAACAATTATTAACTGATTTTCCCTAGTTAATGGAAACCAAGTGGTCTTGAGATAATTTTTTGTTGTTCGGCTTTGGAAATTTGTATGTATTAGTTGATGAAACAACTGTATATTGTGAATGATGAGTGAGTTATATCTTTTTCATTATATTTTAATTAGCATAGGAATTAAGATAATTGATATATGAATGTTTTACTTTTAGATGTGACACATTTTATTTTTTCAGGTTTTTATTTTATTTATTTATTTTTTTACTGAAGTATAGTTGATTTACCATGTTGTGTTAGTTTCAGGTATACAGCAAAGTGATTCAGTCATACACGTATATATATCTATTCTTTTTCAGATTATTTTTCATTATAGGTTATTATAAGATACTGATTATACTTCCCTGTGCTATACAGTAGGTTCTTGTTGGCTATCTATTCTATATATTATAGTGTGTATATGTTAATTCAAAGCTCCTAACTTATGCCTCCCACCCCTTTTCCCTTTGGTAACCAAAAGATTGTTTCCTTTGTCTGTGAGTGTATTTCTGTTTTATAATATTTCATTTGTAGAATTTTTTTAGATTCCACATATAAGCAATATCATATGATTTTTGTCTTTCTCTGTCTGACTTACTTAACTTATAATCTCTAGGTCCACCCATGTTGCTGTAAATGGCATTATTTCATTCTTTTTTATGGCTGAGTAATATTCCATTGTTTGTATGTACCACATCTTCTTTATCCATTCCTCTGTCATTGGACAGTTAGGTTGCTTCCATGTCCTGGCTATTGTAAATATTGCTACTATGAACATTGAGGTACATGTATCTTTTCGAATTATGGTTTTCTCCAGATATATGCCCAGGAGTGGGATTGCTGTCTCATATGGTAGCTCTATTTTTAGTTTTTGAAGGAAGCTCCATAGTGTTCTCCATAGTGGCTGCACCAGATTACATCCCCATCAACACTGTGGGAGGGCTCCTTTTTCTCTATACCCTCTCCAGCATTTATTATTTGTAGACTTTTTGATGATGGCCATTCTGACTGGTGTGATATGGCACCTCATTGTACTTTTGATTTGCATTTCTCTAATAATTAGCAATGTTGAGCATTTTTTCATGTACCTGTTGGCCATCTGTATGTCTTCTTTGGAGAAATGTCTATTTAAGTCTTCTGCCCATTTTTTGATTGGGTTGTTTGTTTTTTTAATATTGAGTTGTATGAGCTGTTTGTATATTTTGGAAATTAAGCCCTTGTCAGTCTCATCGTTTGCAAATATTTTCTCACATTCTGTGGGTGATTTTTTTGTTTTGTTTATGGTTTCCCAAGAAGTATCTTGATTACAAAATCAGTGATTTTTTCCCCTGTATACCATACTTTAATCAGCTGGGTTTTTTTAACATCTTTATTGGAGTATAATTGCTTTACAGTGGTGTGTTAGTTTCTGCTTTATAACAAAGTGAATCAGCTATACATATACATATATCCCCATATCTTCTTCCTCTTGCCTCTCCCTCCCACGCCTCTAGGTGGTCACAAAGCACCGAGCTGATCTCCCTGTGCTATGCGGCTGCTTCCCACTAGCTATCTATTTTACGTTTGGTAGTGTATATAAGTCCATGCCACTCTCTCACTCGTCCCAGCTTACCCTTCCCCCTCCTCGTGTCCTCAAGTCCATTCTCAACATCTGCGACTTTATTCCTGTCCTGCCCCTAGGTTCTTCAGAACCAATTTTTTTTTTTTTTTTTTTTTTAGATTCCATATATATGTGTTAGCATATGGTATTTACTTTTCTCTTTCTGACTTACTTCACTCTGTATGACAGACTCTAGGTCCATCCACCTCACTACAAATAACTCAATTTCATTTCTTTTTTGGCTAATATTCCATTGTATATATGTGCCACATCTTCTTTATCCATTCATCTGTCGATGGACACTTAGGTTGCTTCCATGTCCTGGCTATTGTAAATAGAGCTGCAATGAACATTGTGGTACATGACTTTTTGAATTATGGTTTTCTCAGGGCACATGACCAGTAGTTGGATTGCTGGGTCATATGGTAGTTGTATTTTTAGTTTTTTAAGGAACCTCCATACTGTTCTCCATAGTGGCTGTATCAATTTACATTCCCACCGACAGTGCAAGAGGGTTCCCTTTTCTCCACACCCTCTCCAGCATTTATTGTTTGTAGATTTTTTGATGATGGCCATTCTGACTGGTGTGAGGTGATATCTCATTGTAGTTTTTATTTGCATTTCTCTAATGATTAGTGATGTTGAGCATCCTTTCATGTGTTTGTTGGCAATCTGTATATCTTCTTTGGAGAAATGTCTATTTAGGTCTTCTGCCCATTTTTGGATTGGGTTGTTTGTTGTTTTGATATTGAGCTGCATGAGCTGCTTGTAAATGTTGGAGATTAATCCCTTGTCAGTTGCTTCATTTGAAAATATTTCCTCCCATTCTGAGGGTTTTCTTTTCGTCTTGTTTATGGTTTCCTTTGCTGTGCAAAAGCTTTGAAGTTTCATTAGGTCCCATTTGTTTATTTTTATTTCCATTTCTCTAGGAGGTGGGTCAAAAAGGATCTTGCTGTGATTTATGTCACAGAGTGTTCTGCCTATGTTTTCCTCTAAGAGTTTTATAGTGTCTGGCCTTACATTTAGGTCTTTAATCCATTTGGAGTTTATTTTTGTGTATGGTGTTAGGGAGTGTTCTAATTTCATTCTTTTACATGTAGCTGTCCAGTTTTCCCAGCACCACTTATTGAAGAGGCTGTCTTTTCCCCACTGTATATTCTTGCCTCCTTTATCAAAAATAAGGTGACCATATGTGCGTGGGTTCATCTCTGGGCTTTCTATCCTGTTCCATTGATCTATATTTCTGTTTTTGTGCCAGTACTGTACTGTCCTTATTACTGTAGCTTTGTAGTATAGTCTGAAGTCCAGGAGCCTTAATCAGCCGTTTTGAATGTTTACACTAGAAAGGAAAAAATTTAAACTCAATGGAACAAAACACAGACAATGAACAATGAAACAAAAAACTAGTTATTTTAAAAAGTTACTCAGACTGATAAACCTTTAGGTAGACTCATCAAGATAAAGAGACAACACACATTGAAAAGATACAAAGGATGTGCATAACAAAACCTAACCATATATTTATATAGTAGCAATAAAAATTTTTTAATCTGAATTAACAAAAAAATACTATGTAACATCAGAAATTTAAAAGTTCACACCTTCCATATTCTCCACACATTAAAAGGATAGTAATTTAATTATTGGGAAAAACTTTATGCAAAAGAATTTGACAGCTTAGATAAAATGGACAAATTTTTTGAAAGATATACATTAACAAAACTGTCTTGAGAAGAAACAGATAATATGATTAGTTCAGTTGTATATTTACTAAAGAAATTGAAAAAGAAAAAAATCTTCTGAGAAAAAAATATCAGGCATAAACATTTAAGGAATAAAAAATAGTGATCCTATAGAAACTTTTCTAGAAAATGGAAAAGATGGGAATATTATTTATTTTTTAATGATATCCAGCATATCCTGGATAACAAAGCCATGCAGTTATATCCCATTATAAGAAAACTACAAATTGGTTCCCTCAAGAACACAGACACAAAATTCCTTAACAAAATATTATCAGATTGAACTTTGCTGTGTGTTTGTTTTACTGTGTTTATAATGATTATGCCTGTTGAATTTTCTCTTCCCAGCTCTAAGCCACTAATAAGGTATTTTTCTAATCAATAGCAGTTCTCTTCCTAAGAGAATTCTGGTGCCAGATGGGGAAAAGATTTTTTGTTGTTGTTGTTTTTGTTTTGTTTGTGTGTGCATGTGTGTGTTTTTAACCCTGATACACTTATTTTGCTTTAACTTTCCTGCCATTTTCTCCTTCACATTTATCTTTCTGTAATAACCACCATAATATCTGAACACAAACTTTTAAAAAAGAGATCCATTCTCTCTAGTCATCAACTTCTTCATTTGTATGAACACAAATCTATATAAATTTATATTTATTACCAATTACAGTATAACTTGAAATGGAAAATTCTTGGAAAAACTTAAACAGTGACTTAGAATCATTCTTTTCATAGTAGTAAGAGCAATCTGTGGTAGTACACTTTAAGGAGAAACTCTCTTGTAGAAATAGACTGTTTATCACATGATGCTCTGATGTATTTTTATATTATAACAACCAAGTGGCTTGGAATTTCCTTTCACAGTACTTTATGTTTAGGGTACTATGTATTTCTAGATGAATAATTTTAAATGTATTCCAAGCTTTGTTTTCAACTAATTTCCATTAATTAAAAAACATCAGAAAAATATTACATGATTTAGCACAATAATTATAATCTACTTTAAATATTAGTAAAATTATGCCGCCTGTACTTTAAAAGATATATATTTTTGTTCTCTTGGCAAGTTTTAGCAAACAAGAACTTTGTTGTGTCTCTGGTTTTTCACATGCAAAATACTTTTATCTTTAGTCAGAAAGTTCAAAAGCATCTCAGGCAGAGTTCATTAAAAACCATTTTTATAGATGATTGTCCTTTTGAAGCAATACAGAAAGATTAAATTAGAATAAGTTTTGTCAGGATTTATAGATGTAATTAACATAAGACTTCATCCATTTCCCCTTTGTTGTTTAGCAATGCTATTTATGGTTTTGAAAAATAACATATTCTCTCTCATAATGTTATCTTACATTTTAGTAGTTTTTCTGATTGCATGAAATGACATTATAAACAGTACAATTTCCCTATCTTGTGTATCTCTCTCTGCTATCTATTAAGATTAATATAGTAAATATCATCATTGAGCTCTCAATTGTTTTCTCTCTCTGCTATCTATTAAGATTAATATAGTAAATATCATCATTGAGCTCTCAATTGTTTTCTGTGATACAGAGTAAAGTTCAACTGTAAGCATCTAGGGGAAGAAAATTATTCATTCATATTTGGAAAATAGTCTTCTAATGAACTACTGATGAAAAGTTGACTGTGTGCATTCCTTTAAATGCATTATTCAAAATATTTATAAAATTAGTTCATGTTATGGGACAATCTTGCTAAGGCCCATATATATTATTGGGATTAAAGTTACAAACAGGGACGGGGTGGAGTGAACTATTAGAAAATTTTCATTCATTCATGAGCACTTTATGGTAGTTAAGAATGTAACTGGCAAACTGTTAAATCAAAAGTTGTATTTGATAGACACCTAGGTCAGAACTGATGCAATGCCTTGTCATCATGAAGAATTTAACAAGTTGCTTTTATCAGTTTTAGTCATCTTTGATCAAAGTGAAAGAAAAAGAGAGATGACTCTTGTGAATTTTATCTGTGCAGGATAAAGGCTTTGAGCACATCTTTAAATTATATGTCATGAAATTGTAGAATCCCAAAGGTAGGCAGGATTGTATATATCATTTGATCCAATCTCTGCTTACAAATCAGGAATGTGAGAGTCCAAGTGTTAAGGGATGTTCAAACCATACATAGTATGTGAGAAAAAGAGCCAAGACTAGAATCTCCATTTTCCTATGTTTAGTCTCATGGCCTTTATCCCTGGCTATAGACTTTACAGGGGAAAATTTTTTATCTAGATAGATAGATAGATGGGTAGATAGATTCCCTCCTCTTTCTCAGCAGCTACATTATAGATATAGATATAAATATAGATATAAACAGTATAACAAGATATATAATCATTTGATTTTTTACTTTAAGGAAATATAGTTAAGTATATCCATAAAGCAAATAACAAGGATTCATTCATAGATTTTTTGTTAACTCATTGTATAGTTCTCTTTAATCATTGCCAATTGATTATATAAGTCCAAATTATTTGAACTAGAAAAAATATTATTTCATATGTTATTTTTCAGTGTTTTTCTTTATAATATAATAATATTAAACAACATGAATCATTGAATAATAAGGCAAGAAGAAATTCCAGAGTCAAGATTCTGCTATGTTTCTACTGATTCAATATAGAACAACACTTAAACCATCTATAGTTGTTTTAATTGTTTCAGGGATGATTCATACTCAGAGATGATAAACGAAAATTTTATTGGCAATGTAGCTCAGTGTCTTAATTTCTCTAGTGATTTCCCCCCATATTCAGTATCACAATATCACTATAGCAAAATGAACATCATACTTAAATCATTAATAATGAAATGTTATTATCATATATAATTGACTGAGGCAATTTAAAAGTGAATCAAGAAAATTTGGTTCAAAAAAAGTAGCAGACAGTCCTTTAGGAAAAAAGAGAATTTCTGACACATAGAAAATTACCCAAATTATGGGGCTATTCTATCATGTTACTTGTAATTTGATACAGTTAAATTTTAATTTTACAAATAAGGAATAAGCCATAGGTAGAGCATATAATCCTCATCTTTGATAGATTCTAAAAGCAGAAAATTGGTATATAGTAATTTGATATCTTAGGATGATAATTTATCAGAGGTATAATATGAGAAATAAAGGAGAATGGTTAATTCACTGTGAATAATGACTGAAGAAAGATAATTTCTATCCTAGTTAAAGCAGGTATTACGGCAAATAGTATTTAATCTAAAACAATGAAAGGTAGAGAAGTTAACTGATTACATTTTTTTAATCAACAGAAAGATAGGGGTTTACAATACTTTTTACATTTGACTCTAAAACCAACCAATGAGTAGCTCTACGGCAGAAAGAAAGTAAGAAACTGAAAACTTATCATTGATTTTGCAACTTTTTCTGGTTCCCTAGAGCTAATAGCACCTGGTTTAGCAGCGTGGCTGGAAAAATCTTGTGCGGGACCAGGAAACTACTTTTATTCACAGAACAGAGTCCATAACGGAGATCCCTGATAGGAATTTTTGACTCAGTTTTTGCTGCTTGGGAGACATGATTAAATTGCCCCTTGGCCCTGTTTTTAAGTAAGATCTGAATAGGACCTTTCAGTTTGATCTGAAAGAAGGGACTATGTTGTGGTATAATTTTGGCTAAAAATTGACAAAAACTGACAAACCTATAAAGGTAGCTGTTGTTACAACTTAACTATAAACTGTAAAATCAACAGGGTCAACAGCATTTCCTCTATGACTAAATGGGAATATCTATTTCTGCATTTTTGTGGAGTTATTCCTGGATCAGTTTTCCAGTGTAAAGTGCACTATGATCATCCTCTATCCTTCATTTCCTGAGCTCATGTATAGTGATGGTGACTAAGCATAATGACTTAACCTTATTTTTGTATAGTATTTAATAGGTTTCAAAGCTCTGAAAACCGTTTTAATTCGTAGAATAAACTAGTGTTGTAGGCAATATAGATTGTCATTATTATTCTACTATTCCTAAACTGAATCAGTGGAAGAACCAGCACAAAATTCTAGGCATTTTTGCATGTACTTGAGCGCTTTTTTAGTCTCACAGTGTTGCCTCTCCAAACCATCTACACTGAAAATTACAACAATAATAAAGAACTTTTTTTTTGCTTTTGGAGATATTTCAGAGACAATCTTTCTATGTTTGCTGGATCTACTTAAATTTTATTAATACAGTAGATATTAATGGCTTTAATGCTTTTAAAAATGCTCTTTTTCCCTATAAGGAATGTTCTTCTGTCCACATTTCTATTGAAATTCCACCCATCATTCCAGTAATGTATTAAGTACCACTTCCTCCACACCCTTTGCGGATATCAACTTTTTTCTCCTTACTCCTCTCTCTAATACATTCATCTCCCTATAATATATTGTTTAGCCATCAGCCCCTTTACAATTTCTGGGGTTAAAGAAAACTTAATAGTAACAAAATTAAGTAGGAGTAGAAAAGAAGTGAAATTTTGCATATCTTAAAATACTAATGATTAATACTGATTACTAAACTGTGCTAACTAGCAGTTTTAAAGACTTTTGCTTGACAGTCCTGCAGCCTATGGAACAAAAACCACATTCACAGAAAGATAGACAAGACGAAAAGGCAGAGGGCTATGTACCAGATGAAGGAACAAGATAAAAACCCCAGAAAAACAAACTAAGTGAAGTGGAGATAGGCAAACTTCCAGAAAAAGAATTCATAATAACGGAAGTGAAAATAATCCAGGACCTCGGAAAAAGAATTGAGGCAAAGATCGAGAAGATACAAGAAATGTTTAATGAAGACCTAGAAGAATTAAAGAACAAACAAACAGAGATGAACAATACAGTAACTTAAATGAAAACTACACTAGAAAGAATCAGTAGCAGAATAACTGAGGCAGAAGAACGGATAAGTGACCTGGAAGACAATATGGTGGAATTCACTGCTGCGGAACAGAATAAAGAAAAAAGAATGAAAAGAAATGAAGACAGCCTAAGAGATCTCTGGGACAACATTTAACGCAACAACATTCGCATTATAGGGGTCCCAGAAGGAGAAGAGAGAGAGAAAGGACCCGAGAAAATAATTGAAGAGATTATAGTCGAAAACTTCCCTAACATGGGAAAGGAAATAGCCACCCAAGTCCAGGAAGCACATTGACTCCCATACAGGATAAACCCAAAGAGAAACACGCCGAGACACATAGTAATCAAATTGGCAAAAATTAAAGACAAAGAAAAATTATTGAAAGCAGCAAGGGAAAAACGACAAGTAACATACAAGGGAACTCCCATAAGGTTAACAGCTGATTTCTCAGCAGAAACTCTACAAGCCAGAAGGAAGTGACAAGATATACTTAAAGTGATGAAAGGGAAGAACCTACAACCAAGATTACTCTACCCAGCAAGGATCTCATTCAGATTCGATGGAGAAATCAAAAGCTTTACAGACAAGCAAAAGCTAAGAGAATTCAGTACCACCCAAGCGGCTCTACAACAAATGCTAAAGGAACTTCTCTAAGTGGGAAACACAAGAGAAGAAAAGGACCTACAAAAACAAACCCAAAACAATTAAGAAAATGGTCATAGTATAATACATATTGATAATTACCTTAAACGTGAATGGATTAAATGCTCCAACCAAAAGACACAAGCTTGCTGAATGGATACAAAAACAAGACCCATATATATGCTGTCTACAAGAGACCCACTTCAGACCTAGGGACACATACAGACTGAAAGTGAGGGGATGGAAAAAGATATTCCATGCAAATGGAAATCAAAAGAAAGCTGGAGTAGCAATACTCATATCAGATAAAATAGACTTTAAAATAAAGAATGTTACAAGAGACAAAGAAGGACACTACATAATGATCAAGAGATCAATCCAAGAAAAAGATATAACAATTATAAATATATATGCACCCAACATAGGAGGACCTCAATACATAAGGCAACTGCTAACAGCTATAAAAGAGGAAATCGAGAGTAACACAATCATAGTGGGGGACTTTAACACCTCACTTACACCAATGGACAGATCATCCAAATAGAAAATTAATAAGGAAACAGAACCTTTAAATGACACAATAGACCAGATAGATTTAATTGATATTTATAGGACATTCCATCCAAAAACAGCAGATTACACGTTCTTCTCAAGTGCGCACGGAACATTCTCCAGGATACATCACATCTTGGGTCACAAATCACGCCTCAGTAAATTTAAGAAAATTGAAATCATATCAAGCATCTTTTCTGACCACAACACTATGAGATTAGAAATGAATTACAGGGGGAAAAATGTAAAAAACACAAACACATGGAGGCTAAACAATACGTTACTAAATAACCAAGAGATCACTGAAGAAATCAAAGAGGAAATCAAAAAATACCTAGAGACAAATGGCAATGAAAACACGATGATCCAAAACCTATGGGATGCAGCAAAAGCATTTCTAAGAAGGAAGTTTATAGCTATACAAGCCTACTTCAAGAAACAAGAAACATCTCAAATAAACAATCTAACCTTACACCTAAAGAAACTAGAGAAAGAAAAACAAAGAAAACCCGAAGTTAGCAGAAGGAAAGAAATCATAAAGATCAGAGCAGAAATAAATGAAATAGAAACAAAGAAAATAATAGCAAATATCAATAAAACTAAAAGCTGGTTCTTTGAGAAGATAAACAAAATTGATAAACCATTAGCCAGACTCATCAAGGAAAAGAGGGAGAGGACTCAAATCAATAAAACTAGAAATGAAAAAGGAAAAGTTACAACAGACACCACAGAAATACAAAGCATCCTAAGATCTACTACAAGCAACTCTATGCCAATAAAATGGACAACCTGGAAGAAATGGGCAAATTCTTAGAAAGGTTTAACCTTCCAAGACTGAACCAGGAAGAAACAGAAAATATGAACAGACCAATCACAAGAAATGAAACTGAAAGTGTGATTAAAAATCTTCCAACAAACAAAAGTCCAGGACCAGATGGCTTCACAGGTGAATTCTATCAAACATTTAGAGAAGGGCTAACACCCATCCTTCTCAAACTCTTCCAAAAAATTGCAGAGGAAGGAACACTCCCAAACTCATTCTATGAGGCCACCATCACTCTGATACCAAAACCAGACAAAGATACTACAAAAAAAGGAAATTACAGACCAATATCACTGATGAATATAGATGCAAAAATCCTCAACAAAATACTAGCCAACAGAATCCAACAACACATTAAAAGGATCATACACCATGATCAAGTGGGATTTATCCTAGGGATGCAAGGATTCTTCAATATACACAAATTAATCAATGTGATACACCATATTAACAAATTGAAGAATAAAAACCATATGATCATCTCAGTAGATGCAGAAAAAGCTATTGACTAAATTCAACACCGATTTATGATAAAAACTCTCCAGAAAGTGGGCATAGAGGGAACCTACCTCAACATAATAAAGGCCTTATATGACAAACCCACAGCAAACATCATTCTCAATGGTGAAAAACTGAAAGCATTTCCTCTAAGATCAGGAACGAGACAAGGATGTCCACTCTCACCACTATTATTCAACATAGTTTTGGAAGTCCTGGCCACAGCAATAAGAGAAGAAAAAGAAATAAAAGGAATACAAATTGGAAAAGAAGAAGTAAAACTGTCACTGTTTGCAGATGACATGATACTATACATTAGAGAATCCTAAAAATGTCACCAGAAAACTACTAGAGCTAATCAATGAATTTGGTAAAGTTGCAGGATACAAAATTATGCACAGAAATCTCTTGCATTCCTATACACTAATGATGAAAACTCTGAAAGAGAAATTAAGGAAAGAATCCCATTTACCATTGCAACAAAAAGAATAAAATACCTAGGAATAAACCTACCTAGGGAAACAAAAGACCTGTATGCAGAAAACTATAAGACACTGATGAAAGAAATGAAAGATGATACAAACAGATGGAGAGATATACCATGTTCTCGGATTGGAAGAATCAATATTGTGAAAATGACTATACTACCCAAAGCAATCTACAGATTCAATGCAATCCCTATCAAATTACCAATGGCATTTTTTATGGAACTAGAACAAAAAATCTTAAAATTTGTATGGAGACACAAAAGACCCCAAATAGCCAAAGCATTCTTGAGGGAGAAAAACGGAGCTGGAGGAATCAGACTCCCTGACTTCAGACTATACTACAAAGCTACAGTAATCAAGGCAATATGGTACTGGCACAAAAACAGAAACATAGATCAATGGAACAAGATAGAAAGCCCAGAGGTAAACCCACACACCTATGGTCAACTAATTTATGACAAAGGAGGGAGGGATATACAATGGAGAAAAGACAGTCTCTTCATTAAGTGGTCCTGGGAAAACTGGACAGCTACCTGTAAAAGAATGAAATTACAACACTCCCTAACACCATACACAAAAATAAACTCAAAATGGATTCGAGACCTAAGTGTAAGCCCGGACACTATAAAACTCTTCGAGGAAAACATAGGAAGAACACTCTTTGACATAAATCACAGCAAGATCTTTTTTGATCCACCTCCTAGAGTAATGGAAATAAAAACAAAAATAAACAAATGGGACCTAATGAAACTTCAAAGCTTTTGCACAGCAAAGGAAACCATAAACAAGACGAAAAGACAACCCTCAGAATGGGAGAAAATATTTGCAAATGAATCAACAGACAAAGGATTAATCTCCAAAATATATAAACAGCTCATTCAGCTCAATATTAAAGAAATAAACAACCCAATCCAAAAATGGGCAGAAGACCTAAATAGACATATCTCCAAAGAAGACATACAGGTGGCCAAGAAGCACATGAAAAGGTGCTCAACATCACTAATTATTAGAGAAATACAAATCAAAACTACAATGAGGTATCACCTCACACCAGTTAGAATGGGCATCATCAGAAAATCCATAAACAGCAAGTGCTGGAGAGGGTGTGGAGAAAAGGGAACCCTCTTGCATTGTTTATGGGAATGTAAATTGATACAGCCACTATGGAGAACAGTATGGAGGTTCCTTTAAAAACTAAAAATAGAATTACCATATGATCCAGCAATCCCACTACTGGGCATATACCCAGAGAAAACCATAATTCAAAAAGACAAATGCACCCCAATGTTCATTGCAACACTGTTTACAATAGCCAGGTCATGGAAGCAACCTAAATGCCCATTGACAGATGAATGGATAAAGAAGATGTGGTACATATATACAATGGAACATTACTCAGCCATAAAAAGAAACGAAATTGGGTCATTTGTTGAGACGTGGATGGATCTAAAGACTGTCATACAGAGTGAAGTAAGTCAGAAAGAGAAAAACAAATATTGTATACTGATGCATGTATATGGAACCTAGAAAAATGGTACAGATGAACTGGTTTGCAGGGCAGATGTTGAGACACAGATGTAGAGAACAAACGTATGGACACCAAGGGGGGAAAGCCGCTGGGCGGTGGGGATGATGGTGTGATGAATTGGGCGATTGGGATTGACATGTATACACTGATGTGTATAAAATGGATGACTAATAAGAACCTGCTGTATAAAAAAATAAATAAAAAAAAAATTCAATAATTCAAAAAAAAAAAAAGACTTTTCCTTCCCTGAAGTTTTAGTGAGACTTTGAGAATTCATTTTGCTTTGTTTTAGATAATACATGTGTCAAGGGCCATTTTATTCTCTGTCTGGTCTTCCAGTCAACTATTTAGAGTCATTGTGATTGTAGTGTTTTCAGAGTATCCACTAGAATATGAATTCCATGAAGGCAGGAATTGTATCTCTCTTGTTGGCCATTATATACTCTGTAACCTAGTGTAGTTCTTGATGTGTACTAGGCAAATAAATAAACGATTGCCTTTTGTTTTTATCCTGCTCTCTTCATCTTTATCCCTTGGTCAATTCTTTTTACACTGAAGTGCTATTCTCCAAGGATCATATTTACTTTACTTAATCTTTTTCTGTTGGTCACAAAAATTCTTCCATTCTATCTCTGTCATATGCTTTCTGTCCTTTTCTATTTACTAACCCTTTCTATTATAAGAAGATGATAGATAGGATGGACTAGTTACATTTCAATATTCCTTAGAATCTAATTTTATTCAGAGCAGTAATATATCCAGATAAAAGACTGCAAGCCTAGTAGTCCTTCCTAGCTGACATGTAACCATTGTCTAAGTTTGGACATCAGTGTGTGGGACATGTGAGAAGACTGCTTAAAGTGGAGACAGGCAAAAGATGCTCTTTGCCCTTCCACTTCATCTTCTTCCTCCCACCCCCAGCCCTACCCTCCAGCTCTCTGGAGATCTAGCAGCCATTTTTCTCCTTGGGGCTCCATGTGACTTTGCGGTTAAAAGATATGTTCCATGTATGCTGGGAGAGGAATTTGGAAGGGAACTTGTTTCCTCACTAGCGCTAAGCCAACACTCTCATTAGAGACTGCTGATTTCTATTTTTTGTATGTGAAAAAGAGGTAAAAATCACTTCTCTTTTGGGTTTTCGGTTATGTGCACTTGAATTTCATCCTAACTGTTAGAGTGAGCAAAGTAACCCCAAGAGAGAGTTGAGGGGACCAGTAAGATAATGGACAACAGTAGAAATCCTGATTTAGATCCTACCCTCACTGTGAACCTAATCATTTTCAGCAAAAATACAACCATGATGTGATTGGTGTAAGTGAGTTTCTTTTGGAAGACAGCAAATGGTAGAATTGAGTTGTATTGAAAATGTGTATTTGTTGGTTTGGTTTGAAGATGAGGAGTAGTGAGTGTGAGGAAAATTAAATGGTTCACTGGGCCATAAAAACAGAAAGAGAGAGTCATAAGGAAATAAGTCTTAGAATTTACAGAGATGGTAGAAGGTCCTATACCCCAAAGGTTGTAAAGTATGGTTTTATCCTAAATTTACTTTAAAACTCAAAAGGGTAAGAAGACCACAAGATGGTATAAAGATAACAGAAATTACTACAAGAGTAGGTTACAAATACTGTTTCATTTGTAATGAAGCAAAAATCTTTGAGGACTGCCGAAAAGTGCTGCAAAAGTAAAAGCACATTTTGATAGAAAATTGTATAAATAAAAGACTAAATTGCTTAAAAGAGGAGGGATATGATCACTGAAGTTCCATTGTGGCATTTATTGTAGTCTTTCTGGCATTATTTTTAGTATTGTTTGTGCCTTTCTTTCCCCAACTGGTTGTGAGAAATTTGAGGGTGGGTTATTGTGCTATATTATTCTTTCTTGCATTTCCTGCATCAACTTTCAGTGGTTAGTATTTAACACATGTTTATAAAAGTAAAGTATTTTTTTTTTTTGGTTCTTTCTTTGAACTTTTCAAAGAACAGTATGAATATATTAATTTTATAGTACAATGTGACTGTTTTTGCTAACATACTTCTAATTTCCTTAAAAGAAGATAATACTTTAAAAGTAATTATCCCATGAAATATGAATTTTTCACATTTAACATTTATAGATGTTACAAAAGTCATAAATTTAACAATTCTGCTAATAAAGTATATACCTTAAAAACTTTTTTGAGTGTTGCAATTGGAATGACATACCTATAAATGATATTTTACTTTCTGAATTAAACAACGTTAAGTGGTAAAATAATGAAATTCGCTTTGCTGCTTTTTGATCAATGTGAATGGAATGGCATGAATACTAAAAACTGTGCTTATCACTGAATGATATATCTTTCAAGTTCTACATTCCTAAAGTATGTGAACATTTTTCTTTATGAAATTGACTTTAAGTGCTGCAATGTATGCTTAAAAAATGATACAGTTATTTCAATGTCAGTGTTAGAAATAACATCAACTACAACCTTACTGTTGAATCATATAAATGTATGATCGAAAGTATAGTCTTACTTCCTTCAGTCATGGATTTTTGTACTGTTTTGTAAAAAGGAAAGTGAAAAGGGTTGCTTCTGAAAAGAAATTAAAAGTGAGACTGAAACTAAGACATCATAAAAAAAGGCATATGAAAGAAATATGTTTGTTGACTTTATCAAAGCAGTGATGATGATACAGCTTCATTAACGTACAAAACATAGATCTTTTCTGAACATTTCTTAAAGCCAACTTAAAATTGTTCCTCTTAGTGCAAACATCTGATACTTCACATAATAACTTAGGGAAAAATTGTCTTTAATCTATTAACTCTTGGACCTAAAAATGCAGCAGTGGAGCAGAGTAATAGATTTTCAAAACAAATTATCTCTGAATTTTCACTTGTATCTCTAACATTTTAAAATTGTCGTTATATTTTTATGTTCCTTTTTATGTATAGTAGAAGACAATTCAAAATGGATGCTGTATTTATTTTTGGAGGTTTTCTTTTTGGTTAAATTGTGAAATAGCAAAGTTGATATTCTGTTTTTATTTCATGCTTACAATTTTGAGAAGAATTCTTAAAATAGACTTATGGCCTAAAAAAATTAAATGACTACAAAATAAATATATGCTGAAAGGGTAATTTTATTTAATGTTTGGAGCTAATATACCAAACATTTTACAAAAACTATAATTATGGTGTAAGCTAATATTCAAATACTTCTTTTTGATTTGTTATTTAAATTTCTATAGGCATTTACTCTTAAAAGGGGACATATATTTCCTAAAGTTTTTTACAAAAACTATAATTATGGTGTAAGCTAATATTCAAATACTTCTTTTTGATTTGTTATTTAAATTTCTATAGGCATTTACTCTTAAAAGGGGATATATATTTCCTAAAGTTTTTTACAAAAACTATAATTATGGTGTAAGCTAATATTCAAATACTTCTTTTTGATTTGTTATTTAAATTTCTATAGGCATTTACTCTTAAAAGGGGACATATATTTCCTAAAGTTATCTAGCTGGCAAACTCTCTGGTAAGAGGGATACTCACTGTCAATCTCTTCACTATTCATTTAAATAATTGAGAGTTATTAATAATTGTTCTGTGTATAACATTACAAATTCCACAATCATCCTTATTTCCTCTTGCAACAATAAACATGCAATTACACTTTGAAAGATAGTATTTCAGCATATAATGCACACAGGGAGTTTTACTTAAAGTTATTTCTAGAATGCTTACCTATATTTGAGAATGACTATTCAGATATTAATAATAAATCTTAATGACATGTATGCCAGTTATCAGTTTATTACCTCTCAGCTCCAGATTTACCCTTTAACACGTTCTGGGCAAATGGATGGAATGGCATTCCTCTAAGCCTCTCTCCTTTACAATGAGTGTGATGTTGAACTTTCTCAGTAGAGGGCACTCAAGGGACATTGCAGGAGGAAGGGGCTTCCTGCTGTTTCTGGCTGCTGGGTGGTGGGTCAGCAGTGTGGGTGGAAAGACATCTGGTGGTACGCTGCAGTGGCCATCCACCCAGAATGCAACCTTGCAGCCCTTGTCTGTCCTGGTGATCCCTTTCCATGGCCCTCTCAACATGGATACCACACTCCCAAGCCCTGCTGTCCATATTGGCACCCCTGTTCCTGTTTGCATGTAAGCTACCCCAGGTTTGTCTCCTATGGTCCTTATGCCATGGCCCTCCTGACCACACCAGGGCTCCTGTTCCCTCTGCATATCTGTGTGCCCAGTCCCCCGGCTGCGGTGTCTGCACCCCTGCCTCCACTCCCTCCACAAGCGTGCATGCTGGCTGTTGGCAGTGGCTCACCTCACAGACACTGTGCTCCAAGCCCTCTGCTGCATCGGAACCCCCATTCCCTCTACATGCTCACACACCTGACTGTGCTCACCTGTGTTCCACCTGTACCTCCCCTGGCCCCTTACTGCACTCCAGCGGGATGCTTCCTTCTTGCCCACCAACTCCAGACCAGCTCTGGACTGGGAAAATCACCAAACTGCCTTGTCATCCAGTAAGCTGGATTACACCTTCCCCCAAAAGGTTTGAAACCCAACCTTTGGAAGGAGGGCCGCCTTTCCATGTTTGTCCTTCCTTGGGTACTCTCTCTTAGCCCTAGGCAAGATACAGAGTTTTCTTATATCCTAGAATCACTCTTTTATCATAGTTAATAATTATTTATATTAAACTTTCCCTGTTTAAACTACTGTGTGCTTTCAATCACTCCTGATTGGCCTGACATTCATACAGCATGCTTTATTTTTTACAATAGTTGTGATGCTGACAGGATCTGATGGTAACATCCATGATCACACGTACCAGAAATAATGACAACATTCATTATGTTTACTTTTCCAAAACTGAATAACAGTATTTACCTCAAAACCAAACCTAAAGCTGAACTTTAGGCTACTCCTACTATTGGTGTGCAACTTTCAAATGTACACATCAGCCTACATTTCTCTCCTGAACTCCAACTTGTATATCCAAGTGCTTGGATGGTTGACAGACCCCCTCAAAAACAAAACAAGTGAAAAGAAAAAAAAAAAAAAACTTGTCCCAAACCAAATGCCTAATCTATCCTACCCTATTCTATCCTACATCTTGGTCTTTAACTGTCCTCTCCATCTCAATAATAGCAGTTTCATTTTGCGTGTTTCTTAGACTAGAACCTTCATCCTTGATTCTTCTGGTACTCTCAATCCCAGATCCAGTCCGTGAGCTAATCCTGTAGGCTCTATCTTCAAAATATATCCAGTTTTCAACAACTTTTCATCTCTAATGCTAACACTTTGGTCCAAGCTACCGTCTTAGCTGCATCTTTGCAAGCATTTCCTAACCAATCTTCTTGCTTCTTCTCTTGCCTATAGTCGACTCTCACATTACTCCTCTGTTTAAAACCTCTAATAGTTTCTGGTTTTAGAGTAAAAAGCAAAGACATTTTCATGACCTACAAGGACCTGGTAGATCTGGCCCTCCTCTGCCTCTCTGAACTTACCTCCTTCTCTCTCCCTTGCTCACTGTGCTCTAGGCAGACAGTTCCTTGAACTTGCCAAGTGAGCTCCTTCCTGTAATGTTCTTCCTCCAAACATCCCCATGGCTCACTTCTTCACCTGCTTCAAATTCATAGTCCCCTTTACCGCATTTTATTTTATATGTGGTATTTTTTCATGTTGCTTATTTAGTATTTATGTGTTCATTTTTTTACGATCTGTCTGCTGTTCCTGGAATGTCAACCTCATAAGGGCAACACCTTGTCTAGTTAGTTCACTGCCATATCCTCAGCATCTAAAATGGTGCCTGGCGTGTGGTAAATGCTCAATAAATATTTGTTGAATGAATGAATTAATGAATAAATTGGTTGCCTATAATATTTTATTCAAGTATTGATCTTATGGAATAATATCAAATGCCAATTTACAGAGAGAGAAAACTGGAGCACAGAAAGTTTTCATTATTTTTCCATGGCAATAATAAATAAACAGCTATTAATAATAAATAATAGTAATAAATGGCAGAGACAGGATTTGAATTCAAGCCTATCTGTAACCCAAGCCCGTGCATGACCTTCAACTGAATATCAATTTTCTGGGATAATGTAAACTTGCCTCTGCCTTCTCCTTCAAAAATGGAATTAGGGAGCTGGAGTGCTTTTTCAGATGGACTAAATTCATGTCTTTTTTGTGTATGTGGTTGCCCATTTTTATAAAAGGGTACCATACAGAAGAAAAATTATTCTACACTATGTAGGATTGCTATTTGCATTGCCACTTTGCATAAGGAAGTAATTTTGGATTTTGAAAAACTAAAATTTATAGATCTGAAATACAGCCATGCAATCATATTCTAAAGGCTACTTAAAACATATAGGAGGGTTTGAGAAGGGCAGAAAATAATATGCTTTGGGCATTCGACTGGCTTGGAAGGAAGTCCAAGCTTATTTTAGTTCAGACTATTAAAAAATCATTTAAAAAATTACGTGTTTTGCTGGAAAAGATGATCAGTTGTCAGATTTTCCACACCAACGTAAATACACCACCACACATGGAATATGCTGAGAAAACTATCAGATAGCATTTCATACACTAGTCATTGTCTCAATCCATGATCCTGTAAGTTGTCATCAAAATATGATTTAGAGATATTGGTCAAGATTTGTTTCTTTAACTGAGAAGAAAAGAAAGCACACTGCCTAAATGTGTGAAAGAATAATCAGAGGTTGTTAAAATGTAAAGAGGTAACAGTCTTTGGATTTTTCTCTCTCTCTCTATATATATATATCTACATACATATGTGTGTGTGTGTGTGTGTGTGTGTGTGTGTGTATGTATGGCTCTGCCTTAATATACCCCTTTTTTGCTTGTGACTTTCAACTGTAATCAGTTAATAAAGTATTTATTCTCTGCATTCAGGTTCAAATAACTTGTTGTATTCTCTTATATTTAAATTTGTATTTATCATATAATGAATATGATAAATTCTGAGAAGTCTCAGAATTTCTAACACATATATAAATAGATGTAATCAAATGTATGACAATATAAGAATATATATATTTTAAAGTATATTTGAAACTAAGAATATTTTCTTTGCCACTTATTTTGTAAGGGTAGGTTCCTTTCGTGTTTAAGTGTTATATTAGGTGTATTTTATTCTAGTTAGAGTACCAGTTGTACTTAGAATATCCAAAATTTGCACCTAATAATTACAAACCATCTGGTATTTTTTTTTTTACTTTTACTATGTAACAAACTATCCTAAAATTGGATAGCAACTGTTTATCACTCTAGCAACAGCTAGAGGTTGTGAAGGAGGCTCAACTGATCTTGACTGGGAGTTAGCTGACTATTGGCTGATCTAAACTAGCCATTGTTGGGGCAACTGGAGCAGTTTAGATGTGCTCCATGTGGCTCTCATTCTCCAGCAGGTTAATCCAGGCATATTCTGTTATTGGCAAAGTTGAAAAAGAGCAAGCCTCACTGTGCACACCCACCCATTTCAAGCTTCTGTTTGCATTGTGTCTTTAAAATTTTCATTGGCATAGCAGGTCACTTGTATGAGCCTGGAATCAAGGGGTTTCCTCTATGTTTTACCTTCGTTACAGTATTTCTGATTTTCTCTTCCCATCACTTGATACTTTCTTAACCTTTGAGTTTCAATCACTTTTTTTTTTTCCTCTAAAATGCCAAATTTCTAGGTGAAGACCAAATAAGTTAACTCTTTTGTGGACCTGTTATAACATGGAAAAACTGATTAACACATTATCTAGATGCTCATTATGTAAAGCTATCTCCTAATTTTGAAGACAAAAAGATAACTTATTTTAGGGAACATTGCTTACAAAATTGCAATTTTATAAATGTTAAACGTGAATAACAAACTACATGGAAACATAAATTATGGAGGATTTATTTCCTTACTTCCTTTTGTAATTAAGCATAGCAAATAGTATAAAATTTAAATTCTAGTAGCAGCTATAGTTTATTATTAAACCATGCTGCCATGTTTAATTGTCAGAGATACTCAGGATCTTCTAAATTTTTTTCCATTTCCAAACGAAATGGGAGTCATTGAGGATAAATGACTTGAAAAAAAATACAGTGTATGATAAAATTGAACATATTATGGTTAAAATTAAATATTAAAAAATTAATTAGAAGAGATAGAAGAAACAGATATTGGCAGCCACAATTAACATGTTAATTATTTAACATTTTATATATACATTGAATTTATCTGTTTGACAAAAACAAGTACCAAAAGAAAACTTATTTGATAGTTATTTTTCTTATAAAAGCAAGAATTAACGTTCTTCTGAAGACGTAACTCATTAATTTTAAATTGAAAAGTTGGTTCATTTTGATATTAAAATTCCTTAACAAATTCTATATTGGATAGAAAAATTAAAATCATTGAATATCCTATTAGTTGTCATGTTAACGCCTATACATACACTGTACACATAAATGAAGTAGAAATCATATTCTGCATACAATGAAGGTTCATTTTATAAATCTGTGTACTCATTAGTAAGAGTGTTTTATTTTTTGAATATTTAGGAACAGAAGCAATTTTGTATTTGTAATTCCCTATTTTAATTTAAAATTCAATTACTTTGTTTTAAATATTTTAATCTAAATCTTTGTGAATGGTGTTATTTTCTTGTATTTGACTTCTACACCCAGTCTTAGATTGTTAATTTTGGAAGCATATGATTGATTTAAAATAAATCTTTCCTCTCTTTACCAATAACTGCTCATAATGAGTGAATAATAACAGAATGAGAAGAAAACCAACATACAATGGACAGTGAGTCTTTGAGAAAGGTGGGTTTGAGTCATCTGGATTTTGGCTGGGAGTTAACCAAAATTTTTTTGCATTTTGCATTTTGTTTTTAAAAAGAGGCCATATAATCCATCAACCCAACCAATATTTAAATCCTTTTAAAATATCCCCAACTAAATATATTGAGCTATGTGACCCTCCCAATATCTAGAAACTTTCCATGCACGCTAAAACTGCCAATTTCATTTTTTACCACCTCTGCAAGTTAGAAGATTGTCTCTAATATTCAGCTGATCTGAGGTCTGTAAAAGTTCACTCTGTGTGTATGTGTGCTGTGGAGGTTGGGTCTGAAGAGTGATCCCGGCAGAGGCACCACTATGTCTTATAACTCCGAACACAGTACATTCAAAGTAGTGAAAAAAGGGAAGTATGGCTAAAATGGAGAGTAAGGAAGGGTGGTACAAGACAAGGGTGAAGAAGTGGGCTCGGGCCAAATCATGTAGGCCTTGCAGACCATGTTTAAAATGTTTAACCTTAATCTTTTTTTTGTTTTGTTTTGATTTGGGGGGTTTCTTTTTGGATTTTTAAAAACATTTTTTATTGGAGTAGAGTTGCTTTACAATGTTGTGTTAGTTTCTGCTGTATAGTAAAGTGAATCAGTTATATGTATACATATACCCACTCTTCTTTAGATTTCCTTCCCATTTAGGTCATCACAGATCACTGAGTAGAGTTCCCTGTGCTAAACAGTAGGTTCTCATTAGTTATCTATTTTATACATAGTGGTGTGTATATGTCAGTCCCAATCTCCCAGTTCGTCCCACCACTTCCTTCCCCACTTGGTAACCATAAGTTTGTTCTCTACATCTGTGACTCTATTTCTGCTTTGCCATTAAGTTCATCTGTACCAGTTTTCTAGATTCCATATATAAGTAATATTATATGATTTTTTTTTTCTCTTTCTGACTTACTTCACTCCATATGACAGTCTCTGGGTCTATCCACATCTCTGCAAATGGCACTATTTCATTCCTCTTTATGCCTGAGTAATATTCCATTGTTTATATATATACCACATCTTTTTTATCCATTCCTCTGTCAATGGACATTTAGGTTGCTTCCATGTCCTGGCTATTGTAAATAGTGCTGCAATGAACAGCGGGTGCATACATCCTTTCAAATTCTGGTTTTCTCCGGGTATATGCTCAGGAGTGGGATTGCTGGGTCATATGGTAGTTCTATTTTTAGTTTTTAAGGAAGCTCCATACTGTTCTCCATAGTGGCTGTACCAATTTACATTCTCACAAATAATGTAGGAGGGTTCCCTTTCCTCCACACCCTCTCCAGCATTTATTGTTTGTAGATTTTTTGTTGATGGCCATTCTGACTGGTGTGAAGCGATACCTCACTGTAGTTTTGATTTGTGTTCCTCTAATAATTAGTGATGTTGAGCATCTTTTCATGTGTTTGTTGGCCATCTGTATGTCTTTGGTGAACTGTCTATTTAGGTCTTCCGCCCATTTTTTGATTGCATTATTTGTTTTTTTGATATTGAGCTGCATGAGCCATTTGTGTATTTTGGAGATTAATCCCTTGTCAGTTGCTTAGTTTGCAAATATTTTCTCCCATTCTGAGGGTTGTCTTTTGGTTTTGTCTATGGTTTCCTTTGTTGTGCAAAGGCATGTTTAACCTTAATCTTTATGCATTGAAAAATGTGACTTCAGAATCATCATTTAAGATAAAGATAAAAAACGTTGAACACAATGATGTCAAGAAAATCAAAAGAAATATCCATACTGACTAATGCTGATAATTAATCAGCAATTTCCATAATACCATACAGAGTGAATTCCCTTTCCTGGCCCTACCAGGTTCACTCCATAGGACTGGAGGTAGAAGAGGTTAGTGCCTCTCTCTAGAATGCTGCAAATGACTGTGAAATGAATTTTGAAGCTGAGTTTAATAAACTGTAAAAGCAAAGATCAAATGAGTCTAAAGAAATATTAATTCTTATAGGTATTAAAAAAATAACAACTGAGGTCAAAGAGTGAAAGCTGAAGGTTGAGTGTAACCTGGCTTTGTCTAAGTAATTGTCTAAAGTAGATGCGCTTTTGTCTGGGTTGATCTTATAAGAATTACAATGTGTTATATAGAGTAGCCAAATGTGAAGTACATATCCAGATAAAAAATTGTATACCTTTTGTGTATTGATATAGTGAAAGATATTATTAAACGCCTTAATAAAGTCTGGATAGACTGTATTCCACAGACTAGCAAACTGAGGAGCATTGATCTATTGTTTGTAGAATCTACTCTGTTCCAATTAGAAAAAACAGTTGGAATTACTTTAATCCATTTCTGCTTCCTCACACCTCTTGCATTCTTTAGACTTCCTCCTAGATAACTGTAATGCTCCCATAATCTAAATTTCATTTTGCTTCACTTTCCTGGGCTATAATATAACCAAAGTGGTAGACTTGAATTTCTTAAATTTGGATTTCTGAGCAGATAGGTTCATTCACCATTTGGATTTCTATTCCCCTCATTATCAACCTTTCCCTGCCCTTTTTAATTACCTAAAATATACTGAGTTGAGATAAGAAAATCAACTTAGAGTTGGAACCAACTTAGAGCAGAGACCTCTGCTACCAGTAAGTGGTACTGTACTATGAATAAATCACTAGATGTAAATAATGTCTGTCTTATGCCTATATATTTTTTATTTCTTAAATTACAAACATAACTTGAAACATTTTTAGAAGGTACAATTCATTTGGGAGGGTTAGCCTTCCTGATTTTGTTCTTTTGTATAGGGTGACCATATAATGTTTGTCGTCTAAGAGGCCTTTGAGAGTGAAAGGGGCTCTATAATAATATTCAGACAAAAGGCATAAAATAAGACTGTCCTAGTCAAACTGGGACATTTGGGTACCCTACTTTTAGGTCCTATATTTGTCCTTAGTTACATGCATCTCATGAAGCTTTGGCCTGAAATTCAGTAAACTATGTAATAGAAATGTGTAGCATTAATTGACATTTAAATATATACAAAAGCTTTATTTTAAAATCCTTGCCATCGGATTTAAATCTTCTCTTGCTTTTCTAGAATTTTAGCCTGTCTTTGTTTGTGAAATGACGAGTCTCTTGTTTTTTAAAATCCAAGGACCAGGAGTTAGGGTAGCATGTTTAAATTTACCACTTATCACCTATATGCTATACAAGTAACTAACACTACATAGGAAACTGTATGTTGGTCTTTATTTCATTCTTGAGGTAGAAGGCTCTGATTATTTTCTAGTATTAATATTTGTGTCCAATTTTTCTTTTTGAAAATATAGCATAGATTATTATATTTACAGTTAGGTGCTCTGAGAGTCAAGATCGAGAAAATATTAGCAAGATTTCATCAAGAAGTTTTGAATGTGAGAGAAAGGAGATATATTAACATTTATGCAAAACTATAATTCATTGTTCTTTTTTAGCCATATGATTTTAAGAATAATATCTTTTCATAATCTGATCATGATAGCTAAGGAAATGAAAATATTTCACAAGAAATTGAGGGTTTTTGAATGGCTTATTCTGTTTTCTTTTTGTCTTGAGACAGTTTTTTGTTTTCAGTTTGGGATACTTTAAGTCTGTATTTAGTTTGGATTTAATGTAAAATATGTTTCAAATAGGAGCAAGGCAATAGCTTTGATTTTCTTTTCCATTGCTGTTGTAAAATAAGATTTTCTTTCTATACTTTTATTTTCCTGGGGCATTTTAGCTACATGCCCTTCATAACTGAAGTGTGCACATTTGTTAATGGTTTGCACATCTATATGGCAAATGAGATCCTTTTCATAGGGAGAAAGCTTCCTATTAGGCCAAAAGCTCTCATTTTTTTTTAGCTGTCCCTGTTCACATTCTCATGTCCCTTCTGTTATCAGCTACTAGTTGTATGGGCAAAACAGGTCTGAACCTAATGTTCCTATAAAGATTGGTCACCAGGGGACAGCACAGAATGTGCTTTATCTCAGAAGACAAATGTGTTAATCCTACTCTACTAAGAAGGAGAAAGATAAATCTGACAGAATGAAAAAATGCTAAATGAGCCATTTTGTTTATGTAGGGTTAAAAGATCTTCAGAATTATATTTTTCTTTCAAAATAAGAAAAAGGAAAAAAATCCTGCCACATCTAAAAGTGTTGTTAGACACTAGGTGCACTGAATACAGATTTAAATATGTCCTTAAAAACCCTACAACTTCTTTATAGCAAAGGAAGCAAAGTGAAAAGATAACCTAAGGAATGGGAGAAAATATTTTCAAACCATGTATCTGATAAGCGATTAATCTCCAAAATATGTAAGGAACTCCTACAACTCAATAGCACAAAAAAATAATAACCTATTAAAAATGGGCTGTGGACTTGGGCTTACTAATCATCAAGGAAATGCAAATCAAAACCACAATGAGATATCATCTCACATCCATCAGGATGGCTTTTCTCAAAAAAAGCAAAAGACAACAAACGTTGGCATGGATGTGGAGAACACTTGCAAACTGTTGGTAGGAATGCAAAGTGGTGCAGCTGCCCTGGAAAACAATATGGAGGTTCCTCAAAAAATTAAAAATAGAACTACTATATGACCCAGCAATCCTACTTCACTTTCTCTAATCTGCCAAAATTAAAATAAGAATCCTGAAGGGATTTTAGTACTCCCACGGGCACACAGAACTATTAACAATAGCCAAGGTGTGGAAACAACCTAAATGTCTATTGACGGATGGATGGATAAAAAAAATGTGGTGTATACATACACTGGAATACTATTTAGCCTTAAAGAAGAAGGAAATTCTGCAATGCGGGACAATGTGGATGAACCCTGAGCGCATTATACAAAGTGAAATAAGTCAGTCACAGAATGACAAATACTGTATGTTCTCACTTATATGAGGTATCTAAAATAGTCAAATTCATAAAATCAGAGTGCAGCGTGGTTCCCAGGGACTAGGAGGAGGGGAAATGGGGAGTTACTAATCACTGGCATAAAGTTTCAGTTAAGCAAGATGAATAAACTCTAGAGATCTGCTATACAACATTGTACCTATAGTAAACAATAATGTACACTCAAAAAATAATAGAGTAGATCTTATGTTGTGTTCTTACCACAGTAGATGAAATTTTTAAAATAACCTTGAAAAATTGAAAGTGGAAACTTTTTTTTCCCATTTTTTAAAACTCAAGGACACTGAGTTTAAATCTGCTGGAGCAGATGTTTTTTCCCAGTCTACTAATCTATTCTTCAGCTATGCATTTTTAAAATTTCACTTATGTTTTCCTAAATTGTAGCCACATATGTTAGTTAAGCATTTAATTCACTTAATGGTAAAATCAGCAAAAAAGCGGTGGTTAAAAATTGTTGCTAAGTGATCCGGAATTCTTACTAGAAGTTCCAGGAAGATAAAAGCCTCAGGATGCTATGTAAATTAGAAGGAAGAAAAGACCATCATTTCCATTTCTTCAAAAAGATTTATCTTGTTCTTCTTAATTAGAGGGCAAATGTCTTCTATTTTTGTCATTTCTCCACTGAATGGGGTAGCAGAATAACGGCCTCTCCAAAGATGTCTGTATTCTAATCTTCAGAACCTGTGAATATGTTTTGTTACATGGTGTATTCATTTGCTAAAGCTGCCATAACAAAATACCACAAACTGTTAAAACAACAGAAATTTATTGTCTCATTGCTCTGGAGGCAAGAAATTCCCATAAAGGTGTCAGCAGGGTGCATGCTCCCTTTGAAACCTGTAGAGGGGAATCCATTATTGCCTCTTCCCGCTTTGGTGTTTGCTGGAAGTCCTTGATGTTCCTTGGCTGGTAGGTGCATCTCTCCAGTCTCTGCCTACATGGTCACATGGCCATCTTTCTCTGTGTGTTGTGTCTGTCTCCTCTTATTATAAGAGCACAAGTCATATTGGATTAAGAGCCCACACTACTCCAATATGAACTCATTTTAACCAATCTACAACAACCCTATTTCCAAATAAGGTCACATTCTGAGGTACTGAGAGTTAGAACTTCAACATATTTTTTGGGTGACACAATTCAACCCATAATACATGGCAGGAATAATTAAGGTTACAGGTTGCTAATCAGCTGACTTTGAGATGGGGAGATTATCCTGGATTTTTCAAGGGGGTCCAGTGTAATCACAAGGGTCCTTATAAGTGAAAGAGGGAAACAGGAAACACTGAGAGAGAGACTGAACCTGCCATTTCTGGCTTTGAAGTTTGAAGGAATCATGAGCCAAGGAATGTGGGTAACCTTTAGAAGCTAGAAAAAAGTAAGAAAATGGACTTTCTCCTAGAGCTTTCAGAAAGGAATGCAGCCCTGCAGTGAGACCAATTTTAAAATTTCTTACCTCCAGAGCTATAAGATGGTAAATTTGCATTATTTTAAGCCACTATGTTTGTAGTAGTTTGTTATAGCAGCAATAGGAAACAAACACACTGACCCTAGCTAATGAGGTATATACAGAGACGGTAAAGACTTGGGTTTGAGTAACTTCTCTTTCAATATGACTATCTTTAGATGCTTAGCATTATATTTTCTTTCAGATCCTCTTTTGTTTCCATTCCTAACATATTAACCATAGAATTGTTGACTCATAAATTTGGAAGAAACTTTGAGGACCCTATGGTTCAACCCACTGTTTCAAGCTTATGGCCTCTCTACATCATTCTTGAGTGGTTATCATATTTTGACATGTGTACCATGTAAAATGAGATTTACCACCTCCTGAGGAATACACGTATCCAGATAGGGTCTTGCTTTGGCTCAATTACTTACCAGGGAAGAGATACTTTTAGCACCTGTGTTCATTCATTTAAATCCGTATATTGACCACACATCTAGAGCTAGGTTCTTGGCAGGGTATATTGTATGAGATGGGTACATAAAACCCAAACCTTAGTTCCTGTCCTTGATCTCTTAACTTGGTGGGGGAATTCGAACTTCAGTAGCAAGGACCTTATTGCAATGAGTTCTCTAATAGCATACACTGGGAACAAAGACATAGGAATAATCAATTCTGTTTAGATGTTTGAAGACCAATAGATGAACACGGAAGTATGAAATAATTGGCATGTTTGAGGGACAGCAAGTTATATAACGTGAATGTGGTGGTGAGAGTGGCAGAAGATAAGCATGATAAGATAAATCATAAACAATCTTGGTGTGCCATCAGAAGCTATTAAGTAAAGGAGTGACACATCAGATTCCTACGTAAGAAAACTTGTGCTAGAGAGGCCGCAATAATGCGAGGCCCGCGCACCGCGATGAAGAGTGGCCCCCACTTGCCGCAACTAGAGAAAGCCCTCGCACAGAAACGAAGGCCCAACACAGACATAAATAAATAAATAAATAAATAAATAAACTCAAAGTTTAAAAAAAAAAAAAAAAAAGAAAACTTGTGCTAATGTTGAGAATGGACTGGAAAGAGGAGCAGATTGACTAGTTAGGAGGCTCTTGCAATAGTTCAGGTGTCTATATTTCTTAGAATCTCTGGCATCTCTAAAACTCTCTGATTTATTACCTAGATAAAGATATATAGTATCCTTTCTTGTGGTTCATCTTTAGACTCCATCTGAAACTCCAGGAAACAAGTTCCTGAAACTTCAGCAAGCAAGTATTTTGCTGGTCCCTTAAATATTTTTATATTTCCTTATGGACACCTGATTCTTCTTGTTTTGTCTGAATTGCACAAATGTTAACTACCTGGGAATCACTAAATCCTCCAACCTTCCTTTCCACATACATTGAAAAATTCAGCTCTTTACTCCCTGACCATGTAATATTGCTGAAGATTCTTGATGACCTACGTTTCTTCTGACTACCTTTTAATTTCCTCTTTCCACTCAGTCCTTGATCGCTGCTTTATGTCTCACTACCTGTATTCTTTTTTCCTCCCTCCACTCCATTAATCTGAAACACAGAATTGAACTCTTTGTTCCTTCCCCCAAAGTACAATACACAGCAGACTTTGCTAAAGGTAGGTAGTAAGAAAGAGGGATTATTTCAGAGAATAGTGACAATGCTGACCTTTTTTCTGAGCCCTGTACAGTGCCCGGAAAGCAGTGAAGATTAAGAATTCCCCTACATTTTGTGTTCTGTGTAAAGGCTAATGGCAAAGGACCATCCTACCCTGACATCCTCTGATATATGACCAACAGCCATTCTTTCTCATGACACCCAAAAGACTCATAGGTGGCTCTCATTTACCTTTCTCTCTAAAACTTGAAGACCCTTTCGCTTTCTTTGAGAAGTTTCTCATTAATGACATCTTCTTTGCAATAGCCTGAATAACTGTGTCCTTAATTGCTCAATGTATTTTGTCTTTCTCATCAGCTAACAATTTAAATGTAAGTATCATGTATACGTTTTTCCTAAGTCTTTTGCACTGCCCCTCCCTAGCAGGTATGTTATCCCCAGCTTTCTACCATCCTGCTAAAGCCTTTTTCTGTTTTTCCATCTAAAATTTCTTATCTCTTGAATTTATTGGGTTCTTCATCCCTTTCCTGTCTAGAATGCCAGAGCAAACTAAAATCAAATATCTTTTATTTTCTAACAGAGTCTTTTATTATTTTTTTAATTTTATTTTATTTTTTACACTTTCTTTGCAGATCACCCTGTAGGACCTCTCTATTCTCACACAAATAGCCTTCTAAAATGCTTTGAAAAACTAAGGTCATTCTTTCCTGAAAACCACTTCTTAATATACCATTTTATATCTCATTTAAAAGACTAAAGGCCAATAATTCAGAACCCCTAAAGCCTAGACTGACAACTTCAAATAATGTATGAAAATAATAACTATAATAGTTGTAATTAAAATTAATTTTTTACAATATATTTCATTTAGCAGTGTTTACTAACAACTTTGTAATGTAGATTTTCTTTTCTTCATTGAAGGTGACTGAGTGTCAGAGAAATTCAGTGTCTTGCTCTTAATTTTATAGAGTAAATTGGGGCTAATATAAGACCAATGATATAGTCACAGATGCTAAACTCACAACCTAGTCAACCTATCTACACCTCTATTAAATATGTATAAGAAAATGACAAGGAAAACACACATTACACAGAAACAGGCTGAAGTCCCTGACCACTAATCATGCATGAATACATGTGTTTGGAAGCTTGATGTGTTTGAATGAGCAGAGGTTTTAGTCCCATTGTACATAAAGTGTTGTATATATTAATCAGAAAGAGATCTATTGTTTTGTGTTAGGGATATATATATGCATATATGCGTATATATATGTGTTTGTTTAGAAGTAAAAATAGAAAACGTTAAAACTCGTTGAATTCTGGAAGGTGTTGAATGTCATAAAGAATATCTCAAGAAGGACTTACTTTGCAAAGTGTCTACTTTCTTGTAACCACAAACCTGAGTTAATCCCATATGGCGCTTGAGGGTCAGTCTCACAGAGCAGAGCATGCACCTAATTGCCGCCTAGTGTGAGAGATAATAAAATAAGAAAAGGCATCTGTGGTTGGAGCGAGCTTAATTAGGAGAAGAGCTGCTTGTGACATAATTAACTTTATTGGGGGGGGTGGTCAGGGAGAAGTTTTCAAAGGGTTTTTGTCATGAAGAAAAGATGAAAGGACGAGATAATGAAGAGATGGACATGAATTATCAATTAACAGTCCTGTACCAAGTTTTCATCTTCGTGGATGCTGCATGTGATACGTAGTCAGTGTAAATAGAGAAAATGTCTATGATTTTTCAAAAGGTGGGAGGATTTGTAATAACTCTTGTGGGGAGAGAGGAAGGAGAGAAAGAAAAAAATTTATAAATGGAGACAGAGAAAAGAGAATGCAGAAGAGAGAGAAAAAATTCTGATAAGAAACAAGTCAGAAACGTACTCAGGCAATGTTGGTTGGCCCAATAGAAGTCATGCATTTGAAGGGCTAATCCATGTCATGGTCAAAGTTTTTCACTGTTGATGCGAATCTTCTGCCAGGCGTCATGAGTATTTACTTTACGTCTTTAAAGCATCTCTCACCAGACTCTGCTTCCTAAGACTGTCATCCAAGGACTTTTTACATTTAAAACCAAAGAACATAGCATGGAATAAAGATAGGAATACATAAAAATAGGATGGATTTAATACGTCTTTCACAGAGGATCATTTTGTAAGAATTCAAGCTTAGAGAGAGCTTTTGACTAGTCTGCAGCATATTCAGGGAGCCCAGTAAATATAAATTAATATAAAGGTTTAGACTATTTCTTTGTTTAAGAAAGTATTGGGCAAATTTAGATATATATACAGTGCCAGTCTATTCTTGAGAGCCAAATGCTTTATAAACATATCATACAAAGATGAAGAGAAATAAAGGGAATATAAAGTTTATTTTTTTCTTAAGGAAATGGACAATTCATACTACTAGGGAAAAGAAAATGCAGTATGTCTGTGGAAAATAGGCTTATGTCAGAGTAAATAAAGATAACTCAGTTGTAGAGCAGATACTGATAAATCCTTACAATAGAAAAAAATACTAGAGCATGCAGTATGACACATTTTCCCCCTTTGAACTATTATGTTGCTTTCCATGAACCAGTAATTAAGTAGAATGTTTTCAGGGTTTTATACATTACACTCTGATTGCAGTTATAAGTATATTGTTAGAGGACATGCTTTAGTCACTAATAGACATGGTGTACCATTCTCTGCAAGATTTAAAAAATATTTTATGCTTGAGAAGCTATAGGTAAAGACTCATTTTTATTAGGTATTTATTAGATAAATGAAAATAATGAGTGAAAAAGTATACCCATTTCTCCAAAAACTTGCCACAAAAAAACACAAAAAGATTTTTTTGAAGTTTGAAGGTAAGCAGAAACCTTGAGTTAACCCTTTTGGTCGTTTGTTTAATTTGACCTCACTAACCTCAGTCACCCATTCACCCAGAGTGGTGTTTCCAAAAATATGGTAAGCAAAACCAGCCACAGGATATTCCTGTGTCATGAATGTGGTGAGTGGATTTCTAGGGTGGCCTCAGTGATTCTCACTTCCTGGCATTTGTGGCCTTGAGTTTGGATCTATGACAACAGACAAGGGAGAAAAGGATGCATGTGCAGATGCTGGTAGTCAGGCAGATGGTAACGGGCATCTGTGGAAGTCTCCTCCGATTAATTTTCTCAGTGAGGTAGAAAGTACTGTAATTGGTTGAGAGCGAAGATTTATTGGGTGATTGAGAAGAAGGTGTGAAATAGTCATGTAGGAGTGGGAGACTACATAGACCAGACAGAAATAGTATGATTGAATGGCAGTGTTAAGAGTCCTTAGAGGTGGGAGTTAGATATCTGAGTTTGGGGACTGGAAGAGAAGTCTGGGCTAGATGTATATATTTGGGAATTAAGAACCCATCTGATGAGAAGTGAAGTCAGGGAAGGTGATGGAGTAGGAAGCGCCAGGAATCTGTCTCTTCACTAGAAAACAATTGTACTGGCAGAAACTGAAGTGTCTGTTTTGGAACTCTGGAGTCTCTTTGAACACTGCAACATCCAGAGGAAAGCTTGGCTGGTAAATTGCTGTTACTATCTGTCCATTTCAGCTTTCAGTGCAGTAGAGACTAGCCAGCCCTCACTCTGCCCCATGGCAGGCAGCTGTGGAGATGGCAACCCGTGTTTCTAGATTGGGTTGCTGGAGCCAGGATGGGCAATAAGGAACTTGTATTTCAATTATTGAGGCTATGTGTTCTGATTTAGTGCATAAAGGCAAGTCACCATTGTTTTAATCCCTACTGGCTAAAGCAGCTTCCAGGAGACTTAAAAAGACAGAACCTGGGTATTTTTTTTGGCATTCAGAAACAGCCATGCACACAGGGGATTTGTAAGGCAACTGGGCATGCCAGGGAAAGACTGAGGCTTAGAAAAGACCTGAGGCCTTGTTCAGGAATAGGAAGGCTTAACCTCGTTAAGATGTCAGTACCATTCAAAGTGATCTACAGACTCAACACAATCTGTATCAAAATTCTAACATACATTTTCTCTGAAAAGAAAAAAGCCAATCCTCAAATTTATAAGGAATTTCAAGGGGCCTTGGACAGCCAAAACAACCTTGAAAAAGAAGAATAAAGTTGGAGGACTCACATTTCTTGACTTCAAAACTTCAACCTATAGTAATTTAAATAGTATGATACTTGCATGTGGACATTTAGACCAGTGAAATAGAGAGCCTAGAAATAAACCCTTACATATATGATCAATTAATTTTCCACAGGAGTGCCAAGACCATCCAATGGGGCAAAGATAGTCTTTTCAACACATAGTGCTGGGAAAACTGGATATCCACATGCAAAAGAATGAAGTTATATGTATATCTATATCTATGTCTATATCTATATCTATATATCCTACAACTCAATAACAAAAAACCAAACAAGCCAATTTAAAAAATGGACAAAGTTCTTAAAATGACATTTGTCCAGTATAGATATACAAATAGCCAAAAAGCACATGAAAAGTGTTCAATATCAGTAGTCATTAGGAAAATGAAAAGCAAAAGCAAAATAAAATACCACTTCATAACTACTAGGATGGCTAGGATCACAAAAACCCAGCAAATAACAAGTGTTGGCAAGGACGTGGAGAAATTGGAACCATGTGCGTTGATGATGGGAATATAAAATGGCACATCTGCTGTGAAAAACAGTTCAGTGGTTTTGCAGTGGTTAAACACAGGACTACCATATGACCCAGCAATTCCACTGCTTAGATATATATCGAAAAGAATTGAATGCAGAGACTTGACAGATATTTGTACCGCCATGTTCATAGCCAAAAAGGTGGCAACAACCCAAGTGTCTATAACAATGAATAGATAAACAAAATGTGTTATACACATACAATGGAATATTATTCAGCCATAAAAGGGAATGAAATTTTGATATATGGACTTTGAGATGATCATGCTTTGTGAAATAAGCCAGACATAGAAGGACAAATATTGTGTAATTCCACTTATATGAGGTACCTAGAATAGGCAAATACATAGAAAGTAGAATAGAGATTACCAGGTGTTGAGGAGAGGGCAGAAGGGGCAATTATTATTTAATGGGTACAGAATTTTGTTGAGGATGATGAAAACATTTTGGGGATAGATAGTGGTGATGGTTACACAACATTGTGAATGTATTTAATGATAACAAATTGTGCTCTTTTAAATTGCTAAGGTTATTAATATTGTGCTGTCTATATTTTACCATAATAAAATTTTTTTAAGAAGGAACCCATCTGAAGTTTGCATTCATGAATTTCGAGAGAGTCCAGTTAGTATGGCTGAGTATTTTTCTTTAGCATTGCAGGAATGATTGACATGCCAATGAATAATTGAGAAAATTTACATCTTATAGGAAAACATTCTACTATTCATATCAAAAGAAGCGTTAGGAATTCAGAGAACTAAGAAATTAGAATAAGTTAGACTGGTTGAAAAGGCTTTGTGAAGGATACAGGATTTGAATAGAGCCCTGAAGGACTTTAGTATTTGGATTTATGAAAGAAGGGGAAATTAAATCTTGGTAAGGAAAACAAGGTACATTAGTCTTGGATTCTGTAATTAGCATAGTATATTCTAGGGTAATGATACAGGCTAAGTTTGAGCAGATGATTAACGTAAAGATGTGGAATAGACACTTGGGATGTATGGGATAAAGACATGGAAGGTAGTGTAAAACTAAACTTTAAATGGTCTTTAAACCTAGGATGAAGAATTTGGATTTTTTTTTTCTATGGAACTGGGAGCCAGTGTTGTACAGCATAGAGGTGATATGATATAATCAATATTTTAGGAATATTAAATGAACAACACTATGTTGGGTGGATTAAAGTGAAGTTACAAAATATTAAACAAGAAATCTAGAAAAATTAGTTTTCTCTTCCTAAATCTAATGTGACCAGCTCTGTGACTTTGGGGGACTCACTTAGCTTCTCTAAGCTTCAGATTTCTCATCTGTAAAATGAAGGGATTGAATTTTTCATTATGATGGAATATAATAAAGTCATGTAAAGGACATAGTTCTAAAACATACATATGGTCTGCTGATAAGATGCTTTAGTAAAATATTAATTGAAGAAAAAGTATATAAAAATTTCTATAGAATATGATTCCATTAAAAAATTAAAACAAAATTATGTGTTTTAATAATGAATATTATTCACGTTAAAAGAAATGGAAGTAAATCTAGCAAAATCATAAGGGGTTTTGTATTAGAAGTGATTTATTCATAATTTTAATATTTTTATACTTTGTAAATATAATGAGCATGTACTACTTCAATTAAAAACAAATAAGAGTTTTTGGTTCTAGATTAGAACTTGGGATTCTAGAATACTGTAGTGTTATTGGTAAGGTGTTAGGGACCTAAAATGGAAAGATAGCCAATATGTATGCATAGAAAGAGATCTGAGGGAAAATCTGAAGACAATTGGCAGGGTTTAGTAATTGGGTGAGAATTTGAAGTCATTCTCATGATCTACTTTATTTTCTTTCAGTTCCTTTACTGGAGAGGACCACAAATAAATTTCATTTATTAGGCATACCCTGACCCATGCCAAATCAATGCTCATAAATACAATTAGGCCTTAACTGCTATTTGGCAATTCAGTTATATTTATCTATTTGACTCAGTGAATACTTTTCACATTAGCTGTTCCAAATTTTTGGCTCTTCCCTTAAAATTCCCTATCGAATTCTTTTTTTTTTTTTTTTCACTTGTGATAGAAATTTCTTAATAGAAATGCCCTCAATTTGACCCTTATCCTTCATCTCGTGTTGTGGGTAACTATTAATAGTGTCTCATTTTCCTCTAAAAAGCATATCCATTTGGAAAATAAGTTGCATGGTCATCATAACTTTAGGAAACATATGAAACTATTTTGTAGTTGTGTTGGGGGTCCCCAAGACCACTCCCAGAGTTGATGACTCACTAGAACAACTCCCAGGAATCAGAAAAACTGTTATACTCACAATTACTGTTTATTACAATGAAGTGATACACATTAAAATCAACAAAGGGAAAAGGTACATGAGATGGAGTCCAGGAGAAACTAGGCACAAGCTCCCAGGTGTCCTAACCCAGTGGAGTCACATAAGGATGCACCTAATTTTCCAGCAATCATGTGTGACAACATGTGAAAAATGTTGTCAAAAAGGAGGCTTACTTGAGCCTGGTGTCCAGAGTTTTTATTTGGGGTCAGTCACATAAGACAGGCCTTCTTTGAAATGTGTAGGGTTTAAGCAACCCAGGCCTGCTGACCCTTGCCTGCATAATAATAGTTTATATCTGAGAACTCTATTTTCTGAAGTTCTTGCCTTACAGCATCGTACAATATTTGTATTATTATTTCACGGAAGAAAGGAAGGGTCTAGACAAAGTAACTACGAATATTGTGTCTACAGAGCACTGTGCTTAAGATTTACATGAATTGTTTTATTTAGTCTGTGCAATAATCTTATTAATAAAGTGTCCTCTACCTTAAGAGACTACTCTGTGTCTCTATTTTCAGCTAATTTCTTCAAATAAATGAAGTTAATATTTTTTAGGTGTTACCACCTGAAATATAGTTCTGAAGTGACTTTCTTAAGTTCCTAGCAGTCTTTTATATAAAGCTAAAGTTCTTCTTCTCATATTTCATCTTTCTGGTTGTTGCTATATCAATTTTTTGATCAGGTCTTTCTTGAAAATCTTTCTCCACTTAACATCAATTTTGTCCACTCTTTAGGTTTTCTTCCTACCTCTTCAACCTATCCTTTGTTAGTTTTACTCTTTCTTTCTCCACTCTCCATTCCATTTGGTCTTTTGGAAATATGGAAGATTAGCTATTTTGAAAATCCTTACACTATGAAGAAACGCTGGATAAAATAAGACAAACATCCTTTGAAATTCAGAGCTTAGCTTTCAAGCGGTACCATCTCTTGAGTAATAAGTGCTTCTTAATGCTTTGACTGCCTTGTGGAAGGTAGGGGGGTTGACATTTTGATAACCACATAAAGTAAGCAGAAACTGATACTTATACACAAAACTAGGATTTTCTAAGGACTACATTGTCAGTTAAAGGATGGGCTGGGAAAAAATATCTAATATGCCATCAAAGAAAAGCTATAAGAAAGCATTTTGGTTTGGCCTGAATAAAAGAAATTCTCTGAGAATTCATAGTCAGAAATCTGTATTCACTCAAGTTTCATGTTTGCATTATGATTTTCATGATTTTGGAAGACTTCAACCTGGGAAGACGACATATAAAGTAGTTTATGGTGGTACCATCTCTAGGGTGCTTGACACAAGCGAAACTACCTCTACCCAGGGAACTACCTCTACCCAGTCCTCACAAGATTCTCAGAAATAAACTCTGCTGAACATAAGTTCACAATCCACAATTAAAAGTTGCACAAGTAATATATCATATCTGCAGAAAGAACAAACATCAGAATTAAATCTTTTTCAAGAACTTTAGAAAGTAGAATTAGTAGATATAGACTACAAAATAGTCTCATATGTTTCCTAGAGTTATGGCAACCATATAATCTATTTTCTCACATGGATATGCTTTTCAGAATGAAATGGGCCACTTTAAATAATTACAGTACAAAGGTACTAACTAGGCACTGTCCTACGCTAACTGAGGTGTATGGACACCCTATCTAAAATAAATCTTCCCAAAGTCTTTTACTTGGATTTATCTATATGTCAATAAAACAATAAAATAAAGTTTATTTAAATTATTCTAGTTCCTTTATAATTTTCATTAATTCAGACTGAGCTATTTCTTAAGTTGGTAAGTTCTTATACTATTGCTGTTACTACTTCAGCATAGATATTTTCCTAATATGATTAGTTAGCAAAAAGAGAATAAAATGGTGAATAATGAATGAGTAGAAGTCACTCATGTAGTGATATTCATTAAGAAAAAGCAGTGGGAGTGTGTACTATATAACTAGTATAATCAAATAGATATAAAGGGTAAAGGTGCATCCTCTTCAGCTTTCTTATGGCCCAAAGCTTCCAAATTTTTAGGTTTAAATAAAGCACGATAAAATTATTAGTAGTAAGAAGTATGGAAGACCCTTGACTTTTTGTTTCATTTATCATTCAATGATTTTGTGAATCATTTTATTTATTCTGTTCATAGACATTGTTTGATGCACACATTGATTTGAAATCCCTTGTAATGAATCCTTTGGCAGCTGATTGGGAACTGCTTCTTTATATAAGAGCCTTCCCTGAGAAGAGAATAGATACCCAAAACAGACTTTCCTAAAGCCTTGGGGTTATATGGAATTAAACTTCTTTCTATGGTAGTAAGGAAGTAGTTAGAAACAAATTGGACTGCTAGAATTCTTTTTCTTACTCCAGGGTTTGGCAAACTATGGCCTACAAACTTAAATCTATCTAGTCTTGTATGGGCCATGAGCTTAAAATCATTTTGCATTTTTAGATGTTTGAAAAAGAAAAAAATCAAAATAAGAACACTGTTTTGTGCCAAAGTATATGAAACTCAGTCTCTGTGTCTGTAAATAAAAGTCTTATTGGAACACAGTCATGCTCATTTGTTTACAGATTGTCTACGCTGCTTTCGTGCTACAATGGCTGAGTTGAGTAGTTGCAGCAGAGACCACATATTTATTATCTAGCCCTTTTGACCTTGATCTATATGGTCAGGAAATAATATGACAGCACAGATTAAAACTCTAGCATTGCCACTCTTAACAGTTGTGGGGCCTTGGGCAAGTTGCTTGATAATCTTAACTTTTGATTTACTCATTCAATCAAAGAATATAATAAAAGTACCTACTATGAGGTTTTAGCCAAAATGGTATATTACAATGCATGGGAGATTTCTCCTAGTTAGCTAACATCCCACCTATTCCCCGCCCCATCCCCTTATCCCTTTCTCTGTCCACTAATAGAGGCTGGAAAAGCTAAATGCTCTCTTTTACATCCTTTCTTCCATCTAGGGTTGATTATGTAGTTCTGTTTTGGCAGTGGAACAGAGGTCAGTAGAACTGAAATGAGTGAGGGGAAGAGAAGGGAGGGATGAAATCAGAGACAGATGTGAGGACTAAGCTGTGGCAGCTATCTTGCCAACATAAGGGAACAATGGATGGAATCACATACACACCTACTCTGACATTGTTGGGCAGTTGACCCATCACTAGAAGCCACCTAACTCAAGACTTCTTGCTATGTGAGAGAAATAATTACCCATTTGTTTAAGCCAGTAGGTGGGTTTTCTGTTTTCTGTTATTGTTGACAAAATTATACCTGACTAACGTGCTTAGTTTGGTGGCTGGTATATGCAATTGCTCAAAGCATGTTGGCAAATAGTTATATGTGCGTTTCAAGATCAGGCAGTCCAGTATAGTTAGAGGCTAACAGGCCTTTAAACATAACAACAGTAAGAGTTACAATAGACAGTAATCAGTAATCAGAAGATTTAGGAAATAGTGTAGAAATAGAAATAGGGTATTTTAGGAGCTTATGAGTTTTCCATTACTGTGATAATTTGTGATATGTTAAGAGGTACACAGAGAGTTGAACCTGCTATGCCCTTTGCCATACTAGGTAAACAAAAGTTTAAAAAGATGGCAACAATGATGTCAGTATAATTTGTTTAAGCCCTTTACAACCCCTTTTAAAAAATCCTACTACTAGTAATTGATGGCTTTATGATTTAGCTGACTAGATTTTGGATATGATCTTATCTCACTGTCTATTAAATATCATCCACTGTCTATTAAATCCTGGCATAACCATGACCCAGGACTTTGGTCTTTTGTATGTGTGATATGGCTGAAATACAGCTACTTCTCAGTATTTTTCTTTGTGGATGAAGTTTTGTTCCTTCCGTTTCTGCCAATAATAGAACTTACTGGAGAAGTTCAACTGTTAAATTAGATAATCATTGCAAGTATATTGAGAGGGAATCCCATTGGGTAAAGCCTGAACAAATAATTTTTTAGTGTACTTTTAGCTTTGAAATCTATGGACTTAAGTATGAATATCATTTCAGCCAAGTTATTATATATTGCTTTGTTTTTAAACTTTTTAAAATGGATTCCTTTAATTTAGTAAGCTAGAGATACAAATTGTTATGGTTTTATGTGTGTACAATGTACCAAAATATATTGAAGGTTTAACTATAAAGTAATGGTACTGTCCATAATTCTCATGCGTATGTCTGTTTCATAACTTTCATTCAGCCACATTTTATCCATCAGTATCAAATGACCATCTGTATAAAGAAAAGTAAACCTGATGTAAAGGTTATAACATTACATAGAAATGGGCAATTGGAATATCCAAGAACTTTTAGAGAAAAAAGATGAGGTACTTAAGCCCAAAAGATAAATTAGTTCAAATGACTCTCATCTTCTCATACTACGTCTTATATAGAAGATTAGAAATCCAGATGTTAAGATTAACTCTTTATTTTTCAAACAAGTATTGAATTGCAGCATAATTTTGAGAAGCTTCATTTTGTTACCCTTAACTGCTGTTTGACTCCAAGAAGGATTTTGTAAAGATGAAATCATATACACATATGATATGAGCTTTCCTCGAATTTTCTTAACTGATTTTTATCTAGGTTCATTGAACAATTTGTAGTCCCATATAAATCAGTATAAGGCTCTTTTACTCATTCAAGGTTTTCCTGAATTCTAATAGAACACATTGTGTTTTCCCGTAGATATTAAGATAACAGCATTTTGACATTTTATTTATGACAGTATTAATTTTACTGAAGATCTTTCATGGTAAAAATGTTTAATGAGATCTATCAAGCTATGATATTTTATAATTGTAACATACTTTAATGACCTTGTGAATATTTGAGATGATTTCATGAAATCAATAGACTAAGGGGAAAAATGAAGAAGAAAAAAATACCTTTACTTTAAAAGAAATATCTTTTGTACAGAGATTAACACATAATTTTATCCCTTGATTTAAAAAGGAATAAAATTAAATATGCCATAATTGCTTTTTACTGATGTGAATTTGATTTATTGGACCAATTAAGGACACTTTTCTGTACAATTTTATTTTTTTTGTGCAGTGAGCTCTCAAAGAGAAGGTATGGATGACTTAAATTTGACTGAAAGCAGTTCTGGCTTAGTCCCCAGTTTCGAAGTGTCAATACTAGTTCATAAATTATACCATATTGCAGGCACGTTTCTTTAATGTCTTCTTAAACCATTGGTAGCTTGTTTTTAGGTTGACTGAATAGGCAATTTTATAAGGAACTATTTCTGGAAGTACCAACTCAGCATAACTAAGAAGAATAGAAATCTCACTGGTAATTGGAGTAACACTTTTAAAAGCATTGAATTGCTGTTTTATGTGAAGAACAGATGGTAAAAAAAGAAAAAGGAATTTACTGGAGTCTTCTATTTGAGCCTTATTCAATTTAATTTAATTTTCTGAATATATTAATAATCAGCTCAAACCCACAAAACCACTGTTAATACAAAAAATGAATGACTTTGGTAAACTTAAATAAAATTAGAGCAATATTTTTGAAATTTAATATACACAAATAAGGGGATACTATTATTCCTCTTCTATTTTCTATCCCTCACCTCCAACAATTAAAGAGTCATTTGATATTAAGATAAGGTCATACAATAATTTATCTAGGGACTTACTCTTGTCACCAAGTATTCTACATTTCTCAGAATAGTACGTATTACATATTCTTAGTAATATGGGTAAATTGTCAGATTTACTCTGTAGGAAATAATGTGACAGAACGAGTGAAAAATATACCATCATCTCAGAAGCCATTTTTATTTTTTCAATACATGTGGAAAGATGAGTAATTCAAGGGTCTCCTAGAACACGGTTCTGGTCATATCATTCCCAAGCTCACCAACATTTCATGCCTTACTATTGACTATTATATAAGTGCAAAGGTTTCAACTTATGTATTATGACCCAAACTTTCAATTCTAATCATATCTTCTCTATTCTTCATCCCTCCCTTTATTCTGTTCTCTACTGTATCATCTAATAAAATTACACTATTCAATTCCCAAATCATGCCTTATGCTTTGCTGTGTAAACATTTTGTTTATGCTGTTTCTTTCACCTAGGAATAGTTCATACCTGTTTAACAAAATCCTGCTCATTTTCTAGACCTATCTCAAATGTCTCCTTTTGTGAAGCCCTTTCTGATCCTGCCAACCAGATGAAATCTCTCACTCTTTTAGAGCCCCATAGAATTAATGATATGAATCTTAATTCTTCCTTGCAATATAGACATTTGTGCATTTGTCCTATTTCCCTTTGCACTATACTGGAATTTCCTCGAGGTAGAACTTGATTATTTTTCTTCTCTGTATCCCCTGTGCACCAAAATACTAAATGAATTAACACCTTATTGAGCAGAAGATATAAGATATGAGAATCTTCCTTAACTTGAGTTTCTACAGATTAGCCCTCCGGAATTTAAAATGAGAGATCAACTATTAATAGGTTCTT
This sequence comes from Eschrichtius robustus, assembly GCF_028021215.1. Classification (NCBI taxonomy): domain Eukaryota; kingdom Metazoa; phylum Chordata; class Mammalia; order Artiodactyla; family Eschrichtiidae; genus Eschrichtius; species Eschrichtius robustus. Next base: position 18,229,139 of record NC_090827.1, on the reverse strand, counting down.
CAAGCTCTGAGTAATTTGGAAATGAATGATCACCTTTGGTTTATCGTAGTCTTCCAGAATATTGATTTAAAATTTAGATTTCTTTGGTTGTGTAAATAAGAGGAAGTCAATGCAAATGAGACAATGGTCAAGATGTAAACATTTTTCCAAAGCTTGGAACTGAGTGTACTTAATCTGATCTCATCCCTTTGTTTGCTCTGATAGTATTTAAAAGCAACCACTCTGTACAAATGCATGGTACTTGTTGTGGAGGATAATAAACCAACCTTTTGGGCAACATCAATCTAAAAAATGACTGTTGTTCATAGTGCAGCCAAAATGTAGTTCTTAGCTCTTGCTACTCTGGAATGCATACCTTAAAAGGAAACACAGCACAACAAACAATTTTTTTTTTTTTTAAATAGGGTAGCTTTCCTTACTACCTCTCTTTCAATCCATGCCTGAAACAAAAGCTACTTCAAAATGACTTGGCTTTATGAAGATTGTGTTTCTAGATGCTTGTGATAAATTTTATCAGTGTTGTCTGGTTTCTTTAGTTATTTTTCTTGTGATCTTTTACCTACATTCCTTCTCTGCGATGCCTCTTAGAAGGGTTTAAGACGTTGGAGGCGTCCTGGTTTTGAGTCTTCCATCTGTGGGCTAGTTCTAGTACACCTCATCCACCTTGGTCAGTGTTGCAAACCCCTGATGGTGTAGGAGAAGAAAGAACTCCTCCCCAAAAAGCCAGTCTGCAGAGGCACAGCATTCTCACACAGAAAATATCTAATATGTTTCTAATTCAGTAATGAATTCAATCAATAGTTGATTTATAATTTAAATAATTCACATTTCTCTTTCAATAATGACTGACAAAATTAATCTAATTCTGAAGTTCCAACTAGATCACCCATTCAGGGTGGCTTCTTAAAAATAAAAGGAACTATGGTGACAACAAGTTATATTCCATTCTCCAGTTCTGAAAGATAGCAAAAGTCATATATTCTTCCCCATAGTCTACCAGTGTCCACCAAAGTTTCCTCTGAGTCTTGATAACAGGTGCTTTCTTTCCAGAAATTAGCTAAGGTCACAAGTCCCAGAAATGAGATGAGGATTTTAGGATCTAAAGTTATGCACTATTTTCTCTTTTTTTCATTATTCCCCAAATTCTTTCTCTGTCTCTGTCTCTCTTTCAATGTCTCACACACACACACACACATACACACACGCACGCACGCACGCACACACACACACACACACACACACACACACACAGATTTCTTGATGAAAAGTTCTCCAGAAGATATTTCTAGGGATAAAGTATTTTTTCTTTGCTTGTTTGTATTTTGAATGATATTTTCTGAAGTCTAACACTGCTGAGCCTTTCCAGAGGGTCTGCTGAGTGGTTTGTTCAGTTTGGTCAAACAGCTTCCATGATTTCAACTGAGATTTTACTTCATCAACTTTTTTTCTCAGCTCTGGGCAGCTGCTTTAACAGGTGTGCTCAGATTTTAAAGTGATTCTGTTTCCTGGGTGAGTTAAGCCATTCACTAAGATTAGATCCAGAAATTTGCTCTGTATCATGAATAAATTACTGGCCATATAAGAGAGGAAGTAAATACTTTGGCAGGATAATAACAACTTGGAAAATACTTCTACATATAAATTTCTTTAACCTAAAACCAAACAATTTCCACCTAGTTAGGTGACTTTTTTTTGCCTCCTATGAACTTTTAAAAATACTAATAAAAGTAAAAATGTCATCAGTAGAATGGAAGGCTCTTTTTAAACCAATATTTTTATATAAATAAATAAACTTCTTGGCCTTAAAGTATCTCATTTCTCTGATTACCCATGTTTGCTTTTACTGTGCTGTGTAATAATTCTGTTGTACAAGTTTCAGACAGACTATAACCACTATGCTTCTAAGATTTTCTTTTTAATTGAAGGATAGAGAGGTTGAAGAGAATACAAATGAATAAGTTTCTTGCAGCTGTGGCCAATTATAGAGAATACCATTCACTGTTGATGTAATTCTTTGGTTCATGCTTTATGGTTATCTCAAGATACTACATGCTGAAGCTGACAAAGCTATTGTCTATTAGATAATAACATGCATTGCTAAAGATGACTGATTATGCAAAATGAGGAGGACAGTTCCATAACATCCCAAACCAAAGATGATGTAAATGGCTTTTTAAAGTGAACTATTCGACTATAATTTACTTTGAATTTTTTAAAGTCAGTGGAAAAATGTATTTATTGTAATTTTGTCTCTGCTATCGTTTATGCTTTTTAACCAGCACCATAGCTAAGATTTAAATTATAATTTCAGAATTAGTACGACACTGGAAAATGACACTGGAAATTGGGGAACTAAGTTGGCTATCCTGGAAATTAAAATTTGCCAAAATATGTTCCATAAACATTAACTCTATGAGAAGACTGTGGGACAAAAGGGGAGTCTGTGATGAAACATGTGATGGGAAATGCACACATTGTATTGATCCTTTGTTACATGTGGATTAGAATATCACAGACCCTGCCATGACCTGCAGTAAAGAAACCTGTTTGAACCTTGTTTAATCCAACTTTCCTCAAATTTATTTGACCAGAGAACACTTTATATGTGTCACATCAACTAACATTCTGTGAAAATTTGAATTCTGCAGAAAAAAAAAAACTGAGGGAATATTGCTTCAATGCTTTAGAACAGCAAGTTTCAAAGTTTCAGTTTTTGGAATGTCTGATAAAAGACAAAGTAGACATTGTCATCTTTGCCCAACTTTAGACTATTCATTTAGAAACATACCACCTTTTCACCAAAACACAACAAAACCCATGCTGGAAAATTTGTTATAGACAATCACAACTCACATAAAAGACATTTTATTTAAATTTCAAAATGATTTGTTAAAGAACATGAATATTTATAAAGGTAAATGTAAAACTAATTTGGAACCATGAGATGGATATATCATTAATATATAAATATATATATACATACACAGTACATGCCTAATAGATTTATTTACACAATTTTACATTTTTAATGATATTTTACTGTAGAAACCAAGCTGTAGATAATTTTTACCTATTTCTTCTGATGACTTTGTCAATTTCACATACATTTAAAGACTCAGATATTTCAACCTGAAGCACAATTCCTTTCTTTTCAAAATTCTGTTTCTATCTCTGCAGAACATATAATTTTAGAAACAGAAGCCACAGAGATGTGTGTATATGTGTGTGTGTGTGTGTGTAATACATGTACATGATAACAAACCAAATTGTATAGAAGAGCCTAGAGAAAAGCAATAGAATTTTGCCTCCTCATTCTTTCATGTTACCGGGGGCAAACTTTTTAAAATTACTCAGTGTTGAAGCAAGTAGAATGTAAAGATGGCTTCTTTCTGTGGCTCCAATGCCATGATCTTTAGGCTTCTCAAAGTAGAATATTCTTGTTATAAAAATCACATAAGATTTTCTCTTCTACATTCCATTAGTTGCTTAAATTTTGCCACATTTTGATTAGTTTCATATTTAGAACATAACTGTCTTTATAGTTATCTGGAACTTTAAGTTATCTTTTTAAAAAAAAATGTGGTAAAATACATATAACCAAAAATTTACCATTTTAAGCATTTTAAGTGTACAGTTCAGTGGTATTAAGTACATTTACATTATTGTGCTATCATCACCACCATCCATCCATAGAATTCCTTTCATCTTGCAAAACTTGAAACTCTACCCATTAAATACTATCTCCCCTGGCAACCACAATTCTACTTTCTGTCTCTATTAATTTGTCTACTCTAGGTACCTTATATAAGTGAAATCATACAAATTATCTTTCTTTTTTCTTGAGTTGGCTATTTTATCTAAAGTGTCCATCACACTTTTTTTCTTTTTTTAACCTGGAGACCTCTTTCTGGGAGCTCTGTTGATCACCTTTTTTTTTTTTTTTTTTTTTTTTACATTGGTTTTCCTCTAGGACTGATGTATATTAGCCCTGGGCTATCATTTTATGGAAGTGGTGGCAGGACTTTATATTTCAAAGTGTCTTTATTTTTCTCTTACATTGTCTTTTTTTGCTCCATCGTCTTCTAATATCCAGTTTTACTGATGCAAATACAGTCACGTGGCATTTTGAGTGTTTTTTCCTTTGTAGGTGACTTGTATTCCTTTCTGTGGAAACATTTAGGATTTTCTTTTTATCCTCAATATTCTACAATTTCACAATGATGTATCTATGGTTGAGTATCTTTATCAATTTTTACTCAGGCCCTTTATGTTTTCTAGAGTCCTTTTACATTTGAAGAATTCTGTCCTTTTCCAGAAATTTAGAATTTATTCAATACATCAAAAATCTACAAACAATAAATGCTTGAGAGGGTGTGGAAAAAAGGGAACCCTCCTACACTGTTGGTGGGAATGTAAATTGGTACGGCCACTATGGAGAACAGTATGGAGGTTCCTTAAAAAAATAAAAATAGAGCTACCATATGATCCAGCAATCCTACTCTGGGGCATATATCCAAAGAAAACTATAATTTGAAAATATACGTGCACCCCAATGTTCATTGCAGCACTATTTACAATAGCCAGGACATGGAAGCAACCTAAATGTCCATCAACAAAGGAATGGATAAAGAAGATGTGTTACATGTATACAGTGGAATATTACTCAGCCATAAAAAAGAACAAAATAATGTCATTTGCAGCAACATGGATGGATCTAGAGATCGTCATACTGAGTGAAGTAAGTCAGACGCAGAAAGACAAATATATGATATCACTTATATGTGGAATCTAAAAAAAAGGGGGTACAAAATGAACTTATTTACAAAACAGAGGTAGAGTCATGGATGTAGAAAACAAACTTATGGTTACCAGGGGATAAAGGGGGAAGGGAGGGATAAATTGGGAGATTGGGATTGACATATACACACTACTATATATAAAATAGATAACTAATAAGAACCTGTTGTATAGCACAGGGAACTCTACTCAACACTCTCTAATGGCCTACATGGGAAAATAACCAAAAAAAAAAAGAGTGGATATATGTATATGTATAACTGATTCACTTTGCTGTACACCTGAAACTAACACAACATTGTAAATCAACTGTACTCCAATTAAAAAAAATAAAGTTAAAAAGAATTTATTCCATAACTTCCTCTCAGCATTTTAAAAATTTTCTCCTTCTGGAAACTCTGGATTTTGGACCTACAGGATGGTTTTTCAAAAAATATGTCTTTACCTTTCTATCATATTCTCTTTCTCTTTTTTTGTCCTTTTGCTCTTTATTAAGCAAGGATTTTTTTCTTTAGCTATTTTTGTCTCATTGAATTTTCTATACCAACAGTTCTGTGCTCTTAGAATACATTCTTACTGATTGCTCTTTGTTTTATAGATGCAATATTATTGTAAATGTATTTTAGCATATTATTTATTTAACTTTTTAAAGTTCTATTTTTCCCTAAACAATCTAGTTTTCCTCTAGGATCAGATTTTTATTTATTTTGGTCTTTGTCTTTCATGCTGCTAGCTCTTCACACATGCCAAGTGATCTTTGGTGTCTGTTCATATACTTAAATACAGATTATCTGTCTATTTCGGTGCTCTTTGAGTACACCAGTACAAGAGGTATTATTCTCTTTTTCTCTCTTTTTACGTTCTGATTCACAACTCTGTCTTCTTTGGCAGAGGCAGGGGATATGTTGAGTAGTGAGCTTTGCTTTAGAATAAACAAGTAGACCAGCCAACTTCCTTCCTACTCTACTACCTCATCCCACTTTCATATGCTCTTTTCTCTGAAATGCCAGCATGAAGGATTGTAGAGGGTGATGGGCAGAAGAACATTGAGTGTTAAACTTCTTAGTATCTAAGAGCAAAGATAAATCAACAAGAACAGAGATAAGAGGAGTTTTTGTAGCAGTGCATTCCAAGGTGTTTTCAGTTTTCTTTACCATACTGTTTAAAAAGTACTTAATAAAGAGCTGCAGAAACAAGATCTTAATTAAATTTACCTATTTGTGTTTAAAAAAACAAAAACTCAGAAAACTGTCAATACAAGTAAGTTCCTTAACATGATAAAGCTTATAAATCTAAAACTTACACTAAATATTATTCATAAAGGCAGGAAGACAGGGAGATCCACTATTACCATACCTTCTTAACAAAGTAGGTAGTTCACACTATTACCTAAGGAGAGAATACCTAAGAACACAGAAGAAATGGAAGGATTGAAAGAAAAGAGATAAAACTATCTTTAGTTTCAGATTATAGCATCATTGCAAAACAATTTCTAAAAATCTAAAAACTGCTAGAACTAATAAAATTAAGCACACTTGCTAGATATAAGAATGACCCAACAATGAATAACATTTCTCTATACCAGCAGTGATCATGTATGAAAGAGTAAATATAACTCCTAAATGGAATAAATTTCCTAGGAATTAACTAAGGCCAAAGTTTTCCATAAATAGAATTTGAAAATTCTAATAATGGACAGAGATAATGGTCTGAATAAATGAAGAGCTAATTCTAGGCTCTTGAATGGGATGACTTTATATAATGAAGATATTAATTTCCCCTGTTTTAATTTATAAATGTAACCCCACTTTAATTTATAAATGTAAAGTCCAGTTGGACTTTTTGAAGAAATTGATAAACACACTAAAATGTATATAAAAAATAAAGGTACATGAATAATTTTAAAAAAGAAGAGTAAAGAAAGGGGAGGAATTTCCATATCATTTATTAAGATGCATTGCAGAACTATATTAATAAAAATGTGGTTCTGGCAAAAAATAAGATAAATGAATAAGGAAGCAAAGAAAAAATCTCAGCCATAGATCTATGCATATACGAAGAAAATTTCTTATAAAGTTGGCACCACAAATCAATGGATAAAGGAAAAATTTAGTAGGGCCCACTGGGGAAACGGACACAATAACTAAAGAAAAATAAGATTAGATCCTTACAAAATATCACATACAATGATGGAATCCAGATGAATTAAAGACAAATAAAAAGGTAAATCTACAAAGTTAGTAGAAGCAAATACTGGGAATACCATTGCAACCTAAAAAGTGGAGAAAGACTTCTTAAAAACTTCAAAAGTAGAACCATAAGGCGAAGAATGGTATAAGCTTGAATATATCAAAAACTAAGTATTTCAGTTCAACATTGGGCACCCTAGGCAAAGTTAAGTAGATGACAGAGAGAAGAATGTATCTGCAATGTTTAAAACTGACAGAGATTCAAATATGGACTAAACAAGGAATTTATGAGCTCAAGAAGAACAAAACAAGAAACCCAAAGAGAAAATCGGCAAGGCATATGAAATTATTTTATAGTCTCTATTGGTTATTGCTTATTTTAGTCTTCTCCATAGAAGTTCAACTGATTCCAGAAAGACTCATATTCCTTCTTCTTAAAGCTCATTTATTTTTGCGTTACAACTATTAGAGTATAAAAATGAATGTTAATGTTTTTAAACCTCAGGGAATAACATTTATTGTAACAACAAAAATAGACTACCCTAAAAAGTCTGACAGTTATGTGACAAACACATAGGACCCTGACTTCAATGATAAGGTTCTCTAAAGAGACTCATTGGAGTTGCAATTATCAAGTCATTTCTAAGGAGAGGATAAATGCATTTTACAAAACAAATTGGCATGAGAAATAATGTAGTATTGGGTTTCATCTAAGTGTAGAACTCACCATTTCCCCTCAAGCCTTAAACAAATATTACATGAGTGAGAGCTCTTGTAAAATGTTATGTTTTGAAATAGATTTCATTAATGGCTTCTAGTGATAATTTATTTCTCCCTTTATGCACAAGTCTCTTCTCATACTAATAATGGATAGCTTATTTGCATATAAATAGATTTCAGTATTTGCTGAAGCAGACACAAAACATGTTTCTCCCCTGGCCCCCAGGCATTGTTAAACAAAAAAAAAAAAAAGAGGGGAAGGCAATATTGCAATAATTAGCATTAGCAATCAGTATTTGTAATAATTTTCTTGATCAGAAATTTTTGCAGGTAACTTTCTTTGGTGTTTTTATTCATTTGTTTCATGTCAAAGGTTTTGACCTCTATTAAAATCATTTTTTAAAAAAGAATCTGCACAGTTTTCTGAGTGATGTTTTTTGATATACTTATGCTTCAAACAAAAACAACAAAGCAGCTTGATATTGGTTACTGAAACGTTTACTATGACCCTCTGGGTATCTTCTCCTAATTAGTTTTTACCGTTTTCACTGATTAGTTAGCATGTTCTGTTTTAGAGACGGTAAATGTCATTTTTGTGACTATATTGCTTAATTAAATAAATCATTTACTTTTGAGATATAACGAGTCACCTGCTTATGATAGAGATTTTGTTCCTTTTAGTTAAAATGTGCAAATGTTAATCTTTCAGTTATCATGTGGTCAAAAGTATCAAATCTTAAAAAATGTTATTATTAGAACATATGTCCTTCCTAAATATGTCTGCCTTCCTAAATATGTTTTATAATAAGGTCTTCTGAGCCTACTTCATTTCAACTAACAAAGGTCACTAGTAGAGAAAGAAAGATTAACTCAATATATTTTTTTAAAGATATCCATTTGATGTTTGCTTTCAGTATTTGAATAAGATATGTTCCTCTGTCATCTCTCTTTAAGTGAATAGGAGGCATTATCTTGTGGCACACTTAGTATTTATTTTAAAGTAATTTCTTCAGGAAATTAAGACAACAGCTGCTTTCTGGTAGGTACAGTGTCTATTAATAAGTGTCCTTCTGACCAGCAGAGTCACTCAGAGGAGAGTGAAAAATGACTTCAGCTTTCAAAAAAGACAGGAAACCTGACCATTCTATTTGAGCAATTCTATTTTACTTGATTTTTGTTACTTGCATAAATACTATTTTCATCTCTTGTTACATACTCTTTCCCAGGTGAGTGAGGTGATTCCTGGGGGTCCAAAGCCCTTTCCAAACATGGGGCCAAAAATATCCTGAAAGAGTGATGAAAACACTGTGTTTAAATCTATGTATTTTAAAACATCATATGGATCTTTTCTACCAGTTAAAAAAAAGTGAGAAAGAAAATTGTCCCTCCGAAAACATGACACATTGCATTCTGCCACAGAGAGGCAGCCTTCACCAGAAGATGGGACTTAGGGTTATTTGGTTTTTGGAAAATAACATTTAACTCTAGATTTAAAAAAAATGTTTATAACAGGTTTAGAAAGTAGCAGTGTGTGGCAGCCTGGACAACTGGGAGTGTGACAATATGGAGACTGGAAGACAACTTGGTTTTCAGAATTGTGACATTTTTGTTTTCCTTAAATGTGTATGCATTTATTATAAATTGAAAAGTATAGACATAAAACCAAAATTATATCTACTTTGGTATGGTATGGATTAATAATCCAGGAACAAGTTTCCTGAATTTATCATATAGACCTTAATTTATTCCATCTCTTAGACCCAATTCACCTGTTAGGGAAATGTAATGTTGAGATAAAAGCATAATATTCTCATTTAATTAACATTATCTTTTTTGGAAAATTTGATGTTTTTGTAAGGTGCTAGAGACAGCAAAAGAAGATTAAGAAAGTAGTGTGAAATATTGAAAAGAGTTGTTAAAAACAGAGCAAGTCACAACTCAGCTATTAACTCAATTTCCTGTAAAATTTAAATAATTTTATTTTCCTTTCTTTCCTCTCAGGGATGTTCTAAGGATTAAAAGTCGTTGAATGATTTGGTTCTTACTCCTTTTGTGACTTTGTAGAAGTTGCTTAACTTTTCTGCACCATTTTATTCCCCTTTTATAAAGAAAGAAACTAAAACTTTATAAGATCTACAGAATTTATGAAGTGTATATGGCTAGTACATAGAAAGGTTGAATTTTTTAGCTTTAAGATTTATTGTGGAAAATAATAGACTAAAATAAAATCGAGATGAAAATATACTTACATTTCAAAGAATTGTATCTTCCATGATCATGAAATAAGTTTTACACATTTGGCTCCATATTGAAATAACGTGACATGCCTACAACAGAATTCATAACGTGCTGAAGGATATACACTGAAAAGTACGTCTCTTTACCTTCTTAATGATGCCAGTCTCCTATAAATATCCTCTCAGGCAGCAATTGTTAAACTTGTTTGCAAACATTTATGTGATATATCATCTAAATAACATTTTCACATTATAAGTAGAAATATGAATTCAGGGTATCCATTTTTCCATAGACAATTACTGAGAAAGTAAAATGAAAAAGAATGGTTAAGATGCTTAAAAGTCATGGGAGTAGACTCTAGTGGACTCATAAATCGACTCTTCCTTGGTTTGGCTCAGTTCAGCTCAACAAGTACTGATTGTGGCTCTACCATAGGCAGGCAAAGGGACGTAAGAGATTCAGATATATTCTAGAGGCAATGATAGTCTCATCCATAATTTCTTAAGATTTATTCTTTGATCAATAGTTCTTGAGATTTTGGGAAAAGCGATTCAGTGTTTAAATATATTTGAGAACAGCTACATATTAAGTTGTTGTAGTTTAGAGGTCTAAACAATGACTTTTGTTAAATTTATGTTTTCTTCATTCCACTTTCAGATAATATGGTTTATTATTTTGTCATGAATCCAAGGAATCTGCATTCTAACACTAATATGGGTGATTCTGATGCCTATGGTCCATGAACTACACTTTGAGAAAAATTAGTTTAAAATGTGTGGTGCTAAATATGATCCTCTTTGTTTTTTAGTCTTGATATTTCAAGCCATAGCACAAATTCAGCCAGAGGCCAGTGGAGAAACATGTCCAAAGCTATGGAAGGGCTTGTGAATAGGCCCTGTGGGTCATGGGTATTGAAGACAGATGAGGAAACATCAACTATTTGGAAATAAACATTATTAATATAAACAAATCCCACTGTTATTTGTCATGGTTAAATTAATTAGTGGTAGTTAATGAGAAGGCTTCCAAGGGAAGAATCCTGCTATTATTTCATGAAGGTATGGCAACAGGGTTGGAAAATATTTACATTATATGACCACAAGAACAGAATGAACAGACAACACTGTTAAGGTGAAGAAAAAAAATCTTATTTAGATTTATATCTATGTGTAGATTTAAATTTACTGAAAATGAGCAAGAAGCTTTCTGAGATATTCAATGGTTAACCTAATAGTTTTTGTTTGATCTCTAATGAATATAAACAAAACATTTGTGCATGAAAGCATGAAAACCCCATTCTTTAATTCATTTAATCTATAAAATATATATTTTTAAGATGCAGAATGTGTTCAATTAAGTTGCAAATAAAAATGTTAATCATTTTTAATTGACCTGTCATTAAATAAATGATGTAGGCTCTTCTTTCAGAAAATTCTAAACTCAGTGTAGCTTTATTGTAGTATTGAATAAATTGTAGCAGACATATTCAAAGAAAAACTCAAATCCAAATGCACCTAGGGGCTTAACAATTTTTAGCAAGTTAAAAAAGTGGCAATAGTCACAATTAAAATGGTAAAAATTAGCCACTTAAAAAGTTTTGCTTTAAATCATAGTTCATTTACTATAGCTTTCTTAAATAATTCAGTTTGATTAGTACTAATCAAATGTTTTAATTATTTTAAAATAAGGTTGGTATTTATATTTAAAGAACACTTTTTAACTTGATCTATGACATGACATGTTTTACAAAGACACATAGCATTACCCTGATCTTTACATACAGTATTCACAGAGATAAGTTCCAGTTTTAAGAAGGAATACCTTACTATTTTAGCCCTGAGTGTTAACATAATGACGATGATCTAAGAGGACTTAGTAAGAGGACTTAGAATATATGCTGAGACTTTTCAACTTTTTGCTTAGATAATGTTCTTGACATTCTGAATCCAAACCCTTAAAAATGAACAGTAGAATATAAAGCCCAAATTCAGTTATGAAAGGAAACTTTGCTACTAATACGTCAGGCTAGTCGTGAGGTATTTTATTTACCTTAAAGATAATATCATATTTTATTGATTACTTGATACGTTTGTTCATTCATCACTAAATGTCATGTGTTACATATATATATATATACTACCTACTCAAAATGGTGTTAGGTGAAAGTGATCATCCTTCCTTCCATTTGGTTCCTATAATTCATACAGAAAGTATGTTATACCTACATTTGCAAGACTGGTGAAAGTCATTCAGATTTGTACAATGTACTTATCAGAGAGCAAAATTGTCAGCAGTTCAAAGACTTCAGCTGATAGGGTTTTGGATACACATTTTGATAAGCAGGTACTTGGAGGTACACAGATAAACAGAACACTGCCGTTTGAAGATATATTTCGGTCAAGTCAAATCTATGTGATTTTGTGTTTATATGTCATAAGAGTGCAGCCCTACTGCTTAATCAATGCTAGGAACACACATTTTAACAGGTGATTAATTTAGGTAGACTCCAGTAGAGGCAGTTCTCAGTCTACTTAGATTGAAGTGCATTGTAATAGTCCATTCCGTAGGGCCTGTGTTGGCAATAATTCCTAGATACTCTATAGTAATTTTAAGGTATCATCCTTAAGTATTTAAGATTTTATTTCTTAAAATATGTAATACCTATTTTGTTTTTAGTAAGGAAGTCAACAATATGGTAAAACATACATGGAAATTTTGGTTAAAAGTTTACACATTATCGGGACTCTATCATTTTTTCTCATCATCTATAGGCTGAATTTAATAGACTGTACAGTTCTGTGGTCATAATCTGAAGTGCCATTTAATCAAATCGAGTGTTAGAAGCAGGAGAGGAGCATTAAACCTAAATGTGGTTTTGACATTGACAATAATACTTCCTTGTGTACTAATCTTTTGTCTTTCCTATTATTTCATTTGTAGAGCTGAAGAATAAAATCTGTGAGACAATGTGTTCCATAAAAATCTAAACTCAATGACATTTTAAAGCCATGCAGTCCATTTTAATGAACGATTTTCTAGATGCTTTTTTAATTTCTAAAGATATGCTCACATATGGGATATTTACTTTCCAGTAATTTTCTGTCACCTTCAGATGAAAAAAGGACTCAGTATTCATAAACAAAATTGACTACATGATTTATAAATTTTGGCTCATTATGAAGACAGCCATTTTTTTAATATGAGGTTTTGCAGCTTTATTCATAGAAGTGATAGTTATTTCTGAGTTGGCTCTAATACACCAAAATGATTTTTATTTTAAATTACTCATTGTTCCTCTTCTGCCCCATTTTTGCCCTGTAGCACTGGTTGACATTTCAGACAGAGTGAGTTGGCATAGGGCTGGAAAATATGTAATTATAAGAATCACTTGCTCTTGAATTTCCCATTATATAGTAGTCATGATTCAGGTAGACTTTTCATAGGTGTTTGATTTGGAATGAGAAGTTTTCTTCTTCCTTGACCTGTGATTAAAATATGGTATTTTGGTAAATAAATAGAAGATAGTTTCTGCATAATCCAGTTGTGAATCAGAGCTGGTGAAGCAATGTAAATCTTTGACCTGTATCATATAAGCAATAGCGTACGTAATTGTAAATATATTTTAAGATTGAGTGCAGTAAACTTATTTTTTTAATGCTCTGTAGCTTAAAGCAGACTAAGTGCTAAAATGCAGCAAGATGTGTATTAAGAAAAGTTTCGCTTCACTTAATACTCCTCAAAGGAATTCCAGTAAAAGGAAATCTACTACAACTACTTTTGAATATTTTCTTTTCTTTTAATGAGTTATAACCATGAATGCAAATATTTATCAGTTGCTTTAGCATTTTGGTAAAAGTAGGGGATAGGCTATACTTTATAACTGAAAATGAAACTTAGTTACAATAGTGTTTGGATAATAACCTTACCTATTGCATTAGCCTTTATAAATCTTTATGGCTAAAGTTGCAATTTTCAATTAATTGACTGTGGAATTATATACCCATTTCCTGATGGTATTTTGTGGGGTTTTTTCTGGATGCTACAGCAACTGGTACATTCTCCCATGCATGGTACAGTTTGTGTATATAAGACTCTCCGTTAAGATACTATGTTTATGTATGTGCATTATTTCTCTGTACTATAAATATAAATTATATTATTTCAAAGTCATGCATGCTGTTTTTATAGTAAGATGGCATTCGCTACAACACTTCACTTGTCACTTGGTAGATCAAAACACATTAGCTTCTGTCTTAGTAAATGTGGGCTACTATAACAAAAGTACAATAGACTGTGTGGTTAAACAATAGAAATTTATTTCTCACGGTTCTGGAATCTGAGAAGTTCAAGATCAAGGTGCCCAAGGTGCTGGCCAATTCTATTCCTAGTGAAGGCCCTGTTCCTGGTTTGCAGATAGACATCTTGCTGTGTTTTCACACAGGAGGGAGAGAGGGAGAGAGAGAATATGCTCCTCATAAGGACACTAAACCCCTCGTGAGGGCTCCACCCTTATGACCCAACTGCCTCTCAAAGGCCCCATCTCCAAATACCATCACACTGGGGATTAGGGTTTCAGCATATGAATTGTGGAGGGACACAAACATTCAGTCCATAGCAGCGTTCCAAAAAGGCTTTATAAATTTGGACATCTATCCTATTAATTGACTTGATATTAGAATTATTGATCTAGAGCCAAATGTTAAGAAGCTAAAGCATTAACAATGTTTCATATGAACCCATCAATTCTAAAATATTTTAGATTTTAAAATATCAACAAGAATCTATTCTTCAAAGTAACTGGTTTTGAATTGCCTGTCTACTGAGACAGAGGCTTTTAATTTTGTATCCTATTAATATCTTTTTTTAAAAACATCTTTATTGGAGTATAATTGCTTTACAACGGTGTGTTAGTTTCTGCTTTATAACAAAGTGAATCAGCTACACATATACATATATCCCCATATCTCCTCCCTCTTGTGTCTCCTTCCCAGGGACCTCCCTATCCCACCCCTCTAGGTGGACACAAAGCACTGAGATGATCTCCCTGTGCTATGCAGCTGTTTCCCACTAGCCATCCATTTTACATTGGGTAGTGTATATATGTCCATGCCACTCTCTCACTTTGTCCCATCTTACCCTTCCCTCTCCCCGTGTCCTCAACTCCATTCTCTAGTAGGTCTGCATCTTTATTCCCGTCCTGCCCCTAGGTTCCTCATGACCATTTTTTTTTTTTTTTTAGATTCCATATATATGTGTTAGCATACGGAATTTGTTTTTCTCTTTCTGACTTACTTCACTCTGTATGACAGACTCTAGGTCCATCCACCTCACTACAAATAATGCAATTTCATGTCTTTTTATGGCTGAGTAATATTCCATTGTATATATGTGCCACATCTTCTTTATCCATTCATCTGTCAATGGACACTTAGGTTAATTCCATGTCCTGGCTATTGTAAATAGAACTGAAATGAACATTGTGATCCATGACTCTTTTTGAATTATGGTTTTCTCAGGGTATATGCCCAGTAGTGGGATTGCTGGGTCATATGGTAGTTCTATTTTTAGTTTTTTAAGGAACCTCCATACTGATCTCCATAGTGGCTGTATCAATTTACATTCCCACCAACAGTGCAAGAGGGTTCCCTTTTCTCCAAACCCTCCCCAGCATTTATTGTTTGTAGATTTTTTGATGATGGCCATTCTGACTGGTTTGAGGTGATACCACATTGTAGTTTTGATTTGCATTTCTCTAATGATTAGTGATGTTGAGCATCCTTTCATGTGTTTGTGGACAATCTGTATATCTTCTTTGGAGAAATGTCTATTTAGATCTTCTGCCCATTTTTGGATTGAGTTTTTTGTTTTTTTGATATTGAGCTTCATGAGCTGCTTGTAAATTTTGGAGATTAATCCTTTATCAGTTGCTTCATTTGCAAATATTTTCTCCCATTCTGAGGGTTGTCTTTTCATCCTGTTTATGGTTTCCTTTGCTGTGCAAAAGCTTTGAAGTTTCATTAGGTCCCATTTGTTTATTTTTGTTTTTATTTCCATTTCTCTAGGAGGTGAGTCCAAAAGGATCTTGCTGTGATTTATGTCATGGAGTGTTCTGCCTGTGTTTTTCCTCTAAGAGTTTTATAGTGTCTGGCCTTACATTTAGGTCTTAAACCTATTTTGAGTATATTTTTGTGTATGGTGTTAGAGAGTGTTCTAATTTCATTCTTTTACATGTAGCTGTCCAGTTTTCTCAGCACCACTTATTGAAGTGGCTATCTTTTCTCCATTGTATATTCTTGGCTCCTTTATCAAAAATAAGGTGATCATATGTGTGTGGGTTTATCTCTGGGCTTTCTATCCTGTTCCATTGATCTCTATTTCTGTTTTTCTGGCAGTACCATACTGTCTTGATTACTGTAGCTTTGTAGTATAGTCTGAAGTCAGGGAGCCTGATTCCTCCAGCTCCATTTTTCTTTCTCAACATTGCTTTGGCTATTCAGGGTCTTTTGTGTTTCCATACAAATTGTGAAATTTTTTATTCTAGTTCTGTGAAAAATGCCATTGGTAGTTTGATAGGGATTGCATCGAATCTGTAGATTGCTTTGGGTAGTATAGTCATTTTCACAATATTGATTCTTCCAATCCAAGAACATGGTATATCTCTCCATCTGTTTGTATCATCTTTAATTTCTTTCAACAGTGTCTTATAGTTTTCTGCATACAGGTCTTTTTCTCCTTAGGTAGGTTTATTCCTAGGTATTTTATTCTTTTTGTTGCAGTGGTAAATGGGAGTGTTTCCTTAATTTCTCTTTCAGATTTTTCATCATTAGTGTATAGGAATGCAAGAGATTTCTGTGCCTTAATTTTGTGTCCTGCTACTTTACCAAATTCATTGATTAGCTCTAGTAGTTTTCTGCTAGCATCTTAAGGATTCTCTATGTATAGTATCATGTCATCTGCAAAGAGTGACAGCTTTACTTCTTCTTTTCCGATTTGGATTCTTTTTATTTCTTTTTCTTCTCTGATTGCTGTCACTAAAACTTTCAAAACAATGTTGAATAATAGTGGAAGGAATGGGCAACCTTGTCTTGTTCCTGATCTTAGTGGAAATGGTTTCAGTTGTTCTCCATTGAGAATGATGTTGGCTGTGGGTTTGTCATATACGGCCTTTATTATGTTGAGGTAAGTTCCCTCTATGCCTACTTTCTGGAGGGTTTTTTATCGTAAATGGGTGTTGAATTTTGTCAAAAGCTTTTTCTGCATGCATTAAGATGATCGTATGGTTTTTCTCCTTCATTTTGTTAATATGGTGTATCACATTGATTGATTTGTGTATATTGAAGAATCCTTGCAATTCCTGGGATAAACACCACTTGGTCATTGTGTATGATCCTTCTAATGTGCTGTTGGTTTCTTTTTGCTAGTATTTTGTTGAGGATTTTTGCATCCATTTTCCTCAGTGATATTGGCCTGTAGTTTTCTTTTTTTGTAACATCTTTGTCTGGTTTTGGTATTAGGGTGATTTTGGCCTTGTAGAATGAGTTTGGGAGTGTTCCTCCCTCTGCAATATTTTGGAAGAGTTTGAGAAGGATAGGTGTTAGCTCTTCTCTAAATGTTTGACAGAATTCACCTGTGAAGCCATCTGGTGCTGGGCTTTTGTTTGTTGGAAGATTTTTAATCACAGTTTCAATTTCAGTGCTTGTGATTGGTCTGTTTATATTTTCTATTTCTTCCTGGTTCAGTCTTGGAAGGTTGTGCTTTTCTAAGAATTTGTCCATTTCTTCCAGGTTGTCCATTTTATTGGCATATAGTTGCTTGTAGTAGTCTCTCATGATCCTTTGTATTTCTGCGGTGTCAGTTGTTACTTCTCCTTTTTCATTTCTCATTCTATTTATTTGAGTCTTCTCCCTTTTTTTCTTAATGAGTCTGGCTAATGGTTTTTCCATTTTGCTTGTCTTTTCAAAGAACCAGCTTTTAGTTTTATTTATCTTTGCTATCTTTTCCTTCATTTCTTTTTCATTTATTTCTGATATGATCTTTATGATTTCTTTCCTTCTGCTAACTTCAGGATTTTTTTGTGTTTCTTTCTCTAATTGCTTTAGGTGTAAGGTTAGGTTGTTTATTTGAGATTTTTCTTGTTTCTTGAGGTAAGATTGTATTGCTATAAACTTCCCTCTTAGAACTGCTTTTGCTGCATCACATAGATTTTGGTTCATTGTGTTTTGATTGTCATTTGTTTCTAGGTATTTTTTGATTTCCTCTTTGATTTCTTCAGTGATCTCATGGTTATTAAGTAATGTATTGTTCAGCCTCCATGTCTTTCTATTTTTTACATGTTTTTTCCTGTAATTGGTATCTAGTCTCATAGTGTTGTGATCAGAAATGATACTTGATATGATTTCAATTTTTGTAAATTTACCAAGGCTCGATTTGTGACCCAAGATATGATCTATCCTGGAGAATCTTCCATGAGCACTTGAGAAGAAAGTGTATTCACATGTTTTTGGATGGAATGTCCTATAAATGTCAATTAAGTCCATCTTGTTTAATGTATCATTTAAAGCTTGTGTTTCCTTAATTATTTTCATTTTGGATGATCTGTCCATTGGTGAAATCGGGGTGTTAAAGTCCCTTACTATGATTGTGTTACTGTCGATTTCCCTTTTTATGGCTGTTAGCGTTTGCCTTATGTATTGAGGTGTTCCTATGTTGGGTGCGTAAATATTTACAATTGTTATATCTTTTTCTTGGATTGATCTCTTGATCATTATGCAGTGTTCTTCTTTCTCTCTTGTAATAGTCTTTGTTTTAAAGTCTATTTTGTCTGATATGAGAATTGCTACTCTAGCTTTCTTTTGATTTCCATTTGCATGGTATATCTTTTTCCATCCCCTCACTTTCAGTCTCTATGTGTCTCTAGGTCTGAAGTGGGTCTCTCGTAGACAGCATATATACGGGTCTTGTTTTTGTATCCATTCAGCCAGTCAGTGTCTTTTGGTTGGAGCATTTAATCCATTCACATTTAAGGTAATTATCGAGATGTATGTTCCTATTACCATTTTCTTAATTGTTTTGGGTTTGTTATTTTAGGTCTTTTCTTTCTCTTGTGTTTCCTGCCTAGAGAAGTTCCTTTAGCATTTGTTGTATAGGTGGTTTGGTGGTGCTGAAATGTCTTAGCTTTTGATTGTCTGTAAAGGTTTTAATTTCTCCGTCAAATCTGAATGAGATCCTTGCTGAGTAGAGTAATCTTGGCTGTAAGTTGTTCCCTTTTATCACTTTAAATATGTCTGCCACTCCCTTCTGGCTTGCTGAGTTTCTGCTGAAAGATCAGCTGTTAACCTTATGGGGATTCTCTTTTATGTTATTTGTTGTTTTTCCCTTGCTGCTTTTAATACTTTTTCTTTGTATTTAATTTCTGATAGTTTGATTAATATGTGTCTTGTTGTGTTTCTCCTTGAATTTATGCTGTATGGGACTCTCTGCGCTTCCTGGACTTGATTGGCTATTTCCTTTCCCATATTAGGGAAGTTTTCAATATAATCTCTTCAAATATTTTTTCAGTCCCTTTCTTTTTCTCTTCTTCTTCTGGGACCCCTATAATTCGAATGTTGGTGCGTTTAATGTTGTCCCAGAGGTCTCTGAGACTGTCCTCAATTCTTTTCATTCTTTTTTCTCTATTCTGCTGTGCAGTATTTATTTCCACTATTTTATTTTCCAGGTCAGTTATCCGTTCTTCTACCTCAGTTATTCTGCTATTGATTCCTTCTAGAGAATTTTTAATTTCATTTATTGTGTTGTTCATCATTGTTTGTTTGCTCTTTAGTTCTTCTAGGTCCTTGTTAAACATTTCTTGTATTTTCTCCATTCTATTTCCAAGATTTTGTATCATCTTTACTATCATTACTCTGAATCCTTTTTCAGGTAGACTGCCTATTTTCTCTTCATTTGTTTGGTCTGGTAGGTTTTTACCTTGCTCCTTCGTCTGCTGTGTGTTTGTCTGTCCTCTCATTTTGCTTAACTTAACTGTGTTTGTGGTCTCCTTTTTGCAGACTGCATGTTCGTAGTTCCCATTGTTTTTGGTGTCTGCCCCCAGTGGCTATGGCTGGTTCAGTGGGTTGTGTAGGCTTTCTGGTGGAGGGGAGTGGTGCCTGTGTTCTGGTGAATGAGGCTGGATCTTGTCTTTCTGGTGGGCAGGACCATGTCTGGTGGTGTGTTTTACGGTGTCTGTGACCTTATTATGATTTTAGGCAGCCTTTCTGCTAGTTGGGTGGGTTGTGTTCCTGTCTTGCTAGTTGTTTGGCAGAGGCTCTCCAGCACTGTAGCTTGCTGGTCATTGAGTGGAGCTGTTTCTTGGCGTTGACATGGAGATCTCTGGGAGATTTTTGCCTTTTGGTAATACGTGAGGCTGGGAGGTCTCTGGTGGACCAATGTCCTGAACTCGGCTTTTCCACCTTAGAGGAACAAGCCTGACACCTGGCTGGAGCACCAAGACCCTGTTATCTACATGGCTCAGAATAAAAGGGAGATAAAAAGAAAGAAAGAAAGAAAAAAATAAAATAAAGTTATGAAAATAAAAAATTAAGAATAATTATTAAAAGTGATAAAAAATTAAAAAGTAATAAAAACAAAGGAAGTAAGAAATAAAGAAAGAGCAACCAAACCAAAAAACAAATCCACCAATGACAATAAGTCCTAAAAACTATAGTAAAAAAAAAGAAAAAAAGAAACAAAAAATCGGACAGACAGAACTGGAAGAGAAATGGTAAAAGCAAAGCTCTGCAGACAAAATCACAAACAGAAGCATACATATACACACTCACCAAAAGGGAAAAGGGAAAAAACATATATATATATCGTTGCTCCCAAAGTCCACCCTCTCAATTTGAGATGAGTTGTTGTCTATTCAGGTATTCCAGAGATGCAGGGTACATCAAATTGATTGTGGAGATTTAATCTGCTGCTCCTGAGGCTGCTCAGAGAAATTTCCCTTTCTTTGTTCGCACAGCTCCTGGGGTTCAGCTTTGGATTGGCCCCACCTCTGTGTGTAGGTCGCCTGAGGGCGTCTCTTCTTTGCTCAGACAGGACGGGGTTAAAGGAGCAGCTGATTCGGGCGCTCTGGCTCACTCAGGCCAGGGGGAGGGAGGGGTACAGCTGCGGGGCGAGCCTGCGGCGGCAGAGGTCAGGGTGACGTTGCACCAGCCTGAGGTGCGCCGTGTGTTCTCCTGGGGAAGTTTCCCTGGGTCATGGGACCCTGGCAGTGGCGGGCTGCACAGGCTCCCGGGAGGGGAGTTGTAGATAGTGACCTGTGCTTGCACACAGGCTTCTTGGTGGCTGTAGCAGCAGCCTTAGCATTTCACGCCCATCTCTGGGGTCCGCGCTGATAGCCACGGCTTGCGCCCATCTGTGGAGCTTGTTTAGGTGGTGCTCTGAATTCCCTCTCTTCGTGCACCCCGAAACAATGGTCTCTTGCCTCTTAGGTGGGTCCAGACTTTTTCCCGGACTCTCTCCTGGCTAGCAGTGGTGCACTAGACCCCTTCAGGCTATGTTCACGCATCCAACCCCTGTCCTCTCCCTGGGATCTGACCTCTGAAGCCTGAGCCTCAGCTCCCAGCCTGCACCCTCCCCAGCGGATGAGCAGACAAGCCTCTTGGGCTGGTGAGTGCTGGTTGGCACCAATCCTCTGTGCGGGAATCTCTCTGCTTTTCCCTCTGCACCCATTGCTGTGCTCTCCTCCATGGCTCCGAACCTTGCCCCCTGCCCACCCCCTGTCTCCATCAGTGAAGGGGCTTCCTAGTGTGTGGAAACCTTTCCATCTTTACAGCTCCCTCCCATAGGTGCAGGCCCTATCCCTATTCTTTTGTCTCTGTTCTCTTACTTTTCCCCTACCCAGTTACGTGGGGAGTTTCTTGCCTTTTGGGGTGTCTGAGGTCTTCTGCAAGCATTCAGTAGGTGTTCTGTAGGCGTTGCTCCACATATAGATATATTTCTGATGTATTTGTGGGGAGGAAGGTCATCTCCATGTCTTACTCTTCTGCCATCTTGAAGGTCTCCTCCCTATTAATATCTTTATATCTACTCTGCTATTTCACTGTTTATGTTCATTGTCAATATTCTATGCTCCAAGTTTTTATTTCCTCTCCCACAGTGTCTTTTAAATGCCCTCTAATTTAGTTTCATTCATCACCACTCTTCTAAAGTTACATCCTATATACTGTACAGTCACCTCCCTATAAGTCTCCTCTTGAAATACTTGATATAGTAGACCTCTAACACTGTTCATATGCAAGGCATGGCATGTGATAGACACTCAAAATAAGTATTGGTTAACATGCAAATGGAGAAAAAAATAACCTCTCCCTATTTACTGTCTATAATGTTGTAGTAGCTAAATTTATTAACTAGACTGTTTCCTTCTTTGACTCTTCTCCTCCCTCTCTATGTGCAGTCCCCCAAGGTCCAGTCCTTAGTTATTTAGGTTTTCTCTCCCTGTGATCTTTCACTTAGAGAAACCTCAACTATTGCCTCTACATGAATAACTCCATTCTTTTTCTCCAGGCAAGCTTCCTCATGAGCTTCAGTTATATATCTATGATTTTCCTCTAGACACTTCTATTTGGACATCCTGCATCTTTTCAAACATAATTGATTCAAAATCAAGCACAAGATATTCCTCTCCTCCTTCTTTCTGTATTTCTTTATTTCCATCATAGTATTACCTTTTTCATAGCCACTTTTCATTTTTATCTTCTTCTAGTCACTGTACATACTAAATGTTTATTGCATTTCTTAGAAAATATTCTGAGTTGTTCTTCCTTTCCATTATCAATGTTAGTGTACTCCTTGTTAGTGACCCTGAAACAGACCATCTTCCAGTCATTTCATCCTGTACACTACTGCCAGAATTTATTTCTTAAACTATCTTTCTTCACGAATCTCCTTTAGTCAAAAACCTTCAAGAGCTAGACTATGGAAGTGGTTTTCAAAAGCCCTTTTTTAAAAAAATGACTAAACAACTTCAGTTAAATAAAATCTTGTATGGGACCCAAACAAATAAAACAGTAAATCTGTAGTTGTTTTGGCTGAAAATATTTAAGGCCTCTTGTATTTGGGCTTTACCTACACATTGTCCCCTGGGCAGTTCTTTAGCATTTCTGGTACATTTTAGGATACAATTTGAAACCTATGGTCTCTAGTACAAAATCTTTATTTAGGATTTAGGCCCTGTTCCATTTAACCAATCTGTTTGCTACATAAAACTTTTTCCATGTAAATTTGTGCCTTGTCTTCTGTCATGTTTAGTGCCCAGAATGCCGTTAAACCACCTTTCTGCTTCTTTAAACCTTATTCGTATCCCCAGTGCAGTTCAGTCATCACCTCTTCACTGTACATGTGAATGAATATGTAGGAATAAAAGAGTTAGGTATCTTTTTTCACTATGTAGATAATTTTGAGGGAGTACTGTTTTCTTTTTTTGGAAATTACTTCTGATTTGCATTTAATTATTACATACACAGAGGTCCGTGCAGGCGTATCTTGGAGATATTGCAGGTTTGATTCCAGACCACTGCAATAAAGCAAATATCCCAATAACAGGAGTCACAGAAATTTTTTGGTTTCCCAGTGCATGTAAAAGTTATGTTTACACTGTACTGTAGTCTATTAAATGTGCAATAACGTTATGTCTAAAAAATGCACATACCTTAATTTAAAAATACTTTATTGTTAAAAGATGCTAAACATCTTTTGAGCCTTCAGCAAGTCAGACTCTTTTTGTTGGTAGTTGGTATAGTGTCTTACCTTGATGTTGCCTGCTGACTGATCAGGGTGGTGGTTGCTGAAGAGCTACGTGGCCATGGCAATTTCTTCAAATAAGACGACAATGAAATTTGTTGCATCAATTGACTCTTCCTTTCATGAATGGTTCTTCTATAGCATGCATGCTGTTTGGTAGCATTTTACCCACCGTAGAACTTCTTTCAAAATTGGAGTCATTCCTTTCAAACCCTGCTGCTGCTTTATCAACTAACTTTATGTAATATTCTAAATCCTTTGTTATCAAAATTTCAACAGTCTTCATAACATCTTCACCAGGAGTAGATTCCATCTCAAGAAACCACTTTCTTTGCTCAACCATAAGAAGCGACTCCTCATCCATTAAAGGTTTACCATGAGACTGCAACAATTCAGTCATCTTCAGACTCCATTTCTAATTTTAGTCCTCTTAATATTTCCACATCTGCGGTTTCTTCCTTCACTGAGTCTTGAATCCCTCAGTCATTCAACTTCTTCCAAACTCCTGTTAAGGTTGATATTTTCACCTCTTCCCATGAATTACAAATATTCTTAATGGCATCTAGAATGATGAACACTTTCCAGAAGGTTTTTAATTGAGCTTCCCCACATCTGTCAGAGGAATCACTCTCTATGGCAGCTAGATCCTTTTGAAGTATATATTTGTATTTTGACTGCACCACGTGTCTTGCAGGATCTTAGTTCCCTAACCAGGAGACCAGGGGTCAAACTTGGGCCCCTCTGCAGTGGAAGCATAAAGTCCTAACAACTGGACTGCCAGAAAACTCCCAAAATATATTTATTAAATAATAAGACTTGAAAGTCAGACTGACTCCGTGATCCATGGGCTGAAGAATGGATGTTGTGTTAGCAGCCATAAAAACATCATTAATCTCATCACACATCTCCATCAGAGCTCTTGGGTGACTAGGTACATTGTCAATGTGCAGTAATATTTTGAAAGGAATCTTTTTTTCTGAACAGTAAGTTCTCAGCAGTGGGCTTAAAATATTCAGCAAACCATGTTGTTGACAGATGAGCCATCATCCAGGCTTTGTTATTCTGTTTATAGAACACAGGCAGAATAGATATAGCATAATTCTTAAAGGCCCTAGGATTTTTGGAATGGTAAATGAGTATTGGGGTCAACTTAAAGTCACCAGCTAATTAGCCCCTACAAAGAGAGTCAGCCTGTCCTTGAAGCTTTGAAGCCAGGCATTGACTTCTCCTCTCTAGCTATTGAGTTGGGCAAAAAGTGCCTTCAGTTTTTAAGTAAAAATAAAAGACACATTTTTCATTTTCACCAAGAACTTTACTGACCAACATATCTGCCCTTTTGTTCCACTACCTTCCTACCTTCTGCCATTTTTCAGGCAACTTCATAATTCCATCTTCCCCAAAATTTTATCTTTTTGAGCAAAGAACTGTTCCAGGTGCCTTTTACAGTCTTCCAGGGAATTGAAATTTTTTCCATTAAGAGAAGTTTGTAAAGACCGAAATAAGTGGAAATCCAAAGGTGAAATGTCTGGTGAATACGGCGGATGAATCAGGACTTCCCAGCCAAGCTGTAACAGTTTTTGCCTGGTCATCAAAGAAACATGTGATCTTGTGTTATCCTGATGGAAGATTATGCGTTTTCTGTTGACTAATTCTGGACGCTTTTTGTCGAGTGCTGCTTTCCGTTGGTCTAACTGGGAGCAGCACTTGTTGGAATGAATCATTTAGTTTTCCCGAAGGAGCTCATAATAGAGGACTCCCTTCCAATCCCACCATATACACAATATCACCTTCTTTAGATGAAGACCGGCCTTTGGTGTCGTTGGTGGTGGTTCATTTTGTTTGCCCCACGATCTCTTCTGTTCCACATTATTGTACAGTATCCACTTTTCATCGCCCGTCACAATTTGTTTTAAGAACGGAACATTTTCATTACGTTGAAGTAGAGAATCGCATGCGGAAATATGGTCAAGAAGGTTTTTGTCACTTAACTTACGTGGAACCCAAACATCATAAGTGATTAATGTAACCAAGCTGGTGCAAATGGTTTTCAACGCTTGATTTGGATATTTTGAGTTTGTTGGCTGTCTTCCATGTGGTATAACATTGATTGTTCTCAATTAAGGTCTCGATTTGATCGCTGTCAACTTCAACTGGTCTACCCGACTGTGGAGCATCATCCAGTGAGAAATCTCCAGCACAAAGCTTCACAAACCACTTTTTTTTTTTTTTAATACTTATTTATTTATTTATTTATTTATTTATTTATTTATTTATGGCTGTGTTGGGTCTTCGTTTCTGTGCGAGGGCTCTCTCCAGCCGCGGCAAGCGGGGGCCACTCTTCATCGCGGTGCGCGGGCCTCCCACCATCGCGGCCTCTCCCGCCGCGGAGCACGGGCTCCAGGTGCGCAGGCTCAGCAATTGTGGCTCACGGGCCCAGTCGCTCCGCGGCACGTGGGGTCCTCCCAGACCGGGGCTCGAACCCGTGTCCCCCGCATTGGCAGGCGGACTCTCAACCACTGCGCCACCAGGGAAGCCCCAGAAACCACTTTTGACACGTTCAGTCAGTCACAGCACCTTTTCCATACACTGCACAAATCTTTTTTTTGCGTTTCAGTTGCTTTTTTACCTTTCTTGAAATAATAAAGCATAATATGCCAAAAATGTTGCTTTTTTCCTTCCATCTTCAATACTAAAATTGCTACAGAAAAATTCACCAATTTTGATAAGCCTTTTTTAAATGCACGCTGATAATGACAGCTGTCACATACAATCTAACAAAATTGTTTTGAATGAAGTTAAAGACAACTAAGTGCTACTAGAGCCATCTTACGGAAAAAAAAACCGAATGAAACTTTTGGCCATCCCAATATGAAAGTCCTCGATGGCATCCTCTTCCAAAAGAGGGCTGTTTTGTCTACAGTGAAACTCTGTTGTTTAGTGTAGCCACCTTCATTAATTATCATAGCTAGATCTTCTGGATAACTTGCTGCAGCTTCTATATCAGCACTTGCTGCTTCACCTTGCACTTTTATGTTATGGAGATGGCATCTTTACTTAAACCAACATCTGCTAGCTTCAGACTTTTCATCTGTAGCTTCCTTACCTCTCTCAGCCTTCACAAAATTGAAGAGAGTTAAGGCCTTGCTCTGGATTAGCCTTTGGCTTAAGGGAATGTTGTGCCGGGTTTGATCTCTACCCAGACCACTAAAACTTTCTCCATATCAGAATTAAGGCTCTTTTGCTTTCTTATTATTCATGTGTTCACTGGAAGAGCACTTTTAATTTCCTTCAAGGACTTTTCCTTTGCATTTACAACTTAGCTGACTAATATTTAGTGCAAGAGGCCTAGCTTTTGACCTGTCTCAGGTTTTGGCATGTCTTCCTCACTAAGTTTAGTCATTTCTAGCATTTGATTTCTAGTGCCCCATGGCCTAATTTCAATATTGTTGTGTCTCAGGGAATAGAGAGACCCAAGGAGAGAGAGAGAGATGGGGAAGCAAGCAGAACACACACAACACTTATGAATTAAGTTTGCTATCTTACATGGGCACGGTTTGTGCTACCCCAAAACAATTACAATAGTAATATCAAAGATCCCTGATTATGTATTACCATAACACATATAATTTTAATAATGAAAAAGTTAGAAATATTGTGAGAGTTACGTGAACAAATGCTATTAGAAAAATGGTGCTGATAGGCTTGCTAGAAGCAGGGTTGCTACAAACCTTGAATTTGTAAAAAACACAGTATCTGAAAAGTGTAATAAAGTGAAGTGCAATAAAATGAAGTATGCTTGTATTTTATGCTTATCATATTTCAAATCCCTGAACTGAATGACTTTAAGCATTCAAAAGGATGGGTTCAAGAGTGATGCTAAATTTAAATGTTAAGATAACAAATCTAAGAATAATATCCATGTGACCAAAATCAATAATTTAAAACATGCTTTATTATTTTTACATTTGTTTCCTCTTAGGGCCTGCAACATACAATCCTGTTTTAAAGAAATCTTGCTCCATACCCTTATTTGTTAAAGCATCAAATCGTTTTAAAGATTCCGAAGAGATTACTCCTGGTCCAGCGACATATGAGGTTTGTCAATGATATTTCTCTTTTAATAATAACACAAGAATGGAAAAATTTCCAGAAGGTACTGGAAATGTCTTCATTAAAGTCCTTTCCATATGTTCTATTCTTATTACTAACCAAAATCTTTTGGCTAAGAAAGGCTTTTTTAAAGATAAATTCTGACATTTCTGAAAGAATTATTTAACAATTTATCTATAAATAGCCTCTACAGCACAAATATATATAATTTCTATATCCCTGCAACTCTAAATATTTACTTGTTTACATACACAAATTGAAAAAGAAATTTCCAAATGTTTATTGAAATCAAGAATTTATTAGAGTGCTCAGAAGAAGAAAGCCCTGTGGATCCAGTAAAACCAGGTATTGATCTTTTATTTTCTTTTAATAAATGCAGGTGGTTTAGATTCGTAATAAATAAATGTCTCATTATGCTGTGGGTCTTCTGATTGTAAGGAGGAGGTTTAAATAAACTGCAGCGTTTTAGAAATTGTGTTCACTCTAGGCTTTTATTCCCCATTTGGTGTGAAAAGGTTTTCCTGTTGGCTTATAGCAATTAATTTAAGAGTGCAAACCATAATGAATGTTCTTATTTGGGTTAGTTAATGACAAATTTATTTTTATTGAATGTATGTTTTTCTACTTATTCAAAGTGTCGTAATCCAAAGAATTTTTCAGCATCCTGTCAAAAGTACATTTATAATATAATATCAGAAAAGGAAGAGAAAGAAAATCAAATGAATAATGAAAGACTTGTTATTTTACTTGTTGGCTGTTGATTCCCCCAAAATATCACTATTACTTTCTACTGATAAGCAAATCTAATTTTATAAGACTTACCTCACAAAAGGAAAATCTGCTAGACAGAGTCTTAGTAGTAGTTCAGAAGGTGAAAGTCAAGGGAGGATACATTATATATATATATATATATATATATATATATATATATATATATATATATATATATATATATATACAGTGTTTTAGGGCCTTGGCTGTGTAATGTAAGGCAAGTCTTGCAAATTGGGAACTGATAGAGATTTGGCAAAGTTTATGACATATTTACTCTTGATTGTTGGGTACAATGAGGAAAGGTCTTTAAGCAAGTATTGATCAGTAAACTATTAGTCTTAATAAGTTAGATATTATAGATGTTCATTTGATCATATTAAATCATAGAAAATCTTTAACTGATTGCTTCCCCACTCCTTTTTAAAACTGGTTTTAATGGTGTCCGCAAATGATAAATGCCAGTAAATATGATGTTATACTTATTCATTTTGTGCTACATTTGTCATAGAAGATGTACCCACTAGTATTCCTAGTATTTAAAGATGTTACTGCTTTTTCTTTCACTACGATTTTATGATTTATATTTATATTTCCTTAGTCATTTATTGTGGAATATTATTTTCCATGTCAGAAAAAAACATTTATGGATTTAATAATGAGGTTTAATTAAGGTAATGCCTAAAATGTCAAACTAATATATTCATATATTATATATTAGATATAATACTGCAGTAGAAGGTTAATTTTCTGTTGAGGACTATCTGTAATTTTTTGTCTTTCCAACACCACTTGTTTCTGTTAATAATTAAAAACATTTTTTGAACAAATAATTTTCTTTCATAATTTTTCTTCTTGAAAGGAAAAGTTGTGTCTTTCTTTTTTTAACATCTTTAATGGAGGATAATTGCTTTACAGTGGTGTGTTTGTTTCCGCTTTATAACAAAGTGAATCAGCTATACATATACATATATCCCCATATCTCCTCCCTCTTCTTTCACCCTACCACCCTCCCGATCCCACGCCTCTAGGTGGACACAAAGCACCGAGCTGATCTCCCTGTGCTATGTGGCTGCTTCCCACTAGCTATCTATTTTACATTTGGTAGTATATATCAGTCCATACCATTCTCTCACTTCATCCCAGCTTACACTTCCCCCTCCCACCTCAAGTCCATTCTCTACGTCTGTGTCTTTATTCCTGTCCTGCCCCTAGGTTCTTAAGAACCGTTTTTTTTTTTTTTTTTAGATTCCATATATATGTGTTAGCATACGGTATTTATTTTTCTCTTTCTGACTTACTTCACTCTCTCTGACAGTCTCTAGATCCATCCACTTCACTACAAATAATTCAATTCCGTTTATTTTTATGGCTGAGTAATATTCCATTGTATATATGTGCCACATCTTCTTTATCCATTCATCTATCAATGGACACTTAGGTTGCTTCCATGTCCTGGCTATTGTACATACAGCTGCAATGAAGAGTGTGGTACATGACTCTTTTAAATTACGGTTTTCTCAGGATATATGCCCAGTAGTGGGATTGCTGGGTTGTATGGTAGTTCTATTTTTAGTTTTTTAAGGAACCTCCATACTGTTCTCCATAGTGGCTGTATCAATTGACATTCCCACTGACAGTGCAAGAGGGTTCAATTTTCTCTACACCCTCTCCAGCATTTATTGTTTGTAGATTTTTTGATGATGGCCATTCTGACCAGTGTGAGGTGATACCTCGTTAGTTTTGATTTGCATTTCTGTAATGATTAGTGATGTTGAGCATCCTTTCATGTGTTTGTTATCAATCTGTATATCTTCTTTGGAGAAATGTCTATTTAGGTCTTCTGCCCATTTTTGATTTGGGTTGTTTGTTTTTTTGATATTGAGCTGCATGAGCTGCTTGTATATTTTGGAGATTAATCCTTTGTCAGTTGATTTATTTGCAAATATTTTCTCCCATTCTGAGGGTTGTCTTTCCGTCTTATTTATGGGTTCCTTTGCTGTGCACAAGTGTTTAAGTTTCATTAGGTCCAATTTATTCATTTTTGTTTTTATTTCCATTTCTCCAGTTGGTGGGTCTAAAAGGGTCTTGCTGTGATTTATGTCATAGAGTGTTCAGACTATGTTTTCCACTAAGAGTTTTATAGTGCCTGGCCTTACATTTAGGTCTCTAATCCATTTGGAGTTTATTTTTGTGTATGGTGTTAGGGAGTGTTCTAGTTGTCCAGTATTCCCAGCACCACTTACTGAAGAGGCTGTCTTTTCTCCATTGTATATTCTTGCCTTCTTTGTCAAAGATAAGGTGACCATATGTGTGTGGATTTATCTCTGGGATTTCTATCCTGTTCAATTGATCTATATTTCTGTTTTTCTGCCAGTACCATACAGTCTTGATTACTGTAGCTTTGTAGTATAGTCTGAAGTCAGGGAACCTGATTCCTCCAGCTCTGTTTTTCTTTCTCAAGATTGCTTTGGCTATTCGGGGTCTTCTGTGTTTCCATACAGATTGTGAAAATTTTTGTTCTAGTTCTGTTAAAAATGCCATTGGTAGTTTGATAGGGATTGCATTGAATCTGTAGATTGCTTTGGGTTGTATAGTCATTTTCACGATGTTCATTCTTCCAATCCAAGAATACAGTATATCTCTCCATTTGTTTGTATCATCTTTAATTTCTTTCACCAGTGTCTTATATTTTTCTGCATACAGGTCTTTCGTCTTCTTAAGTAGTTTAATCCTAGTTATTTTATTCTTTTTCTTGCAATGGTAAATGGGAGTGTTTCCTTAATTTCACTTTCAGATTTTTCGTTATTAGTGTATAGAAATGCAAGAGATTTCTGTGCATTAATTTTGTATCCTGCTACTTTACTAAATTCATTGATTAGCTCTAGGAGTTCTCTGGTAGCATCTTTAGGATTCTATATGTATAGTATCATGTCATGTGCAAACAGTGACAGCTTTACTTCTTCTTTCCAATTTGGATTCCTTTTATTTCTTTTTCTTCTCTGATTGCTGTGGCTAACACTTCCAAAACTATGTTGAATAATAGTGGTGAGAGTGGGCAACCTTGTCTTGTTCCTGATCTTAGTGGAAATGGTTTCAGTTTTTCACCATTGAGGACAATGTTGGCTGTGGGTTTGTCATATATGGCCTTTATTATGTTGAGGAAAGTTCCCTCTAGGCCTACTTTCTGCAGGGCTTTTATCATAAATGGGTGTTGAATTTTGTCGAAAGCTTTCTCTGCATCTATTGAGGTGATCATATGGTTTTTCTCCTTCAATTTGTTAATATGGTGTATCACATTGATTGATTTGCGTATATTGAAGAATCCTTGCATTCCTGGGATAAACCCCACTTGATCATGGTGTATAATCCTTTTAATGTGCTGTTGGATTATGTTTGCTAGTATTTTGTTGAGGATTTTTGCATCCATTTTCATCAGTGATTTTGGCCTATAGTTTCTTTTTGTAACATCTTTGTCTGGTTTTGGTATCAGGGTGATTTTGGCCTTATAGAATGAGTTTGGGAGTGTTCCTCCCTCTGCTATATTTTGGAAGAGTTTGAGAAGGATAGGTGTTAGCTCTTCTCTAAATGTTTGATAGAATTCGCCTGTGAAGCCAGCTGGTCCTGGGCTTTTGTTTGTTGGAAGATTTTTAATCACAGTCTCAATTTCAGTGCTTGTGATTGGTCTGTTTATATTTTCTATTTCTTCCTGGTTCAGTCTTGGAAGGTTGTGCTTTTCTAAGAATTTGTCCATTTCTTCCAGGTTGTCCATTTTATTGGCATAGAGTTGCTTGTAGTAATCTCTAATGATCCTTTGTATTTCTGCAGTGTCAGTTGTTACTTGTCCTTTTTCATTTCTAATTCTGTTGATTTGAGTTTTCTTTCTTTTTTTTCCTTGATGAATCTGGATAATGGTTTATCATTTTGTTTATCTTCTCAAAGAACCAGATTTTAGTTTTATTGATCTTTGCTATTTTTTCCTTCATTTCTTTTTCATTGATTTCTAATCTGATCTTTATGATTTCTTTCCTTCTGATAACTTTGGGGTTTTTTTGTTCTTCTTTCTCTAATTGCTTTAAGTGTAAGGTTAGGTGGTTTATTTGAGATTTTTCTTGTTTCTTGAGGTCGGATTGTATTGCTATAATCTTCCCTCTTAGAACTGCTTTTGCTGCGTCCCATAGGTTTTGAGCTGTCGTGATTTCATCGGCATTTGTTTCTAGGTATTTTTTTATTTCCTCTTTGATTTCTTCAGTGATCTCTTGGCTATTTAGTAATGCATTGTTTAGCCTCCATGTGTTTGTTTTTTTTACAGATTTCTTTCCTGTAATTATTATCTATTCTCATAGCGTTTTGGTCAGAAAAGATACTTGATATGATTTCAGTTTTCTTAAATTTACCAAGGACTGATTTGTGACCCAAGATGTGATCTATCCTGGAGAACTTTCCATAAGCACTTGAGAAGAAAGTGTATTCTGTTGTTTTTGGATGGAAAGTCCTATAAATGTCTATTAAGTCCATCTTGTTTAATGTATCATTTAAAGCTTGTGTTTCCTTATTTATTTTCATTTTCTTTGATCTGTCCATAGGTGAAAGTGGGGTGTTAAAGTCCCCTACTATTATTTTGTTAATTGAAAATTCTCTAGAAGGAATCAGTAGCAGAGTAACTGAGGCAGAAGAACGGGTAAGTGTCCTGAAAGATAAAATAGTGGAAATAACTGGCACAGAACAGAATAAAGAAAAAAGAATGAAAAGAATAGAGGACAGTGTCAGAGACCTCTGGGACAACATTTAAAGCACCAACATTCAAATTATATGGGTCACATAAGAAAAAGAGAAAAAGAAAGGGACTGAAAAAATATTTGAAGAGATTATAGTTGAAAACTTCCCTGATATGGGAAAGGAAATAGTCAATCAAGTCCAGGAAGTGCAGAGTCCCATATGCCATAAATCCAAGGAGAAACACGCCAAACACATATTAATCAAACTATCAAAAATTAAATACAAAGAAAAAATATTAAAAGCAGCAAGGGAAAGGAGCAAATAACATACAAGGGAATCCTGACAAGGTTAACAGCTGATCTTTCAGTAGAAACTCTGCAAGCCAGAAGGGAGTGGCAGGACATATTTAAAGTGATGAAAGGGAAAAACCTACTACCAAGATTACTCTACGCAGCAAGGATCTCATTCAGATTTGATGGAGAAATTAAAACCTTTACAGACAAGCAAATTTAAGAGAATTCAGCACCACCAAACCGCTTTACAACAAATGCTAAAGGAACTTCTCTAGGCAGGAAACACAAGAGAAGGAAAAGACCTACAATAACAAATCCAAAACAATTAAGAAAATGGTAATAGGAACATAACATATCGATAACTACCTTAAATGTAAATGGATTAAATGCTCCAAGCAAAAGACATAGACTGGCTGAATGGATACAAAAACAAGACCTGTATATATGCTGTCTACAAGAGACCCACTTCAGACCTAGGGACACATACAGACTGAAAGTGAGGGGGTGGAAAAAGATATTCCATGCAAGTGGAAGTCAAAAGAAAGCTGGAGTAGCAATTCTCATATCACACAAAATAGACTTTCAAATAAATATTACCAGAGACAAAGAAGAACACTACATAATGATCAAGAGATCAATCCAAGAAGAAGGTATAACAATTGTAAATATTTATGCACCGAATACAGGAGCACCTCAATACATAAGGCAAATGCTAACAGCCATAAAAGGGGAAATCGATAGTAACAAAATAATCGTAGGGGATGTTTCTCTCATCTTTTATTTCTTATATAAGTGTCTTAGTTTTTGGAATACAGGTCTTTTGCCTCCTTGCGTAGGTTTATTGCTAGGTATTTTATTCTTTCTGATGTGATGGTAAATGGGATTGTTTCCTTAATTTCTCTTTCTGATCTTTCATTATTGGTGTATAGAAATGCACAATATTTCTGTGTATTAATTTTGTATCCCGCAACTTTAACAAATTCATTAATGAGCTCCAGTAGTTTTCTAACAGCATCTTTAGGATTTTCTATGTATAGTATCATGTCATCTGCAAACAGTGACAGTTTTACTTCCTTTCCAATTTTGATTCCTTTTATTTCTTTTCCTTCTCTGCCATGACTAGGACTTCCAAAACGGTATTGAATAAAATTGGCGAGAGTGGACATTCTTGTCCTGTTCCTGATCTTAGAGGAAATGTTTTCAACTTTTCACTGTTGAGTATGATATTAACTGTGGGTTTGTCATATATGGCTTTTATTATGCTGAGGTATCTTCCCTCTATGTCCACTTTCTGGAGAGTTTTTTTCAAAAATGGGTGTTGAATTTTGTCAAAATATTTTTCTGCAAATATTGAGATGATCATATAGTTTTTATTCTCTAATTTGTTAATGTGGTATATCATACTGATTGATTTGTGGATATTGAAGAATCCTTGCATCCCTGGGAAAATCCCACTTGACCATGATGTATGATCCTTTTAATGGATTGTTGGACTTGGTTTGCTGGTATTTTGTTGAGGATTTTTGCATCTATGCAGAAGCTTTTTAGTTTGATATAGTCCCACTTGTTTATTTTTGCTTATACTTTTGATGTCATATCCAAAAAATCTTTGTCAAGACCAATGCTGGGAAGCTTTTCCCTATGTTCCTTCTAGGAGTTTTATGGTTTCCGGTGTTCTATTTAAGTCTTTAATCCATTGTTGAGTTAATTTTTGTGAATGGTGTAAGATAGGAGTTCTAGTTTCATTGTTTTTCAAGTGTGTATGCAGTTTTCCAACCATCATTTATTGAAGATAATATCCTTTCCCCCTTGTGTATTCCTGGTATCCTTGTCAAAGATTATTTGACCATATATGAAACAGGTCATTTCTGGGTTCTCAGTTTTTTCCATTTGTTATGTGCCTGTTTTTATGCTAGTTTTTTATTACTATAGCTGTGTGATGTAGTTTGAAATCACAAGAAGTGTGATGTCTCTAGCTCTGTTGTTCTTCCTCAAGAGTACCTTGGCCACTCAGGGTCTTATATGGATCCATACAGATTTTTGGATCTTTTTTTCTGTTTCTGTGAAAATGCCATTGAAATTTTGGTAGAGATTGTATTGATTCAACAGATGACTTAAGTAGAGTGGTTATTTTAATATTACTGATTCTTTCAATCCACGAACATGGGATATCTTAACATTTATTTGTGTCTTCTTCAATTTCTTTCATTGATGTCATAATTTTCAGTGTACAGTTATTTTATCTCCTTGTTACATTTATTCCTAAGTATTTTATTAGTTCTTATGCTCTTATAAATGGGATTGTTTCCTTTATTTGTTTTTTAGATAGTTTTTTGTCAGTTTATAGAAAGATAATTGACTTTTATATGTTCATGTTTTTATTCTGCAACTTTACTGAATTCATTTATTATTTCTAACAGTTTTTTGTGGCATCTTTGGAATTTTCTGTAAGTTTTTGCAAACAGAAATAGTTTTACTTTTTCCTTTACAATTTGGATGACTGTTATTTCTTTTTTTGTCCAATTGTTCTGGCTAGGACTTCCAGTGCTATGTTAAATAGGAGAGGTTAGAGTGGTCATCATTGTCTTTTTCCTGATCTTAGCAGAAAAGCTTTCAACTTTTCACTTTTGAATATGATTTTAGATGTCAGTTTGTCATCTTTATTATGTCAAGGTACATTCATTCTATACCCAATTTGTTGAGAGTTTTTTCAATGAAAGAATGTGGAATTTTGTCAGATACTTTTTCTGCATTGAGATATCATATGATTTTTATTTTTTATTGTGTTAATGTGGTACATCACATTTATTGATTTGTTTATGTTGAACCATACTTGCGTCTAAGGGATAAATCCCATTTGCTCATGGTATATGACCCTTTTAAGGTGCTGCTGAATTTGGTTTGCTAGTATTATGTTGAGACATTTTGCTTGTATGTTCATCAGGGATATTAGCCTGTAGCTTTTTCTTTTTGTAGCCTTCTTCTCTAGCTTTGTTGCCAGGGTAAGGCTGGCCTCATAAAATGAGTTTGGGAGTATTCTGTCTTCTTCAATTATTTGGAAGAGTTTGAGAAGGATTGGTGTTAATTCTTTAAGTGTTTGGTAGAATTCACCACTGAAACCATCTGGTCCTATTCTTTTGTGTATTGGAAGGCTTTTAATTACTGCTTCAATCTCAGTCATTAAGTTTTATGCAGATTTTTTATTTTCTTATGATTCAGTCTTGGTAGGTTGTATGTTTCTAGAAATTATTTATTTTTTCTAGATTATCCAGTTTGGAGGTGTACAGTTGTTCATAGTAGTCTCTTATGGTCCTTTGAATTCCTATAGTGTGAGTTGTATTATCTCCTCTTTCATTTATGATCTCATTTATTTGAGTCTTCTCTCTTTTTTCCTTTGTCTAACTAAAGGTGGTCAATTTTCTTTATCTTCTCAGAACACCAGCTCTTTGTTTTATTAATCATTTCTATTGTTTTCTTGGTCTCTATTTCATTTCTGCTCCGAAATTTGTTACCTCCTTCCTTTTACTAACTTTGGACTTAGTTTGTTCTTCTTTTTCTAGTTCTATAAGATGTAAATTTAGTTTATTTATGACTTTTCTTTATCTCTTAATGTTGGCATTTGTCCCTATAAACTACTTTCAGTACATCCCATAAGTTTTGGTATGTTGTGTTTCCATTTTTTTGTTTTGTTTTGTTTTGTTTCAAGATTTTTTTTTCCATACTGCACTACTTGCAGGATCTTAGTTCCGTGACCAGGGATTGAACCCATGCCCCGTGCAGTGGAAGCATGGAGTCCTAACCACTGGACTGCCAGGGAATTCCCTCAAGATATTTTTTGACTTCCCTTTTGATTTCTTTTTTGACCCATTGGTTATTTAGGAATATGTTGTTCAGTTTCCACATATTTGTGAATTTTCCAGTTTTACCCCATTATTGATTTCTAGTTTCATACCATTGTGGTCAGAAAGGATATTTTGTATGATTTCAGTCTTCTTATATTTGCGAAGGTTTGTTTTGTGACCTGACATGATTTCTCCTGTAGACTGTTCAGTGTTCCCTTGAGAAGAACATGTTCTACTGCTGATAGATGGAATGTTCTTTGTACGTCTGTTAAGTTCACTTGTCTAAGTTGTATTTTAAGTCCATTGTTTCTTCATTGATTTTCTATCCATTTTTTTAAAGTACAGTATTGAAGTCCCCTACTATATTTGTATTGTTGTCTATTTCTCCCTTCAGATGTGTTAAATTTTTCTTAATACATTCAGGTGCTCTGATGGTAGGTGCGTATATATTTACACTTATTATATCCTCTGGATGAATTGACCCCTTTATCATTATGTAATGACCTTTGTCTCTTTTTACAGTTTTTGACTTAGAGTCAATTGTATCTGATATGAATATAGCTATTCCTGCTGTCTTTTTGTTTCCATTTGCATGGAATATCTTTTTTCCATCCCTTCACTTTGAGCCTATATGTGTCCTTAAAAGTGAAGTGAGTCTTTTGTAGGAAACATATAGTTGGGTCTTATTATTTTTATCCATCCAGCTGCTCTATGACTTTAGATTGGATAATTTAATTCATTTACATTTAACTTAACTGTATATGGTAAGGACTTACTAATTCCAACTTATTGTTTCCTGGCTGTTTTGTAGTTTCCTTTTTTCTTGTTTCCTCTTTTGCTTAAGAACAGTGCTTGCATATGATAGGGACTCAATAAATATTTGTTCAATTTTTGAATGATTTTAAATTTTTTTCCATGCCATGTTACTAGTTAGATATTTTATAAACTTAATTCTGATCTTTAGTACCATCTACAACATTTTTAATTCTACTCTTGCATTTTTTTAAGACTTTATTTTTTAAAGAGCAGTTTTAGTTTTACAGCAAACTTGTGAGCGAAATATAGCTATTTCTTATGTACTCCCTGTCCTGTACATGCATAGCTCCCCCATTATGTACATTACTCACCAGAATAGTATTTTTGTTTGTTTGTTTGTTTTTGTTTAACCAAGGATGAACCTACATTGACACATTATAACCACCCAAAGCCCATAGTTTACCTTAGGGTTCACTCTAAGTGTTGTATGTTCTGTGGGTTTGGACAAATGCGTAATTATATATACCATCATTATAATATCATACAGAGTATTTTCACTGCCTTAAAAATCTTCTGTACTCTGCTTATTCATCTCCCTATCCATTATCAGTGGTTATCCATTGGCAACCACTGATAATTTCATTACCATGTGTGGCTACATTTTCCATCCTTAGTATATTATACATTTTTATAAAATTACGTTTGAGAAATAGTTCCACTGCTTAAATTTAAAAAGAAAAATTTAAAGCCACAGTTATAGAGAAAAGGTAGGTTCACTGGATTAAGAGAAAACTTAGTCTCAATCTCACTTCAGTTATTTAATAACTGAGATATAAGGATCAAAAACTACTAAAAATGTAGTACAAAATATGTACAAAAAAGCATTTATTGCAGTACTTGACAAATAGTTGATCTATAAATTGTAGTTATTGTTACTATTACTAGTATTTCATGGCCATATTCATTTATTTCTAGTTTATAAATATGAACCCAGTCTGGCCCAGGCTCTGACAATCTAAAAATGAAAAATCTTTACTCTCAAATATGTAGCAATCTGGTGTGGATAAAAAATTATATAAATATTTTAATTATAATAAAATAATTATTATATTGGAATAGGTGAAAGGTACCAAGATGTAAGTTAATCAGATGGAGTCAGGAAATCTTCAGAAAGCATTTTATATGAAATATGAGATTAATGGGAGTTTTCTATTCATACAAGCTAAGGG
The DNA here is from genome assembly GCF_028021215.1 of Eschrichtius robustus. Lineage (NCBI taxonomy): Eukaryota > Metazoa > Chordata > Mammalia > Artiodactyla > Eschrichtiidae > Eschrichtius > Eschrichtius robustus. The sequence goes on along the minus strand of NC_090827.1, from coordinate 18,189,687 downwards.
AGCATGTTCTAGGCAAAATAAATGATATATGCAAACCCAAAGAGACACTAGAGAATAAAATACCTTTGGCAAGCTTTTATTGTCAGTATTGCTAAAATATAAGATGGATGGCATGACATTAAACATGTAAACAATATTAGATAAAGTATATTAAACAATATGCATGTTTGACTTTTTCCCCCTTAACTATAGGTAGACACTCATGATTTCTGAGTAGAGGTATACTGTTATATATTAATATAAATAAGCAAAACCCAGTTTTAACTTCTTAATATTTTAAAATATTATTTTGCCTTATTTTCCCTTGATAAATTGCTAATAAAGAATGATAAAGTTGATTTAAATTTTACAGTTTTTGGGTGAAGGTTCGTTCTTGTTTATTTCCAAATACCCATATTATCTTTGTAGAAAATATTTTGTTGTAGCTGTAAAATGTCTTTATTTTAAAATGTGATTTAAACTTCTGTTTTTAAAAACCCAGATTTATACCATAATTTTAAAGTTTGTGGGATAGTATTTCATATCCTTTGGAAATGTGATTTAAACTTTGGTTTTAGAAATCAGTTTTGTACTTCAATTGTAAAGGTCATAGAACATTACTTAAAACCCCAAAGTGAATGGTTAAAAGGTAACTGTCATTTGCCATTCCCCCAAAAAGGTCTTTGACTCTCCATGGACTACAATTTCAGTTTAATTCTCCCCCTTCATTTCTGCTCACAGAACTCTTGATATTCCTCTGAACTTCCTAAGTTACTAAGTTATGGGAGACTTGTTAAGATCTGTCCCAGAAAATCTATTTTCAACCTATTGTATTAGGTCTTGACATGCCTATCAGAGGTATAATCTGCTGAATTATGTCCTGAAAGGATCCCAGGTTAATCATGTTACTAGTTATCATATTGAAATAGAAGTGGATCTCCAAAGATCCTTAAGGACTAGTTTCAACCTAGAAAGATTGTCTGGGTGATAATATATTATGGATCATTCTCATGAAATCCATAAGCCCTTTAAAAAAAAAGCAAAATATTGCATGCTCATACATTTGGATATTCTTCTGGGGATAGTTTTCATAATATCCTCAAAGGGAACTGTAACTCCCACCCCTAAACTAAAAATACAAAGTTTAAGAATCATTGCTTTTTACCAAAAAATACCTTTATCTCCTCATAGTTCAGAGAAAGAGCAGAGAATCACAATTTCTACCCTACACGAGGCAATGCTGTCACGAAAAGAATGAAGCTCTGGCCATACTAATTGCCATAACTGCAAACCTCTTTCCTATATATGTATTCTTGATTTACCACAGAACTCATTAATGGAATTATCTATCTAAAATATTATTAAAACTGGGAAAGTTACACGTTATATTTTGCATAGACAGTGGAATACTGTGGTCAAAAATGTGGGTGAAACATATGATTTTTGCAATGGCACTGAATGATAGTTTAAATGTAACAATATCAAAAATACGGAAAGTGTAAAGGAACCAGGTCCCTATCTATTTAACCTATTTTTATTTCAGTCAGTGTTATTTTAATGGATTACATTTAAATATATTCTTTTTTGTGTGTTTCAGCATGCTACAGACATGTAAGCCATCACTAATTTTATTACCAAAAAGTGCTTTTGCCTAAGGTATAATTTAAGGATCTATGAAGGCAGAAAAAATCTTACGCGAATGAAAATTATGTGCTTTTCTACGCTCTTGTTCTGATTGAAATGTAGAAGTTTCATTATTTGTTCAAAGTGGTATTTCAACTTTAACTTCTTGATAAGTAACCATGATTGTAGCCAAGGAAAAGATATTTGTAAGCAGTTACCAAATTCTTATCCCTGGTTATCATAATAACTCATATTTTCATTTTCATAATTTCCTAAAATGTAAACTTTATTTTACCAGGCCATAGCATCTTGTTTTTAAGTCGAGGTTTGTGGATTAGAATCGTTGTTAGAGGAGAATCAGTAATAATAAAGGTAGTAAGGAAAATAGGCTTTGCTTTGAATTCTAAACAGTAAAATCATTAGAAATACCAAGTATTTTCTTCTCCAAGAAAGTCAGAGATTAGTTTCGTGTCCTCTTTGACAGTTAAAACAATTATTTACTGACAAGTGCTAAAACGTATGCCCTCTGTCCCTTTCTTTCTCCTGATATTACCTTGTTCCAAGGATGATACCCCTCAAGGTTCAGTGTGCTTCTCCCCTTAGCCTTTACTACACTTATTATATTCTGACTGGATATTGGCACCTAGTGCAGTAATGTTTCATCTTCACTGATTTTGTCATTGATGTTGACCTAGTCATTCCTGGAGCAATTGATATTGACCTGTTTATGTTCATGTTCAATAGTTCTTCTCTTAAAGAAAAGGGGGTATGTCTACAAAATAATATATCCTTTCACTCAAAGTTTTTCAGAGTCCCAAGTTATGTTATTTGCTTTGATCTTTCTTTTTCTGCCTTAGCACCTTTCTTTCTTAGCTCTAGAGTTTGGAAGATAGAAATATTAATGGATCCTGTAAATTAATAGCCACGTGTATAAACTAATGCCAACTATGTTCAGCCAGGATTAAAAACGCTTAAAAAAGCTAGGGTACCCTAACCTCTCTCTTCCTTCAGAGTGAGCTCTCTGCTCACCAGATATTTTACAGAGGGATCTATTAAATTATTAGTTTCTTCAATATTGGTTAAGAATGTTAGACCTTGTATATCCATATCAGTTTTTGTAATCATTATACATCAGGAATAGTCCTTGATTTTTATATAAAGAGGACCACCTACTGACTACTGTTGATGGTCTTAGATTAGTCCTGACTTGTCCAGATTCATATTTTTCCCCTAAGAACTAGAATAGGCCACCTTCTGGCTACCTCCTGTAGCAGTGGTCTTAAAATCTTGTAATATAGTCTATTTTGTCCCCTGGAAAACATTAATTTCTTCAGAATTGACTCTCATATGGTAGCTTGAATTTAATTAGCATTAATCTGAAATATATAAGTCATTCTGAGTAGCTGTTGTCAGTAAAATGTAAAAAAAAAAATTACTATAATTTACTGGGAAAAAAGGCGATGGTAGTATTCACCCTGTAAAAGTAAAGTATTACTTTTATATTCCTAATTATTGGAAGCTATATTTAAAAAGTGCTGGCCTAGAAAAAGTACTATTGCTTCAGTAACTGCTTTATTAATTGAAATATCCTTGAAGTGTAAAATTAGTTTTAAGCACTCTCAAACCCTGAAATATTAGAATTTTAGAGAAAATATTTCCAATTTTAAGACAAAAGAAAAACTGAAGAATTTTAATGGGTATTATTTTGTGCAAAATAAATAAAATTATAGAGAGAGAAGATATATATGGTTTTGGCATTTTTTCTCCTTATGAAATTTTAAGGTGTCAAAGTTGACGATTGGAATTCTCTTTTTAACTTATTTTCATGAAAACTGAAGAATTCCCAAGTAAGACTCCCCTTGAGAGACTTGTGTCTTAAATGGAATTAAATGGTTAAAAACTAAATAGAGTTCTTAAGGGTTATTTTCTTTAATATTATCACTTCCAAACATCTCTACAATTAAATTATACTATCATGTAATGTCTATTACTGTTTTGTATTATTATTATTATGTTTTCATTTTTTTATTACAAAAAGGAGAGAAGTCTTCCTAAACTTTTCTAGCAAATAAACCGTTTAATATTCATATAAACTATCTATCTACTTCCCTATTTGAAAGTTACTTGTTTTTGTATATAAAATAGCAAGTATCACAACCACCATCAATTACTGCAATATTTTCCCCTGGCAAGAGTAAATAAGCATTTACACTTGAAAGAGAGAAGAAGACAGAAAAGTAAATCTCCTAAATGTACTTTTCACATCTAAATGACAGTTTTAAACACTACCTTTTTCTATGTATGGCACATATCGCTTTATATTTGATCAAAATACTTATCAGTTTTTTGATGATAAGAAGGAAGATGGGGATATATAGTTTCTTACAAATGCAAAGAGTTTCATGTCATTTATTTTAAATCATCAAATGCTTTTCTCTCAATCTTGTATTATTTCCTTTTGGTGGACATAAGGTTAACTAAGACAGTAAAACTAACACCAGACACCATATTCAGATGCATGTAAAATTTGTTTATTTAGCTTTTTTGGTGAGTAAAGTGTAGTGCTCAGTGCTAGATAAATAAGTAGTCAAGCTTTAAAATTTTGTTTTATTTCTATAGCAGAAAATAGACACATTGATAAAGATATATTTATATATATATCTTCCTGATCTCTGTTCTGAGTGAAAGATGTTCGATTAGATTTCCTGGTGTAATAAATAGTTAATGATTATTTGTTGAATTAGTAAATGTGCTGCCAATTTATCCTGTAGTATAAAATTCTTATTTTCTTCAATATTCTGTAAGACTATTATTACCTTCATTTCTGTATATTCAGTAATTTTAGTTGACCGCTGAGAGATAAGAGGCATATGTGGCCTGTATTTATTTTATTGAAATATAGTTGATATACAATATTATATAAGTTACAGGTATACAATGTAGTGATTCACAATTTTTAAAGGTTATACTCCATTTTTCTTTTAACATCTTTATTGGAGTATAATTGCTTTACAATGGTGTATTAGTTTCTGCTTTATAACAAAGTGAATCAGTTATACATATACATATGTCCCCATATCTCTTCCCTCTTGTGTCTCCCTCGCTCCCCATTTTTAGTTATTGTAAAATATTGGCTGTATTCCATGTGTTGTACAATATATCCTTGTAGCTTATTTTATTTATTTATTTATTTATTATTATCTCTTTTATTCAAACAGAAAGTCACAAAAATTATAATCATCCTCTTCAGTTCACTCAGTCCCATGTAATTAATTTTTTTTATCTTGATTTTGGTTAGCGCTTTTATGAATTCGCAGTATAGTCAGTTACCAGAAACCTGTACTTGTCAGAGTCTTTTCCATGAATTCCTTGAAGATGAAACCCTTTTATAGGAACATTTATTGCGAAAGCATCAGAGAATACCCAGAACTGTCTGTAAATGACAAAAGACTTAAAAATGACCACGGTTAAAGATTAGATGAAAATTCATAATAATGCAATTGACAAGGAAATTTAGTTATTTCTGAGATATACATTTTAAAGTAATAACTAGAATTATGACTTATAACATTATACCAGAACATATAAGATTTTTAGAAATTTCATGTAATGTCTGAAACATTTATATTAACATATTTCCACACAAATAATCCAAAGAAAGTTTAGTATTAGTTGTTTTTTTTTGTTGTTGTTGTTTGTTTTTTTATACTGCAGGTTCTTATTAGTCATCAATTTTATACACATCAGTGTATACATGTCAATCCCAATCGCCCAATTCAGCACGCCACCATCCCCACCCCACCACGGTTTTCCCCCCTTGGTGTCCATACGTTTGTTCTCTACATCTGTGTCTCAACTTCTGCCCTGCAAACCGGTTCATCTGTACCATTTTTCTAGGTTCCACATACATGTGTTAATATACATTATTTGTTTTTCTCTTTCTCGCTTTCTTCACTCTGTATGACAATCTCTAGATCCATCCACTTCTCAACAAATGACTCAATTTCGTTCCTTTTTATGGCTGAGTAATATTCCATTGTATATATGTACCACAACTTCTTTATCCATTCGTCTGTCGATGGGCATTTAGGTTGCTTCCATGACCTGGCTATTGTAAATAGTGCTGCAGTGAACATTGGGGTGCATAAACCATTTTTGAATTATGGTTTACTCTGGGTATATGCCCAGTAGTGGGATTGCTGGGTCGTATGGTAGTTCTATTTGTAGTTTTTTAAGGAACCTCCATACTGTTCTCCATAGTGGCTGTATCAATTTACATTCCCACCAAGAGTGCAAGAGGGTTCCCTTTTCTCCACACCCTCTCCAGCATTTGTTTGTAGATTTTCTGATGATGCCCATTCTAACTGGTATGAGGTGATACCTCATTGCAGTTTTGATTTGCATTTCTCTAATAATTAGTGATGTTGAGCAGCTTTTCATGTGCTTCTTGGCCATCTGTATGTCATCTTTGGAGAAATGTCTATTTAGGTCTTCTGCCCATTTTTGGATTGGGTTGTTTGTTTCTTTCATATTGAGCTGCATGAGATGTTTATAAATTTTGAAGATTAATCCTTTGTCTGTTGATTCGTTTGCAAATATTTTCTCCCATTCTGAGGGTTGTCTTTTCGTCTTCTTTATGGTTTCCTTTGCTGTGCAAAAGCTTTGAAGTTTCATTAGGTCCCATTTCTTAATTTTTCTTTTTACTTCCATTACTGTAGGAGATGGATCAAAGAAGATCTTGCTGTGATTTATGTCAAAAAGTGTTCTTCCTATGTTTTCCTCTAAGAGTTTTACAGTGTCCGGTCTTACATTTAGGTCTTGAATCCATTTTGAGTTTATTTTTGTGTATGGTGTTAGGGAGTGTTCTAATTTCATTCTTTTACATGTAGCTGTCCAGTTTTCCCAGCACCACTTATTGAAGAGGCTGTCTTTTCTCCATTGTATATCCTTGCCTCCTTTGTCATAGATTAGTTGACCATAGGTGCGTGGGTTTATCTCTGGGCTTTCTATCTTGTTCCATTGATCTATGTTTCTGTTTTTGTGCCAGTACCATATTGTCATGATTACTGTAGCTTTGTAGTATAGTCTGAAGTCAGGGAGTCTGATTCCTCCAGCTCCGTTTTTTTCCCTCAAGACGGCTTTGGCTATTTGGGGTCTTTTGTGCCTCCATACAAATTTTAAGATTTTTTGTTCTAGTTCTGTAAAAAATGCCATTGGTAATTTGATAAGGATTGCAGTGAATCTGTAGATTGCTTTGGGTAGTATAGTCATTTTTACAATATTGATTCTACCAATTCAAGAACATGGTATATCTCTCCATCTGTTGGTATCATCTTTAATTTCTTTCATCAGTGTCTTATAGTTTTCTGCATACAGGTCTTTTGTTTCCCTAGGTAGGTTTATTCCTAGGTATTTTATTCTTTTTGTTGCAGTGGTAAATGGGAGTGTTTCCTTAATTTCTCTTTCAGATTTTTCATCATTAGTGTATAGGAATGCAAGAGATTGCTGTGCATTAATTTTGTGTCCTGCAACTTTACCAGATTCATTGATTAGCTCTAGTAGTTTTCTGGTGGCATTTTTAGGATTCTCTATGTATAGTATCATGTCATCTGCAAACAGTGACAGTTTATTTCTTCTTTTCCAATTTGTATTCCTTTTATTTCTTTTTCTTCTCTGATTGCCATGGCCAGGACTTCCAAAAGTATGTTGAATAATAGTGGTGAGAGTGGACATCCTTGTTTCGTTCCTGATCTTAGAGGAAATGCTTTCAGTTTTTAACCATTGAGAATGATGTTTGTTGTCGGTTTGTCATATATGGCCTTTATTATGTTGAGGTAGTTCACTCTATGCCCACTTTCTGGAGAGTTCTTATCATAAATCGGTGTTGAATTTTGTCAAACGCTTTTTCTGCATCTATCGAGATGATTATATGGTTTTCATTCTTCAATTTGTTAATATGGTGTATCACATTGATTGATTTGCATATATTGAAGAATCCTTGCATCCCTGGGATAAATCCCATTTGATCGTGGTGTATGATCCTTTTAATGTGTTTTTGGATTCTGTTTGCGAGTATTTTGTTGAGGATTTTTGCATCTATATTCATCAGTGATATTGGTCTGTAATTTTCTTTTTTTGTAGTATCTCTGTCTGGTTTTGGTATCAGGGTGATGGTGGCCTCATAGAATGAGTTTGGATGTGTTCCTTCCTCTGCAATTTTTTGGAAGAGTTTGAGAAGGATGGGTGTTAGCTCTTCTCTAAATGTTTGATAGAATTCACCTGTGAAGCCATCTGGTCCTGGACTTCTGTTTGTTGGAAGATTTTTAATCACAGTTTCAATCATTACTTGTGATCAGTGTGTTCATATTTTCTGTTTCTTCCTGGTTCAGTCTTGGTAGGTTATACCTTTCTAAGAATTTTTCCTTTCTTCCAGGTTGTCCATTTTATTGGCATAGAGTTGCTTGTAGTATTCTCTTAGGATGCTTTGTATTTCTGTGTTGTCTGTTGTAAGTTCTCCTTTTTCATTTCTAATTTTATTGATTTGACTTCTCTCCCTCTTTTTCTTGATGAGTCTGGCTAATGGTTTATCAATTTTGTTTATCTTCTCATAGAACCAGCTTTTAGTTTTATTGATCTTTGCTATTGTTTTCTTTGTTTCTATTTCATTTATTTCTGCTCTGATCTTTATGATTTCTGTCCTTCTGCTAACTTTGGGTTTTGTTTGTTCTACTTTCTGTAGTTCCTTTAGGTGTAAAGTTAGATTGTTTACTTGAGATTTTTCTTGTTTCCTGAGGTACCCTTGTATAGCTCTAAACTTCCCTCTTAGAACTGCTTTTGCTGCATCCCATAGGTTTTGGATCGTCGTGTTTTTATTGTCATTTGTCTCTAGGTATTTTTTGATTTCCTCTTTGAGTTCTTCAGTGATCTCTCAGTTATTTAGTAACGTATTGTTTAGCCTCCATATGTTTGTGTTTTTTACGTTTTTTCCCCTGCAATTCATTTCTAATCTTACAGCGTTGTGGTCAGAAAAGATGCTTGATATGATTTCAATTTTCTTAAATTTACTGAGGCTTGATTTGTGACCCAAGATGTGATCTATCCTGGAGAATATTCCGTGTGCACTTGAGAAGAAAGTGTAATCTGCTGTTTTTGGATGGAATGTCCTGTAAATATCAATTAATTCTATCTGGTCTATTGTGTCATTTAAATCTTCTGTTTCCTTATTTATTTTCATTGTGGATGATCCGTCCATTGGTGTAAGTGAGGTGTTAAAGTCCCCCACTATTATCGTCTTACTGTCGGTTTCCTCTTTTATAGCTGTTAGCAGTTGCCTTATGTATTGAGGTGCTCCTATGTTGGGTGCATATATATTTATAATTGTTATATCTTCTTCTTGGATTGATCCCTTGATCATTATGTAGTGTCCTTCCTTGTCTCCTTCCTTGTCTCTTGTAACATTCTTTATTTTAAAGTCTGTTTTATCTGATATGAGTATAGCCACTCCAGCTTTCTTTTGATTTCCATTTGCATGGAATGTCTTTTTCTATCCCCCCACTTTCAGTCTGTATGTGTCCCTAGGTCTGAAGTGGGTCTTTTGTAGACAGCATATATATGGGTCTTGTTTTTGTATCCATTCAGCAAGCCTGTGTCTTTTGGTTGGAGCATTTAATCCATTAACGTTTTAACGTTTAAGATAATTATTGATATGTATGTTCCTATTACCATTTCCTTAATTGTTTTTGGTTTGTTTTTGTAGATCCTTTTCTTCTCTTGTGTTTCCCACTTAGAGAAATTCCTTTAGCATTTGTTATAGAGCTGGTTTGGTGGTGCTGAATTCTCTTATCCTTTGCTTGTCTGTAAAGCTTTTGATTTCTCCATTGAACCTGAATGAGATCCTTGCCAGGTAGAGGAATCTTGCTTGTAGGTTCTTCCCTTTCATCACTTTAAGTATATCATGCCACTCCCTTCTGGCTTGTAGAGTTTCTGCTGAGAAATCAGCTGTTAACCTTATGGGAGTTCCCTTGTATGTTATTTTTCATTTTTCCCTTGCTGCTTTCAATAATTTTTCTTTGTCTTTAATTTTTGCCATTTTGATTACTATGTGTCTCGGCGTGTTTCTCCTTGGGTTTATCCTGTATGGGACTCGCTGCGCTTCCTGGACTTGGGTGGCTATTTCCTTTCCCATGTTAGGGAAGTTTTCGACTATAATCTCTTCAAATATTTCCTCGGGTCCTTTCTATCTCTCTTCTCCTTCTGGGACCTATAATGCGAATGTTGTTCCATTTAATGTTGTCCCAGAAGTCTCTTAGGCTGTCTTCATTTCTTTTCATTCTTTTTTCTTTATTCTGTTCCACAGCAGTGAATTCCACCATATTGTCTTCCAGGTCACTTATCCATTCTTCTGCCTCAGTTATTCTGCTATTGATTCCTTCTAGTGTAGTTTTCATTTCAGTTATTGTATTGTTCATCTCTTTGTTTGTTCTTTAATTCTTCTAGGTCTTTGTTAAACATTTCTTGCATCCTCTCAATCTTTGCCTCCATTGTTTTTCCGAGGTCCTGGATCATTTTCACTATCATTATTCTGAATTCTTTTTCTGGAAGGTTGCCTATATCCACTTCATTTAGTTGTTTTTCTGGGGTTTTATCTTGTTCCTTCATCTGGTACATAGCCCTCTGCCTTTTCACCTTGTCTATCTTTCTTTGGATGTGGTTTTCATTCCACAGACTGCAGGGTTGTAGTTCTTCTTGCTTCTTCTCTCTGCCCTCTGGTGGATGAGGCTATCTAAGAGGCTTGATGGGCGGGACTGGTGGTGGGTAGAGCTGACTGTTTCTCTGGTGGGCAGAGCTCAGTAAAACTTTAATCCACTTGACTGTTGATAGGTGGGGCTGTGTTCCCTCCCTGTTGGTTGTTTGGCCTGAGGCAACCGAACACTGGAGCCTACCTGGGCTCTTTGGTGGGGCTAATGACAGACTCTGGGAGGGCTCAAGCCAAGGAATACTTCCCAGAACTTCTGCTGCCAGTGTACTTGTCCCCATGGTGAGCCACAGCCCCCGCCCCCACCCCCCCACCTCTGCACGAGACCCTGCAACACTAGCATGTAGGTCTGGTTCAGTCTCCCCTGAGGTCACCGCTCCTTCCCCTGGGTCCCGATGCGCACAGTACATTGTGTGTGCCCTCCATGAGTGGAGTCTCTGTTTCCACCAGTCCTGTCAAAGTCCTGCAGTCAATTCCCACTAGGCTTCAAAGTCTGATTCTCTAGGAATTCCTCCTCCCATTGCCAAACCCCCAGGTTGGGAAGCCTGACGTGGGGCTCAGAACCTTCACTCCAGTGGGTGGACTTCTGTGGTCTAAGTGTTCTCCAGTCTGTGAGTCACTCACCCAGCAGTTATGGGATTTGATTTTACTGTGATTGCGCCCCTCCTACCATCTCATTTTGGCTTCTCCTTTGTCTTTGGATATGGGGTATCTTTTTTGGTGAGTTCCAGTGTCTTCCTGTCGTTGATTGTCCAGCAGCTAGTTGTGATTCTGGTGTTCTCGCAAGAGGGAGTGAGAGCACGTCCTTCTACTCCACCATCTTGGTTCCTCTCCTTCTAGCTTATTTTATACATAATAGTTTGTACCTCTTATCCCTGACCCCTATTTTGCCCCTCCCCCCTTCCCTCTCCCCACTGGCAACTACTAGTTTGTTTCTTTTATCTGTGAGTCTGTTTCTTTTTTGTTATAGTCTATAGTTTTTGTGGGTTTTTTTGATTTCACATATAAGTGGTATCATACAGTATTTGTCTTTCTCTGTATGACTTATTTCACTTAGCATAATATCCTCCACGTCCATCCATGTTGTTGCAAATGGCAAAATTTCATTCTTTTTTTATGGTTAGTAGTATTCCATTGTGTGTGTGTGTGTGTGTGTGTGTGTGTCTGTGTCTATACACATATATATATCTCCTGTATTTTAAAATAATCTGATACCTATTAGACATAAATAAGTTCTTATATTATCGTATTAAAAACGTGAGCACCATTGTCATTTCAAAAACTCCGAATTGGTCTATTTTATTAGAAATCTAGCATTTTTCTATTTATACATTTATTTTCTCAATTAGTCCACTTGCCCTAATTGAACTTAATTATATTTAAGATTTTTGATGCATATTTATAATTCCAATTATATTTTGTATAATCTACTTAACTTGGTACAAGTAGCAGATTTTCAAAATTTTTAATTATCATAATTTGGCTAAACTAAGTTTTAGAAATTTATTAAATATTTTCTTCATTTGAATTGTAAATGAATATTTGCTCATATTATTCTCTAATATTTGCATAATGGGTACAAATTAAACCCAAAAGTATTAGATTGCTAACTTGAACAACTTAATGTTTACGTATATGTCATATGAAGATTGCTTTTAGATTATAAATTTCGGACTTGAAGGATAGTAGAAAATTACCTAATTTAACTCTTTAATATGCTCTCTAATTTTATTCTTTAATGAGCATCTATAGCATGCAAAGAATTAAGCTACATATTGTGAGGATACATGAGTAGATTAGCCTCTAAGGTGTTCACAATTGAATTGAGAGATAAAAAAGACAAGTGTATTATTAAAAAGATAGTGGCTTAGTACAAAGTAATTTCAGAAAATACATCAATTTTTTCTTTGCATGTGGTATACATGTTATAATATAGTCAGAAGATCCCTTTTTAATTCTCACCTTGTCACTGCTAATTTTTTAAGAAGTAGACTCATCCCCAAACCCCTCTCCCATTCTGCATAGGCTGATGGAAGGAAAGACCGGGAATCTTAAGATTTCATGCATATACTTTCATTTGTTCCCTTTATTCTGGACTTAAATTAGAAACCATATTAAAATGTTAAATATGTAATTTGAGAGAAAATGAAAATTTCCACTTGGGAAATTAGACATATAAAATAATTTTAGAGAAAAAGTAAATATCAATTTATAAACCTAAGTGCAATGCATTTACCACTCTGGTTTATTTCATCTAATGGGGTAAAAAAGATCCTCAGCTAACTAAAACATAATTTAAAATTATGATTTAAAAATCATCAAGGAAATAAGACTATTATTTGCCAACCAGTGAATTTAACATCAAAATTAAAAGGGGAGGAGTCATGTACCATGAAAAGAGGGTGAGGGGAGTAAGTGAATAAATATTCACTGAACCTTGAGACTACCAGCCTTCTTCTCCCAGCTTATTTCTAGAAGGTTGGCATCCAGGATTCTAACTTCCAGGCAGGAAAATAGAAGAGTCTTCTCTGAGGAATAGAACAATCCTAACAAAAAAGCAAAAACAAAAGGAACTTAAAGGTACTGACTTCAAAGTTTTGCTAATGAAGTGGCTGAGCCACATCATCCTGGACACAAGATTAGGTTGGCAAGCCCCAACTACGCCCAGAGAACTTCTAAACAACCTTTAATGCCCTAAGGAGTGGGGCAAAAAAATGAATGGACAACAAAAATCAACGACATTTGAGTCCAAAGTCTTTGATAAGATAAAGGGGGGGAAAAAAAAAGGAAGAGAGAATCTTTGAGGACACACAGATCTTCCAAGGAGAAGAAAACTTTAAGTAACCCAGTATTAATGGTTTTCAGACAACACACTCTATCTGAAACATGAGAGCACTCAGTGGACTTTTATTTTGTAAGGAGTGCTTATAAGGACTGAGTGCTGTTATCTAAAATAAATAACATGCTTTTTCTTCTGTTCTTTCTTCCGGACAATCATCACTCTCTGACCTCATCTCCAATTCAGGCTGAACCATATAAAATTACAAATTTTTTAGGTCAACAAAGGTTAAATATTGGCAATTTCATATGGCTTGACCTAGTACTTACTATTCTTCCTTGTGTATGTTATACACTCTATCAGCCAGACCATTTTCCTTGCCTTTTTTTAAAAAAAAAACAGATTATATTTTTTAGAACAGGTTTAGGTTTACAGAAAAATTGTGCTGAAAGTAGAGTTCCCATGTACTCTCCCCCTGCCCATACACAGTTTCAGCCATTCTTAACATCTTACATATGTGTAAATTTGTTATAACTGATGAACCAATATTAATACTTTAACTAAAGTCCACAGTTTACATCAATATTCATTTTTCTGTGTTGTACAATTCTGTGGGTTTTTACAAATTCAGTATCATACAGAATACTTTCACTGCCTTAAAAAAGCCCTCTGCTCCACATATTTATCCTTCCCTCTTTGAGCCCCTGGCACTCATTGATCTTTTTACTGTCTTTATAGTTTTGTCTTTTCAAGAATGACATATAGTTTGAGTCACACAGTGTGTAGCTTTTCAGACTGACTTCTTTCACCGTGTAAGATGCATGTGAGATTCCTCCATTTCTTTTCATAGCTTGATAGCACATTTCTTTTTATTGCTGAATAATATTCCATCTCCATTGTATGGATTTTCCATAGTTTATCCATTCACTCACTGAATCACATCTTGGTTACATGTTTTGACTTCTTTTGGCAAATATGAATCAAGTTGCTATAAACATTTGTGTATAGGTCTTTGTGTGGATGAAAGTCTTCAGCTTATTTGGATAAATAGATGTGAGATTGCTGGATCATAAGACAAGAATATATTTACTTTGTAGTAAATATATTTAGAAGTCAAGATGACTTCTAAAGTGACTTTACCATTTTTCATTCCCACCAGCAATGAATAAATGTCTGTTGCTCCACATTCTTACCAGCATTTGGTGTTGCCAGTGTTCTGTATTTTAGCCATACTAGTAGGTATGCAGTGGTATCCCATTGTTGTTTTAATTTGCAGTTCCCTAATGACATAATTTTGGGCATCTTTTCATATGCTTATTTTCCATCTGTATCTCTTCTCTGGTGAGGTGTCTATTCAGATCTTTTGCCCATTTTGTAGTTTTTTAAAATTGTTGAGTTTCTTTGTATGTTTTGGATACAAGTCCTTTCTCTATTAGATATGTGTTTTGCAAATATTTTCTCTGAGTCTGTCATGTCTTTTCATCCTCCCAGTATCTTTCACAGAGTAGACATTTTTAGTTTCTAATGAAGTCCAACTTATCAATTTTTTTCTCATGGATTGTGCTGTTGGTATTATACCTAAAATCATTGCCAAATGCAAGTTTGCCTAGATTTTTCTCCTATGTTATCTTCTAGAGATTGTATAGTTTCGTGTTTTACATTGATGTCTATGTTCCATTTTTAATTAGTTTTTGTAAAAGGTATAAAGTCTCTGTCTAGATTACATTGTTTTGAATATGGATGTCTATTTGTTCCAGAATCATTTGTTGAAAGGAGTATCCTCTCTCCACTGAATTACCTTTGCTCCTTTGCCAAAGATCATTAGGTTATATTTGCGTGGGAGCATTTTTGGGCTATTTATTGTGTTCCATTGATCTATTTATTCTTTTGCCAATATCACATTGTCTTGATAACTAGCATTATAGTTAGTCTTAAAGTCTGGTAGTGTTAGTACTCCAACTTTGTTCTTCTTCAGTATTGTCTAGGTTATTATAGGTCTTTTTGCTTTTCCATATAAACCTTAGGATCAGTTTTTCTATATCCACAAAATAGATTTCCAGGATTTTGATTGGGAATGCATTGAATCTATAGCCCTTTTTGGAAGAATTGACATCTTAATAATATTGTCTTACTATCAGTTAACTTGGAATGTTTCTCCATTTATTTATATCAGCTTTAATTTCTTTCATCAGAATTTTGTAGTTTTCCTTGTATAGCTCTTGTATATATTTGTTAGAATTATACCTAAGTATTTCATATTTTTGAGTGCTAATGCAAATAGCATTGTGTTTTTAATTTCTAATTCCAATAGTTCATTCCTTGGATATAGGTAAGCAACCAACTTTTGTATATAAATTTTGTATCTTGTAGCCTTGCTATTAGTTGATTCTTTGGGATTTTCTACATAGACAGTTATGTTCCAAAAAAGACCATTTTGTTTCTTCTTTTTCAATCAGTATACCTTTACTTAGTTTTCTTTTCTTTTATTGCATTAACTAGCACTTCCAATACACTATTGAATAAGAATAGTGAGCAGGAACATCCATCTCTTGTTCCTGATCACAAGAAGAAGCATATAGTTTCCCACCATTAAGTACAATGTTAGCTATAGGGGATTTTGTAAATGTTTATGAAGTTTGGCGATTTCTTGTTTATTCCTAGTCTGCTGCGAGTTTTTATCATGATTAGGTGTTGGATTTTGTCAAATGCTTTTTCTGCATCTGTTAATGTGATCATATGATTTTTCTTCTGGTCAGATCTCCTTGTAAACATGTTAAAAGCAGACATCCTTGCAATCACATTAGTGGTATTTACCAGACAGGGCCCTTACCCATGAAATGCTTTTATAGCAGTATGTACCTGGTCTGTCAAGGCTGCTAATTCTAAATAAGTCTGAAATTTATTGATTTATAAGGCACAACTCTGAAAAATGTCACTTAATCTGTGTAATTATGGGAGTATAAAATAGGGCTCTTTAATGATACAATAGCTTCCTTTTGTATGCATGCATCATTTTGAAACTGCACGTGTTTGTCTCGGCCAGGACCCATCACATGACAAGGAAAGGGAACTGACAGAAATATGCTGATGATAGGGCTGTTTGCCATGCCTTGAGTTACAAAGTTCTTTGTCTCTGACGCAGGAATCTCATTGTTCTTGCCAGCATCATGAAATAGTAACTGGCTAACTAATTAGTTTGTAAGTGAGTAAAATAAAATCCCAACCCAATACATTTCTACTGGCTACAGTTGGCTGGAGCTACTTAGCAGCTGCCGCTTTCAGTGAATCATATTTTCTCCAGTTTTCATGGTCCCCACTACTGTGGCTCACTGTCAGTTGCCTCTTTTTATAAATGAGTTTTTATTTTCTTATTGTAAAATTAAGAGGCATTGTAGAATAGTGATTAGCACTGAAGACTCAAACTATGATCCCCGTATTCAAATTTAAATTTCACTAAGTAAACCTGTATGCCTTTAGGCAAGCTATTTAAGTTTTCTGTGTCTCTGTTTCCCCATCTGATAATGATGAGGTAGAAAATAATAATACTTTCTTTGTGTTTATTGTGAAGATTCACTGACTTAGTTACTAACTAAATTCTGCTAACTTAGTTCACTGAGTTAATATGCTTAAAGTACTTAGAATTGTGCTGACCAGCTAGTAAATGTTAGTTATTACTATTAAAAACCATGTCCCTATTAAAAGTGAGAAAGTAAAGGAGGAAGATTTAGTTTAAAAATTAAGAATATTATTTGTGAAGTTTTCTGTGTGTTTATGCAAAGTGTATTTGTATTGAAGTATTAATTTAGTAGTATTCCAGGTAGTTATAGCAAGCTGGAAATATAACATTCATGGTTATCTTTATGATATAATTTTTGTAATTATTTTTAGGTTTTATGGAGGTTTGCATTAGAAATTTAAATTTCGGCAGAAACTTAAAGTAACAGAAAGTTAGGTATAATCTCAACAATGATAGAGGAGCATCTTATAGAACATTCTAAGCTTTCACAGTATAAAAGAGTACCTACAAATATTATCAGAACATCAATAGTTAAATGATAGTAGGAATAGTACCAGTGCTCAATTTATTCAATTCAGATTTTAAAAACAGAAAAGCTAAATATGATTTGATGTTTCTTCATGAATAAAAGATGCTCAAGATATTTTCCATCTGTCAGTTTATGATGATGATAAATGTAGATTAATCATTCAGTTTTTGAGGTTGTAATCTTGACTCTCTTGGCCACATTCTTTTATAAAATGACGTATTTTTTGAAGTTACAGCTCTTTTGAATGCCTGGTAGAGAGCGTACTATGACCTATATAATTTGTGAAATGTGGTAAAATGAACTTTCTGCATTTAACAATAACCAGTAGGAGAAAATCAGTAAAGTATACAAATATCTACATTATAAAGATATTGGGAATTTGATCCTGAATGTTTTCTGTAATATTGTTATGAACAAGTGTTTTATTATTAGTGGTCATTTAGAAAAATAGCATTTTACTCAAATGGTTCTTAATTCAGTTGTTGCTAAATTTAAGTGAGAACATTGATATTATCAGTACAACCAACACTGCCTACAAATGCTAAATTGGTAATGGTGCTGCAGGTCACTATGGGATTCTATTGTTATATCACAGAAGATATTAAACAGGGGTGTAAAAAGAACAAATACATTAAACAATATTAGAGTAACTCTGTCACACCTAGAAATCTCTTTTAAATAATTTTCATATAAGGCTATTTCAACACATAGGTTGATTTTTTAAAATGAAGATGATAACTAGTAAAGATCTGGCTTCTGATTTGATTTTTTTTAAAGTCATGCCTTTTGTAAAGTGCTGAATTGCTCAGTCAGTTCTAATTCACTAGAAACTTAGTTAAGAGATGTGTGCTATCATAGTCCATAAAAATAGTGACTTTAAAAATTAAATCCTAAACTTAGAATACCAGTTAATGAATATCTTAAGAACCTAGTGATATCAGTCACACTTAAAGTTTAAGAAAACAAAATTTACTATATTCTGGGCACCTAAAATGGTATAAAATCAAGCTTCACTGATCCCTACCATAACATCTAATTTCTCCCATAAATGTTATTTTTTTGCACTGGCTAGAACATGTCCTGAAACATTTTAATAAATTTCCTTTTCTTGTTTCTGTGTAGAACATAAAATGAGCCTATTCACATCAGAGGTCAGAACCCCTGCTCAATTCAACATTCTACACATTATCTAAAACTTATATTTTCTAGTTAAAAATGATCATTTTCTTAGACCTTTCACTTTTTACTTCCATCTACACTAATGGGTTTCTCTTTGGGTTTATATTTGTTCAGGAAATACAGTTGTAATAGTTACTGTGTTACTGCATATGAGAGGCAAATAGAAAATAGCCAGTTTGAATTGAAATGCAGATACCAACATCTTAACAATGGGTAATGCAATATATGCTTGAGGAAAATCACAAATCATAGATTTTTAGAAATTCTTAAAGTAACTGAAACATTTTGTGGTTTCAATTCAATTTAAATTCATTAAAGGCACATTTCTATATAGTTGTGATTATAGTTACTCTCTATGTATTAGCCAAGTGCAAGATGATCTTGGAGGTGGGGAAAACTATATATATTGAGTTTTGTTATTATTGAGGCCCTTATAGGTAGCACAATCTAATCATTAAGAGTTAACCTTTTTTGATAAGACAGACATAGGCACTCCACTAGCTTTTCCACTCTCTCCCACTTCACTCATATCCAGAGAATTTGAGAAATGAACCCCAGATTCCTCATATTTTAAAATGGGGCTGTTAATAGGATCTATTTGATAGGACATTTTAAGTGTTATAAAAAAGGTAGGTATGCTGGCTGGTTCATAGTAAGTGCTGATTACATTATTTATATTGTACTTGGGTTTTAATTTTTTATCATTAGTAGGCACCATTTTAAAAATAAGAAATTTTTATATGTATAATCTAATCTATTAGTAAATACTTAATTTGAATTCTATTGTATTTGCATATAAATTATTTCAAAATGTTTGTGTGTTGATTTTATTCCTCTTAAGTGGATCTTTCTTTAGTTTCTTTTCTATATGGTAGCAGAGAAATTGTTACTGAAAATTTGGTCCATGTCCTCGATGCTGAATAAGAATAACAAGGGCAAGGGTTTGGGAATAAAGGAAAGAGAAATTTTATTGATTTGCCAGAAAATGAGGAGGGTAGCAGACTAACGTCTTAAGAACTACCGGTCCTGCCTTCTAAGAGAAAGCAGGTGTATTTAAAGAAAAGTTTTGGGGTTTCAGTGTGACCATTGTCACATATAGTTGATTGTTTTGTTGAGGCTAGTTCTTTCCATGACATTATCTCTGACTGTTTCGGTCCTCTGGTTTTCTCGGCCCTCGGGTCCCAGTCAGAATGTTCCTTCTTTTGATAATTCTTTCTTTGTTGACTTCATGGCCTTGGGTTTCTGTGGTTAAGACAAGAGGAACAAGCAGAAACAGTGAGAATGCCTGCACACATTAATCAGTAACAAAGAATGCGTAGTAACAAAGAATTTAAGTTTCAGTCCCCAGCAACGGAGGGAGAAGACGGAAAAACAAAATCATTCATCAAACAGTTTTAGTTTTCGGGGTCCTATTACATAATCTTTAATTTAGTGTACAGTTATTAATTAGTTCTATATGTTCATTGCTGGTGTATTTTCATAGTGGTTCCAATTAGAAAACTGAAAAAAAATTCACTCTAAGTATTATTTCTAAATTATGTGCTAAATATGTAGGATTAAAATGAACTTTGGATATTTTTATTGAGGCATACACTTCCTACAATATCTAGCATTTCCACTTACGATTTTTTTTCTCCCAGTATATTCACACATAAATCATAACATCTACAAAAAAATTTTTTTAAGTTATATAGTTTTTTCCCAAAGGGCATTATCTAATGGTGTATATATTGATTTTTCATGATTCTTTAAGATATTATTTTTTATGTAGAATTTTAATGAGAACTAAAACAACCTCCTAATCTTGGAAATGCCTCTGTTGATTACGAGTAGGCTCAGCTGCCTATAAAAGAAAACTCAAAATAGATTACAGAAATTTCTTCCTCTCTCACATAAAAGAGATAGGCAGTCTAGGGCTCTTACAGAGGACCCATGAAGTCACCAGGAACATGGGCTTCAACCAGCTTAGCATCTAGCAATCCTGGTCACGTCGTCCTTACCCCCCTAGTTCAAGAGGGCTATTCCAGACATCACATTCATTTCCATGTACCAGATCGCAGGGGTGAGGGTGGAGAGGAAAGGGTATCCCCTCTTCTTCTGAAGGAAATACCCCCCAAATTTGCTATAGAAAGTTGCTTTTGTAATCAGGTAACAATTCTCTTTATTATGCCAGTGCTTATAGATACATGGCTATATTCAACTATAAGGGGCCCAGCTAAAAATTAGGATCTTAAAACCAATTAGCAGTCTCCACCACACTATCTTTTGAAGAATATAGGTATGCCCTCAAAAGTGTTTAAAAACAACAACAACAAAAAACTACTATTAAATCTGGTTTTGTAAACTGTAGACAATTGGTCAGGCTATATTACAACTTAGTCATCATTTTTTTTTTCATGATTAAGTTGTTATAATAGCTATGATTGGTTCTGCATCATCTGCTAAGAAAATGGTAGAGTAGGTCATTTCAAAGAGGGCTGATGGGACCAAATCCAGGAGCTCTTTACGCTGTGACCAAAGATTGAGTTCTCCACTGGATGTAATAGTAACTTGATAGTGCTATGTTTTCCGGATGGAGATACAAGCCACTCATATCCATGATTGGTGATGTGGAAAAGTAAAAATACATGTAAATATCTTACAACTTTAAAAAAAAAAAGAAAAGAAAATGGTAGAGTTATTAAAAAACAGTAAATGCCATGTCACACTACTCAACTTTTCAATACATTAAACCATTTTAGAGTTCCTTTAAAGCATTTTTACTAGGTAGGTAACAATCTTCAGCTGCAAAGAGCCTTTGATGGTTTATGAACTGTTAGTAACTAACTATCCATTAGGAGTATTGCTTTAGGACAATATTCATATTTATTAAAATGCTTCAGTAATTGACTTTCAAGAAAAAATTTTTACCTCATACTTTTAATTTTGAAAAAAAAATCATGGAAAACTACCAATATAAATTTGTTAAAGATTGAAATCAAAATAGCTATCTAATTCAGAAAGTTCGTCATATGAGTAATTCTCTTTATTCAGAGTAGCACTGCTTATTCTTGTCTTCTGATGAAACTACTTAGATATGAGAAAATTTTAAAATTCAGGTTTTTGTCTGTTCTGGTTATAAGGGAAACAAGTCATTTGCCCTAGGATGTAAGAATCTTGTGGCAGTACAGCTAATGATTTAACTTTGATTAATTTAGCAAGGCATAGAATTTTAAAATTTGTGGTAACCTTTGAGAATACATCCTCCAATGCCATCATTTTATGTTGAGGCATTATGGTCTGGAAAGTTTAAGTGACTTGGCAAGGTCACATTAATGAGTTAGTGGCAATGCTGAAACCAGGACTAAGGTTTTACTGCCTTTTAATCTAGTGCATTCTATCTCCCGTTCCCTCCCTTTACCCTCCTTCCTTCCTCTGCTTCCTATATTATAATAGAATTAAAATATTTGTGTATCATACCAGGTTCATATGTGAAAAGGAAATCAGGTCATAGTGGTTAGTTAGTGGCAGTACTGAGGGTAAAACTAAAGATTTCTTTGCTCTAATCTAATGTACCCTGTTTCCACTGAATGTATTATCATCACTATTATATCGAGAATTTTGTTTTATGTAACATTTGAATTTCAGGGTTTAGATCAAAATTATTGGAAATGTATTGTTAATAAATGTTTCACATGTGAGAATGAATAAATACCTGCTTTGGTTAATCTCTTTAAAACTGGCAATAATGACATCAATAGTAATACAGTGCTTTGCTGTTTAAGGCAGACTGTGTTAAAAGGACAGAACTGACCATTTGAAGTTAGGGAAAGTTGAGTGTTCACTCATTCCACAGCTCAAGACCTGTTTAAAGGATTGATTGCAGAGTATTCAGTACCATCCCTTTCATTATGCTATTCTGTTTTGATTGTGAAAAACTCAGTCTGGGGTCCAGAAAATTACATGTGAAATAAACACAGCCAAGTAAACTATGACTATTGCTTTAGCAATTTGAGCTATTGTGACCGATTTGCTGCTATATTTTATCAGCTTCCCCAAATAATCAACGAGAGTCTTACTTTCCTATGTTCTGAATTTTACGAATTGTACTTTAACTTTTCAATCTCCTTATAATAATACAGTTCCTAAATTTCTACTTCTTCCCCTTCCCTTCTTCTCTTTCTCCTCTTCTCTTTTTTCATTATCATCAATTTGTAAAAAAAATTGATGAACCTTTGTTACATGAATGACCTATTACTATCTACAAATGGGGTTATGAAAAAGTAAGGCACTCTTGCCCTCAGAGAACTTCCAGTCTGGGTAGAGGGACAGAACCTGTCCTAGCAAAGACTGGTTAACATTTAAAAACTGGTATGAATAATAAGCATTAGAGAAGATCAGAGAAGGGCGAGATCACTAGTGAGTGATTAAGTCTATTGATAGAAACTTCAGAGAGAAATATCTATTAGAGACTAGACTTGAAGGATTTAATCAGAGTATATTATAATATGCATAAATTGTGGTAAACCCTTTGGGTCAGTGTTAGATATCCTGAAGGACATTTTGAGTACATTTGTGATCAACTACTTGACATTCTTAATTTATGATGAACTAAATCACCCTTTCAAGCAAATTTAAATTTAAAACACAAAATGAGAAAGTTCATTCAGATGATATAAACTGATTACAAAAATATACACTTAAAATATGTGTGTATATATATTACAAAATACCAGAAGTGTTTTATACACTATAGTAAAGAGATAG
This sequence comes from Eschrichtius robustus, assembly GCF_028021215.1. NCBI lineage: Eukaryota > Metazoa > Chordata > Mammalia > Artiodactyla > Eschrichtiidae > Eschrichtius > Eschrichtius robustus. The sequence continues at coordinate 18,166,580 of NC_090827.1, read as the reverse complement.
AATGTGATAGAAAAATCACGTCTGTTTCTGCACTTTAATTCTTTTCATACTTAGTTATGGGACCCTGCCAATGTGGAAAGAAAAACAATATAAAGCTTCATATTCTTTAACTTAATCTTGGTAGAAAATATAGCTGAAGCCAGAGGCTACAAGCATCAGCTGACAGTTTAATGAAGACTCTTGAAAGAATAGGAGAGTCTAGGTGCTTTAAGACAAGCCCTGAGCAAGTCATTACATCTGTTTAGATAGAAAAAAAAAAAAAAAAAAAAAAGATTAGTGAATATTTATGTATCAGTTACCAAAATATTTAAGTTAAATATATGTTTATTTTTATCTAATTATCATAAATTTGAATTTTTCTTTAAATCTATTGGCTACAAAAGCCAAAGATCTTTCCTGTAATATTGAATCATTTATTTTTAAAGTCCCAAGGGCTGTTGAATTGTGACTGTGAAATTATTAAATATTCATTATAGAAGACTACATGTTAAAATGTTTGTGTGAAATACCTGCCTTTTCATTTAAAATTGTAAATTCAATTGTTCACTGGAAGCTGATTTTACCTACCATACTTGTAATATCAGCTATGAAAGAGCTGATATCTTTTCCTATAACTTTCCTATATAAGTGGCTTCAGTTTGCTTGTTAGATAGAATGCATCAGGGTTTTTTTCCCCTACAGGCTTGCTTACAATAAACCTAGTGACTCTAATTCACTCATTTCTGAAAAGCATCACATGTACAAGTTTTTTTCAGACATTAAGATGTGTTGTACACAGTACAGATTTTTGCTTAGGTTCAGGTTCAGAAACTGCTGCAAATATAGAGGTAACTGGGAAAGTTAAAAAAGACACTGATTTCCTGGATTTAAACACTGTTATAGAGAACCCAGTAACAAGATGCCTCCCTCACCCCCAGCAATGGATTTTAACATGAATTTTACAGTCTTTTAGTGTCTGACACACACCATTATGACATACCTTCCTGTAACTAGAAAAGGTAACTCTTCTTGCTCCAGTCAGTTCAAATGCATACTGACCTCTTTCAGATAAACCCAGTTATGTTCTCCTGAGATCCACCCCTAAAATTCCTTCCCTTTGACTCTGTGTATCTTGAAAATGCCTTACAGTGCCTGGTATGTAGCTATAGCAGCAACAGCAGAAACAGAAGTAGTAACGATGATGATAGTAGTAGTGGCATTACCAAACTCAGGTCTGGGTGCTCACTGCTCAAAAATCAATACTTGAGAGGCAAGTGCTAGTAGGAATGGAAAAGTTGCTTTAATCAGAAGGCCGGCAATCTGGGGAGAAGGTGGCTTCTTGTCCCAAAACCAGCTCCAAAGATTTTTCTCGGCCATGAAAGTTTTTAAAGGGATAAAGGGGAAATAATCTCAATTAATCATTGAGGTAGGGAATCCGATTCCTCGTGATCTCCCATTGCGTGCAGATTTGTCAGCTCCTTGTGATCCTTCTTTAGATGCTATCTTGTTCACACAGTCTGTTCACGAGATTACTGAAAGGGAAACTGAGGAAAAGATCTAGTCATCCGTTAAATACTTATCCTTCATTTCTACTTCTTTGATCTATGCAAAGAATCAACAGGTTAGGCAAGGTACTGTGTGATCAAAAGATTTGAAAGATGTGCTTGGGCCAGAGGTGAGTAGAGCATGTGGGCGGCTGGTTTAAAAGTTAGTTACAATATAGCTTTACGAAAGTGACAAGACAAAAGGGGTCTCCTGCTGAGGGTGGTTTTTTGCAAAGAGCTGCTTTACAGTAGTAGTACCAGCAGCGGCAATAGCTGCTGGATAGAGTTTATCTTTTTTAATGTTATAAAAATATCTCTCACATTTTTTTTTTTGTTTAAAAACATTCTTGCTTTCATGTTGGGGTGTGCTGGTAACATGCAGCTCAAAATAAAATTGTTATTGATAACTATGTACAAGGCTTGTGTATCTCAGTTTATAAGTATGTAGAATGTATACTTACCATCTATTGCTGTTGTTTGTATGATCCACACAAGAAATTCAGTCCCATTACTTTTTGGTTACGCTTCCTATCTGAATATGATGTGAACTAGAGGAGCAAATTAAGTGAGATGTTATAAAATACTTGCCTTTCTAGTGCAATCCTTCGATCCTTTTTTTGTCTCAATTGAGCCCTTTTCAGAGAGGCTGAATAGAAGAACTCGGGGTATGTTATCTATTGTTTGGTCTCATTACAGCCATTAACCACAGTCAAGGTGCCTTTCAGGAAGAAAGGATGATAGATAGATCGCATTCTCAGGATCACATTCCCTGTCACCGCGAACAAAAATCAGGGAGGTGGGAGGTAGCAGAAGACAGAGTGCAGTGGGATAGAGGTGCACCTTTTCCAGAGAAGAGCAAGATGAATGTTCTCATTGTCACTGCAGCCTGCATTTCGTTAGTCATTAGTGTGACAGGTCCGTAATTGATGACATGACATGGGACCTGTTGTGAGGCTTCTGTGCCCCCCTTTGAAACTACTCCTGTGTCCCTTAAATAGTATATGGTTATTTAATGTGTCAGTGCATCTGCCTTCATATCTCAGTCTAAGCTATCTTGGTAATGACAGAAAATCACACCACTTGTAACAAGGGAAGATGATATTAAAGTTTCATTGCTGTATTGACTGCAGTTCTCAGCAGTGGTTTCTTACGTAATAATAGGCAAGGTCAAGAATAAATTTATCAGAGTAAGAGAAAAGAGCATAATGTGAGCTCTCAATCTGCTGCAGAAGTATGCTTTGTAGTCTACAGCTCATTGTTTTACTTATATGCTTTCTCTAGTTGCACTATTTAGATTGAGTTTCAAAGTTCTGTTTCAAGAACTACGACATTATATAGATCATTGTGGTGCTCAAAGGACAATGGTGCTTCAAGGACAAAAGACAACCCTGCCTGAAAAGCTTTCAGCATTACACCCCCTACCAGACTCTTAATCACCCTCACCACGATGTTCCCATGGTTACGAAATTGCTGAGCCCACCTGGGCGATGAGACCTGTCCCAAATAAGGAAAGGCATCTGCCCTGTCCCATTCCCACCCTATAGAAGGAAGGTACATGTGCCTCAACCAATCAGTAAACGAAATTTTCACCTCGGACCATTCCTTTGTTTTCTGGCTATAAAAACTGATCAATAGCACATGTTTGGGCTCGACTCTCCCAGACTACTAGGAAGTTGGCCCACTGTTCTGGCAGCGACCCTTCCCTCTAATAAATTCTATCTTCTTTGCATTCTGCCTTGTGTCTGGAAGTTCTTTTCCAACCTGCCTTTGGACCACGACAATCATCTGAACAATTATTTAAATACTTGAGCAAAATAACTGAATGAGCAAATCATGACTAAACACTTTGATTCCTTTTTAATAATTGTTTGAAAATTATTGAATCTTTCAGGAACTGCTGGAAAATTTGTTTTACTTTAATTCTATATTTAGGCTTATTTTATAATTACTTATCCATTAATTAATATTGTCCATATGGGAATTTTTTGAGAAAATTACTGGAAGAAACCACAGGGGTGAAACATATGTAACATTATAATAAAAACATGTTAAATTTTTTAAAATGAATTCTTAAGATCAGAACTTTATTACTCATCAAAAAAGTTATCAACAATTCAGTGAAGTTTGTTTTCTTGGATAGGGTTTGTTTTTTTTAATGTTATAAAGGATATCTTTTTCCCTTTAAGTTTTTAGTAATATAGAGGTAATAAAAAGTATACTTTTTATAGCAGTTATCTATAATGAGAAGCCTTCCACAAGTTGGGAATAAATTGAATTTTTGTATATTAAATTTGGCTACTCACATGTAGAGTAGCTTTACTGTAGCTATTTTAGTATGTATAACCTCATTAGCATTATACTGACAAGCTTCCAAAGGAAAAATTACAATGACAATTAAATAGAGCATCCGTGATGATACAAGTCAAAACTACATTCTGTCAGTATATTTCTGATTTCCTTGCTGTTCTTCAAACTATACTCCCATATCTGATTTTATAAGATTATGTCTTTAACTGAAGCATTATTAGTCACCTCCTTCAGACCTATACCTAACTTTGAATACACTCTACATGAGACAATAACGTATGCATCCTGGTGACCTTTAAGTGTTCATGAACCAGTGTACATGAGAATATATATATTTTTGTTGACTAGTTAGGTCAGAGTTTGTGAAGTATTTTCTTAACTAAAAATCCATTAGATAGCTATCAAAATGCCTGGACAGATCCTTAAAATACATTTATCTGCTCTCTTCTTTATTTGCTAAATACACATTTTCTTCCTTTTGTTTCTGAAACAATACTTCCTCCTTGTTTTCTTTCACCTCTTTGATCATGCTTTCTGTCTTCCATGATGTTTCCTTCTTTGCCTGCTGCTTTAATGTCAGTCTACAGATGTTTGCCAGAGTTCTGTCTTATCCTATTTTCTTCTCAGGTATCATAAGTTTATTCTCATTTTTATACCACTTAATCTAACTTTTTATAATCCCCCTTTTCTTATGAGGATTGGGTATATGTTCCTAGTCTTCTACTGAGATCTGCTCCTGAAATACCTGCTGATAATGCAAACTGTTCTCAGAGGGAGTCAGTTATTGTCTTTTACCTGGATTATTTTAACAGGCTTCTAATTCTGTTACTGACCTCTCCATCTGATAGTTCCAGGTATCTTCCTAAGGCATAGATCTGCTCATTTCACCCTCCTATTAAATCACTTTTCTGGCTCTCCATTTCCAATATAGTAAAGTCCAAATTCCTTAGCACAGCCATCAGAATGTTTCACAGTCTGGCCACTGTCTATCTTTCTAGCATCTTTTCCTGACAATTTCATATGGAGGACTGCTGCCTATTCCCAGAATATGGCATATACCTCTGTGTATTTCTTCCTTTACTTTGATTTGGACTGCTGCCTTGAATGCCTTACCCAGTTTTTCCTCCTGACACCCTTTTCCTTATTCTTAATTTTTTACATAAATTGACTCATACTACATGTAAACTTTTGAAGCTGGATCTTTTGACTTAATATTTTAAGATATATCCGTGTCAAAGTAGATTTTGTTTATTACTTTTAGTTGTTGATAATATTCTGTTATATGAATAATTCACTGTTTTTCATTCTTTTAGTGAGGACAAATAGGTTGTGTTTATTTTTTTCCGCTTTGCATAAAAATGCTACAGAGAATAATCTTGCCATGGTATCTTTGAACATATGTGCACAATTCATTAAGTAATTAATGAATTAGTTTCGAATGGCTAATCTGGGGACCTGTGGAGAGTAATGAGAGGATGGTGAAACGTAGACACCTGTCATCACTTTCCAAATTTTCTTTACTTGAAATGTCCTTGTATAAAGTATGATAGCGTCACAATTCCCATGTTATGCTTGGTTTGGCATGTAGTTATATGATGCAAATAAATGTGAGGAATGGAAAGTTTGAAAAGAATCTATTAATCTAAGTTTTTCTGTGCCATTGCAAAGTGTGATACCATTTTACCTAATAAGGCTCTCTCATTAACATGCCTAAAATGCAAGTGCAAATACAAAATTTTAATCTAAAAGTTAATCTATATTGCATTACTTTCTTTGTCTTAAATTTTGGAAACAGATTAGTGCTTGAGGAGTCATTTATTCCTAATAAACCTATTGTGTTTTATACTGAATTCTTACTGTATACTTGCTTGCTAATTGCATTAGGTCATACTGTTTCAAATGCCACAAAACACAAAAGAGTAAGCAACTGCATCTATACTTAAAATATTATCCCATTTACCCTTCTATTTATATTTTTGTAGCCTTAAAAATGTTTCTTGAAGTATTTTAATAATTGAAATACTTCCATATAAATTGAAGCACTATTGCATATTGCAGTGGTCCTTTCATATTACTTTGTGTAAGAATTGCCTGGGGAGTGTGGTAAAGTATGTACTTTTGGTTTCTACTATGGAAGATTCTGTCTCAGGTGTATATTTTGAATATTAACTTCATGTCCTTACCACACACAACTACCACCACCTCATTTTGCTCTGGAACCTGACTTCTTCAGAAACATCAGTTGAGGCAAAAGATGGGGTGCTGGTGATCATGGGGATGACTGTGGTGATGGTGGCAGTGATGTCGGAGGTGGTGGTTGTGGTGGTGGTGATGGGATGGAGCTGGCATAATTCAGGCCTTTGGAATCACGTTGTCTTGAATTTGAATCCCAGCTCTAATACTTACTATCTTTAATATCTTGGTCAGATTAGTTAACCTCTCTAATCCTCAGGTTCCTCATGTATAAAACGATGATAATGATTTCCCTAATTCATAAGGTTTAGCACAATACCTGGCCTGTAGTAAATACATAATAAATGCCAAGTATTATATATGCCTGAAGTGGCTTTGTTTCTTTTCTGATTTTGTAAACAACATTTTGTGGGTGGATTTTCTATGGAAGAATAGAAATATATTTAAAACTCTAGATCCTTGAGTTTCATAAATCAAAGCCAGAGAGTATTCAGGTATCCCATTTTCCTCATTTCTGTAAATATTACTTAGTGATACTTTAACATCAGAAAACTTAAAAGGCACTTCTGAAGGAAGTATTATCTAAGTATCTATTCTTTGTCCTGAATGCGAATCAGTAAAAGGGTTTCATGTTAATAGTGCATGTTCTGGAGTCTAAATTTCACTTTTTTGTGTGTGTGTGCCAATCTATGAATATCTCATTCTCTCAAAGGAGATACTGAAGTAAAAAACTAGGAAGCTTCTCATCAGAAACACACGCATGCATACTCTTGAGAACTCCGGAGTACCTCACAGGGGGAATACTGTATGTTTTCACTTCTATGTGGAGTCTAAAAGATAAAACAAATGAAAAAATATAATAAAACATAAACAGACTCACAGATTCAGAGAACAGACTGTTGGTTGTCAGAGGGAAGAGGAAAAGGGGCAAAATGCGTGAGGGGGATTAAGTGGTACAGCCACTATGTATAAAATAGATAAGATACAAGGATCTTATCCTTGTACAACACAGGGAATATATTATGTAATAGCTTTATATAAAAAATGACCATGTGAAGAGTTAGTAAACTATTATAAGTTCACTTTCCCAAAGATTTGCACATTAGTTCTTCTCGTATTTTAAAATCTAAATTCCATTCCACTAAAAACAAAGTAGCAATTCACAATTTTGAAAGTTACTACATTTTTGAACTTATAAAAATATTTTACTTGTAACTTCATCAGGGATTCTTAATCGGTGATCTGTGAATTTTTAAAAGTCCATGAAATTAAATGTGAAATATTATATGTTTGAATTTGTATTTAGCTTTCATCAGGCTTTAAAACACAAACCTCTGAGCTCAAAATTGTTAAATGACATTAATCAGTAAACGTATGTTCCCCAGAGTAGATATTTTGTAAAATTAAAATGAAGAAAATCCATCATGTTCAATATTATTATTTTGTCAGTTTGTTCTTATTATTGCTTGTCCTATAAGTCGATTTTCATTCACTTTCAATGTTGTGATAATTTAAAATCTGTTTTTTCTATTATTCTTCATTATTTAATTTACTTTCTCCTATGATATATTGACTTCTCAGTTTATATTTAGAACTTGGAATGTGGGATAGCTATTTCTTTATTCTTGGCAAATTATTTCCTTCATTTTTTTTTTTTTTTTGACAAGAAAGTAGGATTTATCGGTGGGCATGAGTAAGGAGGGGACAGCGCCAAGGCTCTCGCCAGTGCAGGGCCCGCCGTGTTTCCAGGGGCCACGACTAGGGATGTGTTTGCCCCCACAGCCATCTGGGATGAGTCGCTTTCCTGCCACCATGTTTTCAAATTCATAGGCATTAAACTTAGTAAATCCCCACTTCTTGGAGATGTGGATCTTCTGGTGACCAGGGAACTTGAACTTGGCCCTGCAGAGGGCCTCAATCACATGCTCCTTGTTCTGCAGCTTGGTGCGGATGGACTTTATGACTTGGCCAATGTGGACCCTGGCCACTTTGCTCTGGGGCTTTCTAAAGGCACCGCACATGCTTGTCTGGAGCCTAGCTTAGGGACAGCATGCCAGCCGTTAATGTTCACTGGAAAGGGCTGTCTCCAAGGTCCCTTAGGGCAACCTATACAGGCAACAGGCTGCATACACTACCGAGGAGGCTGCTGTTTGCAGCCATTGCGCACCGGGCCCCCACGGGGAAAAGAGCACAGTCGGCTTAATTGGCTGCAAATACATCATTTTTAAAATGGTTACTTTCTAATAAAACTAGACTGTGGAAGTCTGGAAACCAAGTGTTAAGACCTACTTGCTAAGGAATGCTCAACAGTTAGAGAAGTCCTTAGAGCAGGACTGTGGAGAACACTGCTCTTCAAAGCGTGATGTGAGGATCCACACTGGTAGGTGAACTCTTTGCTACAAGTCCATGACTAGATGGGGACGAAATTGCGAGCAATTATTTAGAAACTTTAATAGCAATTTGACATTACTTTGAAATCCAAGGGCATGATTATTTTTCTGTTAACTCACTTTACTGTTATTTTGTAAGAATTCTGGTCTGCAGCATGAACTGTAAATTTTAAAACATGGCTCTTCAACCACAGAAAATTTGAGAAACAGTGGTATAGACTTCTTGGCTCAAGCTCACAGCTTCATTTGTCCTGTTACAGTAATTAACAGAATACTAGAAGAAAAATCATACTTTTCTTCCAGAATTTTAAGTTTTCAACTTTATGAAACTGGGAATGATGTTTTATATTTTCCCACATATAAGAGGTATTTTGAATTAGTGCAGCGCTTTGCTGGGCAAATTTAGGATACTGCTAAAATACAAGTATTTTGATGGGGAAAAGATTTATTCTCTTTTCTTATTACATATATGTATATAAGCATTAACCACTATGAAGCATTTTATGAGAAGTAGAGAGACTTGTAACATGGAAGAGGTAGTTGGTGCTCTGAGAATGAATGGGAACATGAGAGAAGGAAAGGAGAGCTGAGAGTTCAGTCTTAGCTTGCAAGTCTTATCAAGTCCATTAGAATATAGATGGGGGAAATTAGAAGGTCAGCTGGGAAACTTAGGAATTTAGTAGAATTATTAAAGCATTATTTAAATAATATTTATTAGTTATAACTAAGGTATTAATTAAATATCATTACATTAATATGTATTAATGGAATGCTGAGAAGTAATTTCTAACATGATGGGATAGTGATCAAAGTAATCAATTTAGGTCCCTGGGTTAGAATGTAGTAGAAATTACAAGAGGCACTATGGCCAATCAAGATAGAGAATATACAAAGATCACAGAAAAATGGGGTTGAGAATCCTTCAGGAGGAATAATAATTTCCTGAGAAGGAGTAGACTTAACCAGCACATCTGGACGTAGAGGCTACTATTTTCATGATTATAGTAGTGCTTTAGATGTTATAGAAATGAAGAAGAATTGCTACACATTCTTTCACACTTCCTTCAGTTTGTAGGTGGGATCTATATACTCTTTCAAATTTAAGTGGGCTTCCAAATTGTTTACGGCCAACAGAATATAGCAGAAACAACAGTGCATGAGTTCAGAGGTCAAGTCCTCAATGGTGATGCAGCTTTTACTTTATTTTCTGGAATATTTGTGTTTGGAGTCCAAAATTCCATATAAGAAGTCTGACTACCTTGAAGTCAACATTCTGGGAGGAAGCAAAGCCACATGGAGGGGTCACATATAGGAGCTCCAGTCAGCAGTCCTAGTCTGTGAGTTATTTCCTCCCAGGCACCAGATATGTGAGTGAAGGAGGCTTTGGCTGATTCCAGCCCCCAGCTGACAAATGAGCCCCAGTTTCAAATTTTCCTACTTGAGGTATAATAGGGACAAATCACCTCCTGCCTGTGCTTTGGATCCATAGAACCCAGGGCTTTAATAAATGTTTTTAAGTCACTAAGTTTTGGGTTAATTTGTTATGTAGTATTAGAAACTGGAACAGATGTTAATTTACATTGTGTCTAATTTTTGAGCTAAAGTTATAAGAAGTTTTAGAGACACTACTTGTTTTATATATATATATGCGTGCACGTGTGTGTATATAAAACATATATATATAATTTAAAACTATCAGGTAATGGGTACTATGGAATAAATTTGTATGGTTGTTTAGAGAGCATTTTAGAATTCTTTTACGTGAGCACTTAAGGCCTTAGAGTTTGGTTTTATTTATGTATTTTTAGTTTAAGATTCATTCACAGCTCATATTTATCTTGAGAAATATCTTAGATGGATAAGACTGTCTTAGAATGACAAGAAACCCATACCTTCTATTTCAAATCCTTAAAATTTTCTTGCTTCAAGTCCTGCACATCTTGAATCTTCTTCTCTGTACTTTTTAATAGACTTTATTTTTTGCAGCACTTTTAGGGTCACAGCAAAATTTGAGCAGAAAGTTTAGGTATTTTCCATAGAGTTCTTGCCCCAACACATGCACAGCCTCCCCTATTATCAATATCCGCCCAGCAGAGTGGTACATTTTTTGTAAATGATGTGCTTACATTGACATCACTACCACCCAGAGTCCATAATCTATAACAGAGTTTACTCTTGGTGTTGTACACCTATATGGGTTTGGACAAATTTATAATCACATATACCCATCATTATAGTATTATACAGAGTAGTTTCACTGTCCTAAAAATCCTCTGTGCTCTGCCTATTCATCCTTCCCTCTCCTAACTCCTGTCAAACACTGATCTTTTTACTGTCTCTAGAATTTTGCCTTTTCCAGAATGTCAAATAGTTGGAATCCTACAGTATGTAGCCTTTTCAGATTCCCTCTACTTTTATTTTTTGCAACTTCTCATTCATAGTTCTCAATCTAAATATGAAGTCCTTTCCTCAAAAAAGTCTTCCTAAATCCACAATCTATATCATACTCTATGTTAATTTTTCACATTGCAGTTTTAATTCTTCCTTTGCAGTACTTATCATAGTTTATGTGATTAGCATCTATCCCCATTAAAATGTGAAATATTTCATCACTGGTATCATTCTTGTAGCTAGCATAGGGCCCAGCATATTTAGGTACTCAGCAAATATTTGTAGAATTTTTGAAATAAATTAATGAAACCTAGTTTTCCTATACCAAAGTACATTAAGTATATGAACATAAACTGACAAAGCTGATTCCACAAGCTATAACATAAATTCAAATTCCGATTTCATTGGTTTACCACACCTTATACTTGCATAGGTGCTCCAACAATACATCATTTTGTCTTATATTTTTAATCTAGTATAGTTTATTGTATTTTATTTTGAAACTACCCAAAAATTGTTATGTACAAGATTTGATTTTTCTGTGTCAAATAATGTACTTGTTTATGGGGCATATTTTGGAATCTCCTCCAAATGTTTTAATAGCCACCTTTCACTATCTCCTGCTGAAATCTGTTTGCTGGCAGTTACTAAAATTAGAAGTATATAGTTATTGGATTTCATAGCTGGTAGAGATGAGTGCAAATAGTCCAAACATTCATTTTACAGAGGAATCATCTCAGAATCCATGACTTGTCTAGGGTTACAGAGCTACTCAGAGCCGAAACCTCCTTGAATTCAAGCTTTCTTAGTTCAGTACTCTGGGCCACTGCTTCCACAACTCTTTCTTGGTATATCAGACCTAGAAAAAGTAGTGGCGGATTGGGAAAAGTAATGTCTGCAGCGTAGCCTAGAATTGAGAGCTTCGTTTTTTTTTCCTTTCTTATTCACGGTCTTTTTTTCCCCGTTAATATAACTTCTTTTCACTAAAAGTACATATTGTGAATAGCATTCCTCTTTTAGGTATTAAAATTGCAAGAAGTACAGAGAACTTAGACTTTACCCCTTTCATCTTTATTTTAAAGAACATTTGATAGGAGATACCCTGTGTCTTCTAATTCAGTGTTCCCAAATTTATTGAAATTCTGGCATTTTCTTATCCTGGCATACAAAATCTCAGCCTCAGACAGTAGAAGGTATTATTTCGATATAATTCACTCTAGAGAACGATATGATGGGTAAGGACTGTGGAAGACACACCGTGCCACAATGGCCTTGGTACCACTAATCCACTAATCCTAACAACAGTCATGCCATTCAGGAACTGGGATCCTCATTTTATTGATGAGGAAACTGGCTCAGAAGGGTTAAATAACTTGCCCAAATTTGCTGCTCATAAGCAGCAAAGCCAGGTATATCTAGTCTAAAGCCTACATTTGTGTTTGTTTTGTTTTGCTTTCACTACACTAAGCTCCCTATATTATTATTAATTGTTTTCCCAAACTGTCAAGAATGACAGTTTAACCAAGGAATCATTGCTGTATTTATGCTAGTTATGAATAGATTATATCTAGGATTTTGTTCATCATTTTAACAATAGATTGGGATTTAAGTCATTTTTGGCTTCATAGAAATAATTCATGAAATCATTTTCAGAAAATAACCTTTCCATTCAAATGTGTATTTTGTTATTTTAAGTAGTTTGGCCAAGTGTGCTTTGTGGTTTTTACCTGGAATGTGAATCCCTAATCCAAACAAATCTCACTTGTCAGAATATAGCTAATGAATTAATAACTACATTGGTTAATCTATGAAATAGTTGTAATTCAAAAAATTATCATCCTAGCCTCTTCCATTTACTAACTTCGTGATTTAGGGCAATTTATTTAACCTTTTTGAACCTCCATTTCCTCACCTATAAAATTGGGATGATGGCAGTAAACCCCTTATAAGGTTTTTCTGGGGATCACGTGAGAAAATGGATATAAAATACTTGGCACCATGCCTGACCCAGAAAGTGCTCAATAAATCTTTTAAGCAGATCTTACTTGTCCTGTCTGTGGGTTGAACAATTATAGTGATATGCCCTGATCTGGGAATGTTGCCATTTTTTAGTAGATGTATTTCATGAAAGAATATGAATAAAGGACACCCTTTTTCATCCATGCTGGGAGGTATTTAAGAAGTCCCTAATACCGTGTGTCACGTTCCTCTTTAGTTCCAATAGGGTTGTTGCAGGCAGTATTCTAGTTCTGGTGATTGTATGTGATGAAGTACATAAAAGCTCTTGCCAAGGTGGGTGAGGAGGTGGAATTTTAGTAGGTTAATTGCTCAATAGCTACTAGGAAAAATCTAATTTAACAGATCCATCAATATAATATGAAGCCTCATCTATAAATGCTCTGCTCCCTTAGGAGGATCATGTCCAAATTACTGGTCAAAGGCTGAAAGAAACCATATTACGATGAATTGTTGTTGGGATATGATAGATGTGTTCTATCTCAAGTTAAGAGAACATGCACTAGTGTGCCATAGCTTTACTCTTCCAATTCTTTTAAATGTGTGTCCACTAGGTCAGTTAAGCCTGGGCAACATTTCCCCCCTGTTTACTATTTTTCATGTAATACGAAGGGGGTCATGTCCAGTACTGCAGGTAAACTGCTCTGAAGCCAAAAATAATCATTATTATATCACTGAACTGGCTTTGATACTTATAGGATATTTGCAGTGGGCCAAAACACTTTTCTTTTTCTCTCCTTGTTGTGTAAATAAAGCTTTAGCTGAACTAGCTACCTCAAAAGTAGAAAGGTAATGCATTCCGTGGCTTCCCAACAAGCTTCATGAGCTGACATGAAATCTGAGAGTATATAAGAACGCAGTGCCATGTGAGAGACATCCTAAAAAGATAAGTTTACTTCTTTTTATGAAGTAGATCCCTCTCCAGTTCTGTAGAGATCTAAAGTCAACTTTTATAAATGAAGTAAGAAGACCCTTGGATTAAACTATAATTCTGTCTTTAAATGGTTTGTAGTAGTTAGTCCAGAGCCTGCATATGTTCTATCCAAACTAAATAACAATTAAAATGTCACTCAAATACTGAAGTTATTTTGTTGTTTGTTATACGTATATAAATGGTTAATGAATATATTTTTTGATGAGAGTTCTCTAACGGGTCCCCTTCAGTTCCATATAAGTAGGGATGTGGAACCACCTTGGTTCCTAGCTGTGATTCCCAAACGTTTTGGTCATCAAACACTTTACAGTCTTAAAAGCTATTGAGGACTTCAGAGAGCTTTTCTTTATATGGGTTATATCAATATTTAATGCAGAAATTAAAACAGATAATTTCTTTCAGTATTTATCAATTCATTGTTTTTCTGCTGGGTTATTCCTCCCCCAAGGTACATAGAATGCCTAGTCAAATGAGTAGGGGAAGGGTATGTGGATAATAGGGACAGAAAACTCTAGGATTTATATTTTTTAAATGTTATTTCTGAAGCATATGTATTTATTTGAGAATGTTTGTGTATATTTCCTTAATACACCCACTGGCTACAACAGTCTCTGCTATTTTAAAGTTTAAATCTAGTAAGTACATATTTACATACATATGTATGTGTATGCAATAATAACTGGTCTAGTGATTTTTTAAAGAAAATTTAATTTCTTAGAAAAAGCAACTCTCTACACAGTCTACTGGTCAAGTACTCCTTGCAATACAAAGTGTCCCATTAATGTCCGTATTTTCTTAGTTAAGCCTGGTACTCTGTCCCCAGAAGCATCTTTCTCCTCATCCAGAACATACAAGTACTGCTGAGATGCCCTTTACTATTTCATATTCTATGAAAAGGCTAGACTTTCTTCCAGTAAAACAGCTGGTACAATTACTTTACGACTTACTCTGCCATGAAAGAGGTTCAGGGGTCTATTCCCTGGTACTTGTCCTTCCACCTATGCCCCATTTCCCTGCAGTTTACCAGGCCATGCTGTTTTTCACTAGCATATGACATAATATTTTCTGTATATTGGCACAAGCATGGATGATTCTGCTTGATCTTGCTTCTCTCAGTAGTTTTCAATTCAACTTAATATATTTGGAGATAGTGTTGTAAAGTTATTAATGAGTCATATACTTGAAGACAATGGGTGAAATTTATTGTACCTTAAAAACAAAATTCCAAATTTAAATATTGCAGGCATATAACATATTTAGTGTTGACCCAACCATCAAAGCACATTATAGCAGATATATTCTGTTATTATTTTAAAATATTGGCATTCTAATTATTGGAAACCTTATCTATAAAATGTGATAAAATCTGGACGTTTTTAGAATAATCCATCATCATGAAATTATCCATCTTGGAAAGAAAAAAAAAAAACAGATCATGTATGTTCTTCCTGTAGAATCTCATTTTGTGCAAGTCACATCTTTTGAAGAAGCAGTTTTGACCACTTTTCACCCACAATATGGAGCAGTTTACATGGTGCCTCCTTGCTTTGCTATGCAAACACAAACCAAAAAGTAATAGATGTTCATAGCATGTTCATAGTTGGGTTTTTATTCTAGTTAGTTTGCTTTTGAATTTGTTCCTTTAAATAACAATACCCTTACAAGTGACCTAGTTGACAAATTTTAGGTACAATTCAGCTTTCATGGAATACCATGAAAATAAGTGACAGTAAACTGGATTAGCTGAAGTTCACATCAAAAATGTGGTGAAGCTGAAATCTGCAGGTAAACCACTGTAGTGATCTATTAGTCAGGGATTAGGTGTAGGTTGACTCTTGAGCAACCACAAAATAAGATGAAGCAGAAAGGAGTTTACCACCTGGGACCAGAATCTGCCGGCCCACCTCAAGGTTGGTCTAGGGTAACACTACAAATGGAAGCCTAGACTCCTTATGTCCAAATATCTTAAAGTTATACATCAAGCTAATAAACTTTTAAATTCAATATGTTCTATCATCCTGTCTTAAAAGATATACCTTTATAACTCAAAATTAAGAAAAGTATGTATAAAGCTATAGCTTTCATATTTTGGAATTGGCAATATCAAAGATGATTGAATTTAATTACTGTGCCTACCTGAGTGAACTGATGATTGGCCAGCAGAGTTTTCATGAGTAATAAAGACATACATAATTCAAAATCATCACACCTTTATTCCATTAAATTTATTTTTCTTGTTTTCATTTCAGTAAAATCACTAATTGTGTTGTCATAATCAAGATCTTTCAAATAATTTTGTTCTCTTGACAATAATGATTTAAATTAGGATTATAAAGTACATAGTAATTGCATTAAAAAGCATATGAAATATGGCTATATATTCAGAATTTTAAAATAAGTATAAAATGATTAAAATTGTTTTTCTTGTGTATTTTCAAATGTTTTCTAAAAATATAAAATTATTAAAATTAATAAGTAATTAGTTGTATTTCTTCTAAAATTTTAAATTATTAAAATTAAAGGACAAATACATCATGACTAGTGAATATCAAAATTTAAATTTAACATATAGAACTGTAATTTTTATTTAATATTATAAAAATCCAATTAAATCTTATTAAATATTTTTATAAAAAGGAAACTGTACACAATTCTAGGATTCAGTGTTTATCTTGTTGCCAGTATAAAAAAATAGTTTCATGCTGCATACATGTTGTGACACATATGTACATACTTAAGAGTAATATGAGTTATTAATACTCTAAAATGTTCTGTGCCACCATGCAACCTTAAACTGTTGTAAAAACAATGCCAAGTTATGGTACATAAAGGGTCTATGTGTGTATTTTTATGCTAATACCATACTGTTTTGATTACTGTAGCTTTGTAATATATTTTTGAAACCAGGACGTGTGATGCCTCCAGCTTCGTTTCTCTTGCTCAAGATTGCTTTGGCTATTCAGAGTCTGTTGTGGTTTCATATGAATTTTAGGATTTTTTTAATATTTCTGTGAGGAATTTCTTTGGGATTTTGATAGAGATTGTATTGCATCTGTAGATCACTCTGGGTAGTATGGACATTTTAACAATTAATTCTTCTAACCCATGAACATGGGATGTCTTTCCATTTATCTGTTTTTCTTAATTTCCTTCATCCATGTTTTGTACTTTTCAGCGTATAAGTATTTCACCTCTTTGGTTAAGTTTATTCCTAAGTATTTGTATTCATTATTGTGAATGGGATTGTTTTCTCAGTTTCCTTTCCAGATAGTTTGTTGTTAGCATATAGAAATACCACTGATTTTTGTATGTTGATTTGTATCCTGCAACTTTACTGAGTTTTTATTAGTTCTAACAGCTTTTTGTTATTTCTTTAGGCTTTTCTATATATATGATCATGTCATCTGCAAACAGAGATAATTTTTCCTCTTTCTTTCTGATTTGGATGCTTTTATTTCTCTTTCTTGGCTAAATGCTCTAGTTAGGACTTCCAGTACTATGTTGAAAAGAGTGCTGAGAATGAGTGTCCTTGCCTTGTAGCAAATCTTCAGGAAAAGCTTTCAGTTTTTCCTCACTGAGTGTGATATTAACTGTGGAATTTCCTTATATGGCCTTTATTGTTTTGAGGAAGTTTCTTGTATACCTATATTGTTGAGAGTTTTTATCATAAATGGATGTTGAATTATCAAAGTCTTTTTTTACATTATTGAGATGATCATGTGGTTTTTATCTTTCATTCTGTTAATGTAGTATATTGAATCATCCTTGCATCCCAGGGGTAAATAATCCCACCTGGTCATGGTCTATAATCCTTTTAATGTGCTGTTGAATTCAATTTACTTGTATTTTGTTGACTATTTTTGCATCTATGTTCATCAGGAATATTGGCCAGTAGTTTTAGTTTTTTACTGTGTCTTTGACAATGAGGAAATGATAGTCTCTTTAGTAAACAGTGTTGGGAAAACTGGACAGCCACATGCTGAAGAATGAAATTGGACTCTTATCTCTCACCATATACAAAAATCAACTAAAAATGGATTAAAGATGTAAACATAAAACTAATAGAAGAAAATATAGAGGAAATGCTTCTTGATATTGGTCTTGGCAATAAGTTTTTGGAAATGACACCAAAAGCATAGGCAACAAAAATAAAAATAAACAAGTGGGGCTACATCAAACCAAAGCTTCTGCACAACAAAGGGACAATTAACAGAGTGAACAGACAACCTACAGAATGGGAAAAAAATATTTGCAAACCATGTATATGATAAGAGGTTAATATCCAAAATATGTAAACAATTCCTACAACTCAATAGCAAAAAATGAAAAAAACCTAAATAAAAAATGAGCAAAAGACCTGAATAGACAATTCTCAAAAGAAGACATACAAATGGGCAACAGGTACATGAAAAGGTGCTCAATGTCACTAATCATCAGGGAACGCAAATCAAAACCGCAATGAGCTATCACCTCACAACTGTTAGAATGGCTCTTATTTAAAAGACAGGAGATAACAGATGCTGGCAATGATGCGGAGAAAAGGGAGCCCTTGTACACTGTTTATGGGAATATAAATTGGTACAGCCATTGTGGAAAGCAGTATGGAAATTCCTCAAAAAATTAAAAATAGAAATACAATATGATCCAGCAATCCAACTTCTGGGTATATATATCCAAAAAAAATGAAGTCAGTATCTCAAAGATACTGGACTCCCATGTTCACTGCAGCAATATTCACAATAGCTAAGATATGGAAACAACCTAAATGGTCATAAAAAGATGAATGGATAAAGAAACTGTGATGCACACACACAATGGAATATTATTCAGGCTTAAAGAAGAAAAAAATTCTGCCATTTTTGACAACGTGGGTCAACCTGAAGGACATTATACTAAGCGAAATAAGCCTGGCACAAAGAAACATATACTGCATGATCTCACTTACGGGTAGAATCTAAAATAGTCAAACTCAGAGAAGAAGAGAATAGAATAGTAGCTGTCATGGGTTGGGAGGTAGGGGAAATGGGGAAATCTTGGTAAAGTGTACACAGTTTCAGTTACGCAAGATGAATATGTTCTATAGATCTAATGTGCAGCTTGGTGGCTGTTGGTAACAATACTGTATTTTATACTTGAAATTTGCTAGGAGGGTAAATCCTAAGCATTCTGAACACACACACACACACACACACACACACACACAGAAAGTGTTAACCATGTGAGATAATGGATATGTTAATTAGCTTGTCGTGTTCACTTCACAATGTATATATATATCAGAACATCACTTTTATATCCTAAATGTAAAAATTGCATTTGTCAATTATACCTCAATAAAACTGAAAAAAAAAAAAAAAAGGCTATTGCATTTGTCCTGAGAGGAAGGATCTGACAGTTACTTTGTCTCCTCTCTTACTTAAGTACTTCCACTACTCAAATCATCTCCTTTCTTTGAAATATGTCTGTGTCCAGTGTTGACAGGAACACATACCAGAAACCTTCATGGCATTTGGATGGAGTCACCTTTTATTTTTGAGGACATAGGGAAAAAATGTGAAATTTTCCCACGGTGTAAACAGTGTGAGTCATAGAAGTGGATTTATAATGTTATGGGTTATGCTGTGCCAGTACTGAGCACTGCATCCCAATGACCAGGGTCGTCATGCATCCTTTAACACATTTATCTTTGTGAGTTTGTTAAGTGCAGGGTCTCTAAGCACAGGGCATCAGGCAGAGGCCCATCTTGCTGGTTCTGTGAGCAGTCCTGAGGGTTGTAGTATGTGGTTACTGCAACTACCACCGACAGTAACCACAACTGATCTTATATTTTAAGATATACATCTACATAGCTCTTGCGATTGCCTCTAAATGAGTCATCTTAAAAATATGAAATAATGACAAATGTTACTTAATAACTAGAGAAAAATGTGTACCCTAAATTATTCTAGCTTTGCATCAACTACTTGATCTTAAAGTGTATTTCTTTTGACTTATTCTATTAAAATATGACAAGGGATTATGAGACTGTATTGACATGAAGAATAGCATAATTTCTGCTCTTATAAAAACTAGTATGCGATATTGTAGCAACATCAGTGATGGATATGCTGTTAAAACTGAAGTAAGAAATAAAACAAATAATTCTGCCAGTTGTTTCAAGTGAACACCTAAAGTCTCTTATTTGGTGCTCTAGGCATTATTAAAGTATAATTATAGTGAGTTTTATACATTTTTGATCTTGATAAACAAAAAAATGGAAATGTCTTCTTCTCTTGGGATTTTTATTGCCTCCAGCATTAATCTAAGAAATTGATATTGGTCTGAATAAGAACTAACCGAAGTGAAAAGTTATGGTTTGGTTTAATAATACTATCAGATCCCGGAAATGGTAAAAGAACAACTTTAATTTTAGTGGTATTTTTCCTACAAAATACACATAAATATATACCATTAATGAGCTTTGTTTAGTAAAACTAGTTTAGTCCTCATGCCATCAGTAACGCAACTCTATTGTAAAGTCTAGGTTACATAAACAATTTACAAGTTAGTATCATAATAAATACAAATATTTTGGTCGTTTTCAAGTGTTTATCTGTTTGATGTTTGGTCAATTTCCTGCATTGTAAAAATTAAAGATGTAGCCTTTTAGCCACTATAGGCTTTCTATATTAGATTCAACATGTTTTCACAATAAAAACAGACTTATAATTCATTATGGTTATAAGGCACATACTATATAAAATTTAGAGTAGAAAAAATTAAAAATTACCTGTGAATAGTGAATTAACCAGAGTTAATATTTCTCTTTATACTGTCCTAGATTTAGATTTATACTAAAAATATATATTTATTCAAAACTGAGTCATACTGGATGTGCCGTTTGGTAAACTGCATTGTTGACTTAATGATATATCATGCCCAGTTTTCCATGTCAAAAGCATATATGAAGATTATCATTTTTAATCTGTGTAATATATGTGTATATTATGCAAACAGCACATTTTTTTGGTCATTATGTTTTTTCTGATTTTTACTATTATAAACAAAATTAAGATAAAATTTATTTAAATATATTTGTGATCAGTTTTTCTATTGTTGTCTAATGATGTATTCATAGAAAAATCATCCATTCAACAAACTTTATTGACTATCTATTATGTGTGAGCTAGTCTTCTCAAGTCTAGGTGCCAAGGAATAAGGCAGACAAAAATCCTTAACCTCATGTGGCATATAGTTTAGTGAAGGTAACAAACTATAGAAATAAATAATGATATTTAATAAATATATGGTGATATATACTATGGAGAAAAAGAAAGTGTGGGAGGGTGATCGAAGTGTCAAAAATGGAGTTGCAACTGTAAATAGGATGGTCTGAAAATAAAACTGTTGGGTCAATGTATATCAAACACTGTAAACATTTGGGCTTTTTTCCATAAACCTTTTATCAGTATATTCCTACCAATGTATGAGAGAATTTCTCACATTATAAAAAAATCAAATTTTAAAAATATTATTTTATTATACTTTTCTAGTTTTATTAAGATATAATTGACATAGAGCACTGTATAAGTTTTAGATGTATGGCATAATGAATTGACTTACATAAACATAATTTTAATATGCAAAATTTGAATATTTGAATTTTGCATCACATGGTTATTAATGAAGTTTATTTTTCATGACTGTGGAACATTTGTGTATTTTTAAGGTAAACTACCAGTTCATTTTACCAGTAGAATTACTATCATTTGCTCCTAATAGCAGAGACTATAGAAACTCTGCCATTTCTCTTGAGATTAACCATTCCATTGAGTGCCAGCCAACTTCCAGCTGCCAGTATCTGTATCTGTTTTCTTTAAGAGAGTTCTCTAACAGAGCAGACCACAATGCTAGAGAAGTAACACTCTTTAGGGCAGCTTTGCACCAAAGGCCAGCAGGAGTTGGTGGTAAATACCCCCTCCCTCACCCCTGTATTTATGTGTCTTGAGGCCTGTGTTCTACACCATTTCCTCAAGTTTCCCTGTAGGATTAAGCTATTGTCACCCACAGTGGTAGCTGCTGTAATAATGCTCCCTTTATTAGGTGTCTTTGCTTCTCTTGTCTTGCTTTCCCCCTCTCCTGCCATTGCTTCTAGCACCTCCCACATAAATTATTCACATGTGAATTCTTAGGATCAGCTTGGGGACACTTCACACAACAAGAGTTGTTCTACTTCTTAACTGCTACAAGCTTTTAAATTATCAATAACAGAAACATTTGTCAGTTACATAGTTCACAGATATTTTTCTAGTTTGTGGTTTTTTATAGTATTTTCTCAGAGAGAAATTTTGCATTTCTGTTAGGTGAAATGTATCCAATTGTTTCCTTTATAATTTCTGGCTTTAGAGTCATATTTACTTTTTTTTTTTTTAACCCCACTGTAAAATGTTAAAAAACAAACAAACAAAATGAAAAAACTCTCAATGCTTTGTTAGTACTCAGGTTTTTTGTTTTTTTTTCTTTTTTACTTTTCATTTGAAATTTTGGTGGAAGATGAGAAAGGTGCAGATTCAACATTACTTTTTTGTTTTCATATCGGTAAATATTTTCCCAATACTGTTCATTGAGACATTGTGTAAATATTTTTCCCAATACTGTTCATTGAGACATTGTTATATTATCTGAAATCAAAACTTACCTTTGGCCATGTTGTTAAGTAACAAAATTAGACCATCAAATCACTTTCCTTTCTTTCCCCATTCTGTGCTGCTATGTGGTTCCCTAATACCTGAGTCAAAATGGGCACTGAGGAGTGAATCTGGTACTAAACATATATATACCACATTGTGAATTTAAGTTACCATATTACCAAGGTCACCACCTTTGTTTTACATATTTAAATTTAACTCTACTGTGAAAAAGTTTTGGTCATCTACTAAAGGTATGTGAGGCATCATTGGACAAAAAGTCCAGGGACAAAGCATTACATTTGGACAAAAAGTCCTCTCTTAGCACCAGTAAATCATAGCAAATGATGATCATTTTAGTACATCTTGGTTTAAGGAGAACCTTAGTAACATTGGTAAAATGAATTGTTGAATAGTCTACTTAGTTTATCTCATCTTTAATAATTTTCTTGGCTTTTAATGTTTGCATGCTCTTATGAAACTTCATTTATTGTCTAGATCATTCATTAAAATTTTAATGATAGGATAATTTCTACTGTTATATTTTATTGTTTTGTACATATATGCATTATCTCTTCATGCATATCCTTTATGGCATAGACTTAACTTTATTTCTGATTATCTCCCCAATGTACAGAGCTGAGAATTAGGTAGGGAAATTATAATTTTTGGATAAAATACATAAATTTAAAAGATTTAAAAGCATATGTTTCATCTAACAATATATCATACATTCTCATATATTTAACTTATAGATAACTGTGAAACGGTAGCATTTTTTTTCCTATAAGAACATGGACTATTAATTTACAGTACCTTTCTCTTTATTTTTTTAATCCTGGGTCAGAGACAAAAAAGGTTGATGCCAAAGGTTCACTCTATACAGAAAAAGATGTGCTTGGTTTTGTTTATAGTTTCATCAAGTTTTGATTTTTCTCCTTACAAGTTAGAGAATAGTTATAAAATGGAATGATAAGAAAACTCTACTTCTTGGTGTTTTTTTTTTTTTTTCCATTGAATTGTAATTCTATAAGTAAAAGACTGATAAATCAGTGTGTTTGTAGGACACAGTAGACATGCTAGCAATTTAACAGTCCTTTATATGCTTCACTTTCTTCATTACAATGTGTAAATGGAAATATTTGTCATAAACCCCATAAAACTTTTATTATAAATGATATCTCAAGGCCTTTAGATAAAAACTCATTTGAGCTTGTGCAAAGTTGTGATAGTAATATTACCATCAGAGTATCCATTTATCTGTTCAAGATTGTATACTTGTTTTTATTATATGTCAGGCAATGCAATTCATATTAATAAGCATTTCCAAAACATTCACTTGAGATATTTTTAGCATAACTATAATCATAAAATGTGAGTCCTTTCATATGGCAAAAGTAATTTCCTATGAATTTACTAAGAGTTAGTAAAGAAACTTCAAATGTATTTCACATTATGTAATAGTCAATGTTTTTTTAAAAATGTGGAAATACTTTTAAATAATGTGAACCCGTTTTTCATTTCTTCTTTATTTACTTTTCAGATTCAAACTACTTTTTTCTAGTTCATACAGACTTCATCAGTTTTCCTCTAATTATCAATCATCTTTCAGTGTTCTATCACCTATCTTCTTTGCTTTCAAGCATTACCTATAAAATAATAAAAGAATAAGGTGCTTATTTTGCTAGTTAGAAAATAAAGAACTTACAACAAAGTCTAAAATATAAGTTTATCTGACCAAAGTGTATTATCATTCTGATATTTAAATTTTCTTTTTCAAATGTTTATCTACATCATTTAGGAATGTATATTCAGTTCAGATTCTACCTTGATGATTTTAATTTTAAATGTCCCAGTTAGCCTAAAGGCATAAATTATAGCAACATAATTTATGAAAGATTTTCCTCGTGATACTGTTTGGAGCTATTTTGTACCTTAGATTGATTTTCATACTAGTGATTTAACCTGTTAATACTCTGATGCTGAGCATTTATGAAAATGCATTCTCTTTCATTGATGAGTTCTCTTCATATTTTTAGATTTAGGAATCTTTTATAAATAAGGAGATATAAACAGTAAGTTCTGCTCTGTATTGGGAAACTATATTTACCCAACAGGAATCACATGTATACAAGAAAGTTATTGACATATGCAGGATTTAAAAATTGGGATGGTTTTAAGGGTTCTGTGACATTACTTTTATTTTTAGGAAGAAATGATGGGAGGGAGCATCTTGTGCTTTTCTTGTGTCTTCTACATACACACACCACACATGGTTTATTTTATAAACCATGGTTCTCTAGTAGGAACAAATGACACTGAAATACAACTGACCTGGGATGTTAAAACCATTTTTATTTCAGATGGTTATCTTGGTTAAGTTACTATCTCATAATAAAGATCTGAATGTCTGCTCCAAA
Source organism: Eschrichtius robustus (assembly GCF_028021215.1). Classification (NCBI taxonomy): domain Eukaryota; kingdom Metazoa; phylum Chordata; class Mammalia; order Artiodactyla; family Eschrichtiidae; genus Eschrichtius; species Eschrichtius robustus. Next base: position 18,141,740 of record NC_090827.1, on the reverse strand, counting down.
TTATGTACTGAAAAGTCACATTAAGATTTTTCACCCTACATTGGTGACCCATCCATCTGCAGGCAAAGTGCTGTGACCCCCTCTGCTACTTCCAGCTCCTACTGGCTAGAGACTAATCTTCCAACTTTGATAATTTGTCCTTTTTACATACATTTTACATTAAGTAGCCTGTGATAATTAAGACCATTTCAAATTAAAACCAGTTCAAGATCTAGAGATAGAGAAATGCGCTACAAAGCAGAGGGTTAGAATACCTGTTTTTCCCAGTAAGTGTTAATACGATTATGAGAACAAAATAACCTTTACCTGAAGCTTTTAACTTGGGTTCTGGGTTCGCAAGTCCACAGAGTGAAATAATTATCTGACTTCTAGAGAAGTGTTACACGTAATTAAGATAATAAGTGTTAATACTCAGTAGTAGTAAGAATCAGGATGCTTGGCAGATTGTTAGGGTATACATCAGAAAGTGTGTTTTTCCTGTGTTTCTATTCTCTCCTCAAAGCGTTTTCTGACGATTAGTGGAGAATTCGTTAATTACATATAGATTTTAGTGAAAAAAGATGTCAAGGACTGTGTTCTGAATTATTGTTAGACAAAGAGGCCTGGGTTTTAAGTATGCAGCGAACTTATAACCTGGGTATGTAGGATGGAAAAGAAACAGGAATTTAGCTAATTGAAGTCATGGGAGATTGACCTGAATATTAAGACTTTCCTTCCCAGTCAAGGGAAGCCTGATAGTCTAATGCAGTGTGTTGATAACAATACCAATATACAACAATAACAGGTACTACTTATTATTAATTTTTTCCAGGCACTAGGTTACATACACTTTATGTATGTTTCCTTACTTTCCTAACACGTTTGTAAAGAAAACATTTTTATCTTTAATAATGGGTATTATTGTATCATAGTCTCAGAGAGCAGAAATTATTTGTTTGTGATCACTAAAGATGGTAGGAACAAAACTGGGATTTGAATTATGATGTATCTGACTTCAAAGCCTCTGCTCATTTCAGTAGTCCTCTATTTCACTGTTGTTAAGAGAGTTTTCAGCACACCTCAAACGTAAGATCTATTCAAATAATCAGTGCTAGTAAGTGGTCCAAACTTTTTGACAAGATAAGACAGAAAAAAATTCTTTCTATTGGTACATTCATTCATCCAGTCAGTCATTCAGTAAATACCTATTGAGTACCTTCTGTGCACCTACCTGAAGACAGGTAGATACCTTTGAGGTTCCCATATTGCAGCAGAATACTAGTCCCTGCCTGAGGGATGGGAGAATATGGAGATTCCAGTGTTAGTATGGATAGAACTGATATTTAGTCAACACACATTGGGATGGCTTTACCTGTTGTTGAACGATGTCTATATCTGTTGATAAATAGCCCCAACCCTCTCCTGGGACCACTTTATACCTCCCTAGCACCTAAAGGACTAATGTCTGTTTTAATGAGGGCTTTTAGAATTCTGCTTCTTCTCTGAAGTTGGCAGCTATTATCTTGTGTAGTGCCATCGCTGACCAAACTAACAGATCAGCCCTTAAGCAACAACATGGGCTCCTCACCTAGTAACGCCCAGGGGTCTTCCCCTTATCTCATGTCCATCCTATGTCTCATGTTACAGAGACATCAGAGTAGTCATGATTTAGAGCCACACTGGCCCTAGCCAGTCTGCTCAACTGCCAGATGGCTCACTGCACTCACTGCAGCTCTTGAACTGCTCCATCCACTCCTGTTTCCCTCTGCCCAAAGCCAGGCCCACGTGCCAGAAGGAAAGATGGGAAGGTGGCATCTCTAGAGGCAGTGTTAGCATCTTGGAAGACAAATGCTTAGTATTCATCTCCCCCCATAAGGTTGTAGCCCCACCAATGGTCCTACCTCGGCTACTGTCAAATAGTTCATGGGTAGACTGTAGCCTCCATAGGACTTTGCGAAAGCAGACAGAGATGGCGACAGCTAGTAGATAGAGGGTAAATGGGACACCTCAGGCAAAGACCAGGGATTGCTGATTCTTCTAGCAGGGTGGGAATTTTTGCAAAAGGGGAAGAAGATGGAAGGAGCCTGTGGGAATAACATGGGGCTAGGAGATGCCTGGAGTGCAAATCTCTGTTTTCAAACTTCTCAGTTAAATACTACCTCTATTTAATTCACTGCATGACAGCTAGTCACAGGCATTACTGCCATCAATATTAAAAATAAATTAAGGTCCAGACACCATTCCAACACATCTGAGTCTTCCTCATTCAGTAGGCAAGGAAACTGAGGCACTTATAGATTATTTCAAACTTAAACAGCAGAACCAGGATTCTAACTCAGATAGCCTGGCAACATGCCCATGTTTTTAACCATGACTTTGTGCCACCTCTCACATGACCTGAAGGATTACTTTAATTCTATTAAATATGAGATTCAGATTTATTGTTGTCATGTTTTAGTTATAAAAGAAAATTGAATCTATAAGGATCTCAGACATGGGCTAGAAAATACTTAAATGCATTTGCTATTAATTTAACAGAAGCTGAAGGAGAAGTTAGGACTATAAACAATAAGATCTGAAGAGAAATTCTCTGCTTATTGAGACATTTAATTACTATCAATTAAATGGGAGAAATTTTTAGAAAACTTTAATGTCGTTCTCTGTGTCAAATCATGGATTGTACTGAGGCAATACTTAGTGATATGCATACCAAACAAAAGATTATACCAAGCATTTCTAAAAGTCAAGAATTGATTTTGAAATTATTAGGGTAATTTGCACCATAATTTATATCACTTATTAAGGTTTTATCATATATACATATATAATTCTGCTAATTTAGAGAATAAACATGAATGTATTTTAAACAGTATATACATATATTGATTTACATAAAGAATCAAAGCTTTTGGAATCTGTGAATACTTAAGATGGAGAAGTTAGATGATTCTGATATGAAAGTATGGAGGCATATGAGACTTTTCCATGGGTCCTTATGCTTCTGGTTTCCATTCTACAGCTATGTTTAGTTAATTTTGATGTATAATTCAAGTTTTATATAAAAGACTAATTTTTAAAGTAATAGAATATATTACATTATAAGCTTCCACCATAAAATGAAAGAAGATATACCAAAAAAAAAGAAAGAAAAGAAAAAGAAAAAAAAGAAGCAATCCCTTTGGAATCTACTGATAACAAGAAGATAACATAAGACTTCAACATTGAGATACAAATGGTGGGTGGAGGGCTGGATTTTGTTATAATAAATATGACTCCTGCATATAGCCTTGCACTGTGTGCAAATAAAATTTGTTCCTCAGCAAAATTAGAAATTGCTACCTGTCATGGAACTTCAAGGATTCTCACAAATCTTCAAAACCACACATTTTAATTTGTGAAAGCCAAGCAAGTGTCTACTTCAAGCAGCATAAAGTTTGTGATTGATTACACTTAGGAAGACCCACAGGACCATGGTTTTTTCCAGTGAGAAGAGATCAGATCATTCAGCCCAGTGCCTCACTACAAAGATGAAGCAACTGAAACCTGGAAAGAGTCTGTTTCTGGCAGGGCTTGGACTGGAATTTATGTATAGTGGAAACACTTTTTTTCCAGTATCTCACGTTACCTCCTGTCTAAGCCAAATAGATGAGAAAAAAATCAAATTAATTTTACATCAATAAAGTTTTAGAGGGAGTCCAGAAGCAATCTATGTACCTATACCAAGTTTAGTAAAACTGTAACTAACTGACCTTCTGCAGGAGTCAATGAAGTTGGCCCAAAAGGATTTGAAAGTGTCCTGAAAACGATGTCTTCCACATTGCAGTTTGTAGTAGGACATACCATCTGGCACCTTTCTCAAAGCCTAGAATGAAAGCAACAAAGGGCTGCCAACTCCCCCTTGATCAAAAATGAGTCTCTGACAATGCCTATTAATTATGTCATAAAACTACCTAAACAAGCCACATTCACATGCCACATGGCAGAGGTTAAAATGCAGCTAGTGAAGCCTAAGGATGCTAGAGTATTTGAAACTCTGATAGCTGCAGCCTACTTGGAAATGAATAGGAAAATAAAAAGGCTTCTTGATATTATTTTATGAACTATATTTTTAAAACCGAAATTTCAAGTCTATCATCTTAAGAAGACTATACATCTGAAGAGAAACCAGAGGGTTTGCCCCACCCACTCGAGCCCAGGAAGCCTGCTGGGCTCCCAGGTGAGGTCCCCTGTCCTCTGAGACCAGGGGTGGGGGGCACACCTGGGCCCCTTCTGTTCCTTGAGCCTAAGCCCCACCCCACCACAGCCCCCAGGGCCTTTTCCAGCCCTGTGGGTCCTAAGCATAGGCCCCACCCACCACCCAAATCTCGCCCTTGCTTAGGGCCTGCCCTCCACAGCCAAGGCCTTCCCCCCCTCTTTTTTTTCTTTTCCCTCCTCCTCTTTTTTACTATTGTGGTACTTATGTACCTTCCGGTTGTTGATTCATCTACATTTTTATTTTTATATTCTTTCTAACATATCTATTAGTTTCCTAGTCTAATTTTATTTTTTACTTTGTTATTGTTCTCTTTTGGTTTTTTTTTGCTGCTCCACACGGCTTGTGGGATCTTGGTTCACAAGCCTGGGTTGGACTGAAACTCCTGAGGTGGGAGCTCCAAGTCCGAACCACTGGATGAAAAGAGAACCTTAGACTCCAGGGAATATTCATCAGAGTGAGGTCAAACGGAGTTCCTCATCTCAGCACCAACACTCAGCTCTACCCAACAGCATACACACTCCAGTGTTGGAAACCTCAGGCCAAACAACCAGTAAGACAGGAACACAAACCCACTCATAAAAAAAAAAAGAGATGGAAAAAAAATATGTCACAGATGAAGGAGCAAGATAAAAACCTACAAGACCAAATAAATGAAGAGGAAATAGGCAATCTACTTGAAAAAGAATTCAGAGTCTTGATAGTAAAGATGATCCAGAATCTCAGAAATAGAATGGAGGCACAGATTGAGAAAATACAAGAAATGTTTAACAAAGATCTAGAAAAAGTAAAGAACAAACAAACAGAGATGAACAACACAATAACTGAAATGAAACATACACTGGAAGGAATCAATAACAGAATAACTGAGGCAGAAGAACGAATAAGTGAGCTGGAAGACAAAGTGGTGGAAATAACTGCTGAGCAGCAGAATAAAGGAAAAAGAATGAAAAGAATTGAGGACAATCTCAGAGACCTCTGGGAAACAGTAAAGCACCAACATTCAAATTATAGGGGTCCCAGAAGAAGAAAAAGAGAAAGGGTCTGAGAAATATTTGAAGAGATTATAGTCAAAAACTTCCCTAACATGGGAAAGGAAATAGTCACCCAAGTCCAGGAAGCACAGAGAGTGCCATACAGGACAAACCCTAGGAAAAACACACCAAGGCACATATTAATCAAACTAACAAAAATTAAATTCAAAGAAAAAATATTAAAAGCAGCAAGGGAAAAACAAAAAATAAAATAAAAAGGAATCCCCGGAAGGTTATCAGCAGATTTTTCAGCAGAAACTCTGCAACCCAGAAGGGAGTGGCAGGATATACTTAAAGTGATGAAAGAGAAAAAGCTACAACCAAGATTACTCTACCCAGCAAGGATCTCATTCAGATTCGATGGAAAAGTCAAAAGCTTTTCAGACAAGCAAAAGCTAAGAGAATTCAGCACCACCAAACCAGCTTTACAACAAATGCTAAAGAAACTTCTCTAAGCTGGAAACTCAAGAGAAGAAGAAGACCTACGAAAACAAACCCAAAACAATTAATAAAATGGTAATAGGAACACACATATCAATAATAACCTTGAATGTAAATGGATTAAATGCCCCAACCAAAAGACACAGACTGGCTGAATGGAAACAAAAAAAAGACCCATATATATGCTGTCTACAAGAGATCCACTTCAGACCTAGGGACACATACAGACGGAAAGTGAAGGGACGGAAAAAGATATTCCATGCAAATGGAAATCAAAATAAAGCTGGAGTAGCAAAACTCATATTAGATAAAATAGACTTTAAAATAAAGACTGTTACAAGAGATAAGGAGGGACACTACATAATGATCAAAGGATCAATCCAAGAAGAAGATATAAAAGTTATAAATGTCTATGCATCCACCATAGGAGCACCTCAATACATAAGGCAAATGCTAACAACCATGAAAGGGGAAATTGACAGTAACACAATAATAGTAGGGGACTTTAACACCCCACTTACACCAATGGACAGATCATCCAAACAGAAAATAAATAAGGAAACACAAGCTTTAAATGACACAATAGACCAGATAGATTTAATTGATATTTATAAAATATTCCACCCAAAAGTGGCAGAATACGCTTTCTACTTAAGTGTACATGGAACATTCTCCAGGATAGATCACATCTTGGGTCACAAGTCAAGCCTTGGAAAATTTAAGAAAATTGAAATCATATCAAACATCTTTTATGACCACAACGCTATGAGATTGGAAATCAATTACAGGAAAAAAAGTGTAAAAAACACAAATACATGGAGGCTAAACAGTGCACTACTAAATAACCAAGAGATCACTGAAGAAATCAAAGAAGAAATAAAAAAATAAATAGAAACAAATGACAATGAAAACACAACTACCCAAAACCTATGGGATGCAGCAAAAGCAGTTCTAAGAGGGAAGTTATAGCAATTCAGTCTCACCTCAAGAAACAAGAAAAATCTCAAATACACAATCTAACCCTACTATTAAAACAGCTAGAGAAAGAAGAACAAATAAAACCCAAAGTCAGTAGAAGGAAAGAAATCATAAAGATCAGAGCAGAAATAAATGAAATAGAAATGAAGAAAACAATAGCAAAGATCAATAAAACTAAAAGCTGCTTCTCTGAGAAGATAAACAAAATTAATAAACCCTTAGCCAGACTCATCAAGAGAAAAAGAGAGAGGATGCAAATCAGTAAAATTAGAAATGAAAAAAGGAGAAATCACAACTGACACTGCAGAAATACAAACGATTATAAGAGACTACTACAAACAACTATATGCCAATAAAATGGACAAGCACAAAGAAATGGACAAATTCTTAGAAAGGTGCAATTTCCCAAGACTGAACCAGGAAGAGACAGAAAATATAAACAGACTTATCACAAGTAATGAAATTGAAACCATAATTAAAAATCTTCCAACAAACAAAAATCCAGGACCAGATGGCTTCACAGGTGAATTCTATCAGACATTTAGAGAAGAGCTAACACTGATCCTTCTCAAACTCCTCCAAAAAATTGCAGAGGGAGAAACACTCCCAAATTCATTCTATGAAGGCACCATCACCCTGATACCAAAACCAGAAAAAGCTATCACAAAAAAAGAAAATTATAGACCAGTATCACTGATGAGCATAGATGCAAAAATCCTGAACAAAATACTAGCAAACAGAATCCCACAGCACATTAAAAGGATCATACATCATGATCAAGTGGGATTTATCCCAGGATGCAAAGATTCTTCAATATATGCAAATCAATTAATGTGATACAGCACATTAAAAGGATCATACACCATGATCAAGTGGGATTTATCCCAGGGATGCAAAGATTCTTCAATATATGAAAATCAATCAATGTGTACACCACATTAGCAAATTAAGGAGTAAAGACCATATGATCATCTCAATAGATGCAGAAAAAGCTTTTGACAAAATTCACCACCCACTTATGTTAAAAACTCTCCAGCAAATGGGCACAGAGGGAACCTACCTCAACATAATAAAGGCCATATATGAGAAACCCACAGCAAGCATCACTCTCAATGGTGAAAAACTAAAAACATTCCATGAGGATCAGGAACAAAATAAGGATGTCCACTCTTGCCACTCTTATCCAACATAGTTTTGAGAGTCCTAGTCACAGCAATAAGAGAAGAAAAAGAAATGAAAGGAAAATAAATTGGAAAAGAAGAAGTAAAACTGTCACTGCCGATAACATGATACTATACACAGGCAATCCTAAAGATGCCAGAGAAAACTACTAGAACTCATCAATGAATTTGGTAAGGTTTCAGGATACAAAATTAATGCACAGACATCTCTGGCATTCCTATACACCGCCAATGAAAAATCAGAAAGAGAAATTAAGGAAACACTCTCATTTACCATTGCAACCAAAAAAATAAAATACCTATGAATAAACCTGCCTAAGGAGGTGAAAGACTTGTACTCAGAAAACTATAAAACACTGATGAAAGAAAGCAAAGATGACATAAACAGATGGAGAAAAATACCATGTTCTTGGATTGGAAGAATCAATATTGTGACAATGACTACCCAAAGCAATCTACAGATTCAATGCAATCCCTGTCAAACTCCCAGTGGCATTCTTCACAGAATTAGAATAAAAAATTTTACAATTCATATGGAAACACAAAAGACCACGAATAGCCAAATCAATCTTGAGAAAGAAAAACAGAGTTGGAGGAATCAGGCTCCTTGACTTCTAACTATACCACAAAGCTACAGTAATCAAGACAGTGTGGTACTGGCACAAAAACAGAAGTATATATCAATGGTACAGGATAGAATGCCCAGAGATAAACCCACGAACATATGGCCACCTAATTTATGACAAAGGAGGCAAGAACATACAATGGAGAAAAGACAGTCTCTTCAATAAGTGGTGCTGGGAAAACTGGACAGCTACATGTAAAAGAATGAAATTAGAACACTTCCTAACACCATACACAAAAATAAACAACAAATGGATTAAAGACTTAAATGTAAGACCAGACACTAAAACTCTTAGAGGAAAACATAGGAAAAACACTCTTTGACATAAACCACTGCAAGATCTTTTTTGACCCACCTCCTAGAGTAACAGAAAGTAAAACAAAAATAAACAAATGGGAGTTAATTAAACTTAAAAGCTTTTGCACAGCAAGTGAAACCATAAACAAGACAAAAAGGCAACCCTCAGAATAGGAGAAAATATTTGCAAATGTAACAACAGCAAAGGATTAATCTCCAAAATATACAAACAGCTCATGGAGCTCAATATCAAAAAAACAAACAATCCAGTTAAAAATTGGATGGAAGACCTAAATAGACATTTCACCAAGGAAGACATACAGATGGCCAAGAGGCACATGAAAAGATGCTCAACATCACTAATTATTAGAGAAATGCAAATCAAAAGTATCAATGAGGTGTCACCTCACACCGGTCAGAATGGCCATTATCAAAAATCTAGAAACAATAAATGCTGGAAAGGGTGTGGTGAAAAGGGAACCCTCCTACACTGTCGGTGGGAATGTAAATTGATACAACCACTATGGAAAACAGTGTGGAGGTTCCCTAAACAATTAAAAATAGAACTATCATATGACCCAGAAATCCCACTACTGGGCATATACCCTGAGAAAACCATAAATCAAAAGAGACATGTACTGCAATGTTCATTGCAGCACTATTTACAATAAAGAAGAATAAAGAAGATGTGGCACATATATACAATGGAATATTATTCAGCCATAAAAGAAACAAATTTGAGTTATTTGTAATGAGGTGGATGAACCTAGAGTCTGTCATACAGAGTGGAGTAAGTCAGAAAGAGAAACACTAATACCGTATGCTAACATATATACATGGAATCTAAAAAAAAAAAAAAAAAAAATGGTACTGATGAACCTAGTTGCAGGGCAGGAATAAAGAGTTAGAGAATGGACTTGAGGACATGGGGTGGGAGGGCGAAGCTGAGGCGAAGTGAGAGTAGCATCGACATGTATACACCACCAAATGTAAAATAGTTGGCTGGTGGGAAGCAGCAGCATAGCGCAGGGAGATCGGCTTGGTGCTTTGCGATGACCTAGAGAGGTGGGTTAAGGAGGTTGGGAGGGAGGCTCAAGAGGGAAGGGATATGGGGACGTGTATGCATATGGCTGATTCACTTTGTTGTGCAACAGAAACTAACACAGTATTGTGAAGCAATTTTACTCCAATAAAGATCTATTAAAAAAAAAAAAAAAGAAGACTGTAGTACTGAGCTCACATTGTTGTGCTGCTGGTTTCACTGTTTTTCTAGCAAGATGCTTTCATCCCACTCTATTCAACAGCTGCCATGTAGCAAAAGCTTTTTCTTGTGATTGGGGATTTTTAAAGAAACGATAGCTATATAAAACAATAGGCCACATTCAGTTCTCTATCTGTCTTTTATGTCCCTCTGGATTGCTTAAAGAGGCAACAGTTTATTTATAACCTTCACATTATACTCTAAATAATATTTGATGAAGGCTAGTTTTTAAGGTTATCAGAGAAATTACATAATTGTACTTTTAGGATATGAGGAAAGTACACTGCAGTTGCCTGTAACTTTCTTGACCCTGCTATGCTACCCTGCTATTGCAATTGCCATGCAATTTGCTTGTACACTTTACCCAGTTTTGAACATGACATTGTGGGGAACAAAAGATGACAGCATTTCACCCCAAATCTAGTGTTGTCACTGACAAAAAGCTTTAATACATCTAAACCTGCTCTTGAAGGGAGGGAAGCAAAGTAAATTTACCTATCTTGACCAAAGTTTCAAAATAAAGAGTCTTCAGAAGACTAGAATACAAAAAAATATATTACTGATTTGTTCATTGTGCCTTTCAAGTGAGAGTATTGAACATTGCACTCCTCCCGAGTGAGATCTGCTTAATTGAAAATAGGTTATATTATGTGCAGGGTTTCCAGCCTCTTAAGTGTCAAATTTAACCCAGACAGTCTCACAAGTGATTAGAGCCATGTGATGTTTGCTTCCCTCTGAATCTTTCAATTTGGTATTAAAAGGTAGGACATAGCAACAATTTGTGGGTCAAATAACACACATTTCTCCGGCACAACATCCATTTTGTCAGAGAAGATAATCCATTTGTGGAATGTTTATTTGTTTCTTTTAAGGTGCTTATTTGATTGGCTGGGGACTAGTGAAAAATAATTCTTTTGTCTAGAACAGTGACACAAGACAGATAGAATGCTTTTTTTCTTCATGAGTTCTTGTGACAATCTGTGTTTTATTTTCTTTGAAAGGGAAAGGAACTAATGTATTCTGATGCCTTATTTGTTCTAGATGCTTTAAATTTTTTTTCTAATTTTATTGTCAAAACAAATATGTGAGGCAGGTACTTCTCTCAAATAATGTCTACGCATGCCATATTAAAATGAAAGATTTTACTAAAGTTGTATTTCAAAGGTTTCTGAAAAATCAGATCAAAGGTCATATCAAATAAACATCACATTCTCTTTAAATTTCATTCTCTTAAATCATAAGATAGAAGGACGTGAATTTTGGTATACCAGTTCAAGTCTAGGTTTTCAGATTTTAAAATCCTTGAGATTGGAAATACTGAAAGACTTTTTAAAGATATTCATCTACAACATTTGAGGTAATTTCAGTATATCTCACTTTCTGGTGATGCCGTTTTGTGCAGCCCAGTTTTCAGCCTACAAGTTTTGTTAGAATAGTTAATACGGGTGAAAATAATGTGAATTTTACCAAAATTATCTTTGGAATAGAGGGAGTCATCTCAAATTCTCTTATATCAGACCCTCTTGAAACAATGTCCCGTTTGGAAAAGACACATTAATCTAATACAACTTTAATCACTGCTAGATAGATATGCTTATAGAAGTCAACTAAATGAGTCCATAAAGAAAGAGGCAAAGAAATTTCACATTAACTTAATAAATATATCTATCTGGGTGTATGGTCTCACAACTGTATGTTTAATGTTGTTGCAAAGAAGCCATTTAAAGTAACTTAAAGGACTAAACAGTTAAATGGTTAAATGTTGAGATTACATACTTACATATAAGTGCAGAATTAACAAAAAAGCAGTACTGTGGTACTGTGATATACAGATAAAGCACATGTGGCCTAGAATGTAATTTGCTTGATAGTATCAAAATTTGCTTCAAAAATTGTTGTATTTTAAATTATGTAGATGGAAGTGAGAATAATATGCACCAGGAAACTTAGGTGACTAAATATGTGACTATACAGTGAGAAGGCTCTTAATGTCTAAAATACATGTAAAGAGTTTTAACAAAACTGTTTCATGAAACATGAGAGCAGAACCAAAGAAATTCTCCATTAATAATTTAAATAGCCTGAGTAGAGAATTGAAATAATTTTGGCAATGTCTTTAAAAGCTTATGTATTCAAACCAAACAACTTCCTCTTTTAAAATTGTGTCATTAAAATTTTTACTAGACTCTAAGTTCCATGAGATTGCATTCTAGTATCTCTAGTACATAACAGGCATTCAGTAAGTGTCTGTTGAACAATGAATGAAGAGTGATTTTTATCAGTTCTAATGAAAAAGATGCGATTGCATGATTTGATTGATTCATTCATCAAATAATCATTACTAAACTGGTCCAAGCACTTTTCAAAGTGATTATAAATATTGCCCTTATTCTGGAAAGCTCTGCTTTTGTTCAGCCCTTTTGAATTTATTTGGCAATTATTCTCTGAGGTTTAATTTTCTCTTACTTGTTTTGATTATTTTGTTATTTTCTAAAATATCTATTGATATATTCCAGTGTGACCTAAGATATAAATATATACCATAAGAAGAAAGATACATACATAACATGAATTTTCTTACACTTTAATTATTGTGTGATATTTTCAAGTTTGACAGTAGAGAAATAGAGAATTAAGATTATGTCTAATTCCTTGTTAATAACTGACCCCAAGTAAAATGATTTTGTTACATTGAGTAGACCACTTTAACTTTTACAATGATTTCCATGAAAATCAGTTATATATTGCTTTGATTTTTGTAAAAACATATCTTAGCATTAAAATGGGCATCAAATATTTTCACTTCTTTGATTCTGAGAAATTGATACAATAATTTAATCTTTCTATTCATTTTGTTATATGTACTATCTATAGATAAAAATTATCATAATTATATCAAAATATCAAAATAATATCAAAAGTATATTTTATATTTTTATATTTTTGCCAAATGCTATTTTTATAAATGCTATTAATGATTTTCCTAAATATTAAACATACTTATCACATGTGATATTAAAGATATTAATATACTCCATTTTTATAAGCATTTTTGATGGTATATCCCAGATATTAAGTATATGAATTTCAGGAATTAATTATTATTACATTACAGCATCCTATTCTTATTTTTATACTGAAGTGCAGTTTATATTGCCCTAAAAATACTCTACAAGTAGGTACCAATTAAATATCTGTGGATCTATTTATGTTGAGCAGTAAAAGTCATAGGCAAGTCACTTTAATTTGTCATTATTGACAATAAAATAATTTGGAGAGAAAACAGGGTTTTGGTTTATTGTTTAGAGCACAAGTAAGTTAAACACCAAATAAAATCAAGGAGAAAGAAGAATAGGTGTTATTTTATGAACATAATCACACTTTGTTCAAAATGACTATGCCTATAACTTTCCTATGTTCTATTAACTCCTACATACTGATGAAAGTGAATTATAAATAAAGATTTATAATTATAATTTAGGGAAAGATGTTTAGCAGGAATCATTTCATCTTTTAACAAACATTGCTTAGTTAGGAGAAAAATAAGAAATAAAGCATTATAGAAGACTTGAATGAATTTTCTTTGTTATTGTAGTACTATATAATATTTGTATGGGTGTTCAAAGATTTTTTCATTTTGCTCATTTGGATATAAAGGTAAAAAGCAGTGAATTTTAGCTTTAAAACAAAGTCTCTTCATATAACTGCTCTGCTGTCATGGTCTATGATAAGGTGAAATGAATAATAGTAAAAGTTATAATGAACTAGAAAATTAGCTAAAATTATTTCCCCATGTCTTTCCTTTACATTAGTTCCAAAATGTCCTGTTCTAGATATAAAACAGAAATACTAAAATAGAACTGACAGATAATCAACACACATGAATATGCATATATATCTGTGTGAGTATGTGTGTGTGCATACAAACACTCGTGTACTATGATGCATCATGATTTCTGAAAGATTGATGCATATAATTAATATCAATCATAAGTGGAATAATTTTATTTTTCATTCTGTTCTGATAATATATGTTTATTTTGAATCTTACAATCTTACTAAGTTAACTTACTAGTTCTAGCAATTGCCTTGTATAATCCTTCGATTTTTATACATTGGTAGTAATGTTGTTTGCTAGAAAGAAGGATTACTTCTTGCTTTGAATATATTATTTAATTTCTTTTTTCTTCCTTCATTGCACTAGCTATCACCTCCAGTACAATATTAAACAGAAATGGTGAGAGCTAACATCCTTGACTTTTCCCTAATTTTAGAGGGAAAGATGCCAGGATTTCACTTTATTTATGATGTTGGTTTTCATAGATATAGGTTCCACATATATGTTACATATTCATTATAAGATTCCCTCTTTTACAAAATTGGGCTCCTTCATCCCTCATAATGCTTGTTGGATTACATGCTACTTAGTCTGATATTTACCCTTAACTTTGTTCTTAAACTATTTTTTGACTATATTTTTGCCCAACTGCTACTATTTAGTCTCCCTGTTATTTGATTTACATATGATTATCTCAAAGGATGCAGAAAAAGCATTTGACAAAATTCAACAAATTTTCATCATAAAAACTCAACAAATTAGATATAAAAGGAATATACCTTGACATAATAAAGGCCATATCTGACAAGCCCACAGCTAACATCATGCTCAATGGTGAAAAATTAAATATTTTTTCTTTATGTCTCTGTTTGAAGAGAACGTGCTTTTAGATAGATAGATAGATAGATAACCTGAAAGACTACACAAAAAACTAATAAATGAATTCAGTAAAGTTTCAGGGTACAAAATCAACATACAAAAATCAGTTGTGTTTCTATACACTACCAATGAACTCTCTGATGCCATTTACAATAGCAGCAAAAATAAATAAATAAATAAAACACTTTGGAATAAATTTAACCAAGGAGGTGAAAGATCTGTATGGAGAAAAATATAAGACATTGATGAAAGAAACTGAAGAAGACACAAATAATGGACAGATATCCTGTGTTCATGTATCAGAAAAATTAATATTTGTTAGAATGTACCCAAAGTGATCTACAGTTTCAATGCAACTACTATCAAAATTCCAATGGCATTTTTTTATGTTAATAGAGAAAACAATCCTAAAATTCTTCTGGAGCCACAAAAGACCCCAAATAGCCAAAGCCATCTTGAGAAAGAGGAAAATATCTGCAGATATCACGTTACCTGAATTCAAAATATACTACAAATCTATAGTAATCAAAACAATGTGGTACTTGCATAAAAACAGATACATAAACCAATGGAACAGAATTTATAGCCCAGAAATAAACCCCTGCATAGGTCAACTAATCTTTGACTAGGTGGCCAAGAATACATAATAGGGAAAGGATAGTCTCTTGAATAAATGATGTTGGGAAAATTCAAAATTCACATGCAAAAAAATGAAATTGGACTCGTTACACTACAAATAATAATTAACTCCGAATGGATTAAAGATTTAAATGTAACACCTGAAACTGTAAAACTCCTAGAAGAAAACATAGGGGAAAATCTCCTTGACATTGGTCTTAGCAATGAATTTTTGGATGTGACACCCAAAGCACAGGCAACAATAGTAAAAAAATAAATGAGTGGGACTACATCAAACTAAAAAGTATCTGCACAGCAAAGGAAATAATCAACAAAAAGAAAAGGCAACTTATGGAATGGAAGAAATATTTGCAAACCATATATCTAATAAGGGGTTAGTATGCAAAATATATAAGAAACTCCTACAATTCAACAGTGAAAAACCAAACACCCAATTTAAAAATGGGCAAAAGATCTGATTAGACATTTTTCCAAAGAAGACATACAAATAGCCAGCAGATATATGAAAAGATGTTCAGCATCACTAATCATCAGGGAAATGCAAATCAAAACCATAATGAGATATCACCTCACACCCCCTTAGAATAGCATTTATCGAAAGGCAAGAGATAACAAGTGCTGGTGAGAATGTGGAAAAAAGGAAGCACTTATACACTGTTGGTGGGAATGTAGATTGGTATAGCCATTGTGTAATAATAAAATAGAACTACCATATGATCCAGCAATCCCACCTTTGGGGGTATATTGAAAGGAAATGAAATCAGGATCTTGAAAAGATATCTGCACACCCATGTTCATTGCAGCATCATTTACAGTATCCAATATATGACAACAATCTAAATGACTGTCAACAAAAGAATGGAAAAAGAAAATATGAAAATGTAAAAACACACAAAATAGAATATTTTCAGCCTTTAAAATAAATCCTATTTGCAACAACATGAGTGAGCCTGGAAGACATTATGCAAAATAAGTCAGACACAAAATGACACACACTGTATGATCTCACTTATGTGTGGAATATAAAAAAGTCAAGTTCACAGAAAAAGAGCAGAATGGTGGTTGCCAGGGGTGGGAAGTGGGGAAAAAAGGGAGAGGTTGGTCACAGGGCACTAACTTTCATTTGTAAGATGAGTAAGTTCTGGGGATCTAATATACAGCATGGTGACTACAGTTAATAATACTGTTTTGAATACTTGAGATTTTCTGAGAGTTGATTTTGTGTTCTCACCACACACACAGAGTTGAACTATGTGAGGGAATGGATGTGTTAATTAACACATTGTGGTCATCATTTCACAGTGTACAGGTGTATCGAATCATCACATTGCACCCTTTTTTTTTTGGCTGCACCATTCGGCTTGTGGGATGTCAGTTCTCTGACTAGGGGCTGAACCCGGGCCACAGCAGTGAAAGCCTGGAATTCTAACCACTAGGCCACCAGGGAACTCCCTGCACACTTTAAATATGTACAATTTTTATTTGTCAGTTATACCTTAGTAAAGCTGTGTGGGGATGGGGCTGGGGGATGAAAAAGAAAGTTTTAAGAGATAAACATCATTATGTGTTGTTAGGGACCTATAGGGAATAAGCAGCATTGTTTTCCTGAGATATAAAACAGAAAGATAAATAGCTGTGTTGGAGTGTAAGCAGTCTCTATATTTTAATACTGATGATTGTTCTTAAAATTATGCATTGATTTTCCATAATTAAAATTCTCAATGTGATGACCAGGTAAATCTTGAAAAGTGATATTAGCACCAACCTTGAAGTATAAAAGGTTGAGGTAACTGAATAGTTCATAAAATAGGAAGACTAAGGAGGTGAATTTGCCACTTCAGATTCTCAATGAAATTTCAAAGTTGCAATTAAAAAATGTAACATTTGATCAAGAATTGAGAGATCACAGATATTACTTAATGCTGGATAGGAGTACTATTAAATCTGTACTTATTTTAAAAAAATCATCAATTCACCTGACAAATCCATATGTGTACAACATGATTTGAAGGTTGTGATATATATGTATATATACTATATATATAATACAGCATTATTAATAATATTTTCTTAAATATTTGGGAGAAATAGCCATATCTATGTACCTGTGTGCCTATCTACCTACCTACCTGTTTAATTATCTATCTCTCCGTTCCCTTTTAAATATAATTAGAACAGTATCTGGCATATAGTAATAATCCAATAAAGTGTTGTAGAATGAATAATTGATAACTTGTTCTGAGCAGTGTTGCATTTTAGCACTGTATTATCGATATAGGCATTGATCCTATTTCTGCATTCCTTTCTAGTGTTGGGCACATTGAATACAAGCTCTATATCTCTCTGCATCTTCATATTGTTCTTCTTCAGCACAGTGACCAGTACAGAATTTTTTGTTGGCCTGTATTAGTTATATGATTTTATAAAAGATATTGGTTCCTACGAGTCAGTAAATGTGTAACATTCTTGTCCTTTAAAACTGAAGTTTTGGTATATGCATATGAAGGACGCAGGATCATAAAAAGTCATTTTGTTGACAAATATAAGTAAGGCATAGAGTCATATTAGGCAATTAGATTTTATCATCAAATCGTAATATCAGTACTAATTCATGATTTTATTAGATATTTTACTCTTATTATGAACATGAACTGGTATTTAGTCTTCGTGGTATCTTGTTAGTTCATCTTTCCAAAAATACCACCATCATCTATCTATTTTACTTTTTCCATGTCAGTGGGAAACTCAGTAATAAAAATACTATAAGCATATTAAAGTTTCTATGTAATTTTAGTAAACCTAAAAACAGAAAGTGCTACTACTGCTTCTGCATTTTAAACTTAATAGTGATTTTAAGAATGGTATGAGATTTATTGTCATAAAAATGACTTAGTTTTAATTAACCTTTTTTGATGGAAGTACAAGTCAAGGTGTCAATAAGGAAAAGCAACTTTTGTTGTTCTTAAATGGCTAGATAAAAGTAAGGACTATTTTAACGTTTATCTCCTTTAAATGTAGACAAAAATTATGTGATATATTTATCAATACATTCTGATTTGGGAATATGCTTTTACATATAATGGAAAGCATCTATTATTCAAGATAGACTTCTGATCTGTTTCTGTCTTTCATTAAAACATTTCATCTATCTTTTCTATTATAAATTGAGGAATAGCAAAGAAAAAAAGTCTACTTTTCTCATTGCCATAGCCTTGCACTGTCAGAAATGTCACAGGTTAATGGTACAACTCAGCTCCATTTATCTTATTCTGACAACTCAACCAACCTAGCACAATCTAGCAAAAACATTCTTCCTAGACCAGGTGACATTTTCGGCCTTTGTTCCTTTAATATGGTGGCTGTGAGAGCATTTAGCGTGCAATAACTTTGTACAGAAACTTTGTGCTTTAGGTTTCTTCAGTATTTAATCAAGGACAAGAGTTTTTTAGAATTAAAAAATTATTTATCAAATATAAATATACAGAGTACTCTTTTACTTTCAACTAACCTGAAGGTTATCTAAAAACCATAGAGATCTTTAACATTTTTATCATTCAAAAGCTGTAAAAATTTATAGAATATATTTTTAATTTCCTAACTTTTTGATTGCATAAACTTAGTTATTTTTTAGTGCTGAAAAACTAAATTTAACATCAAGATTGATATGAGGTCTCGGAAGCATTGCCCAGGTCACTTGGTAAATGAGTCTGAGTATCTTTGAGGAATATTTCTCACTGTGTTGATGGAAATTTAAACAAGTTATGACACCTGAATATTTCTAAAGTCATTTCTTTGTTCTGCTTTTGATATTGAATAATATCTTGCCTTCTCTGTCTAGAAAATAATCATATTAAAAGAGTGACTCTGTAATACTTTCCTTCTCTATTTTTGATTGCTCAAATTTAATAAGATATATTTTCTCACTGTAATAGAAAATCAATTAAAAAAAGGCAAGCAATGTTTTGGTTTTAGGAACAATATATACATGAATATGTGTGTGTGTATATTGCTGTCATTTTTCAGAGTAGTTCTTATATTTTTTAAAATAAATTAAGAATGTAGTCCAAAAAGTCTTTGCCTCTTGCCTGGTAATAATATAACCATAAACATTCTATATTATGCATTCTTTATTTTTATATAGTCAATTTTATGAACATTTCATATTTAATTTTTCATACTGGCCATGTAGTCTATTAACTCTGGAGACACTGAATTTTTAAAATCAATTTTATAATGTTACTTTTTCTTGTATTTTGTAAGATTTTTTAGGATTAATAAAACAAAAATGATTAGCCACCTTCGAGTTTGAATAAGACATCCTCTAATAGAGCACTCTTTCATAACTAATATTTTACAATATACTTAATTATTTTGATATTTATGCTTTCAATCCAATAGTTTTATACAGAAAGTTAATGTTTATTTTTGCTGAAGAACAAATATGTTTTATTTATATCTAATCTGAATTTCAGATTAATTTCTGATGAAATGCATGAGCAAGATGTAATTGTAATTTAATTGTATACATAAATAATAAGAGATACTAGTTAAGTTATTTCCTGTAACTAACAAGGAAGAATCAGAAGAATATAACATCGGGCCAAGAGATAGAGTCAGTTTTCAACATATTTTATAGTAA
This sequence comes from Eschrichtius robustus, assembly GCF_028021215.1. Taxonomy (NCBI): domain Eukaryota; kingdom Metazoa; phylum Chordata; class Mammalia; order Artiodactyla; family Eschrichtiidae; genus Eschrichtius; species Eschrichtius robustus. Next base: position 18,121,697 of record NC_090827.1, on the reverse strand, counting down.
TTTATGTTGTTAAAAAAAATTGAACTGCTGTTGTCTTAACTGAATTGTAGCTAATAGTACTTGAACATAATGGACGTTGTATGACAGTAGCTAAATTTGCTTCAAATAGTCTCGAGTTTGATTGTTTTATAGTAAAACAACCACAATTATTTTATTTCAAGATTTATAGTAACACTAAGAGATAAGTAAGTCAATTCAAATAGACTCCTTGGCTTTTTCTACTTTTGGTGAATCTAGGCATTATTTTGTAGTTTTGCAGCAAAATTTGCATATCTACTGCATCATCATGTTGTGCTTTTGGAATTAGCCAATGATTTCTGTTATTACTTTGCATTGATAAGTTGAATTAGTTTTGTCTGGAAACTGTTCACATATTTATATGGATTATAGACCAACAGCTGGTGCTTAATATGTAGATAATTATTAATTTATTTCACCAACTCAATTAATGTCAGGGAAGATTGATTCATTGTCTGATTAACCGTTTGATATTGTCTACGGATTAATGGGCACATCAACTTCACATAGAGCTTTCCAAAGTTTGTGTGCTTTCACAAATTATATTTCACTTACAAAATATCCTTTTGTTTTGGTCATGTTAATGATTATTCCCATCTTGTTTATTTGGCTATCGTAATTTCTTTAATTCCATTACTCCTGTCATATTTCAAATGTTGTTGCTACTCTCAGATCTTACAGGTGAAATTATTTTGTAGCCAAATGTGTTTGTATTCTTTTCAAGACTACTGTTCCTTGTAACCCTTCCACTGTTTCAGATACTCATTCAACCTATATTCACCGAACACCTACTTCATGCAAATTAATGTGCTTATGAATTCACTGTATTGGCTTAAATCACTTTTGAATTTTCAATTTTTTCATTGACATTCTTGAAATGTATGTTCAATATGCACAACTAAATAAGTATTGGAACCAAGCCTATTGGCTCCTGTTATCTTTATCTTATTTTGCTTCCCGAGGACTCCACGCCTCTCTGTTGAATTTTCTATAGCATTTTTTTAATCTAGTTTTTTATCTCAACAGTTACCAATGATATGTTCAAGTAGCAAAAGTGGTAAAAACAACAAAAAATTTCTTTTTTGCATTATTAATGAGAGTCATGGATTGTATGGGCCATTTGCTCAGATTTATTACTAACACTACCTTTATAAAGTAGTTTGCTTTCTTATACAAAATTTACAGTTTAAAATAATTATTTTGCTCTTTCAATAGCACTGTTATTGATGGCTTTTCAAGTTTTTTATTATTATTATTATTATTACCATTATGACCTTCTGACTCTAAATTTACTTTTCTAATCCTTTTGCATCCTATCCTATACATATTAAGATGGTTAGTGTACTCAATTAAAGTTTACATGTAAATGTGGGAGATCAAAGTCAGATAACATTGGACATTTAAAGATATACATGTCTAGTCAGAGACAAAATATTTCTAGTCTTTGCTTTGGAAAGCTTGGTATGAGACTTTTCCCTTAAGAAATGATGAACAATTGGGGTTGTTGCCCATCAAAATGCAATACAATTTCTATTTTTCAGCAAAAAAAAAAAAAATTATTCTAGAGGCAATTTGAGCATGAGTAAAAATGTTGTAAAATACACCATTATTTAACAAAAAAATATACTACCAGCTTAACTATGGTCCTTAAATGATTTGTTGACTGAGGGACTTCAGTTATCTAGTCATGATCCTAGGGATAACAGCCAAGTTCATATATGTGCACACAGTAACAACTGAATTCTGATATCTGTCTAACAGTTATTTTAAGATAAATCCATATTGCAGAGATATTAAAATGTGAAAAATAAGTTTCTTAGAAGTGATAAAATATAGTAATGCATGTGAAGTACTAAGCACAGTGCCTGACCCAAACATTTAATAAAATACTAGAGTATTATTATTGAAAAATAAAAAACATGAGTTGGATGTATATTTGATTTCCCTCACTGTAAACTTTAAATTTAGTTGGGTAATATTTGCTAAGAATGTGTGTGAAAATCTAGGCTTGTCAACAAGAACTATGTAGTTTAAGTTATTCACTCTGGCACAGCTTTATTTTTGAGTAGCTAAAATGGTTGGTGGAAAATAAACCCATGCATGCGATTTGTCATCCAGCTTAAAAAGTAGATTTTAAAATGTCTTATTAAACCTCACCAGGTTCAGTATCTTACTGATAATCCTGCCAAAGTCAAGGGCAATATCTCTTAATACCAAGTAGTGAAAGAATAGTGTTTCTGTGGGTATACTATAGACGGTGTAGAAAACAAAATTGATGTATGTGTAAATAATTCTGTCCTTTAAACATTTTACTATGAAACATAAAAAAGAGAGGAAACCCATATTTTAAAATATTTGGCTAATTACAGAATGTCTGTCAGTATATATGTGCAAGAAAAACCTTCAAGATACTTTATATTATGTTCTATTCTCTATCCTACATAAGAGTTTCAAAAATGCACAACTCTCCTCAGATCAATACTTTTCTTTCTAATTTAGCTAAAGTAGGTTAATGCCCTATTTTAAATAAATGTGTTAGCATAGAAAAATTACCTTCTAATTTCATTTTTTATAACAATTTTGGTACACTAGATGCCTTAGTAAAATGAATATTTTCCATGTTTTTAGAATTCCATATTGAACAGGCCTGTGCAATGAATCTCTAGGGGATAAAACTTTAACCCCTACAATATTGACATATTGTGTGCATGTGGAGATAAAGGGAGTGATCTCTCTCTCTCTCTCTTCCTTTTCTTATAAAGATACCAGTCCTATGGTATCTATGGCCCCGCCCTTATGACTTCATTTAATCTTAACTAACTCCTAATGACTCTATCTCCAAATATAATCATATTTGGGATTAGGGCTTTAAAATATGAATTTGAGGAGGACACAATTCAGTCCATAGAATCTATATTTTATTGTCTTTATCCGTCTGGAATGGGCTTCTTCCCTTCTTTCCCCGTAATTACTCTAATAATGATATTTTAAATTATATCTTTTTTTTTTTTCTTGGCCACACCACGCTGGCATGCAGGATCCTAGTTCCCTGATCAGGGATGGAACCCACACTCCCTGCTGTGGAAGAGCAGAGTCTTAACCACTGGACCACCAGGGAAGTCCCTAAATTCCATCTTTAGTGGGAAAAAAAATCTACCCTTAAACTAGCCACTATAAAAAAAAAATAGCCAGTATAAGAAATTCTTGAGACTAGAAAGGACATCTTTCAAGTCTTGCAGTGAGCCAACTAAATAGGGAAAAGCTTTCTGGAAATAGAATGAGAAACTAAAATATTGGGCCCTTGTCTTTTCTCACTCATTAAGTTTTCATGGCACTCCATAATCATAGATTAGTGCTCAAAAATAATTTCTTTGAAAATTCAGCCAAACATATCACAAAGAAGGGAATTTCCTGCAACTTCTACAACTCTTCTTTCAACAAATATTTATCAAGACTTTTTAAATATGCCAACTATCATCCTAAGCATTGAGAATACGACTTTAAACTTGTCTTTAGAGATCTCAAAGTCTAGTGGGTGAAATGGTGTATGAACAGGAAATTACAATAATGTGATGCAGACTCTTAAAAGTACAAGACATTTTAGGGAGTACTTAGAAAAAACAAAAGAGCAGAACTGGGAGGGGCCAGGGAAGTCTTCTTGGAATGGTTGACAGCTCATACAGAAGGACTTAGCCTGGAAATTATGTATGCATGTGTAGGGGGGTTGCATTTTGTATACTAAGAGGAAGGGGACAGGGTAACATTCTTCCAGCCAGTGAATCAGTATATAGGAAGGTCCTGGAGGTGAGAAAGAGCATGAGAATCATGTCAAAATCTCGTCTTCTTCCTGTCAACCTTCAAGTCAAAATATATAGTAGCCCTCTAGTGACGATCACATGTGTAAATTCTTCAAAATTACAAAACCCTCTATAGTCTTAAGAACTGTGTAGAGTTTGGTATTTTATTCTATCTGCAAGCTAACAAGTTAGCTTGCCACCGTTCATAGATGCTGGCAGAAGGTATGAGACACCTGGAACAGGGACATAGACCTTTTCTTACTTGACGCAATAGCAGCAGCAAGAGTATCAGCATTTGCACCATTTCCCTGAGACCCAGTTTGTTTAGGGCAGTATGAAGGCCAGGCGATGCCTAAACATACAGCGTGCTGCGTTACATGAGAGGAATATCAAATTTAGGACATTAGAATATCTTAGAAGGCGTTGTAAGCCTGCCTGAACTTTGCACAAGGAGACATTATCTTTATTACACTGAACAGTAGACAAACTTACCCTTAGCTCTGGAAGGATGTACTGTCTTTCAAGGCTGTTCACTGTATAAACATATTTTAAAAGTTAGTTAAAACAAAAACAATCAGTACTTCTGCTTACAAGAAACGCAAGGGACCCATAGAGAATTGTTTCTCAACAATTTTAAGGCCCTCTATAACTTTGTTTTTTCTGAATATGCAGTTTTACTTTCTTTTTATTCTCCAAAGAGTGTTCCATTTTGGCTCAGTTTCCCCGTCTAGAAAACCCCCAGCCTTTCCTCTGCTTAGCTGTAAACTACTAAAATGGGACAGGTCCAAACAAACTCCCCTTCTCTGTATCAGGAGCTATGCAGAATCTGAGATTTTTCCATACTTGCAGGGTAACATGTTAGCCTGTTACTGTATCATGACTGCTTGGAAGACATGAGACTCATGGGTCAGCGACAAAGGACTTCATTACTCACAGCAAAAGCAAAAGCAGTAGCCAGAGCTTCATGTTTGCTTTTGTTGGTTCCCATGCTTACCATGTACCATGGAGATAGGCTTGTTGAATTTAGCAAACAAAAAAATACTTAGTTAAATTTGAATTTTAATTAAGTATTTTATCATTTTACATATGTACCATCAATATTTGAGACACAAATCAAAAAAGTCCATTGTTTATCCAAAATACAGATTTAACTAGACATCCTGTATTTTGCCTGACAGCTATACATGGGGGCTATAGAGGACCCATGATGGGTGCCTGCACATACTGTGGGCTATGTTTCAGGTTAGAGGAGAGAGAACCACCACTTGGGAGATTCACTGCTTTTGTAGTGAGTGGAAATAAAGCTGTTCTTTGGGAAGAGGTGTTACTTCATCCCTCCATGTTGCTCACTGGAAAACAACAACAACAACAACAAAACAAGCCTGGAAAATGGAATGGATCAGGTAAAGAGTCATCAGAACCTTGCATTCTTTGCCACACGGAATGTGCAGGGATCCTCAGGGCCCATGGCAGACTGTCTCCAGCATTCTGAATCCTACAACTTAAACCAGCCTTAATTCCCATCTGAAAGACTGTACTTGGATATGACACTATAACTTTTGTATCTTTAGTATTGTTTAGTTCAACCTAATTTTGTCTTTTTGATTTGCTCTGTAATCTTAGTGAGGCCAGAGAACATGTCCTACTTTCTCTTTCTTTCTTTTTTTTTTTAATATTTCACAGTATCTTTTATAATGTCATACATAGATGCTACTTAACAAAAACTTTTCAGATAATTAGTGCCTTTGGGATTAATAGCTTTTAGCTATTACATTTTTAGGGATAATGGTAAACAAAGAATAAATTCTTTGGGAAAATATTTATCTGAAGCTATTTAGAAGAAGCTTTTTTTAAGCCTGGAGCAAAAATGTCTTGATCTATGCTCTACAATAACTAACAAAATTCCCTTTCACACTTTTCTGTTCCTAATTACCTAATATCTTCTTGTGTTATCCTTTTATATATACTGGCATGTGCAAATGAGTAAGCCTTCTTGTGTTTAAGGTTGGATAGCTTTATGAAGTTTGGCAGGTTATCATAATGTTAAAGCCTCTAGATAGAATTTTAACATGGTGTCCAGGGTCTGCTTCTCTGTATTTCCTCATGAACAAAATGAGAGGGTTTTGTATCTGAGTTCTGAGATAACCAGATGCTATAAATATCAAATACACCTGTAAACAAACACACACACACACACTTTCAGTTTTTTCCTTCTCCCATCCATTGACCACTATTTGAATAGATACAGCAGTGAGGTTTTGCTGTTCTTTATGCAAAAATGGATTTTTAGCCAGTCTTCAGTCCTTACTTTGTCATCCCCAATAGAAGAGATATGTGCACTTTTAGGGCAGGTGAGAAGGAGCGTCTGTGACCAGGAGAAGAAATAAGAAAATGAAAACAGATGGCTCCTTAGTTAGGTCCTGTGTCAAGTTAATGTCACTTTTGAACTGATTATTGTAAATAACTTAGGAATGGATCGTTAAGCTATGTTCTATATCTCTTGTATGCATGAAGATAGAAATTTAGACACCACTTACATCTAACACCACTCTGCTGATGGATGTGAAGTAACAACTCATAATGATAAAAGGCTTACTAGTAATGAGTGCCATTGCTGCTATTCCACTTACCTAACAACGAGAAAATAAAATACAAGTAAAACAGCCACTACAGCATGAGTCCTCAAATTGATTCTAGCAAGAAATTTCCTTATTGTGAATGCAAACCACTTGATTAACAAGAAAACAGCATTTTGTTGAAAAACAGTGCATCCTGTAATCATGTGCTTGTAGTCAGGTCACCCATTTGGATGATATTAAGATTTTATGCCTGAGTTGTTCTCTGAATGAACTGGTACCCTGAAAGAACTCATTTACCCAAGGTTTCTCCTACCCTGAAATATTTTACATTCCTAATGAGTTAAAAAAGCTTTGTTCCTATTTGTATTACCCTTTACTATGTATCAAAATACCCAAATGTTTAATGGCTTAAAAGAAAATTCTTTTATCTCTCATGGTTCTGTGGGTTGACTGGGTTCAGCTGGGCAGTTCTCCATTGGAGTCTCCCATTTGCTGCAATAAGATGTGAGCTGGAGCTGGCATCGTCTAAAGGCTTGACTGAGCTGGATGTCCAGGAAGGATCACTCTCATGACTGGAGGCTGATGCTGGCTTCTCACAGCATAGCAATTGAATTCCCAGACGGGGTTTCCCGAAAAGAAGCATTATAAGAGACCCAGGCAGAGGGCTGCAGGCTTCTCATGACCTAGCCTTGGAAGTCCCAAATTATCCCTCTGCCACATCCTATCTATGAGGCAAGTCACAAAAGGCAGCTGAGGTTCAAGAGCAGGGGAAATAGACTCCAACTCTTGATGGAGGAACAGCAAGGTCACATCGCAGAAGAGCAACTCTTGATGGAGGAACAGCAAGGTCACATCGCAGAAGAGCAAGTTCGATGTTCTTTGGAAAATATATTTTCTGCTACAGTTCCTTTGGGCTGCTTACTTACCTTAGTAAGCAAGTCTGGATTTTTATACTAAAGATTACTTGCTAGCAATACTAATTAGACAAAATTGAATGATAATAGAGACTTATCTAACCATCATTCTTATAAACTATGATGTTGTATCAGCATAATTTAATATAGATTTCCACAATTTCTAGCTTGCATGTCTCCCTCTATTACCCTGGTACTCCTTCTTAATACTACCTTGACTATAGCCACTGCTGGTATCAAACTCACATTTCTCCTTTCCTAGGCTGACTTGCTAGTATATCACTTTCTATAACACTTAAATGGACTTACATGGCTGAGACAATGGAAGGGAATAGTCTGTGTATCTTGTTATTAATACTGATATGGCATATCCTTACTCTGGTTCTCCAGTTAGTGACAGAAAAAGAGAATGAGTGAAAAAGAGATTTTGGTGGGGGGGATTATCTCTCCTTTACCCCTAAATAATCTCCGTCAAGCCTACTAAAGCCATATAATTTAAGTAAAACAAAAAGTCTGCAATGCAAATGAATCTTCCAGAAAAGTACCCTTGCAATTCCTGAGAAATACTAGTCCCTTTTATGTATTATAGAAATATCACTGATTCTAATTCCTAAACTTAAATTGGCCACAAGAACAAATCATTGCCAGACAGAGATCTAGGGTTTTTCATATGAGATCAGAAGTCAGAAAATTAAATCAGAATTATAAATCAATTAATAAATATATACTTTGTTTTTCTTATCCCTGAAATGGTGATAATGATACTTTTTCCTGCATTTTACTTATTCATTTGTGCACCTAATTAATGCCAGGTATTGGCGATACAGCTTTGAACAAAATAGACAAAAATTCTTGCCTTCGTGAGCCTTACATTCTAAAAGAAGGATTAAACAAGTTAATATATATATTTAAGTTTATATACATATTTAAGTTAAATATAAATAATTAAGATAGTGTGTACATTTTATCTAAATAGTCCTGCCCTTCGCTTTCTGTTACAATGTGAACATGAGTTAATTTGTCTAGTAAGGTCTATAAACCAATATGTTAAAACAATATAGTATTAAAAATTTTTTTAATCTGAGGAAATTTGATAGAATTTATTAATTGTATTTATAATGTTTTCAAGCTTCAGACATTTAAAGTAGTATGCCCCTTCTTTTCCTGAAAACAAGATCACTCTTACCTTTTGCTCTTTTTATAATTTAATAAGTCTTCAGAGGATACACATTTGAATTGGCGTAAGCTGGTCAAACTTTTGCTAAGAAATAATTCTCTAAAAAGTAACTTCTGTTATTATACAAACTTAAAGTCGTTTTTTTTTTTTGAGAGAGAGAGAGAGAGAATTTAGTTGTAACACATAGTTAAGCCTAGGTTAGCAAATTCTATTCCCCAAGCTGTACTTGTATCACCACTAGTGATGTTTTTGACAAAAAACAAATTAAATAAATCAGTCCTCATGCAGTCTGTGCTCAGGAATGAATAAATGGAGTAGAAACAAATCAATAATGCCAGATAGAAAAAGACAATAGCAATAATAAAATAAAAATGATTTCCTAGTCTCCAATAGAATGTTACAAGTAATGGAGAGGAAACCTCAAAGTATGGCTGTAAAGCCTTTTTTTTTTTTTTTTTTTTTTTGCTAGATAGGTGGAAAATCATGTTGTTTCTCAAAATTTGTTATGGATAGTTAGTATTCTAGTGCTACTTTACCTGTGAAAATAGGGCTACAAAAATCAGAACCTTAGTAAAAGAGAAAATAAAAAGTTAGGATAGTATTAACCTCATTCCTTTCCTTGCTAAGTAAGTTACATTACTTAATATTTCTTTTTCTTTCTGACCTCACTAAAAGGATATAGGAAATAGTATTCAGTTCTACCAGAAACAAAACATTGAATGGGTATTTTAATCATCATGACTTTTTAAGGCACCTTCATATTTCTCTATGATTTTCCAAAAGCTCTCATCTTTATTTTATCCTCTGTTAAACCTGAGCGTAAGACGGGTTGATTTTATCTTACTATTGAAGGGTGTTAAATATCTTATTTTTTGCCAGCTTAATAATACAAAGAATGTTATTGTATAACTCACTGGCTATTCCATTTCCTTAATACCTAGCCATAAACAATTGAGGTATCTATAAAAATATATATTTTATTTACCACATGGTGTACATGGTAAGGTTAGGGATTTTAAAGATATTATGATTAGAATAGTGAACAAGAAAGAGTAGTAAATGAGACAATTTTTTATACCCAAATAATTTACTAATATACTGTCAAATAAGGATCAGTTATTTATATATAAATATACACAACACACACACACAACCCACATTCATTTCACACTAATTCACAATCCTTGATGTTTCATTTTATGTCACCATAATCATTGGCAACAAGCATTTATTAATTGCAGCTGTAAATGCAGCCAGGCCAGGACCCAGATCTTGTTTTCTAAATACCATTTTTCAATAAAATAACCAGAGCTCCTTGGAAAAATGATTGATTCTAGTACTGGGGCAAAGAAAATACAACATGAGTCTAGAACATCTTATAATGCCAGAAAGTAAAAAAGTAAGAAAGCGCTAAATAAAATCAAAAGGGTAGAGGTATCCTAAATGCCAAAGCTGGAGCAGTTTGATCAATAAAATAAAATAAGTATTGGATTATAACCCAAAGTATAAAATTAATAAGCATGAGTCCAGACTGACACAAATTAGTGATTAAATAAATGAGGAAGAAGGGACAAATCTTCCTTAGAGAAAAATTTTAAATAATTTATGTGGGTACTTCCCACTCCAAGAGGTGAAGTGTAATCTAATCCTTTTCTCCCCCACCCCCAATGCTTATTTGTGTTGGCTGGACTTAGTGACTCACTTCCATAGAATAAAGTATAGAAAGGGAAGAAATAGTAACTTTATAGTGCAGAAATCTGACAAATACTACCTTAACCAAGTGATCAAGTTAGTGTCCCTAGTGGTAAATCTTATTAATATCATGTGCTTTCTGATATGGTGTGATAAGAAGGGCATTCAGAGTTTTTATTCCCTCCCCCCATTATTTTTTGTTTCCATGTCTATTTGGATCTATTTGCAGCTATTCTTTTTTAAATTTAAATATGTTGACGTACAATATTGTTAGTTTCAGGTGTACTACATAATGATTTGACATTTGCATACATTATGAAATGATCACCACAATAAGTCTAGTAACCCTCTGTCCCCATACAAAGTTATTACAGTATTATTGGCCATATTCCTTATGCTGTGTATTGAGTCCCCCATGACTGTTTTATATAACTGGGTGTGTTGTACCTCTTAATCCCTTTCACCTGTTTTGCCCTCCTACTCCCTTAAACCTATGTGCCTCTCTTCTTGAGTAGTCCTATTTGGGAAAGATGGTGTGGCAGATTTTCATTTGCGTTAATTAAAATTTGTAATATTTTTGTTCTGCGCACAGCCGGGTCATATTCCCCAGCCTCCCTTGTAGTTAGTGGTGGCCACGTTCCTGATTTCTGGCCAGTGCAGTGTGGTAGGAGGTGATGGAACACTACTTTCGGACCAACACCATAAAAACTTCCCCACATGCTCATCACTCCCCGTAAACTGTCTGAAGAGAGAGGGCGCCAAAGGTTCAGAACTGTTTTGCTTCCTTAGTACAGCTTAATTTGAGAATTATAGTGCCAATGGCCTGAGTATTTATGAAGGAATTTGTGCCTGTTGCCAAATTATTTTCTAGAATGGTTATATCAGTTAAACTCTGGTCAGCAGTAAATGAATTGTTCTGTTTCACAAAATCTTCATTGTTGCTGAAAATTCTGTTTTCCTTTTTGTTTTTTCTTTGTCATTTTGAGGGGCAAAGAAAATGTGTCTTGTTTTAGTCTATCTGATTTGATAAATAATGATGCTGTTCTTAACCAGTTTACTTTTTTGTGTGTGAAGTGTCTAGTCATGCATTAATGCCATTTTTCAATTGGTATCTTATGGTTATTCTTTTCTTGATTTTAAAGACCTTCAGATATATTAAGCATGCTATACCATTTCCTGTCGTATATTTTGAAAATATTTGATCATAACTTGTTATTTGCATATTACATTGATTTGTAGTATGTGATGTACGTAATTTCAGAGATTCACTCTCGTTTTGTAAGTGCTTCCTCTGCTTTCTTTCTTACAAAGAATATAACCTGAAATTCAATACATATTCTTTTATGTTTTCTTTTGTTTTTAATATTATTCATTTTTTACATTTAATCCATCTGAAATTTGCTCTCTTTTCTATTGTAAAGATTTAACTTTCTTTTTGATAATAAATAACAGTCTCATAACCAATTATTGACTAATTCTTTCCTCTGATTTAAAATGTCAACTTTACTGTATATTATGTTAATCTATTTATTCTATTTTTTGAAATCTCAGTTTTTACATTATTACTTTTTGACCTCTTATTTTCTGAAAATCCTACTTCATTCTAGTCATTGTCTTTGTGTATTTAATTTTTTGAAGTGTTACATTTTGCAATTTATTTAACTGAGAACATGGTTTTCCATTTTTACCTAATTATTTAATATATTTTCTAATATTATGTCAAAACTTTATATTGAGATAAACCAAACTTGCTCACAGTATAGTCTTTTTATTTTGAAAGCCTATTTATTTATTAACATTTGCTTTCTTAATTTAGCCCTTTGTTTATGGATGCATTTTATCTATTTTAATGTGTGTGTGTGTGTGTTAGTATCATCAGGTTTGTATATCATGGTTATACAAATGAAGAAATTTGAAATACCCTATCTTTTTTTTCCTGTGCTCTGGATCTGTGGTCTCTCTGAACACTAGATTGTAAGCTCCATGGGGACAGGGACCATGATTTTTTTTGCCCACCATTTTATTCCTCGTGCGTAGCAGCCTATCAACACATGATAGGTATCACTGGATGCTTACATTTACTGAGCTTGTAGTTTATCTGTTACTTAAAAGACTTAAAAATTCATGGTTAAAATTCTTCAGCTCGGAGTCCTTTAAAGGTGGAAATACTATGACAATTTTTAAAAATTCCTTCCTGGGTTTCTAATTTTTATCTAACAATTTGATTATTTTCCCCAGAAAATATTCTATTTAATTCAGGTTTTTAAATGTATTAGTATAGATTTGTAAATAGTATTATCTTATAAATGTAGAAATATTTCACCTATTTGATTTCTAAAATTTACCTTTTTTTTTTTTTTTTTACTATCGTTCATATTATTCAAGAAGAATATATTTATTTGTACCACCCAGATTCATTGTCCTCTTCTTTTGTACCATAATTGACATGTTATTGTTTTTGTGTTCATAATTTAATGAAAAGGTCATACTTGCCAGTCATCAGATACATTGATTCTTCTTGTTCTACTTCAGTAATACCTGGTTGCTATTAGAATCTTTCTGCCAGCTCTGAAATTAAAAGGTTCTTTGCTATTTAGTCATTAATCTAATGGACTGGCACTTTTGCTTTCACTGCCTACTCAGCTATGTCAGTGTGTAGATAAGAATTAATTTTAGGATAATTTGAAACAGTTGTGAAAACTGTAGCCCAGAGAGTATACACTCTTCTCATGGTTATTCTTGCCTTCATCTCCCTTTGCTACTAACTTCTTTCTGGGGAGTAATTTGTTAATTCCAGTCCAATTCTGTCATGGAATTTGTTGATTATTGGATTTGTAGTCCCAGCGGTAGTAATGGAGGGCAACAGAGAATGGCTTTGAGTTACTTAGAAAACTGTTCCTACTCCTTAAAACGATGACTTATTTTGCTTCATCCAGTGATGATACCATGTCTCTAAGGTAAGAATATGCATTAAGTTTTAATGGACATAATTTATTACCTTCTCCTAAATGATTCTGCTTAATGGCTTCATCTAACCTTTAGTTATTAGAAATCCCCTCTGGAGTCAAGCAGATGCCTGACCATTTATCCTGATTTTCATTGCTTTGGTGGCTTTGTTTTCTTTCTTAGTTTTTAATATCTTTCTGTGGAAAAATTGAAGAAGAAAAATTAGGACTTCCTAGTTTGCCAATATTTTAACTAACTCTCATCAGGAAATTATTTCGTTTCAACTGAAGGAGATTTTCTTGGTGATCTGTAAGTAGTCCTATTATATATGTATATACTTATATGACATCAATAATAAATATATATGTTTTGCATGTACATTTTTAGTGATAATAAATCAAGTGGCAAAAATTATTTGTGATCTTTAGTATAAATCCACTTAGGCACACAGGACAAACATTGATTATGAAATGAATTCAAGATATACATAAAGTTAATTCAAATGTAAATTCGAACATGATATAATCGGAATTATACTTCTGATCTCCTAAATTTGTAGAGGTCCCTTGATAGAAGAGAAAATTTAATTTTAATTTAGGAAAATAATGAAATTATAAGTAATTCTATCAAATTCACTTTGTCTAAGTCATCACAAACATTTCACTAGATAGCTGCCATGTAGAAGAAAGACCATAGGAACAGGGTATAATAATGTTCTTTCTTTCACATGCTAACTTAGTTACTTAACCGATACACTTAGGATATTGATACTTATCCTAGTGGACATTTGCTGTTTTTGTCTGTCTTCTTCGACCTTTCTCATGGTAACAGAGCCCCCTTTTCCTGAATAAATGGGAAACTGATGCATGCCTAGTCAGAGAACTACTGTCCCTTGCACAGAGCTGTTGATTCGAGGATGACCAAATGACTCAGAAGGGCCTATCAGACACTACCCTGGGAATTTCCTAAGATATCAAGGAATACTGCCTATTTTCACTGGCTAGTAGGTAAAGTTTATAAAATATACATGTAACTAATATGCTTACTGAGCACATTGTATGGATTTTTGTCTATTAGGATTTTCCTTTAAACTTTAAGCAGGGGTAATATTTCCTTACCTCTGGTTTAAAAACTCAAGCAGGCTCATGATTTTTCTGCCTACCTTTAAAATATAGACACAATGCTCTAATATAGACACTTTATCCTGAAAGAAGTCTCAAATAAGAAATTAAAATATCCCAGTCTCATTTATTTTCCCCAAGCTGTGAAATTCAGTCAGCTGCAATTGTTTTTCCCTCCTTTCTCCAGCTTGAACCTGCAGTGTAAATGAGGGTATAGCTTGGTCAATATCTTTTTTCCTTTGATTTAAGTCTTCTTTTTCCTTCTCCTGCCCCCACATTTTAGCTGTGGTTTTGGACTTCACAGGGATGGGGAATATGGAGAAGGAGAAGACATTGAATTGAACAGTTCTTATCTGAACTGGATAGTAAGCTGACTTCAAGCCCTCTGGGATGACAGATGTATAAAGCTGAGCCTCATGTATACTTTTATGGGATCCAGGAGTTCTCTCTTGGATCTCTCTCTTTATTTTCTTCATCCAGGCAGACACTTATCTATTTTGGGTGGCCCACTGATTCTCCTTCTGTAGTCACTGGGTAACCTCTAAACTTTCTGCCCGATGTCCTCTTGCCATTCTAGGTGGCTCTGTTACACAGGACTCAACACAACTGCAATCTAGTTCTCTCTCTCTTCTAACACACACTCAATTTTGATAAAAGCTCTAGCATTTCTAGGCCCTTCAAAGTCTGGCAGTATAAGCCAATCCCATTATCCTAGGCAGGAGTCTAATTAATGCAGTGAATGCATTTCAAAAATCTCTGAGTGGTTTTTTTTAATGCCCCCTTTCTAGACCTGTTAAAAGGATGCACCCTCCTCATCCTCCACAGATGAGTGGGGTGGGGATTCACAGCATAGTGACAGCTCTTTCCACTAATTTTCTTTCTCCCCTCTGTGATGCCTTCTAGTATCCTTGATTTAGATTCAGCACAAGATTTAGATTCTTCTGCTGAATCCAAGAGTCATGGGAAAAGTTCTTCATCATTGCTTTTGCAAATTCTTCGTATCTACAATATAGTGCCAGGAAGAGCCCCCTTCCCCTGTATAAAGTGGGCTGCTCTCTCTCTATATATATATATATATAGAGAGAGAGAGAGAGAAAGAACATGCTATGATAAAATGTTTCGAGGTACTGGATTCTGTAGCAGCAGCAGATCTTACCTTTGCTGCTGTTACTGCTGCTGCTACTATTGCAGTAACTGATATACATTTTAACAATATGTGTATCAAATTGTGGGCAAAATCAGTACCTTGAAATTCTCCATGAAGTTACTCAGTGAAGATTCCTTTCTGTTGGAAACAAAGCCAGAAATATCCA
Organism: Eschrichtius robustus; assembly: GCF_028021215.1. Classification (NCBI taxonomy): domain Eukaryota; kingdom Metazoa; phylum Chordata; class Mammalia; order Artiodactyla; family Eschrichtiidae; genus Eschrichtius; species Eschrichtius robustus. The sequence continues at coordinate 18,106,140 of NC_090827.1, read as the reverse complement.
TAACCTTTTTTTTTTTGCTATTAAAAACTGCTTTATTTTGTTATTATTATTATTGTCTTGTAGAAGGGAGATAATGTCGTTCTGTATCATTATTTGTGATATTAATTTTAGCCCATAAATGACAGTATTCTTGAAATTTAATTTTAGAAGTTGCACAGCAGTTTCTTAATTTTCTTAGGACTATCTTTGTAAACTATGCTTCTGGAATTATAGGCATAACAGAAAGGATGAAACATCTAATAGAATGCAAGTACTTGAAACATTTTCAAAGGTGAAAGATAAAATATAAAGACTTTTAAAGATAAATTGTCACAGTATTTATTTAATCATTCATTTGGATGCAGTATTGTATTATAAATAATACAATAGTAAGTTGTAATTAAAAAAAATAATTTTTCAAAAATTGCAATGCTAGAAATAAAATTAGTCAGTGGATGAATCAAACATGTAGTATATTTAATCAGTCTTCTTGTTGAAGTGCATCTATAAAAGAAAATAACCACAGAGTTTGTATGTATCTCTGAACTTGACCTATATGTTATGTTTTGCTGCCTTCTCCCAATAAAATATTTTTATACTGTCTCTATTTTGGGCACAGTGAAGCTCCTTGACAGAGAGTTCCACTTATGAGATTTATAGAAAATGTGCAGCCCTAGAGAGCCAGGCTTCTAAGTGCTCAGTGGTTATATTCGTATTCAGTAAGCATATCAGTTAAGAAGTAAAATAAAATAAACAAAACTTGCTCAAAAAGAAGGAGATTTAACAGTCATTTTAGAGACTAGTGTCCATCTTGAAAGCATTGCTACTCTTAAGAACACATACCATGGTGCAGTCACAAGTCATGCACTAAAATCACAAACTCAGGATACTATAAGGCCTCATATGATAAGAACCAACATTTAAAAATAGACATCATCAACATCCTGTATTCTGGAAGGTCCCAGACCATTTCAAATAATTCTGAACAAGGTGAATAGAGCTGAGCTGCTGCTTGAAAGTAATTTGCCTTTCAGTTCTTATCTAGGAATGAAAATTAGATCTAAAAATTCCATAGCAGGAGACTTTATGACACGTATAAAACTTCCACAATGAAATTTCCATGGCTTTGAATTCGTTTTTCACATGATTCTTTGTGGAATGTTTTAAGATGAGATTGAGGAACTTGTGCTGGTTTTTCTTTCTTTCTTTCTTTCTTTCACGTAGAATTCATTTTTTTTTCTTTTTTGGTAATAATACAAATAAAATTGAAATCCCTGATTTGCCTCTGATAAATGTCTGAATTAGCTGATAGGTACTGAAGCTCTCTAAGTTTATAAATACAATACCTGATTACAGTGTAGGGATCATGATGATTCTATTAAATTTACACATATTGTGTTTATTTAATTTTCATATTATCAGTAATTTACTGTGAAAAAATATTTCTACACAACATGTCTGAATCTTTGCTCATTTCCAAAATATTAATTTAAGTGTTAACAATAAGTGGCAACATATTTCATTCAAACAAAAAGGTGCAGGTCTTGGAATCATGAACTGGGTCTTAGTCCAGGTCTACCTATTAATATTTTTGCAACTTTGAACAAACTAGCATAACATAAGCTCTTTAGGTCTCTGATATATACTTCTTTAAGATATATACTTCTTAAAATATTTCATGGAGGTATTTAAATTGAATGAGATAGTGTATATATTAAATGCATGCAAGCATATTCTAAGTTCCAATCTAAACACTTTCAGCACTACCAGATATTTGCGTATCGAAGTATTGTATGTAGATTTTTCACTGTGTTAGAAATTTTTTATGCTTTTGGAAATTCTTTATTTTGAAAAAAATTCATCTGATATAGAAGTTCATATCCCTGTGCCTCTATTAGTAGTAAAACCTAAAAAGGTAATGAAATACTACGTTCAGAGCTGGATGATTTATATCTTTGTGTATCAAGAAAGAGAGGAAGCAAATGGGTGTAATTGTTGAACTAAGTAAACTGCAAATGAATACATCATAGAGTTGAGAACACTGAAGATATAGCTCTAGAGTAGGTTATTTTCAGTTAAAACTCTAGGCAGTTAAAATATTAATATAGGATCTTAGGTCAACTGGAGCAGCTTTGGTTTATGTTTTGAAAAGCGGCAACATATTCTAAAGTTCTATTTTGTTTATCTTCCTTTAAGAAGAGAAGGGAAAAGGACAGGATGTTTGCTGCCTGGGGCAGTTCTTAAAGAATATTATACTGATTATCTTGGCTTTGAAATGGGAAAGGGAAAGGCATATTAAATATGGTTATGCTCAGATATTTAGTATGTTTGGGTATAGAATATAATATAAATCAGAAGTAATCTTTACTTGGCAGCCAGAACTGGCTGTTAAAATATTTTAGTTCTCAAGTATTAATAAATTTGTCTCCTTTAGAATGCTAAAGGCTTATTCTTTTGAATGGGTCTTAGGCCAACTACGCATGAGCATCTACCTTTGGAAAGAACCGGTGAAGATTGGGCTTTTTTCTTGGGATAGCAGAAGGGAAGGAGGAGTCTCATTCAGGTGATATTTTGGCTCTCAGTTGAGTCATGCTTCAAGAGGGACATCATTCAATACATTCATCCTCAGAAAGGATGCTCAGACTATGCCTTAGATCTAGGGGTTGGAAACTAGGAAACTAAAATTTCAGTGCCGCCATATCTTTTTTTCTTCTTTGCCTTTCATATCATATTTAAATGTCTATTTAGACATATGTTCTGTTTTAAATTGTTAAGTCCTCAATTCAGTCCACTGTGGCTATGTTATAAAAGATTTTTATGTCATTTTCTTCTGGCCAAATTTCTCCCACAGACTCAGAGGACTTGCAAGATATGGGGCTATCCTTTCAGAATATGGATTATTACATTACCATTTAGAATGGAACTACCCTCAAGTAAAATTGAGACCAAAGATCAATATAAGAACATACTCGGATTCTCGGCTTTAGGACTGAATTTTCTCTACTATGACAAAGATTTTCCCAAGTAAAGTATTCAGAAATGGCTAGTATCTTTTAAGATTAATTTAAAAAAATTTTTAATTGTGGATATATACATAACATAAAATTTATCATCTTAACTATTTTTGTGTACAATTTTATAGTGTTAAGTACACTCACATTGTGCAATATTCAAAACTCTTTTCATCTTTCAAAACTGAAATTCTATACCCATTAAACAACAACTCACTATTTCACCTCTCTGCAATGCCTGTCAGTCACCAATGTACTTTCTGTCTCAATGAATTTGACCACTCAAGGTACCTCATATAAGTGGAATCGCACAGTACCTGTCTTTTTGTGACTGGCATATTCACTTAACATAGTATTCTCAAGGTTCATCCATATTGTAGCATGTGTCACAATTTCCTTCCTTTTTAAGGCTGAATAATATTCCATTGTATACGTATAACACATTTTGTTTATCCATTCATCTATCAGTGACTCTTGGGTTGCTTCCACCTTTTGGCTATTGTGAATAATGCTATGAATATGAGTTTCTTCAAGACTCTGCTTTGGGGTGTATACCCAGTAGTAGAATTGCTGGATCATGTAGTAATTCTATTGTTAATTTTTTCAGGAATCTCCATACTGTTTTCCATAGTGATTATACCATTCTATATTCCTACCAACAGTGGTATTCCAATTTCTCCACATCTTTGTCAACACTTGTTATTTTTTGATTTTTAATAATAACCATCCTCTTGGGTGTGAGACAGTATCTCACTGTGGTTTTGATGTGCATTTCTCCAGTGATTAGTGATGTTGAACATCATTTCATGTGCTTGATGGTCATTTGAATATCTTCTTTGGAGAAATGTCTATTCACGTTCTTTGCCTATGTTTTAATAGGATTGTTTGTTGTTGAGTTATAGGAGTTCTTTATATATTCTGAATGCTAATCTCTTATCAGATATATGATTTGCAAATATTTTCTCCCATTCCACAGGTTGCTTATATTTTGAAAAATTTATTTTTTAGATCACTTTTAGGTTCACAGCAATATTGAGTAGAAGATATAAAGATTTCCCATACATCCCCTGCCCCCAACCTTGCATAGCCTCTCCCATTATCAGCATCCCCGACCAGAACAGTACGTTTGTGACCAAGGATGAGCCTCTGTTGACATATCAAGATCATAGTCACTCAAAGCCCATACTTAACCTTAGGGCTCCCCCTTGGTGTTGTACATTCTATGGGTTTGGACAAATGAATAATGGCATATATCTGTCATTTTAATATCATACAGAGAGTATTTTCAGTGCCCTAAGAATCCTCTCTGCTCTGCCTATTCATCCTTCCCTCTCCCATCACCCTTTGTGATTACTGATTGTCTGATAGTTTTGCATTTTCCAAAATTTCCCACAGTATATAGCCTTTTCAGATTGGCTTCTTTCACTTGGCAATATGAATTTCTGATTCCTCATGCCTTTTCATGACTTTATAGCTCATTTCTTTTTAATACTGAGTAATATTCCATTGTCTGTATACCACTGTTGTGTGTGTGTGTGTGTGTGTGTGTGTGTGTGTGTGTTTTGGCTGCGGTGGGTCTTCATTGCTGCACGCGGGCTTTCTCTAGTTGCGGGTAGCTGGGACTACTCTTTGTTGCAGTGCACGGGCTTCTCATTGGGGTGGCTTCTCTTGTTGCGGAGCATGGGCTGTAGGCGCGCAGGCTTTAGTAGTTGTGGTGCGCAGGCTTAGTTGCTCCACGGCATGTGAGATCTTCCTGGACCAGGGATCGAACCCATGTCCCCTGCATTGGCAGGCGGATTCTTATCCACTGCGCCACCAGGGAGTTCCCTACCACTGTTTTTTTATCCATTCATCTACTCACAGATATCTTGGTTGCTTCCAAGTTTGGGCAATTATGAAGAAAACTGCTATAGACATCTTTGTGGTTTAAAAAAAAACAGGTTTTTGTGTGGACAAGTTTTCAACTCCTTTGGGTAAATATCAAGGAGTGTGATTGCTAGATCATATGGTAAGAACGTGTATTATTGGACACTTCCAAACTGTCTTTCAATGTAACTGTACCATTTTACATTCCCACCAGAAATGAATAAAAGTTTTTGTGGCTCTACATCCTTGCCAGTATTTGGTGTTGTCAGTTTTGGGCCATTCTAATGGTTGTGTAGTGGCAACTCATTGTTGTTTTAATTTGAACTTCCCTGATGATATGTTATGTGGAACATCTTTTCCATATCATTATTTGCCGTCTGTATATCTTCTTCAGTGAGGTGTTTGTTAAATATTGGGCCCATTTTTTAACTGAGTTGTGTATTTTCTTATTGTCGAGTATTATAAGTTCCTTGTGTATTTTGAAAAAAGTCCTTTATCATAGGAGTCTTTTATTTCCTCCCAGTCTGTGGCTTGTCTTCTAATTCTCTTGATGTTGTCTTTCACAGAGCAGTTGTTTTTAATCTTAATGAAGTCCAGCTAATCAATTCTTTCTTTCATGGATGTGTCTTTGGTGGTGTATCTAAAAAGCCTTCACCATATCAAAAGTCATCAAGGTTTTCTCCTATGTTATCTTCTAGGAGTTTTATAGTTTTGAGTTTTACTTTAGATCTGTGATCCATTTTAAGTTAATTTTTGTGAAGGATATAATGTCTGTATCTAAATTAATTTTTTTTTGCATGTGGATATCCAGTTGTTACAGCACCATTTGTTGAAGAGACTGTCTTTACTCCATAATATTGTCTTTGCTTGCCAAAGTTCCATTGACTATATATACAGAGGTCTAATTCTGGGCTGTCTATTCTATTCCACATAGGTTGCTTTTTCACTCTGTTGATTGTGTACTTTGATGCATCCTTTAAGATTGATTTAGGCAAACTTTTGGACTTGACAGAAACACTAATTAGAAATATAACAAAATATAATATTGGTTATGTCTGGATGAGGCTATGTATTTCTATTTTCTTTTTTTCCTTTTTCTATGGTTTACATTTCCTAAAATATCAAAACCACTTGCATTTTTTCACTTAACAATATATCATAAACATTTTCCCATAACATTAATAACTTATTTTTAAATAATTGTATACTAGTAACATATATGTATTCATAGAATAGACATTACAGATTCATTCAGTCATTTCCTTATTTTGGATCTTTCAGATTGTCTCCATATGTTTGATATTAATAAAGATAACAAAAACTTTGGATGTTCAAAGAGCATCCAACTTACATGCTGGAGTTTAATCTTAATGGATTAGCTTCTTAAAGTGGGGCTATTGAGTCAAAGTTAATGCACATTTTAGATTTCAATAGAAATGGCTACATTACTTTTCAAATAAGTGGTATGAATTACATATCCACCAAAAATGTATGAAAGTACCCATTTCCCCACAATAAGAGCAGCATTAGATATCAATTTAAAAATTTTGTCCAGTCAAGTAAAAAGAGCAAACTTGTTTTTAATTTACATTTTTTCTGAAGTTTTATATCTTTTTTAATATGTCACCTATATGTATGTCTTCTTCTACATGAGTAGGAATATGTTTGCCCATTTTTTAATTTCTTTAATTGCTTTTGACTAGAAAAATTATAGAGGTCATCATATAGTAGAGATATAATACTTATTCTTATGACTGCATTTTGACTGACTCTTTTTTGTTTGTGTGTGGTATCTTTGGATTCAGAAATATTTAAATTAGATATATTTAAATGTAGATATCTGTTACTTCATAGTTTCTGGGTCTTCTTTCTTTAAGAGGGCTTCTTTCATTCCAAAGGTATAAACATATTTTCCTAATTCTTAAATAGTTAATTGATAGTTGTTATTCCTTTGCTTTATAAGAAGATAATTTTTTTGTGTCTAGCTTGAGGTAAAAATAGTTTTTCTTTGGTATATATAGGCAATTATGCCAAGAACATTATTAAACAGTCATTTTCCCCACATTTTTTTCATATTATATGATTATTATATTTTAATCCATTTCTGGAACCTATCTTTTGTCACTGAGTTATTTTCTATTTCTATGTCAAAGTATACTCAGTCTACTCCTCTACTTACTCAAGTATTTTTTTTTTTTTCCTAAGAATGTGCTATGGAGAAACAGAATATAATTAAAGACTTCTCTTATCCAAATTGTTAAAAGAGGGATGGAAGGAGGAATGAGGGGAGAAAGAGAGAGAGAGAGAAAAGAGGAATATTTCAGCTTATCTTCCCTACCTTATCCCTTGGTTTTTCAGATTTTGTAGTGTATTCAAGTAATAAGAGGAGTGGACATATGTCATTCTATTATTTTTTAATACATCTTTATTGGAGTATAACTGCTTCACAATACTGCGCTAACCTCTGTTGCACAAAAAAGTGAATCAGCCACATGCACACATACATCCCCATATCCGCTCCCTCTTGAGCCTCCCTTCCATCCTCCCTATCCCACCCCTCTAGGTCGTTGCAAAGCACCGAGCTAATCTCATTGTGCTATGCAGCTGCTTCCCACTGGCTATCTATTTTACATTTGGTGGTGTATATATGTCCATGATACTCTCACTTGGCCCCAGCTACCCCCTCCCCCACCATGTCATCAAGTCCATTCTCTATGTCTATGTCTTTATTCCTGCTCTGCCACTAGGTTCATCAGTACCTTTTTTTTTTTTTTTTGATTCCATAGGTATGCATTAGCATACAGTATTTGTATTTCTCTTTCTGTCTTACTTCACTCTGTATGACAGACTCTAGGTCCATCCACCTCACTACAAATAACTCAATTTTGTTTCTTTTTATGGCTGAGTAATATTCCATTGTATGCCACATCTTCTTTATCCATTCATCTGTCAGTGGACATTTAAGTTGGTTCCATGTCCTGACTATTGTAAGTAGTGCTGTAATGAACACTGTGGTACATGTCTCTTTTGATTTATGGTTTCCTCAGGGTATATGCCCTGGGTCATACGATAGTTCAGTTTTTAGTTTTTTAAGGAACCTCCATACTGTTCTCCATAGTAGTTGTATCAATTTATATTCCCACCAACAGTGCAGGAGGGTTCCCTTTTCACCACACCGTTTCCAGCATTTATTGTTTCTAGATTTTTTGATAATGGCCATTCTAACTGGTGTGAGGTGATACCTCATTGTAGTTTTGATTTGCATTTCTCTAATAATTAGTGATGTTGAGCATCTTTTCATGTGCCTCTTGGCTATCTGTATGTCTTCTTTGGTGAAATGTGTATTTAGGTCTTCCCCCCATTTTTTAATTGGATTTTTTTTTTTTTTGATATTGAACTCCATGAGCTGTTTGTATATTTTGGAGATTAATCCTTTGTTGTTTCATTTGCAAATATTTTCTCTCATTCTGAGGGTTGTCTTTTCATCTTGTTTATGGTTTCCTTTCATATGCAAAAGCTTTTAAGTTTCATTAGGTCCCACTTGTTTATTTTTGTTTTCATTTCCATTTCTCTAGGAGGTGGGTCAAAAAAGATCTTGCTGTGGTTTATGTCAAAGAGTGTTTTTCCTATGTTTTCCTCTAAGAGTTTCATAGTATCTGGTCTTACATTTAGGTCTTTAATCCATTTGGAGTTTATTTTTGTGTATGATGTTAGGTAGTATTCTAATTTCATTCTTTCACATGTAGATGTCCAGTTTTCCCAGCACCACTTATTGAAGAGACTGTCTTTTCTCCATTGTATGTCCTTGCCTGCTTTGTCATAAATTAGGTGGCCATATGTGCATGGGTTTTTCTCTGGGCTTTCTATCCTGTACCATTGATCTATATTTCTGTTTCTGTGCCAGTACCATACTGTCTTGATTACTGTAGCTTTGTAGTATTGTTTGAAGTCAGGGAGCCTGATTCCTCCAACTCTGTTTTTCTTTATCAAGATCGCTTTGGCTATTCAGGGTGTTTGGTGTTTCCATATGAATTGTAAAATTTTTTTTCTAATTCTGTGAGGAATGCCATTGGTGGTAATTTGTTAGGGATTGCATTGAATCTGTAGATTGCTTTGTGTAGTATAGTCATTTTCACAATATTGATTCTTCCAGTCCCAGAACATGGTATATTTCTCCATCTGTTTATGTCATCTTTGATTTCTTTCATCAGTGTTTTATAGTTTTCTGAGTATAAGTCTTTCACCTCCTTAGGTAGCTTTGTTCCTAGGTATTTTATTCTTTTTGTTGTGATGTTAAATGGGATTGTTTCCTTAGTTTCTCTTTCTGATTTTTCATTGTTAGTGTATAGGAATGCCAGAGGTTTCTGTGCATTAATGTTGTATACTGCTACCTTACCAAATTCATTGATTAGTTCTAGTAGTTTTCTGGTGGCATCTTTAGGATTTTGTGTGTATAGTATCATGTCATCTGCAAACGGTGACAGTTTTACTCCTTCTTTTCCAATTTGTATTCCTTTTATTTCTTTTTCTTCTCTGATTGCCATGGCTAGGATTTCCAAAACTATGCTGAATAAGAGTGGCAAGAGTGGACATCCTGGTCTTTTTCCTGATCTTAGTGGAAATGCTTTCAGTTTTTCACCATTGAGTATGATGTTTGCTGTGGGCTTTTCACATGTAGCCTTTATTCTGTTGAGGTAGGTTCCCTCTATGCCCATTTTCTGGAGAGTTTTTATCATAAATGGGTGTTGAATTTTGTTGAAAGCTTTTTCTACACCTATTGCGATGATCATATGGTTTTTCTCCTTCAGTTTGTTAATATGGTGTATCACATTGATTGATTTCAGTATATTGAAGAATCCTTGCATCCCTGGTATAAATCCCACTTGATCATGTTGTATGATCCTTTGTTGGATTCTGTTTGCTAGTATTTTGTTCAGGATTTTTGCATCTTTGTTCATCAGTGATATTAGCCTGTAGTTTTCTTTTTTGTGTGATATCTTTTTCTGGTTTTGGTATCAGAGAGATGGTGGTTTTGTAGAATGAATTTGGGAATGTTTCTCCCTCTGCAATTTTTTGGAAGAGTTTGAGAAGGATCGGTGTTAGCTCTTCTCTAAATGTTTGATAGAATTTACCTGTGAAGCAATCTGGTCCTGGACTTTTGTTTGTTGGAAGATTTTTAATTGTGGTTTCAATTTCCTTACTTGTGATAGGTCTGTTTATATTTTCTAATTCTTCCTGGTTCAGTCTTGGAATATTGTACCTTTCCTAGAATTTGTCCATTTCTTCGTGGTTGTCCATTTTATTGGCATATAGTTGTTTGTGGTAGTCTCTTATAATCGTTTGTATTTCTGCAGTGTCAGTTGTGATTTCTCCTTTTTCATTTCCAATTTTACTGATTTGCATCCTTTCCCTTTTCTTCTTGATGAGTCTGGCTAAGGGTTTATCAATTTTGTTTATCTTCTCAAAGAACCAGCTTTTAGTTTTACTGATCTTTGCTATTGTTTTCTTCATTTCTATTTCATTTATTTCTGCTCTGATCTTTATGATTTCTTTCCTTCTACTGACTTTAGGTTTTCTTTGTTTTTCTTTCTCTAGTTGCTTTAGGTGTAATGTTAGGTTGTTTATTTGAGATATTTCTTGTTACTTGAGGTGATATTGAATTGCTATAAACTTCCCTGTTCGAAATGCTTTTGCTGCGTCCCATAGGTTTTGGGTCATCGTGTTCTCATTGTCATTGTTTTCTATGTATTTTTTTATTTCTTCTTTGATTTCTTCAGTGATCTCTTGGTTATTTAGTAGCACACTGTTTAACCTCCATGACATACAAGTGAAACCCCATAAGGTTATCAGCTGACTTTTCAGTAGAAACTCTGCAGGCCAGAAGAGAGTGGCAGGATATACTTAAAGTGATGAAAGGGAAAAACCTACAACCAGGATTACTCTACCCAGCAAGGGTCTCATTCAGATTCGACAGAAAAATCAAAAGCTTTTCAGATAAGCAAAAGCCAAGAGAATTCAGCACCACCAAACCAGCTTTAAAACAAATGCTAAAGAAACTTCTCTAAGTGGGAAACACAAGGGAGAAAAAGACCCGCAAAAACAAACTGAAAACAATTAAGAAAATGATAATAGGAATATACGTAGTGATAATAACCTTGAATGTAAATGGATTAAATGCCCCAACCAAAAGACACAGACTGGCTGAATGGATACAAAAACAAGACCCATATATATGCTGTCTACAAGAGACCCACTTCAGACCTAGGGACACATACAGACTGAAAGTGAAGGGATGGAAAAAGATATTCCATGCAAATGGAAATTAAAAGAAAGCTGGAGTAGCAATACTCGTGTCAGATAAAACAGTCTTTAAAATAAAGACTGTCACAAGAGATAAGGAAGGACACTACGTAATGATCAAGGGATCAATCCAAGAAGAAGATGTAACAATTATAAATGTTTGTGCACCCAACATAGGAGCACCTCGATACATAAGGCAAATGCTAACAACCGTGACAGGGGAAATCGACAGTAACACCATAATAGTAGGGGACTTTAACACCCCACTTATAGCAATGGACAGATCATCCAAACAGAAAATAAATAAGGAAACAAAAGCTTTAATTGACACAATAGACCAGATAGATTTAATTGGTATTTATAGAACATTCCACCAAAAGTGGCAGAATATACTTTTTTCTCAAGTGCAGATGGAACATTCTCCAGGATAGATCACATCTTGGGTCACAAATCAAGCCTCGGAAAATTTAAGAAAATTGAAATTGTATCAAGCATCTTTTCTGACCACAATGCTATGAGTTTGGAAATCAATTACAGGAAAACAACTGTAAAAAACATAAATACATGTCATTCTATTTTGATATACCTCAGTGAACATGAAGCAAGAGTCTTTTTGGAAATTCAAAAAACAAACAAACAAACAATGATATGACTATATTGAAGCCCTCTTGCTTTTTTCCCCATTTGTCCTTTGCTTGTCAATTTATGTGTCAATTTTTTTCCTTTGTCCCTCATGCGTAGTATTGTCTGTTATAAAGCAAAAATATCAAGTCTTGATATCCAATTTATCTTCTACACAAGAACTTTTTATGTAGTACATATAACTAGGACTCCTATAAAGAGATTTATGAATACTGTGGTCACATTTTAATAATAGGGAAGCTGCTCTAATATTTCATATATCGAAGACAGAAGATTGTTTTGGTATTCAAGTTTTGATATTCAAGTCACTCTAATGTCCTTAAGTTAGAACTTATCTGGTCTTAAATAGTCAAGAGGTATCCCTTCTCTTTAGGTCTTTTTAAAGATTAGAGCAAACTTAATAGCTGGTTTCATATTTTTCACGTGTAGAAGAACTTTGGTCTTGCTTTGATCAATGAAACATAATAAACCTCCTTTCTTAAGAATTGACTGAACATGATTATTTTATCAACCCCAAACATAAGCTTTTCTCTCAGGAACCATTGCCTGTGCTACCATTGACTTTGTCTTTCTTTTCAGATTTTCTTTGGCCATAATACTTTTAGGAAAGTGATCTGTAATTTTTTTTCTAGTTTTTTTTGACACTGACCAAAATGTAATTGACCAAAATATAATTGAAAATGTACCAAAATATCATTTTCTGTTATTTTACACTATTTTCATTCTTATGTTCATATAACTTATGGAATTTCAAAGTCATTGCTAAGATATTTGCAGTTTGTTAAGCATTCCCGGAAGCCAGTTCCTTCTAGTTACTATATGTAACAGAAGAAATATTTGCCGTTTCAGAGTTAAGAGTTGACTCCTTTTGAAAAGATGGTAAGTTTGATAGGTTATAGATAACCCAGTGTAAAATTGTAATTCCATTCTATCTAGTGGTGATATAATAACGTATCAGTCATCATTAATTGTTGGTTAGGATGAAATGAGTCACTATTCTTATTCAACCCAAGGTGGGGTTCATTGGAACTTCTAATCTGTAGCCAGTCAGTCAGAAGCATAGGTGACAACCTAGACTTGTAATTGGCATCTGAAGTATGTGGGGGAGGCAGTCTTGTAGGACTGAACACTTAACCTGTGCGGTCTGATGCTATTTCTAGGTAGATAGTGTCAGAATTGAGTAGAATTGTAGGATACATAGCTGGTGCCAGAAAACTGCTTGAATATGTGGAGAAAATACCCACACGTTAGAATTGGATGCAGAGTCTTACCCCTGTTCAAAAAAAAATCCTCTTAGGAAACTAATAATAGATGGAAACTTCTTTATTCTAATTGAATATTTACCCAAAACATAGGACAAAGATTGTATTCAATGTTATAATCTTTTTCTTTTTTTAACATCTTTATTGGAGTATAATTGCTTTACAATTATACTAAAGCAGTTAGTTTCTGCTTTATAAAAAAGTGAATCAGTACACATATACATATAGCCCCATATCTCCTCCCTCTTGCATCTCCCTCCCACCCTTCCTATCCCACCCCTCTAGGTGGACACAAAACACCGAGCTGATCTCCCTGTGCTATTTGGCTGCTTCCCACTAGCTATCTGTTTTACATTTGGTAGTATATATATGTCCATGCCACTCTCTCACTTCGTCCCAGCTTACCCTAAAAACATTTTTTTCACATTCAAGAAAAGGACAAGGATGTCTTATGATTTCCACTCCTATTTGAGAGAATAATGGAGGCACTATCTTTTTTTTTTTCTTTAAGTTGGAGGAAGTATCTTGAATAATAGGAAAAGGGAAAAAATGTGGATAAAGATTGGCATGGGATGGATTCATAAAGATTGGAGGAGGAGAATGGATGGAGTTTTAAAGAGCAAAAACCTTGACAGATAAGGCTGTCAGATGCATTTTAGAATTTGAAAAATTAAATCAATAGGCATTGGATTTGATGGAGCATGTGGGAAACATTAGTGATAGATACATAGATAATAAAATGAGAAAGTGTCAAAAACTGGCGTTACTTGAAGATTATATTAACAGAAATAATAAAAGAATCTATAGACAAATAATAAGATTCATACGAGATTTTGAGAATCTCTGATTGTACAAAAAGTGATTGCATTTCTATATACCAGCAGTGATTAGAAAATGTAAAATTATATAAAAGTTCATATGTAAATAGCAATAAAATGTGAGGTACAGAGAAATAAATCCAACAAAAGAAGTATAAATAAAACTGTATGGAAAGACATTACAATTACCTAAATAAATGGAGAAATGTACCATATTCATGCATAGAAAGTTTCTAAAGTTTGAATTTTCCCTACTTGATCTGAAAATTTAGTGGCTTTATAAAAAAGATTTCTCAAGGAACTTCACAAGATTATTTAAAGTTTATTTGAAATAGTAAAGAGTATATAAAACACTCTTAAGGAAGAACATTGCAGGGAAATTCCTATACCATATAAGATTGCATGGTGCAATAGTAATTAAATCAGTGTGATATTGGTATAGGGATCAACAACAGTAGAGCAGAACAGATTACCTCAAAATAAACTTATGTATATAAGAAAGCTGTTTTATGGGGGAGGTGTACATGTGACTATATCTTCTAGTCACTGCCTCATTATCACTTCTAGTTTTCTATGGATGCTGTGCCATCCATATAGAGTGTCTCTCTGTGCACCTTCTTCTGTAGAAGTCCCATCTAGCCTTCATAACCCAATCAAAGTTTCCTCCTTTATGAGTCCTTTTTTGAGCTCTCCACAAATGTGAAATAGGCATTTATCTCGTTGGAGACCCATATTTACTTGAACACTTTCAAAATATTTGCCCTTTTTTTACTTTATAACTATTTGTATGCTGGTCTTACAGTATTTGATTTTAAGCCCTTTGAAGAAAGGGCTTTATTTTACACATGTTTATATTCTCGCACCTAGCCTGTTCCTTGCACATAGGGTGCATTTGATAAATATTTGCTGTATTAAATTCAATTCTTAACTTTCTTCAGTTAGCATATACTTTTAATATTAAAAGGAGAGAAAGGTTTGATTAAAAATTCCAAATTATGTCCACAGTAAAAGTAAACTTTTTATGTGTGAATTAATTATTTGAGCTTGATGAATTGAAACCTCATAAAATATATTGGCATGGACCTATGTATAAAAAAGATATGTGTATAATAATTTCTTAATCCTGGTAAGTAATTAGCTCTAATGAAGCAAACCCTCTAAATAAATATTCTAACGTTTTGGTTTTTATTTCTTAGATTTTTAAAGTGGATAAATATATTCGCTAAGTTAATAAATATCAAAAAGAACTGCTGACACTAATTTGGGTTCTCAAGTCTCAATATGGTAACTTAAAAATTTTATTATTTTTTATGTTTTCATTTAAAGGTTAATTATACTTATCAGAATGATTATTGCTTTTCTACTGCTCTTTCTAATTACTATTTCTTCTGAAGTTTTATTCAATGCAATTTACTCATTAGAGGAATATATTTTAATATATTTCTTTTTTATACAATTCACATTTGAATTTAAACATTTTATTTAATCACAAAAAATGTTTTAAAGACACTCAGGTATTTCTCTGTATTTTTCATCGAAAGAATAGTATGCTTAGGGAATTATTAAAAAGTACAGGTATATATCACCTAGCTAAAAGCATGTTTTAAAGCTTTTCTTATTACTTGCAACAAATAATATTCTGGAAATCTCAAGGTACATCCTACAAGAAAGCAACATGGATTAGCTACCAACATCCTGACTGATGACATTCACAAGAGTAATGGGAAAGTTAGTTTATGCCTTCTGAGAGAACCATGATTTGGATATTGATACAAGAAGAGAAAATCAATTTGGTTGCAGTGAACCATGGCAGACTAGGGTACAACATGTGCTTGAAAGAAATAAAAGGTACATTGTTCAGAATTTTATCTCCCTTATCTCTGTTTCACATCATTTTTCATCTTCAAGTGTGATGATCTGTGGAAGAATCGGGTTATCCAAAAGTGTACCATTTATTTAGAACTACAATATTTTCCCAGCTGCTAAAACTTTCTAACCTTATGTTTCAAAAATTGAGCAAGTCAAGTTATGGGCTGACTCCCATAGGGATGATGTTATATAACTTGGGTCTTCATTATTATATATATAGAGAGAACATGGAGCAGCAAAAATTCATCTTTTGCGCCCACAGTTATACCCCTTCTCTTATGTATTCAACTGATTTTTTCTGGTCTAATTCCAAATTCCAGGGTTTGTTAGTGGAAGTTGATTTATAAAATATAAATGTTACAATTTCATTTAAATTCTTTTAAAATATTTTGATAAATGGACCTCCTGTCTCTCTACTTATAAGTTTCTTTATTGTCATATAATTATTCCTTAGTTGTGTATTTATCATTTCATCAACTAAAATCACTTTCTTCTGTCTTTGAACTATTTTTAATGCTGTTTCTTGAACAGCTTGCAGGTTATTCTGTGTGTTTCTGGTACTGAGATATGCACCTAAAATGAGTATTCCAGATGCAGACTCAATATAATTGTGTAGTGAAGGATTTCACCTCCTAGTTTAAATATGTGATGTCTTTTACTTATCCCAAAATAGGAATGGCCTATTTTCTTGACACATTTTAATGTACATCCACATCCAGTTCACAATTAATTTTCTCTTCAGTTCATCCCCTGCTTTCTTTATGTAAAATCTGAGAATAATGCTGCATCATGTTTTCTCCTCTAAATTCTTTACTTTGAGTAACTTATTTGTTATCAGTTAAGTATATAATCACTAATATTATTTTTACATAATTCCATAGTATTACATCTGCATCTTATACTTAAGTCAGGTGTAACCTCTTAGTTGTTTCTTTTACTCTGTGTGTCTGTGTGCACATGCAATATCAATAGGCATATATAAATTATATGGATGTGTATTTTTTATAACTATACATGTTTATGTATTTGTAAGCTAAAAACACCTAGACGGATTAAAAATAATCACCTAGAACAGAAATTGGCACACTATAGTCTATGGACCAAACTGGTCTGATTCCTGTTTTTGTAAATAAAGTTTTATTGAAACACAACCATAGTCATTTTGTATATATATTGTCTATTGTACATTTGCAATACAAAGGTAGAGTTGAGTAGTTGTGACCAAGACTTTATGATCCACAAAGCCTAACACATTTTCTATCTAGCCTTTCCAGAAAATGTTTGCCAACGCCTGACCTAGAAAATTGTTTATATGGTTGTTAAGTGCTTAATAAATATTTGTTTAATGAATGAATGAATTATTAAATTAATATATGAATGGATGAATTTAATGATTGTTAGGTTAAAATTACTGATTCATGGATTATTATTACTAACATTGCTTTTATTACTTTAAAATATGACATTGTGTGTTTTTAATATAAAAAACTACAAAGAGGTTAATAAAAATAGGTCATAATTTTCTTGCCTATATAATGGCTATTGATGTTTCTAAATAAAAACAATACACATACATATCCAAAGTTAACTAGGTAATTATTAAATTATTTTGTGATTCTTTCCAGAAAATAAAATCCATAGTGATTACACACACGTACACTAACACACATGAGAGCACACTTTCATCTATTTTACACCTTTTTTCTCTTGGAGATTTTTTCATATTAACACATTTATAACTACCTTCTATTCTTAACTGTATGATATTCCTTAAGATCAGCCAGTCTGTAATCAGCACGGATTTATATCCCACTTCTGCTGCTTTCTATGGAACCTTGGGCAAGAACTCCTCGTGCTTGTGTCTTCCATCTTTAAAATAGGCATAATATCCCAATATTTTGTGTGATTTAGGTAAAATTATACATATTAAGTGCTAAGAAGAGTGGGTAGAAAGTGTTAGCTCTTGTTTTTGTCTTTGCTATTATTGTTGGACACTTTGAACTGAAGTTTATTTTATTGCATATGAATATCCAATTGTTCCAGCATCATGTGTTGAAAGACTGTCCTTTCTCTGCTGAACTGCCTTTTCACCTTTGATAAAATCAGTTGTGAATCTATTTCTGCACTCACTGTAGCTATTCTTTCCATTCCATTCTTTTGATCTATTTGACTACGTGTAACCAATGCTACACTGTTCTAAATAACGTAGCTTTATAGTAAGTTGTGAAATTAGTCATCCTCCAAATTTTTTCTTTCACAAAGTTGTTTTAGCTATATCAAATCCTTTGCATCCCATGTAAATTTTAAAATCAGTTTCTCAATTGATTTTTAAAAACCTGCTTTTTAAAAAAATTGTGATTGTGTTGAATCTGTAGTTCTATTTGAGAAGAATTTCCACCTTAACAATATTGACTCTTTCAATCAGTGAACATGATATGCCTCCGTACTATTTAGGTTTTTGTTCATTTCTCTCAATAATGTTTTACAGCACACTTATGTCTACAGGTATTTCACATCTTCTGTCATAGGTCTCCCTATATTTCATATTTTTGATGCTATTGTAAATGGTATTTTTAAAACTTTAATTTCTGATTGTTTATTGCTCATAATTAGAAAGGCAATTGATTTTTTGTATATTGATCTTGTATCCTGCAATTCTACAAAACTCACTTATTAGTTCCAGTAGCTTTTCTTATAAATATCACCAGATTTTCTATATACATGATAATGCCTTCTGTGCATTAAGAAAGTTTTACTTCTTCCTTTCCATTATGGAGACTGCTTATTCGTTTCTCCGACCTTATTGCACTGAGTAGAACTTCCAGTAAAATGTTAAATAGAAGAGGTGAGAGCAGATTTTTTTTTTTAAACCTAGGGTAAGGAGTCTGGGTTTGATTCTGAGGGTTGGGGGGAGCCAGTGGAGGGTTTTCAGCATGATCTCCTTCTGTTTTTTTCTTTTTAAATATTTATTTATTTATTTGGCTGCATTAGGTCTTAGTTGCAGCATGTGGGATCTTCGTTGCGGCATGTGGGGTCTTTCATTGTGGTGTGCGGGCTTCTCTCTAGTTGCAACGCACTGGCTTAGTTGTCCCATGGCATGTGGGATCTTAGTTCCCTGACCAGGGATCAAACCCATGTCCCCTGCATTGGAAGGTGGATTCTTAACCACTGGACCACCAGGGAAGTCCCAAGAGCAGATTTTTTTGTGTGATATTAAGAGACTGTGTTTTGGGTTTTCTCTAATCCCTCTGTCTAGAATACATCATTTTGTTTCTTCTCCCCCAACCAAATAGTCCTAAATGGCTTATGGCACTGGGGATAATTCTTTTTTGTTGTTGTTGTTAGTTTATGCTTTATAACAGTTTTTTTTTTAAGCTGGGGATAATTCTTCCCACACTCTAAAGTTGGTTATAAGGGCCAGTGATTCTCCTAGAATGGTTCCCTATCAGTTCACATGAAAACAGCAGGAACTCTTAGTTAAGCAAAAATATTTCTGAAGCAAAAATTTTGCCCATTTTTTTGAATTGGCTTGTTTGTTTCACTTAAGTAAAACGTTCTGCAAATTTGTAAAATGAAGGCTCAATGTTGTTTTTTTTTTTTTAATTAATTTATTTATTTATTTTGGGTGCACCCGGTCTTAGTTGGGGCATGTGAGATCTTCATGGCAACATGCGGGATCTTTAGTTGCAGCATGCAAACTCTTAGTTGTGGCATGGGAACTCTTA
The DNA here is from genome assembly GCF_028021215.1 of Eschrichtius robustus. Taxonomy (NCBI): domain Eukaryota; kingdom Metazoa; phylum Chordata; class Mammalia; order Artiodactyla; family Eschrichtiidae; genus Eschrichtius; species Eschrichtius robustus. The sequence continues at coordinate 18,086,668 of NC_090827.1, read as the reverse complement.
GTTGCAGCATGCATGTGGGATCTAGTTCCCTGACCAGGGATCAAACCCAAGTACCCTGCATTGGGAGCATGGAGTCTTAGCCACTGGACCACCAGGTAAGTCCCTCAATGTTGTTGTTTTTAAAAAGAGGTTCTGGCAACTTAATCTCTGTTAATACCTGCTTTATGACTAGAGTAGTTCTGCACTTTACTCAGCATTGTAAAGGACCTGCCAAGTGACCAGTAGTACACAGTTACTATTCCTTCAGCTTGCTCTGAGTGACCCTAGATAGGCCTCTTTCTATTGCTGTTTTAAAAGTTTTTGTAGCTAGTAATAGGGTAATAGGGCTGGTAGCTGGCCACTGTGAAACTGGCATTCAGGACACTGAATCTGTTCTTCTAGTGGGAGAAATTCCATGTAAGTCTGTTTGTAGCCTTGGCAAGAAACCATGACAGCCTAGATCATCAAATCTGTATTTGTTTATAAGTTGGCAAATGGTGAAGACTTAAAAAGTAACATTACAGTAATAATGTAAGGGAATTTTCATCAGTACTCTCAAGAATTGTATATTTATGCCAAAAATATATGCCCAGGGCTGTTTCATTGTTAAGCATACTATAATGTCTCAGAAACATCAGGAGATTGTCACATTCTTGATAATATTTGTCACTTTGTGGACCTTCTTTTCTCTAAGTTTATGACAGCAGTTCACATAGCACCGACCTCATTTATCTCCATGCTGCAGTATAAATAATACAGAGCTTGCTAGTGATCCAGGTAACCTAACATTTATATTCATATAACTTTTAGGATTATTACTGGCATTTGTATACATTCAGTAAATACAACAGTTAAAGGAATAATTGTACCACCAATCAATTTATCATTCTAGACTGTATCTTTTACTTAGTTACAAATACTATGTTTTGATTTGGGCTTTTTTTCCCTGTAATATATCAAATACATTCTTTTCTGAGAAATCATAAGAAATTTAAATTTTGTTAGAGGTCAATTTAATTTTGGCCTGTTGTTTTGGAAGGGCCCATCCTCTGGAGACTGGCTAAAAAAGCCTTCAGCCTGGCTCCTCTGGGACCAAGCTGTCTCCTTAGTACTGTTGGGGTTAGTTTGCAAGTTGCTTGAATTGAGCCTTTTGTGCTGTAAAATGTTTGAGCTATTTGTAAATTGTTTACATTAGAGGGAAAACCTCTGACCAATGGGATCCTGGTTTTTGAAGTATTTTGAAGCTACCCCCCTCCCCCTTACAGGTGTTTCAGCTGATTTTATGTTTAAAAAACATGGTCCTTCCTCATGTGCATTTCTAACTAAATGGACTAATCTGACCAAAGGCAATTTGGAACATCAGTGGCCATTATGGGGAACTTTTGAATTCCCCAAACTTAATTTCCTTAAAACTGAATTGGACTACAATAGCTCAAAAATTTCAGAACTGAGTGGAGTGCTTATTTTGATAGGTATTTTGAGGTTACCCAGTGTTATCAGGAGTCTAAAATTGACTCTCTGCAAAGTAAGATTTTAAGATTAACTGAGACAAACAAAGGATTAAAGAAAGATAACATGGATCCTGAGGCCTCAGGCTGCTTCTTCTCTTCCTTGGTCAGACCCCACCTCCAGCACCATCTTCCTCCTTTTCTTCTAAGCCACTTTATGCCTCCTCTATAGCCTCAATTTCCCCACAGTAATCTCTCACCAATCTTTCCCTTTTCTCTGAAACTCTCCCCACTTCCTTTTCCTCTCAACTTGTCAGTCAGAACCCATCCCTTTAAAATTAAGCTTTCTGAGGATTCAGGAGCTAAACCCTTAATTTCTCATACTCTCTGAACTAAAGCTGAATTGCAAGTGATAGTCAAAGATTTTCCCAAAGTAATTGAAGATCCTCACAGATTTGCTAAGGAATTTAGTATAGTCATTTAAACTTATCAACCTCATCTCTCAGACTTATATCAGCTAATTCATATGCCTTTAGGCAAAGACCAGACCAAGCAGTGGATGAAAACTGCTAATCGGGAAAATCCTGAAAGGTCTCTAGAATTACAACCAGGAGACTAGCCCACTAACTTATATGATTGGGCTAGATCAATCATTAGGCAAACTTCACTGAGCAATTCCTAAGGCTTTTCAACGCCGTTGATTAGAACAAAATTCAGGCTTGCACACAAAAATCTGATGGACCTGTTCCTGATTATTATAATCAACTCAGATTATTTTTAAAGAAAATTTTAGTCCTCCTTCAGATATTCGTTTCACTCAGGTAGCTTTTAACCCTATGTTTATTAATGGGCTGAATCAGGACCTTTCCCTTCTAGTGAAAAGATCCAGAGTGGAATGGGAAACTATGTCCACTCCAGATTTTGTTAATCTGGCAAACCAGCTCTCTTGCACTGTAAAAGCAAGAGCGCCAAAATTCTTAATCTTCACCTCCAATGAATGAAGGCCCCAAAACAAAAACAAAACCTTTCCAGTTTCTGCTATTATTGAAAAGAGCCAGGACATTGGAAAAGAGATTGTTACAAATTTAAGCACTTTGGGTGCCTTCAGACCTCTAACCAGCCTTTCCACCTTCCTCCCAATTCTCAGTGATGGGACTGTGAGGAACTACAGGGACTCTTCCCGATCCTCCCTGTTAATCAGCTTGGTAAAACTTTTCTCCGGATTAGGGATGAATCTCTTCCAGTTCTAGTTGACACTTGAGCCAAACTTTCAGTGCTCAACCTTACTACTATAAAACAGCCACTGCCTTTTAGTACTAAAACAGCTAGAATAGGGGGGATCTCTAATGAACCTCAAGAGGTTCCTGTCTCTGAACCTGTTCGCTTTTGTTTAGGCCCTTTGGGAGATACTTACTCTGTTCTCTTTAGTTCATCCACCCCTACCCATTTATTATGCTGAGACTTCTTAGACAAGTATGCTAGAATTTCTTTCTCCCAAAAGGGGGAAATAATTCTAGAATCTGACAGTAGTCATCAAAGTAACACACTAGGTGAATTAAATGACCCTTTATTTGTTTGGTCTCTGATGGTACTAGAGCAGATTCTGGAAACACTGATCATTTGTTCCTATTGAATCAGCTACCATTTCCTTATGGGCAAAATCTCCAAATGATGTTAGCAAAATTCACAGCACACCTCCCATCAGCATTCAAATAGATCCTTCAGAACCTCTTCCCCCAATTAATCAATACTCTATAAGTAATGAAGTATTTCAAGGCATAAGGCCCATCATAGAAGATTACAAGGCTCAAGCTCTCATCATCCCATGTACTAGCCTCTGTAACACTCCTTTTTTATCAGCGACAAAACCCAAGGGCCAAGGATAGAGATTTGTGCAGGACCTCTGAGCAATAAACAACATTGTTATCCCTCAACACTGTGTTGTTCCTAACCCTCATACGTTACTAACATCCACTCCCACCGATGCCGAAAGCTCAGCCTCTGTACACCGGTGCCGAATCGAATCTCGGAGACAGGGTTTTGGGTGAAGTAGAAAAGAATAGCTTCATTGCTTTGCCAGGCAAAGGGGGACACAGAGGAATCCTACCCTTGAAGACTATGTGTCCCAGCCAAGAAGGATCAGATGAGGAGTTTTATAACAGTGGTTCAAGGGTGGGGTTGCTGATGAGATTAAGGTGTATGCAGGGCCTTCATTCCTCTAATCTGGTCTCAGGTAATCGTCTTGATGAGGTTCTCTGGTTCCTTTAATGTAGCCTCAGGTGGTCTTTCTCTGGTATGAAGAATGCCTATATCTTAAAGAGCTTAAAGGTGTCCCTTCAGGTGGAACCAGGACCCTGCCCCAAGGCTACACTATTGTTTCCTGGCTGCCCCTCCCTTGTCTTTGCATCCCTTCCCTTCCTTGATAGCAACAGTTGGAATCTGCCCTTTGGAACTCAGGGAAGGTCATGGAGTCAAGAAACAGGAGACAGAAAGGCTTTTGTGCCCAGGAGGTCCACAGGGTCCTGCTTGGTTTCACCACTGGAAGTAAATTCTTTACTGTAATTGATTTATGCAGTGAATTCATTATTCTAATTGATGAAACCAGCCAATACCTTTTTGCCTTCACTTGGGAAGAAAAACAATTCGCCTGGACAGTAATGCCTCAGGGTTTTACTGAGAGTCTTTCTAATTTCTCACAAATCCTGAAGGCTGATCTGGATGATATAAAGTTCCCTAGAGGTTCTACTTTGTTGCAATATGTAGATGAGTTGCTTCTTTACTCTCCTTCTCAAGTCTCACAGGAAGATAGCATCCACTTGCTAAAGATTTTAGCTTCAAAGGGAATAAGGTTGCCAAAGAAAAATTGCAGTTTTCCCAAACCCAGGTTTGATATTTACGGCATCTGATATCAGAACAAAGGCTACACCTAGATTCAGATAGACTTCATGGTGTCCCAAGTTTCCCAAAGCTAAGTACCAACTCGCAAGGTTTTCTCAGGCTAGTTGATTATTGCCAAAATTGGATTCCAAATTTCTCTCTGATACCATACCTCTATATGTTTTACTCAAAAATAAGAACTCCAACCTAATTTTATGGGGAAAACCAGACAACATAGCCTTTGAAACCTTAAAGGAATGTTTGATGAACCCACCTGCCCTTGGGCATCCCAATTATCAGATTCCCTTTTCCTTTTTTGTATATGAAAAGTAGCCCTTGGGCTACTAACTCAAAAACAAGAGACCACCATCCACCCATAGAGTATTGTAACCAGCAACTGGACCCTGTGGCATGGGTCCAGTTGGTGGCTACACCTCTTTCCTTAGAGCCATTATGGCCACTGCCCTTATAGTTAAAGCCACCAAAAAAATCACTGTGGGATGCCCTTTAACAATTTTTGTACCTCATAGAGTAGAAGCTCTCCTGAATTCTCATCACATCAACATTTCTCAGACAGCTGCCTTACCTCTTATAAGTCCTTTTGTTAACTGCTCCTCACATAACTCTTATATTATAATAGCCTTAACCCAGCTACTCTTCTCCCATCCATCATCAATGAAGTCCCTCATTACTGCTTAACACTGACAGACCACCTCCTGACTCCTCATGATGATCTACAGGAAATTCCACTGGTTAACATTAACTTTTCATAGTTCACTGATGGGTCTTATTTAAAAGGTGACAATGGCAAATATTGTGCTGGGTATGCTATTATAACTCCTTTTGATGTCATTGAGGCAGCATCTTTACTTATGGCTACTTCGGCCCAACAGGCTGAATTTTACTCTTTAACATGGGTCTGTACTTTAGCCAAGGACAAAACTGCCGTTATTTATACTGAGAGTAGATATTCTGTCAGAGTGGTTCATGATTTTGGAATGTTGTGGAAGCAACATGGCTTCCTCACATCCAGTGGAAATAAAAATTTTAAATGGTCCCTATGTGCAAGAATTATTGGATGCAGTACTTTTTTGCCTGATCTTTTGCTATTATTAAGATTCTGGGGCATTCTAAATTTGACTCTCTGGAAGCTAGGGGAAATCATCTTGCTGATACTTCAATAAAGAATGCTGTAAAGGGACCAACAGCAGCCAAACCTCTGTCATGATACAAAGGGATATTTCTCCCAGATGATAATTTAGAAAAGCTGACTAGAGAAGCCCAACAGTTGACCTCAGAAAAGGAACTCTCAGACCAATCCTTTTTGGAACTCATAAACTCTCACTCTTTGAAATAGTCACAGGACGTTCAATGTACTTAGCTTCTGTTTCTTCTGACCTACAAGTGAAAAAAAAGGAGAGATATTCCAATATTGCAAAGGCCTAATGACTTCTATTAAAAATAACCATGCTTTGGTAAAGCAATCTTTTCATAGTGCACCCTTGGGAGAAAAAGCATCACACATTAAAATCTGGAGATTTTTGTCTATTGGAAAAGACACCTCCAGAATTGTTTTCAACCTCATTGGAAAGGTCCTTATCTGGTACCACTAACCATCCCTTTGGCTGCCAAATTTCAAGAAGTAGACTGTTGGATTTATATGACCCACCTATAGAAAGCACCAAACCCTGACTGGAACTGCACATCATCTGGTGATATGAAAGTAAAGATTTCCCAGAACTGAAGCAGATGACATCTAATGAGACAGATTTCCCAAGATATCTGGACCTGTCCTGTTGGCAGTTTGTCACCAATCCTTAGATGATGACATAATGCTTCAGATGATCTCTAATGACTATGATCTTGATAATATATGGACTTTATATAAAAAGTGCCTGATTGCAAATGAAGCAACTGACAAAGGATTAATCTCCAAAATGTACAAGCAGCTCATGAAGCTCAATATCGAAAAAACAAACAACCCAATCCAAAACTGGGCAGAAGACCTAAATAGACATTTCTCCAAAGAAGATATACAGATTGCCAACAAACACATGAAAGGATGCTCAACATCACTAATCATTAGAGAAATGCAAATCAAATCTACAATGAGGTTATCACCTCACACCAGTCAGAATGGCCATAATCAAATATCTACAAACAACAAATGCTAGAGAGGGTGTAGAGAAAAGGGAACCCTCTTGCACTGTTGGTGGGAATGTAAATTGATACAGCCACTATGGAGAACAGTATGGAGGTTCCTTAAAAAACTAAAAATAGAATTACCATACGACCCCGCAATCCCACTACTGGACATATACCCTGAGAAAACCATAATTCAAAAACAGCCATGTACCAAAATGTTCATCGCAGCTCTATTTACAATAGCCAGGACACGGAAGCAACCTAAGTGTCCATTGACAGATAAATGGATAAGGAAGATGTGGCACATATATGCAATGGAACATTACTCAGCTGTAAAAAGAAACGAAATTGAGTTATTTGTAGTGAGGTGGATGGACCTAGAGTCTGTCATACAGAGTGAAGTAAGTCAGAAAGAGAAAAACAAATACTGTATGCTAACACATATATATGGAATCTAAAAAAAAAGGTTCTGATGAACCTAGGGGCAGGACAGGAATAAATACACAGACGTAGAGAATGGACTGGAGGACACGGGGAGGGGGAAGGGTAAGCTGGGATGAAGTAAGAGAGTAGTATTGACATATATACACTACCAAATGTAAAATAGATAGCTAGTGGGAAGCAGCTGTATGGCACAGGGAGATCAGCTCGGTGCTTTGTGACCACCTAGAGGGGTTGGATAAGGAGGGTGGGAGGGAGATGCAAGAGGGAGGGGATATGGGGATATACGTATGCATATAGCTGATTCACTTTGTTATACAGCAGAAAGTAACACAACAATGTAAAGCAATTATACTCCAATAAAGATGTTAAAAAAAAAAAAGTGCCTGAGAATTCTCCCCCCTACCTCTCCTTGTTTCTCAAATGTGACCTTAATAGGTTTTCAATCTGTGCACTTTCCCTCTGATGTGAGATGCTACACCCAGGAAAGATCTTTCCTGACATTGAGGGACAAAAGCCACTGAAACTAGAAAACCTGACTCTTCATCAGTGGTGCTCTCAGAGAAAGATCTTGATCCAAATGGGGAAATGTAAAAAAAAATAATAAACAGAAACCTCAGTTAAACAGAGTTGGGAGACTAGAAGGGGTAGCTCTCACAACATAGCAACATAGCAGAGCCTAACAGGAAGAAGGAAGACTCTTCTTTCCTGGCAAGGACTCAGCCAATGGAAAGCCATGGATTCTTTGTTTACTGTAGCCTTCTCAACTTCCTTTTCCTTTCTATAAAAGTGTTCTCTTTCTCTTGCTGTGTGGGAACCTGTGTGTATCTCACCATCATGGCAGATCATGAATTTTAATTCTCTGATAATCCCAAATAAACCCGTCTTTGCTCAAGAAATATCTGGAAGTCTATTTGTTTTAGGTCAACAAAAGATTCCTAGAGCAACTAGATCTAGGGAACAGGGACTCATGGCTGGGCTGGAAAGATAATGTGAAGAATTTCAGATCAGCTCTACTACAATACAATTACAATTTTTTAAAACTCTGGCTCCTTCAAAATATTCCCATTTTTAAGAAAACAATCCCCTTTTCTTAATATTTTTTTAAAAGCACATCAGGGCTATTTTTAAAAGAATTATAAGGATCTGGTTTCAGGGCATACGATTGTCCTTTCCTGATATGAAAAATGTTTGTATCCTTATAAAATTCATATGTTGAAGCCCTAATCCCTAATTGATGGTATTTGGAGATGGGGCCTTTGGGAGGTAATTAGGTCATGAGGGTAGAACCTTTATGAGTGGGATTAATGCCCTTTTAAGAAGACAATGTGACGATATAGCAAGAAGTTGTCCCTCTGTAAACCAGGAAAAGGACTCTCACCTGGAACCAAGAGGCCAGCACTGTGATCTTAGACTTCCTAGCCTCCAAAACCAGGAGAAATAAACATTTGTTGTTTAAGCCACCCAATCAGTGGTATTTTTGTTATAGCAGCTGAAACTGACTAAGGTATTCCCCATTTCTTTGACCATAATATTACAATAATCATTTTTCACGTGGTGAACTAAAACAAAATTAAATTAAAAAAACAATTGATGAGTTAAGTTCCAATGTTCTGATAAGGTGCTAGATATTTAGATTTTACAGTATAATTAATTCCAAATTATTTTTGAAAGTAGGCTGAGACCAGACTTACATGAAACTATTATCTTTATTAGTTAAGTATAAATTAATCTATGTTTCTATTTCCTGGTTGTCTTTAAAAATATTTCTGCAATGTTCTCTGTAACTAGTGAATTGGGCCAAATACAATTTTTATATAACTGTTTGTCACTGTTATACATTTATAAGTTTTGCTGAAACTGTATTGTTGACTAGTGTATCTTTGGCTAATTGGTAATATTGGTTGCCAAATACCTGGTGCAATGGGAAATGCAGAGACTCTGGAGGTAGGCCTGGGTTTAAATGTTGGCTAAAACACTTAAGAGTGCTGATTCCCTAACCACATGATCTTTTCAGTCTTTGTGGTACTTCCAGAGTAGCTCTGCTCAAAAGAACTCTCTGAGGTAATGCAGATGTTCCATAATATCTGTCAATTGAGCAATTAAAGTGTAGCTAGTGTGAACACTGTGGAAATGAATTTTAATTTTATTTAATTTTAATTAATTTATATTTAAATATCTACCCATGGCTAGTGTCTATTCTGCTGGATATCACAGTTCTAGAGTGTAAAATAAAATATTAACCACCATTACAATCATATCCAAAATAATTAAATAAAAAGAAGAATGATAAATTCTTAACTTTTAATCATTAGCAGCTTTTAATCAAAACAGTTTATAATTTTATTTCTTCTGATTTGAAAAAATAGCATTTGACAAAATACAACATCCAGTCATGACAAAAAGACCCAACAAATTCAGTATGGAAGGAACATACCTCCACATAATAAAGGCCATATATGACAAGCTGACAGTTAACATCATACTCAATGGTGAAAGTTGACAGGTTTTACTCTTTGCTAGGACCTGGGGGTGGTGGAAATGGGTGAATTATCCATCAAAGGGTACAACTGCTAGTAATAAAACAAATATGTCATAGAGATCTAATGTATAGCATGGTGATTATAGTTAATAATACTCTATTATAAATTTGAAAGTTGCTAAGAGAGTAGATCTTAAATGTTCTCACTACAAAGAAGAAATGGTAATTATGACTTGATGGAGGTGTTAGCAAACACTCTGGTGGTAATCATTTTGAAATATATAAATGTTATCAAATTGACACACTGTACAGTTGTTACCCAATTTATATGTCAATTATATCGCAATAAAGCAAAAAATGCAAAAAAACAGCAAACACACACAAAAAATAAAAATAGAAATGATATTTACTCATAGAACAATGCTAAGAAAAGTGAATCTTTACAATGTAGGCATGGAAAAGATTTTTGATGCTTATTTGAAATAACCATCGGTGGTTGGTCCTTCTTAAACTGTCAAGTAAATAAGTAGAAGAATTTTGCAAATTTCATTTAGATATAGGCACATAATATCTATTCTAAGTACTGGTCTATCAGATAATCTTTATAGCTTGTTCTGTACTGCTTATTACATTAATGATATCTCAGTGATTATATTATATAATCATAACTTATTAAAATGTAATTAATTTTACAGTAGGTCCTTGTTAGTTATCTATTTTAAAAATAGCAGTGTGTACATGTCAATCCCAAACTCCCAGTCTATACTTCCCCCATACCCTCTCCCCAGGTAATCATAAATTCATTCTTTTAAGTCTGTGAGTCTGTTCCTATTTTGTAAATAAGTTTATTTGTATCATTTTTTTTAGATTCTGCATATAAGTGACATCATATGATATTTGTCTTTCTCTGTCTGACTTACTTCACTTAGTATGATATTCTCCAGATCCAGCCATATTATATTAGATAATCATAGCTTGTACTATATAAATTTATAAATTAGATGTGTGTGTCACCTGAGGATTCTAATAGGATGGCCTCTGAAATGATTGAGTGAATACTGTCTTGTGACTTTACTGCAGACTAGATACAGGTAATGAGTATCTTTACTTGCCTGCTGGAGAACAGTTACATAATTCATCTATCATTTTATGAGATAATGATTTGCTATGTGGAACAGTATTATTTTGATTTTAGTTATTCATGTAGTTTATTAGTATACTGAATACCCATTGAAAAACACTATAGTGTTAACACTGTAGTGTTAGTGTTACAGTGTTATAGTGTTGTTATAGTGTTATAGGGTTATAGTGTTAACACTATAGTGTTAAAGATTGTAAACATACAGTCAATACAAACTTTCTTTCACAGTATCTTCTTGCCCAATACAAGTGACTGTACATTTATAATTGATGATGGATAAAGTTAGGTATTCATATATAATACTCAATTTAGATGATTGAGTATGTATAAATCTACAATGACTTATGGGGAATAGTGGTTTCAGTAAAAGATTTGGTTAATTATAAAATATAATTGTTTTTTTATTTAAGCAGTTTACCCCAATTAGTCTGCAAAATTGTGTAAATCTGATTAAATGAGAGAAAAATCAAGATCCATTATTGAAGACCAAAGCATGAGCTTAATGGCTATAGATTTCCTTATTGTAGTACTCTTGAAAGCACAGTCAAAAAGTGATCTGCACAAGTAAATAGATGAGTTAAAGTAAATTAAAAGTTTCTTTCTCTTATAACGGTGGCAACAGTTAAGTCTCAGCTTCCTTCTTAGGAAATGAAAAGACATAATTTCGAAGTTTTCCCCAAAATATTCAATTTTAATCCCTTCTTAAACTTGTAATTGCTTTAAAATAGAATTAAAATAAAACTGGAGCTTATAAAATAAAGTAATAAATTTAGCAGCACAAAAACTTTCAAAGAAAAGAGAAAGTATACATTGTATTTACTCCCAAACTCCCATTTAGACATATTTCAAATCCTAGGATTAAATCTTTTCTAAGGGAGTGACCTTCAAGATGGCAGAGGAGTAAGACATGGAAATCACCTTCTCTGCACAAATACATCAAAAATAAGTCTACATGTGGTAATAGGAACACACATATTGATAACTACATTAAATGTAAATGGATTAAATGCTTCAACCAAAAGACATAGACTGGCTGACTGGATACAAAAACAACACCCATATGAATGCTGTCTACAACAGACCTACTTCAGACCTAGGGACACATACAGACTGAAAGTGAGGGGATGGAAAAGGATATTCCATGCAAATGGAAAACAAAAGAAACCTGGAGTAGTAATACTCATATCAGATAAAATAGACTTTAAAATAAAGAGTATTACAAGAGATAAAGAAGGACACTACATAATGATCAAGGGATCAATCCAAGAAGAAGAGATAACAACTGTAAATATTTATGCACCCACCATAGGAGCACCTCAATACATAAGGCAAATGCTAACAGCCATAAAAGAGGAAATCGATAGTAACACAATCATAGTAGGGGACTTTAACACCCCACCATCACCAGTGGACAGATCATCCAAAATGAAAATAAATAAGGAAACACAGGCTTTAAATGACACATTAAACAAGATGGACTTAATTGATATTTATAGGACATTCCATCCAAAAACAACAGAATACACTTTCTTATCAAGTGCTCCTGGAACGTTCTTCAGGATAGATCATATCTTGGGTCACAAATCAAGCCTTGGTAAATTTAAGAAAATTGAAATCGTATCAAGTATCCTTTCTGATCACAACGCTATGAGACTAGATATCGACAGGAAAAAATACAAACACATGGAGGCTACACAGTACACTACTAAATAACCAAGAGATCACTGAAGAAATCAAAAAGGACATCAAAAAATACCTAGAAACAAATGACAATGAAAACACGATGGCCCAAAACCTATGAGATGAAGCCAAAGCAGTTCTAAGAGGGAAATTTATAGCAATAAAATCCTACCTCAAGAAATAAGAAAAATCTCAAATAAACAACCTAACGTTACACCTAAAGCAGAGAAAGAAGACCAAAAAAAAAAAAGACCCAAATTTAGCACAAGGAAAGAAATCATAAAGATCAGATCAGAAATAAATGAAAAAGAAATGAAGGATACAATAGCAAAGATCAATAAAAGTAAAAGCTGGTTCTTTGAGAAGATAAACAAAATTGATAAACCATTAGCCAGACTCATCAAGAAAAAAAGGGAGAAGACTCAAATCAACAGAATTAGAAATGAAAAAGGAGAAGTAACACCTGATACTGCAGAAATACAAAGGATCATGAGAGATTAAAACAGGCAACTCTATGCCAATAAAAGGGACAACCTGGAAGAAATAGGCAAATTCTTAGTAAAGCCCAAGCTTCCAAGAATGAACCAGGAAGAAATAGAAAATATAAACAGACCAATGACAAGCACTGAAATTGAGACTGTGATTAAAAATCTGCCAACAAACAAAAGCCCAAGACAAGATGGCTTCACAGGCGAATTCTATCAAACATTTAGAGAAGAGCTAACACCTATCCTTCTCAAATCTTCCAAAATATAGCGGAGGGAGGAAAACTCCCAAACTCATTCTATGAGGCCACCATCAGTCTAAAAGCAAAACCAGACAAAGATGGCACAAAAAAGGAAAACTATAGGCCAATATCACTTATGAACATAGATGCCAAAATCCTCAACAAAATACTAGCAAACAGAATCCAACACCACATTGAAAGGATCATACACCATGATCAAGTGGGGTTTATTCCAGGCATGCAAGGATTCTTCAATATACACAAATCAATCAATGTGATATACCATATTAACCAATTGAAGGATAAAAACCATATGATCATCTCAATAGATGCAGAAAAAGCTTTTGACAATATTCAACACCATTTATGTTAAAAGCTCTCCAGAAAGTAGACATAGAAGGAACCTAACTCAACATAATAAAGGCCATATATGACAAAGCCACAGGCAACATCATTCTCAATGGTGAAAAACTGAAACCATTTCCTCTAAGATCAGGAACAAGACAAGGTTGCCCACTCTCACTGCTGTTATTCAACATAGTTTTGGAAGTTGTAGCCACAGTAATCCGAGAAGAAAAAGAAATAAAAGATATCCAAATCCATAAAGAAGAAGTAAAACTGTCACTGTTTGCAGATGACATGATACTATACATAGAGAATCCCAAAGATACCACCAGAAAATAACTAGAGCTAATCAATGAATTTGGTAAAGGAGCAGGATACAAAATTAATGCACAGAAATCTCTTGCATTCCTATACACTAATGATGAAAAATCCGAAAGAGAACTTAAGGAAACACTCCCATTTACCATTGCAACAAAAAGAATAAAATACCTCAGAATAAACCTACCTAAGGAGACAAAAGACCTGTATGCAGAAAACTATAGGACACTGATGAAAGAAATTAAAGATGATACCAACAGATGGAATGATATACCATGTTCTTGGATTGGAAGAATCAACATTGTGAAAATGACTCTACTACCCAAAGCAATCTACAGATTCAGTGCAATCCCTATCAAACTACTAATGGCGTTTTTCACAGAACTAGAACAAAAAATTTCACAATTTGTATAGAAACACTAAAGTCCCCGAATAGCCAAAGCAAACTTGAGAAAGAAAAACAGAGCTGGAGGAATCAGGCTCCTGGACTTCAGACTATACTACAAAGCTACAGTAATCAAAACAGTAGTGTACTGGCACAAAAACAGAAATAGAGATCAATGGAACAGGATAGAAAGCCCAGAGATAAACCCACACACATATGGTCACCTTATCTTTGATAAAGGAGGGAAGAATGTAAAATGGAGAAAAGACAGCCTCTTCAATAAGTGGTGCTGGGAAAACTGGACAGCTACATGTCAAAGAATGAAATTAGAACACTTCCTAACACTGTATACAAAAATAAACTCAAAATGGATTAAAGTCCTAAATGTAAGGCCAGGCACTATAAAACTCTTAGAGGAAAACATAGGCAGAACGCTCTGTGACATCAATCACAGCAAGATCCTTTTTGACTCACCTCCCAGAGAAATGGAAATAAAAACAAAAATAAACAAATGGGACCTAATGAAACTTAAACGCTTTTCACAGCAAAGGAAACCATAAACAAGACGAAAAGACAACCCTCAGAATGGGAGAAAATATTTGCAAATGAATCAACAGACAAAGGATTAATCTTCAAAATTTATAAACATCTCATGCAGCTCAGTATTAAAAAAACAAAGAACCCAATCCAAAAATGGGCAGAAGACCTAAATAGACATTTCTCCAAAGAAGATATACAGATTGCCAACAAACACATGAAAGGATGCTCAACATTACTAATTATTAGAGAAATGCAAGTCAAAACTACAATGAGGTATCACCTCACACCAGTCAGAATGGCCATCATCAAAAAATCTACAAACAATAAATGCTGGAGAGAGTGTGGAGAAAAGGGAACCCTCTTGCACTGTTGGTGGGAATGTAAATTGATACAGCCACTGTGGAGAACAGTATGGAGGTTCCTTTAAAAACTAAAAATAGAACTACTATATGACCCAGAAATCCCACTCCTGGGTATATACCCTGAGAAAACCATAATTCAAAAAGAGTCATGTACCACAATGTTCATTGCAGCACTATTTACCATAGCCAGGACATGGAAGCAACCTAAGTGTTCATCAACAGATGAATGGGTAAAGAAGATGTAGCACATATATACAATGGAATATTACTCAGCCATAAAAAGAAACGAAATTGCGTTATTTGTAGTGAGGTGATGGACCTAGAGTCGGTCATACAGAGCGAAGTAAGTCAGAAGGAGAAAAACAAATACCGTATGCTAACACACACATATATATATGGAATCTAAAAAAAAAAGAAAAATGATTCTGACCAACTTTGCGGCAGGACAGGAATAAAAATGCAGTCATAGAGAATGGACTTGACGACACGGGGAGGGGGAAGGATAAGCTTGGGCGAAGTGAGAGCATAGCACTAACATATATACACTACCAAATGTAAAATAGATAGCTAGTGGGAAGCAACTGCATTGCACAGGGAGATCAGTTTGGTGCTTTGTGACCACCTAGAGGGGTTGGATAAGGAGGGTGGAAGGGAGACGCGAGAGGGAGGGGATATGCGGATATATGTATACATATAGCTGATTCTGTTTTTAATTTAGTTTCACAGCAGAAACTCAGAAACCATTGTAAAGCAATTATACCAATAAAGGTGTTAAAAATGAAAAAAGTCTTTTCTAAGGGGTGAGGACTTAAACTTTTTTTTACCCCAATTATAACATTTTACTTTGAAATTTCAAGAGCCATATATTAGTACCTAAAAGGAAAAACGTATTAGTTGATTTTTTAAATTCTGTTTTCCTGATTAGGATAGTTAGCAAAAATAATTAATATTTTAACTCCCATAGGCAATGTTTTGTATTTTCCGAGTGTGTATGTTTATGTTAATATGACACTCTTGAGTATATATGATATGTACTTCTCTATTAATAAGAAATCAATGTTGGACACATTCAAATATCATTTAATAGCCATAACTAATGATCTTTACTATCAACTTATTAAAAATGCATGAAAGTTCTTTGCCGAAGTAGATAATTTTTTTTTTTTGCCTAGAAAACAGATGTGGTTTAAAGATTACATAGTGATTATTTATTGTAGATATTCTCTTTCTCACTTAGTCCTGAGCTCTTGGCTAAAACAGATGGGTGTTTTATTTCTTTGATTACACAGATACTGTTTATTTGATGATAAGTGAATAGGAAAACTTCTAAATTCTAAATTTTAACAATTTCTGTCTCCCCAGGTGTTTAGTTTTTAGTTTCTAGCCAGTGAAGTCTATGGCTATGCCATAGTTAGGAACAGAAGTACCTAAGTAGTTACTGCTTAATATAGATATGTTCAATTTTGTATTGCTATAGGAAGAAGGGCTATTTTCATTATTAGAGTTTCTGATTAAGTAAATATTTACCAGAAACTCTTTTTTGCTTTAAACTTTGTTGAAAATTGCAGAGAAATTGGCTTTCTTTGATTATAGGAAAACTGAAGATTGAGATATGGGTGCACAGATGAAGATATGGCTTTTCTGATGATGCGTTCGATTCACATCCCAGACGAGTTTGAGGTTTTGCTTGTAGAAAAGGTTTTTGAGGGAGTGGGATTTAGGCTAGTCTCTTGCCTTTCAGGTTCCTATCTTGGTAGACAAACTTACTAAGCAAATTTGAGCTTATTGAGAGAATAGAAACTAAGGAAATGCTTTACCAAGGTACATGGGATCTACTTCCCCTATATAGTCAGATTACATTGCTTTAAATTCCCTTTTTTTTGACAAACTACTTGAGGGGTTAATCTAGTTAATCCATGGTCTTCTTGCCAATCTGTAATTCTAATGAATTCTTGCATAATGGACACATACCTGTCATTGTACATGTTATGACCTTTATTTTGTTTTTGAGGACTTTTAACATCCTTCAGATCGTGATTTTTGAATATTCATGATTATTATTAAGTTAATGTATATAGACTATTTTTGCTGAAATAAACAATTAAGATATTTTATTTATGCACTTTACAATTAGTGTTAAGAGAAAATCTTTCAGGTAATAGGTGTGAAAATATATAAAATAATTATTAAACAAAATTTTGTAAATACTTTGTAGACTTTTAGAGTCCCTAAAATAGTAATATATACTTTGACTCTCCAAAAGTAATATCTTTAATAGAGAATTTCACAATCTTATTTGACCACATAATTTTTTGTTCTCAGAGATCAATAATCATGGTCCTAAACTGCAGTCACATGAAATACTATGTGGTGGGCCGAACAGTGGCCCCCTCATAAATGTCCATTTCCTAATCCCCAGAAATTGTAAGTATTTTACCTTATATGGCAACATAATTAAGGTTAAAGGCCTTGAGGTGGGGTGATTATTCTGTATTATCTGGGTGGACCCAGAATAATCATATGACTGAAGAAAGCAGAAAGCCTTTCCCACTGATGGCTTTGAAGGTGAAGGAAGCGGGCCATGAGCCAAGGGATACAGGCAGCTTCCAGAAGCTGGAAGACACAAGGAATGCTGACATGTGTCTGCTGACACCTTGAATTTTGCCCAGTGAGATCTATGTTGGACTTTGGACCTATAGAACTGTGAGATAAATTGTGTTGTCAGCCTCTAATTTTGTAGTAATTTGGGAAATGCTGGTTTAATTCTAACTTCTTTTATTGATAAGAAAAATGAGGCCTAGTGATGTTAAAGATGTTTGACAAGCTCAAAAAATTTACTTTTGTAAGGGAGGCAAAACTTTTCATTTATTCTCTTAACTTCTCTGGCTAGGCCTGAGAATTAAGTTGACATATGACAGATTAACAGGTGGAAAGCATACAAATTTTACTTAATATTTTTACATGTACATGGTAATCCTCACATGAAAATGAAGACTCCAAAACAGTTAGGCCTAAGTGCTTATATACTATGTTGAACAAAGAGTAGTAATTGTGGAAAAGTAACTATAATATATAGGGAAGACTAAAGAAGGGTTATTTTAACAAAACTTGTTTGTACATCTTTCTCTTGGTCTTAACTCCCCATCTAAAGTGGTAAGAATGTTCTTTTCTTCCTGGTTTAGGGAGGGCATCTTTACCATGGGAGTTTTAGCTCTGCTTTTAGGAAGAATAGAGGCGATCAGGGTGTCCTTCTTGAGTCTGTTGTTTTCCAAGTCACTTTTGCCCAAACTAATCCTTATGCCAAAGTGGCATATTTTGGGGTGGCATATTCTGCAATCCTTCACTTGTTAGTGTTAAAACTAAAACATAGTTGACTTGGCTTATAATGCCATACAATTTCTACTTAAGCCGTGCTTCTGGTAGATGAAGAAAACAATGAATATGAATGGACACAGGAGATATTGAGGACACTTTAAAAAATTATTTATATATTTATCTAAGTTTTGAGAATTAATGTTTTCAATTGCCTTTTTCTCCTCGTATTAGAATATAGAAAATCTTCAATTAATTGAAAGTTCAGAACATTTAGTTTTATCTTTAAATCTTTTTCTTTAAATTATAATATAAAAATAATTATGATTGTATTAATAAATACATGGTAAAGCCTGGTTTCTGCCATGTAGTTTTCACAACCAGCACTCTGACCTTTTCCTCCTTTCCTCTTCAGATTCCCCATATCCTTATTTAAAGCTACCTCATGTTTTATTTGACTTCAGGTATCTGATGCAATTACCGATACTGGTCTGATGATTACTTGGGTGTATTTGGGTGAGTGAATATGCTATTGAGTTCTAGAGCATCTTTAAAAAATTATATTAGCTACTGTTTTTATTTCAAAATATTTAGAATACTTTGTATTTTATCAAAATATTTTATATAATATGTGTAGATTTGTTCCAATTATAAAAGCAATTTGCTATAGAAATTAGGAAGAATTATAGAAATATAAAAAATTCAGAAACTCAAAGTAAAGAAAATTTTTAAAATTATCCACATTCATGCCTGAGATTTCACATTGTATTGATTTCACATTGTATTTAGGCTTAGCAAGTGTCTGAGGCATTTTTATTAAATCACTGCAGAGGGGAGATAACAAACTAGACTTCTGTCTTAACAGCTACAAATTACCCTGAGGATTTTTATAATGTTAAGGATCAAATACCTAACTCTAATAAGGGTAAAACTTGTTAAAATCTCATTGAATTTATTTAAAATTTATTTACATATGAATTTGATTAATAGTAGTTAAAATTTATAAACAATTACTATCTTTAACACTAACCATGTATTCTTATTTCCCACATTTATTCAAAGTGTGTTTCTCAAAGCTTTCATATAAACATTCATATAAACTAGAAATGAATGGAAGCTTGGATTCTGTTTTATTATTTAGCCAAAATATGCAATTCAGCTTTAACTTCAGGTCTCAAACTTTGGAAGACAGAATGGGCTAATAAATGCTCACTTCAGAATCATTTCTGACATCCTTGAACCTACCAGTGACTAGTAGTCATAGGATCATGCAGTTTTGTAAGGCATACTATTACTAGCACAAACGAGGCATGGCATTTGCCTTTATGTTGATATACAAAGATTCATTTCAAAATAGAGGTAACATATAAAATTTAATTTATAATATGCTTCATATTTTGAAATTCTGTTATGACTTAAAAAATTTGGAAACTGTTTTTATATGAGGTGTTCAACCAAGATATAGTAACAGCTATTTCATGTAAGAAAAAAAATAACATTTTCAAGCTAGTGCTTGAAAAAAAAACTTATAAAATCCAGGATAATAGTAATGACTAACAAGCAATGGTTACTAGCAGAGAAAATAGTTTGATGGAAACCACGGAAGAAGTAACAAAATGGCTGTGCCCTGGAAATGCAGGTATTTGTTACATGATAAACCCTCTAGAAACCCTCCCGCCATTAGACTCCAGGGCCATACTGAAAATGTGCATTCAATGAAAAGTAAAATGATGACAAGTGATTGTGTAAAAAATAAAGCACATGAAAAAGGATTAGAAATAAAATATATAATTAAGGGTAACAGTCTGACGATAGCCTTGAAATTGTTCAGGAAGCATTTTATTCAAGCAATGCACAGACTTCAGTTTGAGGCATTATTTCTCTTAATTTGTCTCACTATTGTGGAGCAAATGGTCAAGTCCAGGAATGGAAAAGAACATAGGTGTATACGTTGGTCAGTTAAAATCAAGTAGTAACTTGGGGACAACATCATACATACACTTGCACAAGGAGCCAAAATATACTTTCTCTTCCACCAGCTTCAGTTCAGAGCTACCATTTATTAAATTTCACATATGTACAGAAACAAAACTAACTCACAGCTAGTATTAGTAAGAAATTATGGCCCCTGCACTATTATGTCAAACTTTCAATATATTATACTAATATTTTTGGTAACAAAATTATAGAAATAATTTAAAGTATTTTAATTACATTTCAAACATATTCTGTCATCCCAGAACTTCATTTTATGTTGTTTATATGTGATTCTGGCCTCAGCTTTAACTTCAACTTCAATGTTATATTGAATTTTTTTAACCTCTTGTTTTGAAATATGTTTATTCTTAGACTAAAATTGCAACAATAGTACAAAGTTTTCTGAACCATTTGAGAATAGGTGCATACACTGTGCCACCATTTAGGCCTTAAAATTTTAATGTGCATTTCCAAAGAATAAGGATATTATTTATAGAACCCAGGACAGCTATCAAGTTTAGCAAATTTAACGTTGATATAATAACTTTAATAATGCACATCTTATATTTGTCAGTTATCTCAATAATGTCCTTTATATCATTTCTGGGAGATACAGAATCCAATCCAGGATCATGTTTGGCATTTAGCTGTCATGTGTCTTTAGTCTTCTTTAAACTGGCATAGGCTTTGTCTTTCATGATGGTGATTTTTTAAAGAAATTGAGGAACTTTCCTCAATTTTGGCTTTTCTGGTGTTTCCTCATGACTAGGATCAGAATATGTATTTATGGCTGAAATGCTACATATGTCATATGTGTATTTTTCAGGGTATCACATTTAGAGGCACAGAGTGACTATTTGTCCCTTATTAGTAAGGTCATTTGGTTAAGATTTTGTCTATTTTACCTACTGTATAAATACTATATTTCTTTTTTGTAAGTAATAGGTAATTTATAGGGAGATACTTTGAGATAATGTAAATACTGTTTCTCATCATCCTTTCTCTACCTCTATTTAGCATCATTTGATGATTCTTGCCCAAACCAATTTTTACTAAATATAATGGTGACCATACAGGGATTTTTCTAACTCTGCCTCTCAGTCCAGATTTATCAGTTAGCTATTTATTGTAAAGAAGAGCCCCCCATTCACCTTTATTTGTTAATATATCTACCTATATATTTATGGTCAGTATTAATAATAGATCTCTATTATATTCAGTTGATTCTAACACATTACTGCAAAAAATATTTCTGATGCTTATACAGATCTGGCCAGTGCTAGCCCCTTCACACTCTTCCTAGGACATTTTGACATGCCTCTCCCCATCAATTATTTTAGCACTTTGGGGGCACTTCATTTCAGGAATAAGAAAATATTACAGAACCATCTAGTACCTTCCCAGATCAAGTCCTGGACTCAACGATTTTTCCAAGGAGCCAGTTTCCTTTACTAGGTAATGAGTGGTATTTAGAAAACAAGATCTGGGTACTAGGTGTTCTCATTGCTACTAAGGTGTGGTTGTTTCTTGCTGTTTCAGGAGAGAGACAGAGAGAGAGAGAGAGACATGGAGACAGACAGGTAATTAGTTGTATAAGTTCATACTTGCCTCTAATTTCAATCACCTGCCACAGAGTTTTTCCTTGCTTTTCTTCATTCCACATTCATCACTTACTTCTTCCATTCTGAGAGGCAACATCTGCACGTTTACTCATTTGTTCAATTGTACCATGCATATAAAGAGTTTCAGAATTGCTATACTCATACCTACTAAACAAACGGACTAAAAAGGGCTCAAGATTTGTTTGTAGTTTTCTTCTTCTTTGTACTAAATTTTCTTTGTACTGTGTTTAAACACTGTGAATTAGCTGTTTTCCTCTTTTAGTGTGGTTATGTTATTCATTTTAGAGTTAGGTTCATTTGTTTCTGTTTGCAAACAATAGTTTTTGATATGTAGAACATTAATATGCTTCTAAAAGTCAAAACTATGCAACAATATATATGCAGAGAATTATCACTGCTCTCTAATCTTCTTCACACCATTTAGCAACATCCACCCTTTGTAGGCAAATAATTTCATTGATTTTACTCACTCAGATTGTCACCTTCTATGAGTCCCAGTCTTGGATAAGCGTCTCTGATCTTCTTTCCTATCTGATGGGGGCTGGTTTAAAACGGGTGTTCCAGACTACCAGATGTTATTTTTTGGATTCATGATTTCTCATTTTGTTTAGTTTTGCTTTGTTTTTGGCCTATGGCAGTTGGCCTCTTCTCTTATAGATGGACAAAAGGGGAGTTTAGAGCTGTGGCTCCAGCAATATACACTCATCCAGTGCTACATTAAAGGGGGACATACTTTCCATGACTCTAGTGTCTTTCAGACCATCTTCTCTTAAATATTCCCTTACATCTCTAAAGTGTACTTAATTCTTTCCCTCTCTCTCAAAGGGCATGGAGTCTCACTCCTCAACAAATCATATCCTTTGTCACAAAAGATTTACTTTTCTTGTCTAAACACTTTTGTACTCCAAGAAGGAAAGGAGAGATGTCTTTCTGACTATACACAAAGTTTTACAGTGTGGTTGATAAGTCAGCACATTAGACTTTGTATTTAGACCCATTTTTCTTAGTAATATCTCAGCAGAGAGAGGTTTTCTGTCATAATTTAGGAAACTGAGTAACTTTTCCAAGATCTTACATTTCCAAGTGTTGGAGTTAGAATTTTAACTTGGGCTCATTTGCCTCAAAGACCAAACAATTTCCACTGTATCATACTGCTTTGCAGAATATGTTACCTAAGGGTCAGCACTGGACTCTATAGTCTGGGAGGATGTCAGATGTTAAGGCCTAGTCGATGGAAGCTGACACTGTTTAAATATTATCTTCCTATCATTCAGATTTGTCTGGTGAGTAGGAAGGACTGAGAAATCCAGATCACTTGGATCAATCAAAGGTTATTGCAGAAGGAAGAGGCAAGGAAATTAGAATAGGAATTGAAAATCCTTTGCATAAGGTAGGCCCTTACTATATACTTATTAAGTGTTGGTTGTTGAGCAATGAAATGCTAATTAAAATATTTGCTCTTTTTATCAAAAGATCAACAGGTACTGCAGGTGGCATAGGATACGAACAAGTAAGGTAACTCAGACTGGAGCTGAAATTGAATCAGTCAAAACTCCAGACTAGAAACAGAGCATTGCAGGTTAAATACTCTACAGTAATCAGCACAGGAAGACTAAAGTTCTGGAAGTCAAAAGTTAGGACAGAGGTCATTGAGGTCACATTTGAGAGTAGGCAAACTCTAAAGCCAGTAGAGAAGTCCCTTGAAGCTGAATAGCTCTTGCAGATTTCAGAGGCCAAATAAAAAACAAGGATAGAAGGGCAGGGGGTCTTGAAACAGTTTCATCACTGAATAGAAACACCAAATAAACCTTATTCTACTAGGGTAGGAATGCCTGACCTCCATGCATTTTATGCTCTCTGCTACATGTGTGGGCCTATGCAATAAGTTATTGCAAGTAAATAAGTGTACTACAAGACTCCTCCTGAAGTAAAAATTAAAGTACTGGATTTAGATGTAAAATATATTTTTGATTATTTATTATATTCTCAAACATTTAATTAAATTTTGAAGAAACAGGCTTTATTGTTTTAAACATATTATTTCATTTAATATATTTAACTCCTAATTTTATAAGAATTGTTATTCTTTGGTAATGCTTAAATAATAGTGAGGTATTAATTTCCATTTCTAGATTACTTTTTCTTTAAAGTAGATAATTTTCTCTCTTTTCTCATTCTTATTAAGTAGATATCTTGAGAGAAAAAAATAAAGATTTGGTAAAATGACTACAGATAATGTGACACAAATTTATAGCAAAAAAAAAGATAGCCTTTAATGGAGGTCAGTTGCTCATTGCTCAGTAACTTGAATATAGTTTATTTCAAATTTAGATGTAATGAAGATTTTTTTTATTTCTTCAGGCATTTGTGTAAACTTTAGTAACTATGTGACAAAATCACAAAGATATAAATCTTGTTAAGAAAAATTTCTTTAAAGAGTGATATTGTATTAGTTATCTATTGTTTCTTAACAGATTACTCCAACATTTAATGGCTTAGAGCAATATTTATCATCTCACAGTTTCTTTGGTTCAGGCATCTGAGTGAGGCTTGACTGGGTCCCCTGGCTCAGGGTCTTTGGCAAGGCTTCATCCAGGTATCTTGATTGGGAAAAGATCCTGCTGGTGCAATTCACTTTCTCAGAGGCTGTTGGACTGAGGCCTCAGTTTCTCCTTGGCTGTTGGCTGGAGGCTGGCCTCAGGTCCTCGCCAAGTGGGTCTCTCTATAGAGCAGCACACACAAAGGCAGCTGGCTTCCCTCAGGGGAGTGAGCATGCAGAGCCGGAAGTACAGTATTGAGCAAGATGGGAGTCACGGAATCTTGTAACGTATCTTCAATAGTGATACTCCTTTTCCACGTCCAGCCAACCCTCAGGTAAAGGGAGCCACAGAAGATTGTGAATACAGGTACGTGGGGATCATTAGGGCCATTTTAGAAGGCCACCTACTGTTTTGTCACCACATTCTGGGATTTTGACTAATTATTAGGTAGGCTTTACATGACCCACAAATCTGTAAGTTACATTTTCCAGATTGGCATGTTAGTTCTCAACTTCATTAATTAATAAACCAGATATATATATATATATATACATATATATATATATATGTATATATATAATATGTGTATATAATAGAACTCATACCAGGGAATGACAGTGTATATGACACTGTGTGGCTTTTATCATACAGCTACCTCTGGCACAGATATATGCAGCCACTCCAAAAGTACGCTATAGGGTTCTAATGTACAGTGACAATTACTTATTGCTAAGGAAATGTAAGAGAGGCTTAGTTTAGCTTAGGAAGTAGTCTCTATTCCCCTTTAATCTAGATTCCTCTTTTGTGTATGTCACTTAGCTCTTGTTTCTGTGCCTTTCTTCCCAGGTGTTGATATCTCTTATTTTAGGATCCTTATTCTATTTGCAAGAAATTCTCAGTTCCTGCTAATGCAATTGCTCAAAGGTCACTTTAAGTACAGTCTTTATAAATTGATTTCTACAGTCTTTGCTTCCTTTGCTTGAATATGTCCTGCAAAATGCTTGCTGCCTGTATTAGTTGTTAACCTCAGGAATGACTTTTGTCCATTTGCTTGGCCCTGCGGCTCCTTCTCTTGCCTGAGAAATCTGTGTCTGCCCTTGTGTCTTTTCTGCCATCTCATTTCTCTTTCTGATGCTGAGGTTAAGGTGATGTTTTATATTCTATTGCTTTTGGCAAGATGAGTCAGTTTTTGGATGTCTAAGTTGAAATGTAACCCTGCCATGTTTGCAGTACTGAGACTACAGAAGAATCTCAGGAATAATTCTCTTTACAGCATTTTATTGCCACTATTTTATGTGCCACATGACTATGATGATAAGATAGAAATGATAGCTACTCTGTTGAATTCATTTGACAAATTCTGAAAAACTTGTATTGTTATCATAATTCCAAATATAAAGTGCTACATTTATTTTGACTCCCTCTCTCTCTGATAGCTGACTAGGGAATTTCAAATCAGAAGGCCTTCCTTACAAGTTATTCTAAATGAATAACTCAATCTAGTTTATATAATTAATTTTATATAGACACAAACCTTCTAATAAAATATAAGTATTTTTTAAAGGGAAATTAATGTACTCTATTAATATATATGTCTTATCTCTTTGGTCCTTTTATTTGGTAACCTTTTATTCAATAGAGTATAAACATTAATGAAGTATATACGCATATTTTTTAGTACCCCTTTTAATTTTTTTATTCCTTCTGTCCTACAAAAAAATAGCTATAGAGATAAGAAGAGACTCATAATTTTATTCCAAAAGAGGGAGAGAAATGATTATAGTGCTTTTATAGTTACTGTTGATTTCTCAAATAGAGCTAGATGTCTTATCTTTCTGTTTTAGTTTAATACAGTAAAATCTTCAAGTTAGTGTTCTGGCTTATTAAAGATTGGGCTTTTTTGTTGAGGAAACTGCATAAAAATATGTAGATTGTGTGAATTCAGGTGTGTGATGTTTTCAACAGCCTACAAATCATAAAATGCAATTTTCTCCTTTTAGTGCCAATTTCATGATACTAAATGGCTTAGAAAATTGTATTAGGTAATTTTCTCTAGTGCATTTGATGCAAATTGCACTAATATTGTGAAGTGCCTTTGTTTAACATATTTTCTTATAAGTTAGATAAATTAAAATTTCTGAAGGGTAGAGTTGGATCAAGATGATTATGATTAGGAAGATGGCTTATTCCTCTCTAATAACATTAAATATGGTTAATTCCATGCATTACTGATATAAACCTAAGTAGCTTCACCATTTACTCTAATGACCACTTTCTTTAGTAGATGAAGAGTGCTTTGTCCCAGAGTTCTGCAATAAAATCTCTTTATTTCTGCAAATGCATGTAGGAGATGTTACCGGTTTCCATAAAGATATTTTTATCACTCAAAGTAGCTATTTTTGAGACACCTAATAATGACTTCTCATTTTAGAGGTTTAACAAATCATGCTGGAATCTGAAGCAACATAAGACTCTCTCATGCCTCATAATGCTCAGGAAAAAGATGTGTATTATGTTAAGAAATATATACAGAATGATAATGACGTTTGTGGAATGATAAATAGATGTAACTGATGAAGTGATACAGGCAGGTAAAAATGATTTACCCAGAGCGAGAGTTTGTTGTCTCCCATCTTTAATGTTAGGTTTTTATCATAACCCCCTATTTCTAGCAGACTGTTTTTTCATGCTGCTCCCAATCTATCCTGTACCACCTGCTTTGGGGCTTCTACTTGTTCAGAATCTGGTATGTATCGAGTGCTTGGCATATAGTGAACATTAGATTAATAAATGTTGACTTTACAGATTAATTGATCTCTGGAGCTATCATTTCTCCTTATTCTTATGATAGCATGCATAACCATAAATAATTGTTCTGAGTTACTTTTTAGGTTTAAACAAATAGCACTAATGTATTAATGGCGGATACTATGTTATCTATTTCCCTTTCACCATCATTCTTTCCACAGTACTTTTACAGGGAAGAAAACCTAACAGCATAATCAATCTTATAGGAATTTCAGTCCCTTAAGGCAGACTGAGGTTCAGGGAGATTCTATCTATTGCATCATATTACCTAGCCAATGTCTTCTATTGAGACAAAATGAGATGAAAAACAGTTTGCAACCAAGCCAATTTAAAGAAAACTGATACATCTTTAAAAATAGATGCTCTTTGAGTGCTCAAGTTGAGATAGCATATCTAGCATAATCATATAAGCATATCTTATGATAGTATTTTCACAAGAGTCTAAAACTCTTCCTGTTTTCCATTCCTGAAATTCTAGGACACAGAGATTTACATCTGAATATTGTCCTCAGCTCAAAAATTTCTGTACTCATTCCATTTTGTCGAGATATAATTAGAAATTAAGACAGAGAAAAAGTTTAGATTTAGGGAATAGAAAAATGAAACTAAAGCAGTTGGAAACATAGAAGTTATTTATAATGACATTTTAGGAGAGATAAAAAATAATGATAAGAAATTAAGTACAGACCTTAGAAATTTTAGGAAGTGGGGCGTTGAGGCTGAACTTGTATGTGTGAACTTTCTTCTATTACAAGGTTTTCAATAACCTAAGCCTTAAAGTTGGGAGAATGAGATTGAGCCAGCACTGATAAAAACGGCATATTATTGTCATTCTCATGAGGTATGGTTTACAAATGCTGTTGAATTGACTATCCCAAAGATAAAATAGGCCAGACCCAAGAGAAGGAGGCTATGCCCATAGTTGATCAGAGCTGCCTGCTACTGAGCAGGAAGACTTGGGGCTGAGACAAAATGGTCCTATAGAATTGAGAGATTTAAGAGAGATGGAGGGACTTTCCAAACTTATCATAGATCTTGTGTAGCAGAGTAAATTTGAAACCAATTATCTGACACCCAGTCCAACATTCTTTTAAATATACTCAGAATCCTTTATTCCAAAAACGTAAGTAAATATTGAGGATTTTTAATGGAAAAGGAAACATAGTAATGATTCTTAAATAAAAGAGGTCCTAGAATATTGACAGTTTGAATAGTTTAGAGCCTATATTCATAAAGCCATATGGCCTATATCTCAATGTCACATGAAGAAATTTAGCAGTATTTGAAAATGATGAAAAAGAGATGGCTTATCCTCACTGCATCTGCCTTAGTCAGGTGGATGTTTTCCTAAGCATGTGTGGCAAAATGTTATTCTGTAACAAAAATGAAATGGCCATGACACACCAATATGATAGAAATTAGAAAAAAACAAAAACAATTTTATTTTCTGCCATGATTTGAAATGTTTCCAGCAAAGCCTTTCATCTAGGATTTAGTCACTTATCTCTCAGACCCTTGCTATTAACATTCATGTCATAAAGAAAGAGAAGATAAGCCATTAACTGCTTCCACAATGGAGAAAATTAGAGATGTACTTGAGAACTGTGAAAAGGAGCATTGCCATCTACTTCTATAATGGAGGTAGATTATTCAGAAAAAGGATCCATGGAAAAGAGCCTTATGATTGCAAGTTATTACTCTAATGGAAGTGATTAAGAGTTAAGAGTATCAGTCTGGTTTGATTTGCTTTAAAACATAACTCATAGATAGCTTGACCTTTCTCAAGACTCAGGGTCTAGCTATTAGTAGCAGTGAATAAAATCATAGTGAATATCATGAAAAGCAACTGCTAGCATACTTTTGAGAACTTGAAAAAGTATGTTCTCATATTTGCTCCAATATTAGTATTAATATCTGAAAACTCAATATAATTTCATTTTTCTTCTTTACATTAGAGTTTGTTTCCAAAAGTATAGTGTTTCTCTATATTCTTTTCATGGATTTTAAAAATCTAAATTCTAAAAATATTCCAAATATTACAGACATATTTTGTTTCCTCTAGTCTATATCTTAAGTTCATTGTATAGGATTCCTTCTAAAAAACCTCAGTAGCAGAAAAATCATATTTTGAAACTTTAAAACTGGTCTTTCCTTTAATATAGTATCCAGTCACAGAAAGGCAGGATTACTTGGAAATCAGAATCAGAGCTGTCCAAAATGTAACAAGGCAGAGACAGAAGTGAGCACCGATTGGCTAGGAAAATTACTCACTATCCCATCAATTTCTAGACCCATCATGACTTTAATTGCTATTATATTTCTTTATCTTATAAATAATTTTTTAGTGCTCATTCTATACAAGAACTATTCTATGTGTCTCTCATATATTTGTCCACTTATCATAACAACTATATTGGTAACTGCTTTTATTATACATATTTTACATATTTAACTAAGACCAAAAGAGGTGAAGTAGTTGCCCAAATTCACCCTGATATGTTCTGAGTGATACAAATAGAATGGAATACATATCAGTCTTGATTTGAATACTGGCTATATAATACATTTCTCCTATTTATGTGGACTAAGGTTAGATTCCCTTTCTTGCCAGCCCCATTACCTTCTTGGCACTAGTAGGGCTCGTAGACAATCCCCAAATCTTTTTGACACAAACTAATCTAGATATTTATTATGTTCTATTTGTATTCTTTAAAAATACATCTTTTTAGTTAGTTATCTGCATTGAATTTCACATTGTTTGTATTCTAGTTTACTTAGGTATTGAGAATCTAGATAATATCATGCAAATTGATTAGATTTTAAGATTTTAGTTATTCTTTAATAGTCATAATAAGAGGTACCTCAGCTCTAACTGGTAGTGAAAGTGCCCATAAGCAAGTAACTATGATATAAGGAACCCACCAAGCCTAGGTACCAGCTTGAATACTTCCCTGAATCTATTATCTGCATACTTGGCAACTGTCAAAGACAGCTCGAAAAAGAATTTTTGTCGTAATAATAAGTGTTATTTTGTCCAGGAACACGAGTAGGAGCTCCTCATTTTAAAATGATAATTTACATAACAATAACTATAGTCACACAGCTATTAATGAGAGAGCAGAGACTAGAACTCAGGTGTCCCGTGGAGTTGTTCAGTAGAGATTAAAATTTGTTTTGTTCTAATGCAAACTGAAAAAAATCAACAACAGATGTTGATGAAAAGTGATTTAAAGTCACATTCTAAGACAAAATTATAAGTGAAAAACTCTCAGAAATGGTAATGTTGTATTTAGTTGTGTGGACATTCTAAGCAAATTAAAAGCTCTATTACACGAAGATAGAACTTAGCACAAGTGACTCTGTTTAAAAATAGCTTCATTTATCACTTTGATTCTGTAATCATAGAACATTTGGAGTTTTATTAATCTAAAGTGAACTGACTTACCTTTAAGAAATCATAAGGGATACATTATTCTTCTATATATTTGTTGTAGTGGATAGCATTAGCAACATAGGTAATTATAACTATTAGTGTTATAACATTCCATACATGGTGGTAAATAAATATAGAACTAGCCTAAATTCTCCTAAACTAGGCTGCTGCATAGTATAAGCCACTCCCTTCTCTCCTCTATAACCATTTCCCCCTTTTAATTTTTTTTTGTAATTATTTCATTAGCTTTTTTGTTGTGTTTTTCATACATTTTATTTTTTAAAGCAGTTTCAGGTTCACAGCAATATTGAGCAGAAGATAACAGATTTCTCATGTGCTCTCCTGCTCCCACAGATGCACAGCCTTTCGAATTACCAACATCCCACACTAGGGTGGTACATTTCATACCAAGGATGAACCTCCATTGATGCATCATTATCTCCCAAAGTCTATAGTTTACATTAGAATTTGCTCTTGGTGTTATATGTTCTACAGGTCTGGATAAATGTGTAATGACATTTTTGGGGATAAGGGCACAATTCAACCAATGACATCCTCATATATTAATAAGAAACATGCTAGGACTTGAACCTATGTATTCACACTCCAGATCCAATGCTATGTCTTTATTTCCAGGCTTCAAAATCTATTCATGGCAAGATAAATCAGAATATTTTAAAATGACTTTCATTCACTTTAATTATAGTGAAATTATATTTGGGCAGCTCAGAGAAAAATTACATTGCCATTCTCATTCTCATTTAGTTTTTACTACATCTAAGCATGTGCTAGTGAACTGAATTTATATAATAAATATAGTATTTTATTTAATTCTCACAACAGAAAAACCCAAACTAACTTTATGGCCAACCCAATATGTACCTTATCCTACCTTTATAGATAGAGACATTACTTAGCTAGGCCAACTAATATGCCAAGGCCACAAGTTGGTAAACAGAGTGATGAAATTGGTACCCTGATCTGTTCACTACATAAATCATTCATAATACCATAGCTGAACTCATTTATTGCACTTCATATCTTGAGTATAGTCATATGTCAGATGTCTCATTAGCTCTCAGAGTCAATTTGTCCAGAGTAACAATTCTCTTTAAAGCAACTCAATGTCTTCTAATGGTTCCTAACTTACCTTCCCTCCATCCACACAAGCTCCCTTTCAGTTTCTTTAAACATATCATGTTCCCTCTTCCCACAGGCCCTTTTCACATCCTTATTTATCAAACTGACTCTCTTTTGTATGCTATTTCTAACAAAAGCAGAGTTTTCTCAGAAACTGGTAAGAGAAGTGGGGTATCATACTTGTACCTCATTCAACATTGCAGCGGTGGTTACAGTACAACTATAATAAAATCTCAAAATCAAAGAAACAAGTTTTAAATTGAAATACTTTTTATAATCTGGAATAGTAGGGAACTTTTCATATATGATTATTTCTCAATAAAAATTGTCAACACTGAGTACAACACAATCTTAAATATTATAAATTTTAAGCATTTATGAAATTATATCCAACATATCTTTCTTTTAATATCATCAGATTTTTGAAGATTTTTTTCTCTTTAGAAACAAAAAGTGTCTTCAAATTCTATACAAATGTATACACCATTTTTCTTTGTAAAATTTTCACTCCTATCATAGTAAGGATTCAAGGCATAAATCAATAATGTAAAATAAATTATGGACTCCAAATGAGTTAAAGACCATTAAACAATGATGAAGAGTTTATTCTTTAATCATAAGTAAATGCTTATTCTCTTTGTCTCAGTTCTAGGCATTGGGGATATAGTGATGGACAAAACAGAATAGATAGCTGCCCAATGGAGCTGGCATTCTAGTGGAAAGACTTAAATTCTCTCTCTGTAACTTTGGCAGTGTTGATGGTCCCTCCTCCCTCTTTTTTCGTCCCTGCCTGAATGACATCAACATCATGCTTTGCTAATTTTCCTTCTATCTATCTGCCTATTTTTTTTATCAGTCTTCTTTTTCTCCACATATTTCTCAGAGCTCTTTTTTACATTCTTTTCTCCTTCCACACATTTTCCCATGGATAGTCTATTCAGACTCACTAATAGGGGAGGAAAAAACATTTTTCTCTCTACCCTTCTAAGTTTTCAGCTGGAATTTCTATAACAGAAGACCAGTTAACAAGAGAAAAACAAATAGAAGTTTATTAACATGTGTACCTCATGTATACATGGGAGATAACCAGGGAAGAATGAGTAACTCAAAGCAGTGGCTTAATAACTGAGGTATAGCTTCATCAACAAATAATGATAAATTTGTGGAGAAATAGCAGGACAAAGGAAAGCAGTTTTAAGCTTCCAAGGGCCGCAAGATGTGGGAAAATAAATATATGGGAGGAAACGAATATCTACTGTAGTAGATAAAGGCTAGTTAGTAAATTTGTCATGTAAATTCCTCGGGTGCTATCTTCAGGTTGGTGGGATCTAAAGTTGTCTCTGGTGAGTGATTTTGTCCTTCCTGGTACAGAGGGGAGGAGAGACACCTTTGGAAATTTATGTCCTGCTTTTAGGTAAATAGGGAAAAGGCAGGGAGCTTTTTTTGTATCTGCTTCTTCTCAGTTGCCTTCAGCTCAAAATAATCCTTATACCAAAGTGGTACATTTTGAGGTGGCATATGCTGCCACCCTTCATTAGACAGCTGAATATTCATATTCAAGGAGCTCTCTGCCTTGACTCCTAATACAACGTATTGAACTGCCTACTGACATCCCACTTGAAGTACTCATAGGTGACTCCAACTTAATATATATCTGTACCTTCTCCTACCCCAAATTTGTCCTCTGCGTTGGCTTTCCTATTTGAGCAAATAGTAGCAGACTTGAACCTGGGAATTGTTTGTTGGTTTTCCCCACTGTGGACCCCCCATTTAGTCCATTAGAAACTTGTCGTTTTTACATGTTAAACATTTCTCTCATTTGTCTGCTTCTACTCCTTCTCGATATCAGTACCTTCCCCATAATCGTCTATTCCATAGGAACTGCATAAACTCCCAGTCTCTTCCTCATCCTCCACTCCCAGTCTGCGCTTCACGTGCAGACAGATCACTTTCTAAAGTGAAAATTTAATTATGTATTTCTACCCCTCAAGAGTTTCTCATATCTTTCAGGATAAATTCAAACCCTTATCGTGGCATGCATGACCAAATCTTAGTTTATCTCCCTAGCCTCTTTTCGATTCTCA
This sequence comes from Eschrichtius robustus, assembly GCF_028021215.1. Lineage (NCBI taxonomy): Eukaryota > Metazoa > Chordata > Mammalia > Artiodactyla > Eschrichtiidae > Eschrichtius > Eschrichtius robustus. The sequence continues at coordinate 18,052,882 of NC_090827.1, read as the reverse complement.
TTTTTAGTTTGAATATACTGAACTTTCATTTGCAAGAATATACCATGTAATCGATTCTGTTGAACAAGCTGACCCCGCTGCTTTTCACTTGAATATTTTTTAGTTCCCCATATTAGGAATCAGGTATTCCAGAAAACTTTACCCGATATCCTAAATTTGGATTATATGTCTCTTTTATATGTTCCTATATTATCATATACGCATGTACTTCCTCTGTCTTGGCATTTCTCACACTAGAGTATCATTGCCTGTGGGGTTGACTTGATGAAGTCAGGGACAGTGTCTTTCCTGTTCATCAGTCTTTTTCCAGCATCTAGCACAATGACTGGCACGTACTAGGTATTATTTAATGAATGAGTGATTATAATCTCTTGATATAGACTTTTTAATGGCATACACTTAATTTTATTTCTATTTCTTTATAGGAATTGATACATGAATTTTTAAAGTTGTGTTTTTCAGAAACAGTAGATGGAAATTATTAGACCTACCTTGCTTGCCAGGGTGAAATAGCAACCTTTTTTCTTTCCATTTTCTTTTCTTTCTCTATACTGCACAGTATAGGAACAAAGAAAAAATTACCTAATTCTAACTGATCATATTATTTAAAATACTGCATATCATCTTCAGATAAACTACAAGCCATTATTTTTAAACCACACTTGCTAATATTGTTGTCGTTTTATTTACCTAGATAATACAATACACTTTACAATGAATTTTTCATAGAAAGACATTGTTAAGAACGAATATACCCTTTACTTGTAATATTCATCTACCTCCTAATATAATTGGATTATATTTTTTCTATTACTAGCAAATGGTCTTTAGATATATAGGTAAACTAGAGTGCCCAATTGGTTTTGCCATTAGTATTCATTATTTTATATACTATTACATATCCTTTTAATTTTCCCTCTCTCAACTAAATGTATCCTTTAATCTTTTATCGTAAAGAGCACCTCATTTTCCTTGTAAGTGCAATAGTCCTCATTGCTTTCTGGTTCTCTGTTTTTTTCACATAACCACCTAAAGATGATATGACTAAGATGACTACTAGGGTACTATAGTTAAGATAAAGAGATATTATTGATTTGTAAATTGAGGTATTATAATATGTGTGTCCTATTTCTGGCCTCTTTTAATATGGTTTAATACCTCATTCCATTTTTATTGCCTCTGGGTAGTGAACAAATGTCTTCGTTGAATTGCACAAAGAGATACATAAATCTTATTCCTGAGAAAATTGCATTTAGTTCAGAGCTCATCGATGTGTATGAGTAATTTGAATTTATTTTTCAACTGTGCTTTGCCTTTACATATTTTAAGTGGATTTTATCAACCTTTGTGCTTCTTAATTACCTTATATTGTTAGGTCTTTTGGAATTCAACCAATTTCCCTAATCTCAAGAAAATTAAAATTAGTTTTTTCTGCAAATTTTAAAACTTCACCTTCTTTTCCAGATCATTAACAAAAGTATTGAATAGGAGACACAATTATGGATCCTAGACTAACCCTGCTAATTAACCTCTTTGCTTCCTGAGGATTTGGAACTTATTTCCACTCAATTTCTACCACTTAACTTGTTTTTAATGGCTTAAGGCCATCCCCAGGGTGAGGTAGAGGGCCCTGAGCAGATCATTTTGCATTCTTATTGCTTAACATTTTTATTCATATGAAATACTGTGAAAGTTAACATCAAGGACATTCTTAAAAGTGTGAAGCCCCTGGGAGCTGTGTATAAAGAAGACTATTGCTTTTAGGTAGCAAACCCATTCCCAGATCCTCTTCCAGCTTTCTTTATGAGTCAGTGCTTCTCAAAGTTTAGATTTCATAGAGGATAACCTGGGAGAGGATGTTAAAATTGTGGATTCCTTTGTCTCCCCTTGGATCTATTGAATCAGAATCTGGCATGGATTGGTTGATTCATTTTACCCTTTTAAGAAACAACCTAGATGAATACTAGGTGCCTATGCTTTTCTTCTCAAAGTCTTGTCCAAGAATTAGAAGAATCAGCATCATCAGATGATTAGAAATGCAGAATCTCAGACCTCTTCCCAGGCACTGAATCAGAATTTAAATTCTTAACAGTATTCTTAGATGTTGTTTGCCCATTAAAATTTGAGAAGCACTCTGTAGACCATACTTTGAGAAACACTGCAGTGTAAGAAAACAATCACATGTCATTTTTAGTACCAGCTCTAGATTTCATTTCCTCCTTAACCCCCTTCTCTCCTCTAGCTTTTACCCGTTTATCTAGATCTAGGCCTCGCCGTATCTATGGTTTGTCTGGGTTTTTTTTACGGGGTACTAAACTATATGCTGTACGAAAATGACTCTTGCCTGATAGAACTTGCTGTCTAGAACATTATGTTTAACTTCCCATTATAATTTTTAGAAAGATTTAAGTATAGATTAGGCATTATGTCTCCTTTATCCTGGTGTGTTAAAGAAAAAAATGATCATTACTCTTGTTAGAGATGAAAGAAGACTTTATTCAAGACGGATGAATACAGTGGGGTTTTTACAGTAGGGGAGAGAGATTGGGCTCAATTCCAAATACAACAAGGATATGTGGAGATTTATAGCCAAGGAACTGGATAGGGGTCAGTGGATGGAAAATTACTAGAATGAAACATCAAGGCTAGGGGGATTTTTCCTAAACCACCTCAACAGGATTCCTGCAGAAGGCAGGCTAGGGGGATGAGATATTGAGGGTGGTGGATGAGGAATTTGATGAGGTATCCAATGTGATAATATATCTAGAGTGAGAGATCTAACAAAAACTGATTCAGTAGGCTTCTTGCTAAAACTGAACTAAGTGGGCCAAAGACAGAGCCCAAGTTTGGGACCTTGTCAAAAAGAGGATTCAGATGAGCCAACTCAAGTTTGGTCAGGGAAAGAGTCTTTTCAGGTGTTACAGATATGTTTTATTGTCTTCCATATGTTGGGGAATTTAAAAAGCTATGTTAATTTTCCACTTTCGTAATATTCTGGCTTCTTGGAAATTGCCTGAACTTTATTTTTTTACAAATATTTTTTAGAACAGCTGAGTTTTAACCTGTATTGTAAAAGAAAAAACAACTCAGATAAAAAAGTGTTACCTTTATAATTAACAATTCTTAAGTTGAGATTGTGATTCCACAATATATAACACTTTGCCCCTGTGTAAATATAAGCAAGCATGTGTTTTTAATCATATACTAAGCATTTTAGGTAGTAAATTCATAAACTGTTCCCACTTATATTTTAAAGTTTATTGTCTACCTCAAAAGTACCAGTCCAAATGAATATGTGGATCTTGACTTAAAACCAAAAGCTTAAGTGGAAGCCTATACATTTAATAGAGTTGTACTGATAAGAAAATTGAGTTATTTATAAAACACTTAAATATTTTTAAAAAGTGAACTTACATTTAATACATACCATAATTATGCTTGTAAATAAAATAAAAAGGATAAAGTGAAGCAGGAGAAGGTATTTGTTATTTACAAGTCACCCTGAGGATTTCTGAGAGTACAGAGTCATTCAATGGCCTTTCATACACATCAGAATGGTTCTAAGCAATAACGTGGAGGATGCAACATCGAGGGAATTGGAATTTACCTAAATAGTTTAGCACTGAAAGCCCAAAATATAGAGAGGTATAAGTACGTAGAGGGAGAGACTCAAGCCTGAGAAATTTTTAGAAGCTATTGGGAAGGGTGGAAAGAAGGAGGCATGGAAGCTGGGAGTAAAGAAGGAATTTTTTTTTGGATAAAAGAGAAGTATCATTAGTTATCATTAAATTGTTTGCTCTGTACTAGGTGATATACCTTCTCTTGTAACTTTACCAAAATAGTCATTGAAAACTATATTGCTGCCTCTTGATGCTTTGTAGAGAAGATTTGTATTCTGGAGATATGAGGAAGTGTTGAGTTCCGTTTCAAGATATGTATTTGTGTGGATATAGGCCTTCCTTAGATATTCTTCCTTCCATAAGCTTATGTGAGTTTGTGCTCATATCAGGTTTTAAAAATATGGCTATAAAATTCAATTCTCCTTTAATCTAAAGGGTGTGCCTATTATTTTTGTATTGCTACTTTGCAAAGTATACTACTCTATTTTTGCTATATCTATTCTTTCATTTTGTTCACTGAAAATCATCATGAAATCAGAGATTTGAAAGGGAAAATGAGGGTCATCAAGTATAACATCTTGCCAAGGTCAGGAACCCCTCTCCAGACAGCTTGTACTCCACCCTTCATTTAATTTCTGATATTTCATTGGACAGCTCTAACCGCTGCAGGCTGTTTATATTGCACAATTCCCTTCTCACAACTTTCTTCACTTTTTCTAGTTCTCTACAACAGCTATGTGGCTGCTGGGTTTCCTTTATGAATGTCATTTGAATATTTGAAGACAGCTCTACTATTCCCATTGTTCTTTCTAAAAATAGTTAATCCATTTATGCTGACTTTCAACATGTGAATCCTTACAGTAAAGCACAGTAGTTTATAGATATCATCTGAAAAGCTCTACTACTGAGTGGTACTGTTATCCAAAGCTGAACTGTATGCTTTTATGGATATCTCTGTAGATTCCATGAACTTTGAGATCACACATTCTGAAAATACTGACTTATAATGTAATTAACTGGAATTGTATCTTTATAATTTTGTATGCATAGAGCTCTGTTTTTTAACTTATTTTTCGATGAAGTATATTTTCTTAGTTAAATTTGTTAGGAAGCTATTTAATAAATACATTTAATTTTAAGTTAAACTTTCCATGACCTCTTTGCAGAGTTTCCTTTTAGATAAATCAAGTTATGTTATGATTGGGAAAAAAAGCCTTTTCAGTTTTTCTCTTTTGGATGTGCTTTTCATTGTAGTATACTAATGTGTGGACAGTAGATCTCATGTATCAAGGGCACTGCTAATTATGCGAATATTTGCGTCCTACCAGGACCTATTGATATCAGCCATCTGTGTGTTTAATAAATTCCCCAAGTGATATTTACTAAAATTTGATAACATTTAAAAGGTTTTACTTATGATCTCAAGAAGATTGAATCAAGAATATGAGTCATATACTCAATTTATTGTTACAAAATAAAATTATATAAATTTTGTGTATTTGGAACCATAAAATAAATGGTGGCTTTAGTAAATAATGTATAATTTTGATTATCACCTAAATCTAAGCAGGACATTTTCTTTCATTGGAATTTTGCCACCTAATATAGTAACCTAAATAAAAAAGGCAAGACTATAAGGCAAAATGAAGGCCTGTATAATTATCTGGCATTAATAAATTATACATTTATTAATAATTAAGATTATATGATTTCTAAAAATCCTTTAAGCTTTACATTTTTTACTACATTAAAACTGTATTTTCAGAGTTGGCACAGAAGGTACCTTAGGTAAGAAAATTGACTACATAGACTTACATGCCTTTTTCTTTACACAAGTGCATTTCTAAGCTATAAGCAATTAATTAGTCCTTCTCTTTATAAAGTCAGAAAAATTGATTTATTTCCACATATTTCTCCCAAAAGGAGTTTCTTCTTTACACACTAAATTTCTTTTCCAGACAACCATGCCCCAAGCAGTACAGTATAAGAAAGCCCTAGACCATTGATGTGGGGTTTATTATTATCTATTAATGAAGAGTCTTAACCTGATAACTTGTTTTCCAGAGTGAACTTCGAGGAAATATACTTACATGAGAATTCAATGGGCTTCCTAGGAAAAGCAAGGAAAGGAACTTATGACTATGTATGAAACACTAGAACTCATGCCCTCAAAAGAGAAGGTGAAAAAGGACACCCTCTATTCTTTTCAGGGGTGTTATGAGTGAACACACAATTTATATTAAGCTTGGAGACATTTAAGATATTTGGGTGCCATGATGGGAAGAGTCTTGGATTATCAGCAGGGAGAGAGGCTGTTGGGTGTGTCTTTTGATTTAGCCACAGGGCTATGCCATCCCATGTTCTCTGTGTTCCTCCTAAAATGGGAAGCTATAAATTAGAATAATATTCAGTCTTCTCAACATGTCTTTCCAGACTCCACAAAATCTGGCTCCTACCTAGTTTTGAACTATTCTCTTCCTCACTTACTGTGTTTCAGCCACAGTGAATTTTGGATGATTTTCCTTTAGCTGTTATTGCTCACCATAGGCTCATCCCAGAAGCTTTGCAGGCTGGTTCCTTCATGTCTTTTTTTTTTAACTTCCACCCTTTTCTCCCCCTCCCCCAGTTACAGAGCTATAATTGACATAAAATACTGTGTAAGTATAAGGTGTACAACGTGTTGATTTGATACCTTTATATATTGCAAAATTATTACCACCAGAACATAAGCTAACACCTCCATCACACCACATAATTACCATTTCTTTTTGTGGTGAGAATATTTAAGATCTACTTTCTTAGCAACTTTCAAGTATATAATACATAATTATTAACTGTAATCACCCTACTGTATATTACAGCAGTCCCCAACCTCTTTGGCACCAGGGACCGGTTTCGTGGAAGACAATTTTTCCACGGGGGTGGGGGTTCAGGCGGTAACGCGAGCGATGGGGAGCGGCAGATGAAGCTTCGCTTGCTCTCCTGCTGCTCATCTCCTGCTGTGTGGCCTGGTTCCTAACAGGCTGCGGACTGGTACTGGTCTGCAGGCCCGGGTTGGGGACCCCTGGTATATTAGATCACTAGAACCCATTCAGCTTATAACTGGAAGAGTGTACTCTTCCAACATCTCCCCGTTGTTCCCACCCCACCCCACCCCAGTCCCATTCTAGTCTCTGTTTCTATGAGTCCAGCTTCTTTAGATTCCACATATAATTGTTATTGTTACCAAGTCCAAGCTCATACTGCTTGCCACACAACAGGCCAATAAATCAAGAGACAAGTTGTTGGGGCAAGGAATAGTGACTTTATTCAGAAAGCCAGCAGACCAAGACGATGGTGATCAAGTGTCCCAAAGAACCATCTTGCCCCGGTTTGGATGCGAGTTTCTTTTATAGAACAAAGAGGGGGAAGTGAGGGGGTAAACTAAAAAAGGCAATAAGTTGTTGCAAATATTTTCTGGTTCTGGCCAGACTCTGGAGGGGATGTGTTAATTTCTTCTTTCCTGGAGCTGACAAGGTGGGCCTGGTCAAGGTGTTTCCTATGAGCTAAAGAAAGGTATTTTAGCTTAATGCTCAGGTATGGGAGGCAGGGTTCCTAGAGATGGGGCATTGTGTATACTTTAAGCTCTAGGAAACATCCCTTTATTTCTGGGCTCTCCATTGTGTTTCATGGGTCTATATGCCTTTTATGCCAATACCATACTGTTCTGATTACAATAGCTTTGTAATATGGTTTGAAATCAAAAAAGGGTGATGCCTCCAGCTTTGTTGTTCTTTTTCAAGATTGTTTTGGCTATTCGGGGTCTTTCGTTGTTCCATACAAAAGGATCTGGATATTTGTTTCTTTCTTCAGGTTGAGGAAGTTTTCTGTCATTATTTCTTTTAGTCTTCTGCCCCCTTTTCTCTCTTTTCTTTTCTTGGACCCCTATAGTGAATATAATGTTGGTGTTCCATAAATCCTGTTAGGCTATCATCAATTTTTTCATTCTTTTTTTTCATTCCTTTGATTGAATTAATTCCACTTCTCTGTCCTTGAATTTGCTGATCTTTTCTTCTACTTCATCTAGTTGGCTGTTCAGTCTCTCTATGGAATTTGTAAGTTCAGTTTTTATACTCTTCAGCTCTGTGATTTCTGTTTAGTACTTTTTAATATTTTCTCTTTGTTAAAATTCTCCCTTCGTTCATGCATGTTCTTCTGACCTCAGTGAGCATCTTTATGACCATTATTTTGACTCTTCTATGAGTCTCCATTTCATTTTGCTCTATTTCTGTAGTTTTATCTTGTTCTTTTGTTTGGAACATATTCCTCTGTTTCTTCATTTTCCTTGACTCTTTGTGTTGGTTTATGTGCGTTACGTAAAACAGCCACCTCTCCTGGTCCTGACAGAGTGGTCTCATGTAGGAGATGAACTACATCAACTAGCCCAGCCCATGCTCCTGATTGTCTCTCAAACCTTTATGACTGTCCAGACCTCCTTCTTTGTTCTTAGTGGCTTCCAGTAGTTTGAGGGTGTGCCAAGCTCCATCAGTGTCCTAAAAGGGTGGATCACAGTCAGCACCTATATGCAGGTTGATTAGAAGCTGGATCCCTGGCAACAGCTAGGAAAGTATATAGTTAAGGCACTCCTGGGGTAAACTAAAAGATGAGTATTTTTGCCATCTCACACTGTACTGGGACCAGGTGTATAACTGTGTGGCGGGGATGTGGGGTGGGGGGTTACTCCTGAGCCCATTAAGGACTTCTTTGTTTGCTACAGTCCTGTGGGAATCCATTTAGAGTCAGATGATCTGGCAACCTGTCCCTTGGGTAGCAGGTGCTAAAGCTGGGGTGCAGAACTGTGTACAAGCTCTTTCCAAGGGAGGTGCTGGTGAATTGGAGCAGGCAGGAAAGAGAGGGTGAGGAAGGTGTCCACTGGCTTCCCTGTTCTCAGGTGAGGATCACAGCCAGCCTAGTAATATGTGCTGAATTAGAAGCCTGAATGTATACAAATAGACTCCATTCAGGTAAAGACTGGGAGATGGGCAATTTTTGCTACTCTCTCTGCACTGAGTCTTGGGGTGGTAGCTGCAGAGAATGCTTGCTCCTGTTAATTACTTCTTTATTTGCTGTGGTCTTGTGGGTCTCATGGGATCAAGCCCCATTGGCTTTCCCAGGTAAATGTTCTGGGGGCTTGTCCCTCAGTTGGGAGTCTTTAAAGTTGGGGTGCTATATGTAGGGTACAAACACTTCACTTTTCAGGAAGAAGCTGGGACTTGGGAGTTTTTCTCCTTATTTTACGATGCCGTGCTGGGGATAAGGTTTATAATGAGAGAGCATCTCAGCCTTTCCGACCCGTTTCATTGTGGATATTTTCTCATTCTCCCAGTTTGTAGGAGTTGCTCAGCTAATTTCTGGATTTCTTTAAGAGGGAATTGCTCCATGTGTAGCTATTCATTTGGTGTGTCCATGGGAGGAGGGAAGTTCAGGAGCCTCCTGTCGCACCATTTTTAAAGACGGCCTTCTTTCACGTCTTTAGTGTCTCTGCTCAACTATGAATTCCTCAGAGAAACTTTTCCTTTGAATTCAACTTAAGATAGCTTCTATTGTGTCACCCTATAATATTTTATTCATGGCATTGATTACTCTCTGTAATAATTAATGTTTATTTTTTTTAAACTTTTTCTTTTTCCCTCCACTAGTACTTAAAATTTATGAGAACAGGTGTATATAATATATATGTATTATATATCATACATGTATAGGTATTATGTATTATTATAATTTATAATATATAGTTCAATGAGCTCACTCTCTCCGTCCATCAGCTTGGATTTTACATATAAAATATTCTACATGTTTAAATACAGAAAGATCTCTGATGAATTATAGCTTGTTCTTAATTGTTAAATAATTTTTATATAAAGTATACGTCCTATATAAAGACAAGTCTTCAATTTGAAAGTCAACTTGCTGCTTCACTCAGTTTTTGACCTCCTGAAGTTGAACTCTTGCAAAGGAAAAACGTGAATACAGGCCTTTACTGAAGAAGACCAAAACAAAATTACCAGTGTGAAGAATCAGTCTGTGATTCTGGAATGTTAGCTTGCTTCAGCTCAGGAATCCAGTGATTAGTTGTACAACATTTGTCCAGATTGAAACTCAGAGATGGAAACAAGATGATCCTTACTAGAAAGATCTCAGAAGATAATGCTCCAAAAGACAGAGTTGCTATAGGATGAAAGTCATGTTAGTCCTTCCATTAAAAAAAATAATAATGGACTAGCTTCTTTGAATCCCATTAGAATAAGATGCTTAGGAAAAGAGCATTGCTGATCTTCTGAGTTTCAACGAAACAGTGAGACTCAAGGCATCATTAATATGAACAGAAGGCAATAATCAGTTAAAGAAGATAAAACAGGGAGCTTCCTGTAAGTTGAGAAGAAGAATCATACCAATATAACACCAAACGGGTCTTGCTCATCAAAGAAATTTTGAAATTTCGACTCAAGAAAATCAGAATAGCACTACAAATATCTGTAGATGTGTTTACTCTGTGTGCTGTACAGTTGAGAGCACCAACCAAAAAGAAACAGCTGTCTGGCACAATTGTAGTGGTAAGTTTAGGGATTTGTTGAAGTAATTTGACTAGAGAAAAGATAATGGTATAATCGGCATATTAAATCATAGTTGAACCATGCTGTGCTGTTTACCTGGAGTCTGCATGGTCTACTCCTGTCACCAAAACTGTATTACTGTATTATTGTATTATTACTGCTGTACCTAATCAGCAAAGGCCTCTTCATTCGGGAGGTCTTCCCAGTCCCCTGAACCCAAGTATGATTCCTCCTTTAGAGGCCAAGATGTCTTATGTAAGTTTTAATTATATACTCAGTACTGTGATTATTTTAATCTTATGTGTCTCCCTCACTTTACTGTAAGTCTTATGCTCTCTGGATCTGCATCTCTGTTTATAATTGAATTGCCAATATCTAGTTCAGTGGCTAGATGCTGAATGAATGACCATAACTTGCTGTTGGGTGATATAGGAGAATTACCTCAGGCTAGAGAAGATATACTTATGAACCATGAATTTTTTTTCCGTGATGTTAGACAATATTTTCCCAACCTCTCCAGTTCTACAATGGAATCTGGTAGAAAGTCAAATAATTACATAGTAACTGTATTGTTACGTAATAATACACATTTTTTTCTGATAAATAATCATACCTTTGAAGATTGTCAAGATTCATAAACAGTATTTTTAACATCTTTATTGGAGTACAATTGCTTTACAATGGTGTGTTAGTTTCTGCTGTATAACAAAGTGAATCAGCTATACATAAACATATATCCCCACATCTCCTCCCTCTTGCATCTCCCTCCCACCCTCTCTATCCCACCCTTCTAGGTGGACACAAAGCACCGAGCTGATCTCCCTGTTCTATGTGGCTGCTTCCCACTAGCTATTTTACATTTCGTAGTGTATATATGTGCATACCACTCTCTCACTTCATCCGAACTTACCCTTGCCCCTCCCCGTGTCCTCAAGTCCATTCTAAATGTCTGTGTCTTTATTCCTGTCCTGCCCTGCCCCTAGGTTCTTCAGAACCTTTTTTTTTTTTTTTTTTTTTAGATTCCATATATATGTGTTAGCATACGGTATTTGTTTTTCTCTTTCTGACTTACTTCACTCTGTATGAGAGACTCTAGGTCCATCCACCTCACTACAAATAATGGAATTTCGTTTCTTTTTATGACTGAGTAATATTCCATTGTTACATGTGCCACATCTTCTTTATCCATTCATCTGTTGATGGACACTTAGGGTGCTTCAATGTCCTGGCTATTGTAAATAGAGCTGCAATGAACATTGTGCTACATGACTCTTTTTGAATTATGATTTTCTCAGGGTATATGCCCAGTAGTGGGATTGCTGGGTAGTATGGTAGTTCTATTTTTGGTTTTTTAAGGAACCTCCATACTGTTCTGTGTAGTGGCTGTATCAATTTACATTCCCACAAACAGTGCAAGAGGGTTCCCTTTTCTCCACACCCTCTCCAGCATTTATTGTTTGTAGATTTTCTGATGATGGCCATTCTGACCAGTGTGAGGTGCTACCTCGTAGTTTTGATTTGCATTTCTCTAATGATTAGTGATGTTGAGCATCCTTTCATATGTTTGTTGGTAATCTGTATATCTTCTTTGGAGAAATGTCTATTTAATTCTTCTCCCACTTTTGGATTGGGTTGTTTGTTTTTTTTGATATTGAGCTGCATAAGCTGCTTGTATATTTTGGAGATGAATCCTTTGTCAGTTGCTTCTTTTGCAAATATTTTCTCCCATTCTGAGGGTTGTCTTTTCGTCTTGTTTATAGTTTCCTTTATTGTGCAAAAGCTTTTAAGTTTCATTAGGTCCCAATTGTATATTTTTCATTTTGTTGTCTTTTCGTCTTGTTTATAGTTTCCTTTATTGTGCAAAAGCTTTTAAGTTTCATTAGGTCCCAATTGTATATTTTTCATTTTATTTCCATTTCTCTAGGAGGTGGGTCGAAAAGGATCTTGCTGTGATTTATGTCATGGGGTGTTCCGCCTATGTTTTCCTCTAAGAGTTTCATAGTGTCTGGCCTTACATTTAGGTGTTTAATCCATTTTGAGTTTATTTTTGTGTATGGTGTTAGGGAGTGTTCTAATTTCATTCTTTTACATGTAGCTGTCCAGTTTCCCCAGCACCACTTACTGAAGAGGCTGTCTTTTCTCCATTGTATATTCTTGCTCCTTTATCAAAGATAAGGTGACCATATGTGTGTGGGTTTATCTCTGGGCTTTCTATCCTGTTGCATTGATCTATATTTCTGTTTTTGTGACAGCACCATACTGTCTTGATTACTGTAGCTTTGTAGTATAGTCTGAAGTCCGGGAGCCTGATTCCTCCAGCTCCGTTTTTCCTTCTCAACTTTGCTTTGGCTATTCCAGGTCTTTTGTGTTTCCATACAAACTGAAAATTTTTGTTCTAATTCTGTGAAAAATGCCATTGGTAGTTTGATAGGGATTACATTGACTCTGTAGATTGCTTTGTGTAGTATAGTCATTTTCACAATGTTGATTCTTCCAATCCAAGAACATGGTATATCTCTCCATCTGTTGGTATCACCTTTAATTTCTTTCATCAGTGTCTTATAGTTTTCTGCATACAGGTCTTTTGTCTCCTTAGGTAGGTTTACTCCTAGGTATTTTATTCTTTTTGTTGCAGTGGTAAATGGGAGTGTTTCCTTAATTTCTCTTTCAGATTTTTTATCATTGGTGTATAGGAACGCAAGAGATTTCTGTGCATTAATATAATTTTATTTTTTTTTTTCTGTCCTTATTCTTTTAATAGATTTAAGAGCTGAGAAAATTTGTTTACCTAAATATGTAGATTAACAAAAAGGAGATTTGAAATATGAGTACCACTTAATTACTTAATATCCATCACTGTTATATTTAAAACTCAGAGATCTGTAATCAGACACCTTTTTTTTTTTTTTTTGGAGAGGATTTATATCTGTAATGTTGTGGGGTTTTTAAAATGATTTTTACAGTTTATTGTATGTCTCTTATATGTCTTTAATCTGTACATTCTCACTCAATCTTTTTTTTTTTCACACACACACACTGTATTTTATTTTTACAAGAGATAAATAAACTGACACCAAGCATTGTAAGTGGATGACCACAACAAAAGCAACAATGATTGCAATTACCAAACACGAAACACACTCGTACTATGTCATAATATTGACACTCAGTCCAGTAATCCTCCATTGTAACAGCTCCTTTACTTTGCAGTGAAAATTGATTTGGATATTTTTTGCCTCTGAGTCCTTGTGAGAATTTTTTTTTTTATTCAAACAGAAAGTCACAAAAATTATAATCATTCTCATCAGTTCACTCAGTCCCATGTAATTAATTTTTTTTTCATCTTGATCTTTTGTTAGCATTTTTATGAATTCATCAGTTTTCCATTAGAGTTCTGAAAATGCTTATTCATTCAGTTCAGCAGTATAGTCTGTTACCAGAAACCTGTACTTGTCAGAGTCTTTTCCATGAATTCCTTGAAGATGAAACCCTTTTATAGGAACATTTTTGCAAAAGCATCAGAGTACACCCAGAACTGTCTATAAATGACAAAAGACTTAAAAATGACCATGGTTAAAGATCTGATGAAAGTTCATAATAATGCAATTGACAAGGAAATTTAGTTATTTCAGAGAAATACATTTTAAAGTAATAACTAGAATTATGACTTATAACATTATACCAGAACATATAAGATTTTTAGAAATTTCATATAATGTCTGAAACATTTATATTAACATAATTCCATACAAATAACCCAAAGAAAGTTTAGTGTTAGTTATTTTTTTGTTTGTTTTTTTATACTGCAGGTTCTTATTAGTCATCACTTTTATACACATCAGTGTATACATGTCAATCCCAATCGCCCAGTTCAGCACACCCCCCACCCCCACCCCACCACTGTTTTCCCTCCTTGGTGTCCATACGTCTGTTCTCTACATCTGTGTCTCAACTTGTGCCCTGCAAACCGGTTCATCTGTACCATTTTCCTAAGTTCCACATACATGCATTAATATATGACGTTCTCTTTCTGACTTACATCACTCTGTATGACAGTCTCTAGATCCCTCCATGTCTCAACAAATGACTCAATTTCGTTCCTTTTTATGGCTGGGTAATATTCCATTGTATATATGTACCACTTCTTCTTTATCCATTCCTCTGTCGATGGGCATTTAGGTTGCTTCCATGACCTGGCTATTATAAATAGTGCTGCAGTGAACATTGGGGTGCATGTGTCTTTTTGAATTATGGTTTTCTCTGGCTATATGCCCAGTAGTGGGAATGCTGGATCATATGGTAATTCTATTTTTAGTTTTTTAAGGACCCTCCATACTGTTCTCCATAGTGGCTGTATCAATTTACATTCCCACCAACAGTGCAAGAGGGTTCCCTTTTCTCCACACCCTCTCCAGCATTTGTTGTTTGTAGATTTTCTGATGATGCCCATTCTAACTGGTGTGAGGTGATACCTCATTGTAGTTTTGATTTGCATTTCTCTACTGATTAGTGATGTTGAGCAGCTTTTCATGTGCTTCTTGTCCAGGTGTATGTCTTCTTTGGAGAAATGTCTATTTAGGTCTTCTGCCCATTTTTGGATTGGGTTCTTTGTTTCTTTAATATTGAGCTGAATGAGCTGTTCATATATTTTGGAGATTAATCCTTTGTCCGTTGATTCGTTTGCAAATATTTTCTCCCATTCTGAGGGTTGTCTTTTCGTCTTGTTTATGGTTTCCTTTGCTGTGCAAAAGCTTTGAAGTTTCATTAGGTCCCATTTGTTTCTTTTTGTTTTTTTTTCCATTACTGTAGGAGGTGGATCAAAAAAGATCTTGCTGTGGTTTATATCAAAGAGTGTTCTTCCTATGTTTTCATCTAAGGGTTTTATAGTGTCCGGTCTTACCTTTAGGTCTCTAATCCATTTTGAGTTTATTTTTGTGTATGGTGTTAGGGAGTGTTCTAATTTCATTCTTTTACATGTAGCTGTCCAGTTTTCCCAGCACCACTTATTGAAGAGACTGTCTTTTCTCCATTGTATATCTTTGCCTCCTTTGTCATAGATTAGTTGAACATAGGTGTGTAGGTTTATCTCTGGACTTTCTATCTTGTTCCATTGATCTATGTTTCTGTTTTTGTGCCAGCACCATATTGTCCGGATTACTGTAGCTTTGTAGAATAGTCTGAAGTCAGGGAGTATGATTCCTTCAGCTCGGTTTTTTTCCCTCAAGACTGCTTTGGCTTTCGGGGTCTTTTGTGTCTCCATACAAATTTTAGGATGATTTGTTCTAGTTCCGTAAAACCTGCCATTGGTAATTGGTAAGGACTGCATTGAATCTGTAGATTGCTTTGGGTAGTATAGTCATTTTCACATTATTGATTCTTCCAATCCAAGAACATGGTATATCTCTCCCTCTATTGGTATCATGTTTAATTCCTTTCATCAGTGTCTTATAGTTTTCTGCATACAGGTCTTTTGTCTCCCTAGGTAGGTTTATTCCTAGGTATTTTATTCTTCTTCTTGCAATGGTAAGTGGGAGTGTTTCCATAATTTCTCTTTCAGATTTTTCATCATTAGTGTATAGGAATGCAAGAGCTTTCTGTGCATTAATTTTGTATCTTACAACTTTACCAAATTCATTGATTAGCTCTAGTAGTTTTCTGGTGGCATCTTTAGGATTCTCTATGTATAGTATCATGTCATTTGCAAACAGTGATAGTTTTACTTCTTTTCCAATTTGTATTCCTTTTATTTCCTTTTCTTCTCTGATTGCCATGGCTAGGACTTCCAAAACTATGTTGAATAATAGTGGTGAGAGTGGACATCCTTGTCTCATTCCTGATCTTAGAGGAAATGCTTTCAGTTTTTCACCATTGAGAATGATGTTTGCTGTGGGTTTGTCATATATGGCCTTTATCATGTTGAGTTACATTCCCTCTGTGCCCACTTTCTGGAGATTTTTTATCATAAATGAGTGTTGAAATTTGTCAGAAGCTTTTTCTGCATCTATCGAGGTTATCATATGGTTGTTCTTTTTCAATTTGTTAATATGGTGTATCACATTGATTGACTTGCATATATTGAAGAATCCTTGCATCCCTGGGATAAATACCACTTGATCATGGTGTATGATCCTTTTACTGTGTTGTTGGATTCTGTTTGCTAGTATTTTGTTGAGGTTTTTTGCATCTATATTCATCAGTGATATTGGTCTGTAATTTTCTTTTTTTGTAGTATCTTTGTCTGGTTTTGGTATCAGGCTGATGGTGGCTCATAGAATGAGTTTGGGAATGTTGCTTCCTCTGCAATTTTCGGAAGAGTTTGAGAAGGACGGGTGTTAGCTCTTCTCTAA
Organism: Eschrichtius robustus; assembly: GCF_028021215.1. Taxonomy (NCBI): domain Eukaryota; kingdom Metazoa; phylum Chordata; class Mammalia; order Artiodactyla; family Eschrichtiidae; genus Eschrichtius; species Eschrichtius robustus. Next base: position 18,036,322 of record NC_090827.1, on the reverse strand, counting down.
ATGTTTGATAGAATTCACCTGTGAAGCTCTCTGGTCCTGGACTTTTGTTTGTTGGAGGATTTTTAATCACAGTTTCAATTTCATTTCTCGTGATTGTTCATATTTTTTGTTTCTTTCTGGTTCAGTCTTGGAAGGTTATACCTTTGTAAGAATTTGTCTATTTCTTCCAGGTTGTCCATTTTATTGCCACAGAGTTGCTTGTAGTAGTCTCTTAAGATGCTTTGTATTTCTGTGGTGCCTGTTGTAACTTCTCCTTTTTCATTTCTAATTTTATTGATTTGAGTCCTCTCCCTCTTTTTCTTGATGAGTCTGGCTAATGGTTTATCAATTTTGTTTATCTTCTCAAAGAACCAGCTTTTAGTTTTATTGATCTTTGCTATTGTTTTCTTTGTTTCTATTTCATTTATTTCTGCTCTGATCTTTATGATTTCTTTCCTTCTGCTAACTTTGGGTTCTGTTTGTTCTTCTTTCTCTAGTTCCTTTAGGTGTGAGGTTAGATTGTTTACTTGAGATTTTTCTTGTTTCTTGAGGTAGGCTTGTATAGCTATAAACTTCCCTCTTAGAACTGCTTTTGCTGCATCCCACAGGTTTTCAATTGTCGTGTTTTCATTGCCATTTGTCTCTAGGTATTTTTTGATTTCCTCTTTGATTTCTTCAGTGATCTCTTGGTTATTTAGTAACGTACTTTTTGGCCTCCATGTGTTTGTGTTTTTTACGGTTTTTCCCCTGTAATTCATTTCTAATCTCTTAGTGTTGTGCCCAGAAAAGATGCTTGATATGATTTCAATTTTCTTAAATTTACTGAGGCTTGATTTGTGACCCAAGATGTGATCTATCCTGGAGAATGTTCCGTGTGCACTTGAGAAGAAAGTGTAATCTGCTGTTTTTGGATGGAATGTCCTATAAATATCAATTAAATCTATCTGGTCTAGTGTGTCATTTAAAGCTTCTGTTTCCTTATTTATTTTCATTTTGGATGATCTGTCCATTGGTGTAAGTGAGGTGTTAAAGTCCCCCACTATTTTTGTGTTACTGTCGATTTCCTCTTTTATAGCTGTTAGCAGTTCTCTTATGTATTGCGGTGCTCCTATGTTGGGTGCATATATATTTATAATTTTTATCTCTTCTTCTTGGATTGATCCCTGGATCATTATGTAGTGTCCTTCCTTGTCTCTTATAACATTCTTTATTTTAAAGTCTATTTTTTCTGATATGAGTACAGCTACTCCAGCTTTCTTTTGATTTCCATTTGCATGGAGTATCTTTTTCCATCCCCTCACTTTCAGTCTGTATGTGTCCCTAGGTCTGAAGTGCATCTCTTGTAGACAGCATATATATGGGTCTTGTTTTTGTATCCATTCAGTAAGCCTGTGTCTTTTGGTTGGAGCATTTAATCCATTCACATTTAAGGTAATTATCGATATGTATGTTCCTGTGACCGTTTTCTTAATTGTTTTGGGTTTTTTTTTTTTGTAGGTCCTTTTCTTCTCTTGTGTTTCCCACTTAGAGAAGTTCCTTTAGCATTAGCTCTAGTGCTGGTTTGGTGGTGCTGAATTCTCTTAGCTTTTGCTTGTCTGTAAAGCTTTTGATTTCTCCATCGAATCTCAATGAGATCCTTGCCGGGTAGAGTAATCTTGGTTGTAGGTTATTCCCTTTCATCACTTTAAGTATTGTGCATTACTTTTATATCTTGCTACTTTACCATATTTATTGATTAGCTCTAGTAGTTTCCTGGTAGCATCTTTGGGATTCTGTATGTATACTATCATGTCAACTGCAAACAGTGACAGTTTTATTTCTTCTTTTCCGATTGGATTTCCTTTTATTTCTTTTTCTTCTCTGATTGCTGTGGCTAAAACTTCAAAAACTATGTTGAATAATAGTGGTGAAAGTGGGCAATCTTGTCTTGCTCTTGATCTTAGTGGAAAGGGTTTCAGTTTTTCACCATTGAGAACAATGTTGGCTGTGTGTTTGTCATATATGGCTTTTATTATGCTGAGGTAAGTTCCCTCTATGCCTAGTTTCTGGAGACTTTTTATCATAAATGGGTGTTGAATTTTGTCAAAAGCTTTTTTTGCCTTTATTGTGATGATCATATCGTTTTTATCCTCCAGTTTGTTAGTATGGTGTGTATCACATTGATTGATTTGCATATATTGAAGAATGCTTGCATTCCTGGGATAAACCCCACTTGATCATGGTGTATGATCCTTTTAATGTGCTGTTGGATTCTGTTTGCTACTGTTTTGTTGAGGATATTTGCATCTGTGTTCATCAGTGATATTGGCCTGTAGTTTTCTTTTTTTGTGACATCTTTATCTGGTTTTTGTATCAGGATGGTGTTGGCCTCATAGAATGAGTTTGGGAGTGTTCCTCCCTCTGCTATGTTTTGGAAGAATTTGAGAAAGATAGGTGTTAGCTCTTCTCTAAATGTTTGATAGAATTCACATGTGAAGCCATCTGGTCCTGGGTTTTTGTTTGTTGGAAGATTTTTAATAACAGTGTCAATTTCAGTGCTTGTGATTAGTCTGTTCATATTTTCTATTTATTCCAGGTTCAGTGTCAGAAGATTGTGCTTTTCTAAGTGTTTGTCAATTTCTTCCAGGTTGTCCATTTTATTGGCATATAGTTTCTTGTAGTAATCTCTCATGATTCTTTTGTATTTCTGCAGTGTGAGTTGTTACTTCCTCTTTTTCATTTCTAATTCTATTGATTTGAGCCTTCTCCCTTTTCTTCTTGATGAGTCTGGCTAGTGGTTTATCAATTTTGTTTATCTTCTCAAAGAACCAGGTTTTAGGTTTATTGATTTTTGCTATTGTTTCCTTCATTTCTTTTTCATTTATTTCTGTTCTGATATTTATGATTTCTTTCCCTCTGCTAACTTTGGGGATTTTTTATTCTTCTTTCTGTAATTGCTTTAGGTGTAAGGTTACGTTGTTTATTTGAGATTTTTCTTGTTTCTTGAAGTAGGATTTTATTGCTATAAATTTCCCTCTTAGAAATGTTTTTGCTGCACCCATAAGTTTTGGGCCATGTGTTTTCATTGTCATTTGTTTCTGGGTATTTTTTGATTTCCTCTTTGTTTTCCTCAGTGATATCTTGGTTATTTATTAGTGTATTGTTTAGCCTCCATGTGTTTGTATTTTTTACAGATATTTTTCCTGTAATTGATATCTAGTCTCATAGCGTTGTGGTTGGAGAAGATACTTGATACGATTTCAGTTTTTTTTAATTTACCAAGGCTTATTTTGTGACCCAAGATAGGATCTCTCCTGGAGCATGTTCCATGAGCACTTGAGAAGAAGTGTAATCTGCTGTTTCTGGATGGAATGTCCTATAAATATAAATTAAATCTATCTGGTCTAGTGTGTCATTTAAAGCTTCTGTTTCTTTATTTATTTTCATTTTGGATGATCTGTCCATTGTTGAAAGTGGAGTGTTAAAGTCCCCCACTATTATTGTGTTACTGTCTATTTCCCCTTTTATGGCAGTTAACATTTGCCTTATGTATTGAGGTGCTCCTATATTGGGTACATAAATATTTACAATTGTTATATCTTCTTCTTGGATTGATCCCTTGATCATTAAATAGTGCCCTTCTTTGTCTCTTGTAATAGTCTTTATTTTATTTTATTTTTTTTTTTTTTTTTTTTTTTTATTTATTTATTTATTTATTTATTTATTTTATTTTTCACACACACACACTGTATTTTATTTTTACAAGAGATAAATAGACTGACACCAAGCATTGTACATGGATGACCACAACAAAAGCAACAATGATTGCAATTACCAAACATGAAACACACTCATACTATGTCATAATATTGACATTCAGTCCAGTAATCCTCCACTGTAACAGCTCCTTTACTTTGCAGTGAAAATTGATTTGTATATTCTTTGCCTCTGAGTCCTTGTGGGATTTTTTTTTTTTTTTAAATTCAGTCAGAAAGTCACAAAAATTATACTCATCCTCCTCAGTTCACTCAGTCCCATGTAATTAATTTTCTTTTTCATCTTGATCTTTTGTTAGCACTTTTATGAGTTCATCAGTTTTTCATTAGAGTTCTGAAAATGCTTATTCATTCAGTTCAGCAGTACAGTCAGTTACCAGAAACCTGTACTTGTCAGAGTCTTTTCCATGAATTTCTTGAAGATGAAACCCTTTTATAGGAACATATTTGCAAAATCATCAGAGTACACCCAGAACTGTCTGTAAATGACAAAAGACTTAAAAATGACCACGGTTAAAGATTTGATGAAAGTTCATAATAATGCAGTTGACAAGAAAATTAGTTATTTCTGAGATATACATTTTAAAGTAATAACTAGGATTATGACTTATAACATTATACCAGAACATATAAGATTTTTAGAAATTTCATGTAATGTCTGAAACATTTATATTAACATATTTCCATACATATTTCCATACAAATACAAATATAAGATTTTTAGAAATTTCATGTAATGTCTGAAACATTTATATTAACATATTTCCATACAAATAACCCAATGAAAGTTTAGTATTAGTTGTTTTGTTTGTTTTTTTTTTTATACTGCAGGTTCTTATTAGGCATCAATTTTATACACATCAGTGTATATACATGTCAATCCCAATCGCCCAATTCAGCACACCACCATCCCCACCTCACCGCAGTTTTCCCCCTTGGTGTCCATATGTCCATTCTCTACATCTGTGTCTCAACTTCTGCCCTGCAAACTGGCTCATCTGTACCATTTTTCTAGGTTCCACATACATGCATTAATATACGATATTTGTTTTTCTCTTTCTGACTTACTTCACTCTGTATGACAGTCTCTAAATCCATCCACGTCTCAACAAATGACTCAATTTCGTTCCTTTTTATGGCTGAGTAATATTCCATTGTATATATGTACCACATCTTCTTTATCCATTCGTCTGCTGATGGGCATTTAGGTTGCTTCCATGACCTGGCTATTGTAAATAGTGCTGCAATGAACATTCGGGTGCATGTGTCTTTTTGAATTATGGTTTTCTCTGGGTATATGCCCAGTAGTGGGATTGCTGGGTCATATGGTAATTCTATTTTTAGTTTTTTAAGGAACCTCCATATTGTTCTCCATAGTGGCTGTATCAATTTACATTCCCACCAACAGTGCAGGAGGGTTCCCTTTTCTCCACACCCTCTCCAGCATTTGTTGTTTGTAGATTTTCTGATGATGCCCATTCTAACAGGAGTGAGGTGATACCTCATTGTAGTTTTGATTTGCATTTCTCTAATAATTAGTGATGTTGAGCATCTTTTCATGTGCTTCGTGGCCGTCTGTATGTCTTCTTTGGAGAAATGTCTATTTAGGTCTTCTGCCCATTTTTGGATTGGGGTGTTTGTTTCTTTGATATTGAGCTGAATGAGCTGTTTATATATTTTGGAGATTAATCCTTTGTCCGTTGATTCATTTGCAAATATTTTCTCCCATTCTGAGGGTTGTCTTTTCGTCTTGTTTATGGTTTCCTTTGCTGTGCAAAAGCTTTGAAGTTTCATTAGGTCCCACTTGTTTATTTTTGTTTTTATTTCCATTACTCTAGGAGGTGGATCAAAAAAGATCTTGCTGTGATTTATGTCAAAGAGTGTTCTTCCTATGTTTTCCTCTAAGAGTTTTATAGTGTCCAGTCTTATATTTAGGTCTCTAATCCATTTTGAGTTTATTTTTGTGTATGGTGTTAGGGAGTATTCTAATTTCATTCTTTTACATGTAGCTGTCCAGTTTTCCCAGCACCACTTATTGAAGAGACTGTCTTTTCTCCATTGTATATCTTTGCCTCCTTTGTCATAGATTAGTTGACCATAGGTGCGTGGGTTAATCTCTGGGCTTTCTATCTTGTTCCATTGATCTATGTTTCTGTTTTTGTGCCAGTACCATATTGTCTTGATTACTGTAGCTTTGTAGTAGAGTCTGAAGTCAGGGAGTCTGATTCCTCCAGCTCCATTTTTTTGCCTCAAGACTGCTTTGGCTATTCGGGGTCTTTTGTGTCTCCATACAAATTTTAAGATGATTTGTTCTAGCTCCGTAAAAAATGCCATTGGTAATTTGATAGGGATTGCATTGAATCTGTAGATTGCTTTGGGTAGTATACTCATTTTCACAATGTTGATTCTTCCAATCCAAGAACATGGTATATCTCTCCATCTGTTGGTATCATCTTTAATTTCTTTCATCAGTGTCTTATAGTTTTCTGCATACAGGTCTTTTGTCCCCCTAGGTAGGTTTATTCCTAAGTATTTTATTCTTTTTGTTGCAATGGTAAATGGGAGTGTTTCCATAATTTCTCTTTCAGATTTTTCATCATTAGTGTATAGGAATGCAAGAGATTTCTGTGCATTAATTTTGTATCCTGCAACTTTACCATATTCATTAATTAGCTCTAGCAGTTTTCTGGTGGCAGTTTTAGGATTCTCTATGTATAGTATCATGTCATCCGCAAACAGTGACAGTTTTACTTCTTCTTTTCCAATTTGTATTCCTTTTATTTCTTTTTCTTCTCTGATTGCCGTGGCTAGGACTTCCAGAACTATGTTGAATAATAGTGGTGAGAGTGGACATCCTTGTCTCGTTCCTGATCTTAGAGGAAATGCTTTCAGTTTTTCACCATTGAGAATGATGTTTGCTGTGGGTTTGTCATATATGGCCTTTATTATGTTGAGGTAGGTTCCCTCTATGCCCACTTTCTGGAGAGTTTTTATCATAAATGGGTGTTGAATTTTGTCAAAAGCTTTTTCTGCATCTATTGAGATGATCATATGGTTTTTATTCTTCAATTTGTTAATATGGTGTATCACATTGATTGATTTGCGTATATTGAAGAATCCTTGCATCCCTGGGATAAATCCCACTTGATCGTGGTGTATGATCCTTTTAATGTGTTGTTGGATTCTGTTTGCTAGTATTTTGTTGAGGATTTTTGCATCTATATTCATCAGTGATATTGGTCTGTAATTTTCTTTTTTTGTAGTGTCTTTGTCTGGTTTTGGTATCAGGGTGATGGTGGCCTCATAGAATGAGTTTGGGAGTGTTCCTTCCTCTGCAATTTTTTGGAAGAGTTTGAGAAGGATGGGTGTTAGCTCTTCTCTAAATGTTTGATAGAATTCACCTGTGAAGCCATCTGGTCCTGGACTTTTGTTTGTTGGAAGATTTTTAATCACAGTTTCAATTTCATTACTTGTGATTGGTCTGTTCATATTTTCTATTTCTTCCTGATTCAGTCTTGGAAGGTTATACCTTTCTAAGAATTTGTCCATTTCTTCCAGGTTGTCCATTTTATTGGCATAAAGTTGCTTGTAGTAGTCTCTTAGGATGCTTTGTATTTCTGCGGTGTCTGTTGTAATTTCTCCTTTTTCATTTCTGATTTTATTGATTTGAGTCCTCTCCCTCTTTTTCTTGATGAGTCTGGCTAATGGCTTATCAATTTTGTTTATCTTCTCAAAGAACCAACTTTTAGTTTTATTGATCTTTGCTATTGTTTTCTTTGTTTCTATTTCATTTATTTCTGCTCTGATCTTTATGATTTCTTTCCTTCTGCTAACTTTGGGTTTTGTTTGTTCTTCTTTCTCTAGTTTCTTTAGGTGTAAGGTTAGATTGTTTACTTGAGATTTTTCTTGTTTCTTTAGGTAGGCTTGTATAGCTATAAACTTCCCTCTTAGAACCGCTTTTGCTGCATCCCATAGGTTTTGGGTCGTCGTGTTTTCATTGTCATTTGTCTCTAGGTATTTTTTTATTTCCTCTTTGATTTCTTCAGTGATCTCTTGGTTATTTAGTAACGTATTGTTTAGCCTCCATGTGTTTGTCTTTTTTACGTTTTTTTCCCTGTAATTCATTTCTAATCTCATAGCGTTGTGGTCAGAAAAGATGCTTGATATGATTTCAATTTTCTTAAATTTACTGAGGTTTGATTTGTGACCCAAGATGTGATCTATCCTGGAGAATGTTCCGTGCGCACTTGAGAAGAACGTGTAATCTGCTGTTTTTGGATGGAATGTCCTATATATATCAATTAAATCTATCTGGTCTATTGTGTCATTTAAAGCTTCTGTTTCCTTATTTATTTTCATTTTGGATGATCTGTCCATTGGTGTAAGTGAAGTGTTAAAGTCCCCCACTATTATTGTGTTACTGTCGATTTCCTCTTTTATAGCTGTTAGCAGTTGCCTTATGTATTGAGGTGCTCCTATGTTGGGTGCATATATATTTATAATTGTTATATCTTCTTCTTGGATTGATCCCTGGATCATTATGTAGTGTCCTTCCTTGTCTCTTGTAACATTCTTTATTTTAAAGTCTATTTTATCGGATATGAGTATAGCTACTCCAGCTTTCTTTTGATTTCCATTTGCATGCAATATCTTTTTCCATCCCCTCACTTTCAGTCTGTATGTGTCCCTAGGTCTAAAGTGGGTCTCTTGTAGACAGCATATATATGGGTCTTGTTTTTGTATCCATTCAGCCAGTCTATGTCTTTTGGTTGGGGCATTTAATCCATTCACGTTTAAGGTAATTATCGATATGTATGTTCCTATGACCATTTTCTTAGTTGTTTTGGGTTTGTTTTTGTAGGTCCTTTTCTTCTCTTGTGTTTCCCACTTAGAGAAGTTCCTTTAGCATTTGTTGTAGAGCTGGTTTGGTGGTGCTGAATTCTCGTAGCTTTTGCTTGTCTGTAAAGCTTTTGATTTCTCCATCAAATCTAAATGAGATCCTTGCCGGGTAGAGTAATCTTGGTTGTAGGTTCTTCCCTTTCATCACTTTAAGTATATCATGCCACTCCCTTCTGGCTTGCAGAGTTTCTGCTGAGAAATCAGCTGTTAACCTTATGGGAGTTCCCTTGTATGTTATTTGTCGTTTTTCCCTTGCTGCTTTCAATAATTTTTCTTTGTCTTTAATTTTTGCCACTTTGATTACTATGTGTCTCGGCGTGTTTCTCCTTGGGTTTATTCTGTATGGGACTCTCTGCGCTTCCTGGACTTGGGTGGCCATTTCCTTTCCCATGTTAGGGAAGTTTTCGACTATAATCTCTTCAAATATTTTCTCTGGTCCTTTCTCTCTCTCTTCTCCTTCTGGGACCCCTATAATGCGAATGTTGTTGCGTTTAATGTTGTCCCAGATGTCTCTTAGGCTGTCTTCATTTCTTTTCATTCTTTTTTCTTTAGTCTGTTCCGCAGCAGTGAATTCCACCATTCTGTCTTCCAGGTCACTTATCCGTTCTTCTGCCTCAGTTATTCTGCTATTGATTCCTTCTAGTGTAGTTTTCATTTCAGTTATTGTATTGGCCATCTCTGTTTGTTTGTTCTTTAATTCTTCTAGGTCTTTGTTAATCATTTCTTGCATCTTCTCAATCTTTGCCTCCATTCTTATTCCGAGGTCCTGGATCATCTTCACTATCATTATTCTGAATTCTTTTTCTGGAAGGTTGCCTACCTCCACTTCATTTAGTTGTTTTTCTGGGGTTTTTTCTTGTTCCTTCATCTGGTACATAGCCCTCTGCCTTTTCATCTTCTCTATCTTTCTGTAACTGTGGTTTTTGGTCCACAGGCTGCAGGATTGTAGTTTTTCTTGCTTCTGTTGTCTGCCCTCTGGTGGTTGAGGCTATCTAAGAGGCTTGATGGGAGGCTCTGGTGGTGGGTAGAGCTGACTGTTGCTGTGGCGGTCAGAGCTCAGTAAAACCTTAATCCACTTGACTGTTGATGGGTGGGGCTGGGTTCCCTCCTTGTTGCTGTGGCGGTCAGAGCTCAGTAAAACCTTAATCCACTTGACTGTTGATGGGTGGGGCTGGGTTCCCTCCCTGTTGGTTGTTTTGCCTGAGGCAACCCAACACTGGAGCCTACCCGTGCTCTTTGGTGGGGTTAATGGCAGACTCTGGGAGGGCTCACGCCAAGGAGAACTTCCCAGAACCTCTGCTGCCAGTGTCCTTATCCCCACGGTGAAACAGAGCCACCACTCGCCTCTGCAGGAGACCCCCCAACACCAGCAGGTAGGTCTGGTTCAGTCTCCCCCAGGGTCACTGCTCCTTCCCCTGGGTCCCGATGCACACATTACTTTGTGTGTGCCCGGCAAGAGTGGGGTCTCTGTTTCCCCCAGTCCTGTCAAAGTCCTGCAATCAATTCCCACTAGGCTTCAAAGTCTGATTCTCTAGGAATTCCTCCTCCCGTAGCCGGACCCCCTGGTTGGGAAGCCTGACGTGGGGCTCAGAACCTTCACTCCAGTGGGTGGACTTCTGTGGTATAAGTGTTCGCCAGTCTGTGAGCCACCCACCCAGCAGTTATGGGATTTGATTTTACTCTGATTGCGCCCCTCCTACCGTCTCACTGTGGCTTCTCCTCTGTCCTTGGACGTGGGGTATCCTCCTTGGTGAAGTCCAGGGTCTTCCTGTCAATGATTGTCCAGCAGCCAGTTGTGATTCTGGTGCTCTCGCAAGAGGGAGTGAGAGCACGTCCTTCTACTCCGCCATCTTGGTTAATCTAGTCTTTATTTTAAAGTCTATTTTGTCTGTTATGAGAATTGCTACTCCAGCTTTCTTTTGATTTCCATTTCCGTGGAATATTTTTTTCAATCCCCTCACTTTCAGTCTGTATGTATCCCTAGTTCTGAAGTGGGTCTCTTGTAGACAGCATATATACTGGTCTTGTTTTTGTATCCATTCAGCCAGTCTATGTCTTTTGGTGGGAGGATTTAATCCATTTACATTTAAGGTAATTATTGATATGTATGTTCCTATTACCATTTTCTTAATTGTTTTGGGTTTGTTATTGTAGGTCTTTTTCTTCTCTTGTGTTTCCTGCCTAGAGAAGTTCCTTAGCATTTGTTGTAAAGCTGGGTTTGTGGTGCTGAATTCCTTAACTTTTGCTTGTATGTAAACGTTTTAATTTCTCCATCAAATCTGAATGAGCTCCTTGCTGGGTAGAGTAATATTGGTTGTAAGTTTTTCCCTTTCATAACTTTAAATATGTCCTGCCACTCCCTTCTGGCTTGCAGAGTTTCTGCTGACAGATCAGCTGTTAACCTTATGGGGATTCCCTTGCATGTTATTTGTTGTTTTTCCCTTGCTGCTTTTAATATTTTTTCTTGGTATTTAATTTTTGATAGTTTGTTTAATACGTGTCTTGGCATGTTTCTCCGTGGATTTATCCTGTATGGGATTCTGTATGATTCCTGGACTTGATTGACTATTTCCTTTCCCATATTAGGGAAGTTTTCAACTATAATCTCTTCAAATATTTTCTCAGTCCCTTTCTTTTTCTCTTTTTCTTCTGGGACCCCTATAATTCGAATGTTGGTGCATTTAATGTTGTCACAGAGTTCTCTGTGACTGTCCTCCATACTTTTCTTTCTTTTTTCTTTATTCTGCTCTGCCACAGTTATTTCCACTATTTTATCTTCCAGGTCACTTATCCGTTCTTCTGCCTCAGTTATTCTGCTATTGATTTTTTCTAGAGAATTTTTTATTTCATTTATTGTGTTGTTCATCATGGTTTGTTTGCTCGTTAGTTCTTCTGGGTCCTTGTTAAACGTTTTTTGTATTTTCTCCATTCTATTTCCAAGATTTTGGATCATCTTTACTATAATTACCCTGAATTCTTTTTCAGGGAGATTGCCTATTTCCTCTTCATTTGTTTGGTCTGGTGGTTTTTTGCCTTGCTCCTTCATCTGTGTGTTTCTCTGTCTTCTCATTTTCCTTAACTTACTGTGTTTGTGGTCTCCTTTTGGCAGACTGCAGGTTTGTAGTTCCCGTTGTTTTGCTGTCTGCCCCCAGTGGCTAAGGTTGGTTCAGTGGGTTGTGTAGGCTTCCTGGTGGAGGGGACTTTTGCCTGTGTCCTGGTGAATGAGGCTGGGTCTTGTCTTTCTGGTGGGCAGGACCACGTTCGGTGGTGTGTTTTGGGGTGTCTGTGAACTTATTATGATTTTAGGCAGCCTCTATGCTAATGGGTGGGGTTGTGTTCCTGTCTTGCTAGTTGTTTGGCATAGGGTGTCTAGCACTGTAGCTTGCTGGTTGTTGAGTGGAGCTGGGTCTTAGCATTGAGATGCAGATCTCTGGGAGAGCTTTCACCATTTTATATCACGTGTATCTGGGAGGTATCTGGTGGACCAGTGTCCTGAACTTGGCTCTCCCACCTCAGAGGCAGAGGCCTGACACCCTTCCAGAACTCCAAGACCCTGTCAGCCACACAGCTCAGAAGAAAAGGGAGAAATAAGAAAGAAAGGAAGGAAAAAATAAAATAAAAAGAAATAATGTTTTTGAAATAAAAAATTTAAAAATTATTAAAAATAAAAAAATTTCAAAGTAATAAAAAATTAAAAATAAAGAAGAGAGTAACCAGACCAAAAAACAAATCCACCAATGAAAAAAGGCACTAAAAACTATACCAAAAAACACAAAACAAAACAAAATAAAACAAAAATACGGACAGACAGAAACCTCAGACAAATGGTAAAAGCAAAGCTATACAGACAAAATCACACAAAGAAACATACACATACACACTCACAGAAAGAGAAAAAGGAAAAAAAATATATATATATATAAGGAAGGAAGAGAGCAACGAAATCAATAAACAAATCTACCAATGATAATAAACTCTAAATACTAAACTAAGATAAACTTAGAACCAGAAGCCAGTCAGCTGCATACAGCAAACCCTAAGTCTACAGTTGCTCCCAAAGTCCACCACCTCAATTTGGGATGATTCGTTGTCTATTCAAATATTCCAGAGATGCAGGGTACATCAAGTTGATTGTGGAGTTTTAATGTGCTGCTCCTGAGGCTGCTGGGAGAAGTTTCCCTTTCTCTTCTTTGTTCGCTCAGCTCCTGGGGTTCAGCTTTGGATTTGGCCCCGCCTCTGCATGTAGGTCGCCTGAGAGCGTCTGTTCTCTGCCCAGACAGGATGGGGTAAAGTAGCAGCTGATTAGGGGGCTCTCTCTCACTCAGGCCAGGGGGAGGGAGAGGTACAGAATGCAGGGTGAGCCTGCGGTGGCAGAGGCTGGCGTAACGTTGCAACAGCCTGAGGCATGATGTGTGTTCTCCCGGGAAAGTTGTCCCTGGAGCACGGGACCCTGGCAGTGGCAGCCTGCACAGGCTCCTGGGAGGGGAGGTGTGGATAGTGACCTGTACTTGCACATAGGCTTCTTGGTGGCTGCAGTAGCAGCCTTATCGTCTCATGCCTGTCTCTGGGGTCCGTGCTGATAGCCGCGGCTCGCACCCATCTCTGAAGCTCCTTTAGGCGGTGCTCTGAATCCCCTCTCTTCGTGCACCCTGAAACAATGGTCTCTTGCCTCTTAGGCAGTTCCAGACTTTTTCCCAGATTCCCTCCCTGCTAGCTGTGGTGCACTAGCCCCCTTCAGGCTGTGTTCACACAGCCAACCTCAGTCCTCTCCCTGGGATATGACCTCCAAAGCCCGAGCCTCAGCTCCCAGCCTCCACCCGCCCTGGCGGGTGAGCAGACAAGCCTCTCGGGCTGGTGAGTGCTGGTCGGCACTGATCTTCTGTGCGGGAATCTCTCTGCTTTGCCCTCTGCACCCCTGTTGCTGTGCTTTCCTCTGTGGCTCCGAAGCTCCCCCCCACCACCCCCCGTCTCCCTAGTGAAGGGGCTTCCTAGTGTGTGGAAACCTTTCCTCCTTCACAGCTCCCTCCCACTGGTGCAGGTCTGTCCCTATTCTTTTGTCTCTGCTTTTTCTTTTTTCTTTTGCCCTACCCAGGTACGTGGAGAGTTTCTTGCCTTTTAGGAAGTCTGGGGTCTTCTGGCAGCATTCAGTAGGTGTTCTGTAGGAGCTGTTCCACATGTAGATGTATTTTTGATGTATTTGGGGGGAGGAAGGTGATCTCCACGTCTTACTCCTCTCCATCTTGAAACTATCCTAATAAACAATTTTTGACTGTCCATTCACCCTTTACTATTATGAATTTACTTATAAACAGAAATTACAACTTATATATCCCCATCTTGAAGTGATTTGGGAGGTATGTATTAAAATAAGAGAACTCATAACTCGTATTTATTGACCATCTATCATGTGCTTTCTAGGCCTTTATATATTATTTTACTTAATCTTTATAACTACCCTAGGAAGTGTAGTTATGGCCTCTCTTTTCATAGGTGTTGAAAATGAGACTAAGTGTTTAAAACCCGTAGCCAGCCAGTAGGTAACAGAGGTTATATTACAACCCAAATCTACTTTTTACCAAAACTTCTGTGTACTCTTTCCACTTTTCTAAGAATATTGAACCAAATTTTTTTCTGAAAATTTCATGTTACATATCTAAAGCCATAAAATAGTAGGAAAATGTCAAATACCATGCGCTATTTATACAGTGGATAAAAATGCTTTGCATTACATTAAACTTGTAACTTTAACGCAGTGTGACATTTTAAATTGTTTGACTAGCTGGCTTCTTTAAGGAGCTACTTCACTGTAGTGGAGGAAACTCTTCCATTCACATGTGACAAACATCTAGGTGGTACAACAGTATATGGTATTTCAAGAAATTAAAATTGTAATATCATAGCTGAAAGGACTTATAAATGATTATTCCACACATCTGTCTTCAGTCATAAGATTGTTTAAATTATTCAGTATAGATGGTCAACAATTGTTTTTAAAATTAAAACTCCTCCAGGCCATACCAATATTTTATTTATTCTTCAACTGTCCAACCAAAACTTCTGGCAGTCTAATTTAAAGCTTTCCATTGTCCATCTGTAGGACAACTCACTAGAATCTGTGTGTGTGTGTGTTTGTGTGTGTGTTTAAATCATCTCTTTTCTCTAAGAATATTACTTAAGATTATACAAAGACTGAACATCACCTACAGGATGTTTGTCAAGTTTCTCTAGTAAAATTTTGTCATTATAAATGATTTAAGTCTCACTAGTGACCCCTAAATTAAGTATATATTAATAGCTTTTATGGTAACATATTGAATTTAAATAGCTAAATGAATATTAATTGCAGAGTGGAAAAATTAAGTCCAACAAATTTTACTATACAATTGTTTGATTTTCCACCAGATTCCATTGTAAAACTGGAAGTTGAGAAATTTTTAACTACTTGAAATTATAAAAGCTTGAAAACCTATTAAAAATCTCCTAAATTATATACTACAAGAAGCCTAGTAAAGTTTATGCAAAAGTAGCAGCTTTTATTTTTATTCCTCAATAGAAGAAAAAGCTTGAAAAATATTTAGTACTAGCAATTCTATAAGTATGTGTTTTAATACTAATACTCTTTTCCTATTTTAGTTGTAGCATCAGATTATTAAAAAACAGTCCAATGAATCAAGCTAAACATTTGTGTGAACATTATTCAATTAATTAGATATCTGTGGTTATTAGGTTTTACTATTTTTCCTCTCATAGATGTAGGTTTAAAAAAAATTGTATCCTCTGATTATAGGAGACAGCAAAGTTCAGGTTTTAGATTGAAAAGGTAACTAACTCTGGTGTTTACTAGTACTGGTAGATATTCCATTACAACAAATATTTTTAATAAAATATACTTGGACTAGATTGTTTTTGACATTTTTAATGACAAATTAAATTTGACTATGTAAAATACTTTTCTTTAAAGTTGATTTCAATTCATCCTGTTTAACTTCAGGATTCTATTCTAGCCCACTTATGCATGCATGCTAATATTTGTTCAAATTTTAAATATAATCTTTGTTGTAAATTCTTTCTGAACAAATTAGAGCATATGTGTGTTGAAGATGAAATTCTAGTTTAATTTTTCAAAAACTCTTCCAAAGATAATTAAGTAATGTAAAATAATGGGTCTTTGATTTTGTTGTTAATTCCAGTTTCACTGTCATGTTTATTTCATGGTATCCAAAATGCACTTCTGAATGCTGACTTACAGATTTGTCAGTTCTGGATAACGATCCTGAGTGGTGTAACAGAGGAGCATTGGCATTATGGCATGTCCAGGAAACAAGTAAAAGACAGCTGGCATTTTTAATCTATGGAAGCCACAGTATTTGGGGATTATGATTTTCATAGCATTATCATTTTGTTATATATTTTTTTCTGATTTAGATTTCTAATAATAAGTTCCATTTGATTTTCACTGTCACTATCCATGTCAATGTTCTTAGTGCATTATTATGAAAATATGTTTATCTTCTGTCATATTTACCTCTTTCTAGTTCATCTCTTATTCTCAATCTAAATTTGCAAGATTGCTCTTCTAAAATCTAGTGCTTTATACATATATCCTCCAATTTAAAGGCCTTCATTGACTCCCCACTGTCTATTTTTTCATGCATCGATCACATACCTACTTATACTAGACCCTGTGCATGTAGAACACAAGAGCTAGGCCCAGGTCCTTGTCCTGCCTTTTTATACTTAGTTCACATCTAGTGCTCCATACTCAGCTCCTTTTTTCTCTGTACAGTTATTCCACTTTAGCCAACTGTCTTTTACTTTTTCCCTGGACTTGCCATAATTCTTCTATTGCTTTTTATCAGAATATCCTCTCCACTTGTTTAAAAGCTTTACTTTTATTCTTTTTAAGCTCTGCATATGTATTGATTCATTTCATTTTATAGCATCTCTGTGAGTTAGGTACTACTGATATCTGAGTTTTGAAGGTAAGGACACTGAGGCACAGAAAGATGAGGTAACTTGCTCAAGGTTACACAGCTAATAAGATAGAAGTGGGAATTAAACTCTGACATTCTGACTCAAAAATCTGATCTCTCAACTAGTTTATTTTGAGATCTACACATCCCTTCTCCTTTCTTCTCTTTCATCCTTTCTCCACTTCTTATTCTCTTTCCTTCTCTCCCCTTCTCCCTTTTTTTCTTCTCTCATTCTTTCAGGAATAATATAAATTCCTAGTTGTGTAGTGTCCTCGCTAGAGATACAAGGTGATATTTGCTTTAATGTCATCTTCTTTTCTGAGTGATGATCTCCTTCCTGAGTTAGTACATTCCTGCCTGGGATCTTCCCTCTGTGCTGGCATTTGCAAAGGTGTCTGCATCTACTTTTGATCCCACTTTTCTCTGCAACATCCTGCATTATGACAACAAATGCTCCTCAGTGTCTGCTGGCTCTATGTTTCTTTCTTTCTTTTTTTTTAAAATCCTTTCACAATACGGGACATTTGGCTGCCCTTCTATACCTCGGTGGCATTATGAGAGTCTCAGTGGGCTTTTCTATACCAATCTCCTTTCATAGTTACCTCAATTCTGTTTTCTTTTGGCATGGAATTCTGGGGAACTTTCCGGACCTTGATACCTCCCAGGGCAAGCAAGGGAAGAGAGCGACTACATCCTTTATTCTAGTCCTGGTTCTAAGCCTCTCACTTCTCCATCTCTTCTACCTTTTAATTTCTTATCTCTGTACCAATAACTCTGCAGTTCTTATTATTTTTAATTCTGCTGTCTTAAGGCTAAACCACCATTTTTATTTGTTTGCTGGTTTTAATGTTTTGAAAATCAGGGATTTGATGTCTCTATTTTTGGTTCCACTGTCCCTTAGGGCACCAAGTTTCTACAAATAGCTGGGCCATTCAGGACAAGACAAAGGGGAGGATGAAAAGCAATTCTATTAAAAGATTTTGATGTCATTCCCTCACATTGGCATCAGATTGGAGGTAAAAAATAATGTTGATGAGAATGAGCTTGTAGGGAGCCAGGATGATGAAAATTTTGTCTTAACGTGATAAGATAAGGAATAGGAAAGCATTTAATATTTTTGACAGAAGTAACTAACAGGGAGGTTATATGGAGGAATTTTGTTCTTTTAGCCTGTGATATGATAAAGTGAAAGAGCAAGACAACAGAAGGCAGATTATTAAGTACTTTATAGTCAATGTTTTTCCTCCTGAGTGTGTTATATTTACTAGTTTATATTAATGCTTTTGTTTTTTCATGGAAGAATGGTGTCCACCTTCCCGTGAAATGTGAAATAATTTTTGACAATTCCATTTTTACTATATTATGTGCTCCTTAAGTGTATATTCATTTAATTAAACTACCAATAACTCATAGGGTTTTAATATGTGATTTGTGTTATCATGTCATAACTTTTAACCTTATTTTGTAAAAGGAAAATGAATACGTAAGTGTACCTGCCGTCATTTCTAAGTGACTGTCTCTTTTATTCATGGTTTGTTTCCTCTGACAAGGTTCTCAGCAGACAGTTCTTATCTCTGTGTTTTTATAGTTTCTTAATTATTCACTGTCATTTTAAAATGAATGCTCCAGGAATACTTGAGTATTTACATACTCTTTGTCACCTTGCTTAACTTTGCATGTCTCATAGAAGGGTCTTGATAATTATTGTAATAGAACTTGAGAGAAGTTATGTCAGCCTGCACATACCATTAGTGCATTAATGTGTCAAAATAGCAGTGAATGACACAGCTCTAGGCAGTCTTAAAAGCTGCTAATGGCAGGCCAACTCTAAGGAATTGATTTGTAAGCAATACTAGGGCTATAAAACTTTCTCCTTGATATATAGTTCAGAAAGCCTTGTTCTATTATTCACCTTATTTTTAGTAAATGAGTAATAGCTCTTTGAATAACAGAACAATCTATAAAGACAATATAGTTGATGTGCTTTATGTTAAAGTAGCGATAGAAAATTTCAAAGAGCAAAACTAACAAGGTAGCAGCGTGTTAAAATTAATCCAGTTGTTAACATTTAAACTGCAATTTAATCACAGGTCAAATCTCATAAGTTACTGTTTTGTGGTTAATAGAAATGGATGTGGTAAAGTAGTTTGTCAAACTAATAGCTTTTTGACACCTAGAAGAGATTGAAGAGAAAAATATTTGAAATGTGAAACAAACTTCATAAATATAAATTTATGAGGAATAATGTAATCAATATAAATGTAGTTATGTGTTGGTTTTTAAAACTGAAAAAGTATATTTTAAAACTAAGGGTATACAAAGTTCCAAACCTAATGTACTGTATGACTTAATACACTTTATGTTGCATTTTAGATTAAAATGTACTTGTATTGTTTTTCTATACATCAGTCAGAGATCCTTATAACACTCTATTGTTGTTTGGGCTGAGTCTGTCTCTTTTAGGGGGCTCCCTTAGAACAGGGGCCATCCCCATCATGCTTATCATTCTGGCTTCCAGGACTAAGCCCAATGTATAGCACAAACTGGGAGCCCACTTAGTACTTTTATATAAAAGAATGTGTGCTCCCTCAAGGGCCAAACCATATCATTTTAATATAAGGCAGCTTTTTTTATAAGTGTCACAAGAATGGCACAAAGGATAATTCGAGTAAGAAGAACATATGTCTCAGATCCTAAAACTTGCTCCATATGGATAGTTGTTGAAAGGAAAAACAGTGTACTATAGTACATTTCACTGGAACTGACATTCAGATTTGCACATAAAACAAATGAGTTCCTTTAGAATATTTGAAAGTTTCTGTTTAACCCTAAAATTTGTAAGTCTGGTTGAGATTCATGGCTAAACCATATAAAAGTGACTGCAAATAAATTGCTATTTTGAATGAATCTAGAAGTACTTTTTCAGTGGAGAATGAGCTGAGCTAAGTAACAGGCAGCCTCATAGCTCATGGGTTTTATTCCATTGCAAGTGACAAGGAAGGAGGAATTTCAGGAAGACTCTAAAGAGCTTTGAAATTTCCCAGGGTGCGTTTGAGAACAGTTTTGGGAAAAAGAGATGACTAGATTCATTTATTTTTTATTTCTTTCCTCCACTCTTCATTCCATTTTCATGCTTTTTCCTGGTTTTCATTAAATAGTTGAAAATATAGTGATTTTTGATACAATTTCTTTAATCAGACTGGAAATACAGTATCGCAGTATCAGAACAAAATATAAGAAATAATCAATATAAAATTTTAAAGTTAGATTTCAATAAAAATTATGTGTGTATATATATATATAAAGTTTTCATTTATAAAGGAAATAAGAATATTTTTCTAACATATAATTACAGGCTGAATTCATAGGGAATTTTATACTCAGTATTACAGTACTTTTTTTTTGAAGTGACGAAAAACAATATGGCATAGTTCCAAAACTTTTCCATACATTAAAATTACTTTAAAATTCCTTACTCCAACTTTACAATGTTTTAACTTTACAAACTGTGCATTCTTTCCTAACTTCCTGTTTCAAATTGCTCCCTCAACTTATAATTTACTACTCTGGAGACAGTGGTTGACTTTTTATGGGGTGATTATTTTCCAGTTGTTTCTTCTTTCAATTCCCTTTTCTGCTTTTCCCCTCTAAGCACCCACAAACACATGTACATGTCTTTTCTCATTTACTTGATATGTGGCCTTTACAATGAGGCCATCTTTCTGTGAAAATGAAATTTTATATCTTGTTAAAAATTCCAGTATGCTGTGTCCCAAATGGGTATACATTTCTGAATACAAGACCCTAAATCTGAAAAGCCAGAAGGGAAAATGGCTTGCTTGTAATATCCATAACTACTTATAACAATGCAACCTTATAGATTTACTAAGGTCATGATTTACAGTCGTGTAAATTCCCATAAGTAAGGTTTTCATCTCCGAAAGCGTTCCATAGCACAACAAAACAGATTTGTAGTTCACTTAATTATGACTGTATATCTTCATAGCACTTATTAGTCATGCCTCACACTCGCCTTAAGCAGATCACGTTCCACATACATTTTTGGTTTTGTCCAAAGGTCTGATTATTTGGCACTTAGGTTGATTTCACTGAGACCTTGGACTTAAAGATCCATGAATGTTTTAAAAAAACAATGTTTCAGTGTTCCTATTCATAACATTTTATAAACTTTCAGATAAGACGTTCCAGTTAGTGACTATTTTCCCCAGCCTTGCTCCATCCTCAGTCATCCTAATGAAAGAGAATACATTGATTAAGATGAATATGTGTAATATACATACACACATACACACACATATGTATACACATACATAATATCTCTTAAACAAGACTTTACAGGGTAATATGTTTGGGATAGAGAAGCTACAACTTCTCTGCAAAGAAATGTAGACTTGACTGTGTATATAATTTTTGGTAGTAATAAAGACGATAAAAAGTACAAGGTAATTGAGGGCTGGGAAAAAAATTTGAGCCAACTGGCATGAAGAACTGGAACTTTAACCTTTATTTAAATATCTACATGTATCTACAGATATCTACAGGTATCTTCAAGTATATAAAAGCCTGTATTCTTGAAGCTAAGAAATTATAAGGATAAATATAAGTGATTCAGTTTTGTTTACTATTAGTTTAAGTAATACTAAGTCACATACTGTATGAAAAATATTTTTATTGCCAATAAAATGCAACTCACTTTTTTCTCTTCCATAAGAAAATAGAAGTCTCAGGAAGAATTTCTTCAATGCCTGTTTTTATAGACACTTTAGGACTCCACTTTCACAGTGAAAAGAAAATCTTTCCTTGGATTTGAGGACAGCTTTCATGTCTCCCACGGCTCTCGCACTTACATCAATCTCCTCTGTCCTGTTTCTTCAGAACACTCCCTCATACAGTCGTCTTCTTCCTCCTATTTCTTTAACCTTTCCAGCTGCTTACACTCCCTTCAGCATCCAGTGTATTCGTGACTCTAGGATATTTGGACCAAAAACAAGACCTCCTTCCATGACACATTAACTACTCTCAGTCTCCTTTTCTTCATGGCCAGGCCCTAAAGAAGGGTCCAAATGTATTGCCTTCATCTTCTTACCTTTTATGATGCTACACCTATTGTAGTCTATCTTCTACCACCCAGTGGCAAATGTTTTTGTCAAGAGCAGCAGTGAACTCTTGAATGCAGAATCCAAAGAACAGGTTTTGAAGTATAGTTTCTTAACTTTAGATTTGTTTGGTTGATTGATTTTGTTTTTGCAGTATTGGCCACTGTGACCACTTCTTCTGTGTTGGTACTTTTGCTATTTTGACTTAGCTTTGTGACATAGACTGGGTAGGCACTGTAGCGTAGTGTTTGATTTCATGAAACTTGTCAGAAATATCTGGATTTATTGTCCCTATTTTGCTATTTAATGTCTGGATTACTTTGGGCACATTACCTAATCTCTCTAAACTCAGTTTTGTTTTCTTTGAAGTAAAGATAGTAATCATATCTACCTCATAGGGTTGTAAGGATCAATTATTTTTAAAATCATTAAAGAGCCTATTATGATGTCTGGTGCATGCTGAGTCCTCAATAAGTGATAGCTATTATCAATATTTTTAAACCATGAGGACACTCTTCCCTCTCCCTTCCTTACTCTTCCCCCTCTATATCCGCTCCTCTATCCTTCCTCTTTTTCTTTCCCTCTCTTCCTTTTCCTCTTTTTACTTCCTCTGTCCTCCCATCCTCCTCCCTTCCTCCTCCCTTCCTCTGAGTCTCTTTCTTTAGTCCTCTCAGATGCTCCAATCACTGCCATGGCTATTGCTACCGATAAATCCCAATCTGCTTATCCATTTCACATTTTTCTCAAGTGCTTCAGCTTCATATTGAATTTCACACTAAACATTTCCAGCTGGGGATTTCCTTGGCACCTCAAAGACGGCATGTTCCAAGCTCAAGTGAACCTGTCTCACCACTAACCTTACATCTGCTTCATTCCTATCTTAGTGATTGATGTCAGTCACTTAGTCCTGGAAGTTCTTTAATTTCACTATCCCCTAAATCTGTATCGTCTTTTCCATGCCTGCTCTTCCTTTCCCAGTTCATAATCTTATTATTATCCATCTAGATTACTACAATGGTCTGCTATATGGGCTCACTATCTTTGGTCTTGCATATTTCTCATCCAATATTCAAACCATTGCCAGTTTACAACTTGCAAAGTGCAAATCTGATTTTCTTATATGACTTGTTAATTTTTAAGTTGTTCCTTATACAATCTCAGGTTAAAAAAAACTTCTTAACAAGGTATGCACATTAATGGCATAACTGCTTTGTTTTCTTTGTATTTCTATTTTGACGATTACTCTCTATTTATGGCAAATGATCCTTTAATGGCACATTTTTGTCAATGTTCTATGTGCAGTTGAAAATAATTTCTCTTCTGCAGATACTGTGCATAATGTTCTATATATGCCAATTAGGTCAAACTGATTAATCATGTAGTTCAAATTTTCAGTTGTGTTACTGGGTTTATTTGGTTTTTTTTGTCTGTTTATTGTACTAGTTATTGAGAGAGGTGCGTTAAAATCTCCTACTATGATTGTAGATATATGTATTTCTCCTTATTACTCTGTTAAAATTGTCTTTATATACTTTGTATCTCGTTATCATTAAACAGAAACTAAGGACTGTTTTATTTTCTTCTTGAAGTTATTTTATCATTATGAATTATCCCTTTTTTATCTCTAGTGATTATTTTTACCTTCAAGTCTTCTTAGTCAGATATTAATATAGCCACACCTATTTCTTTTAATAAATATTTTGTGGCATATTTTTTCCATTCTTTTATGGTGCATTTTTCTGTGTTCTCATATTTTAAACATATTTATTGTAAACCACATGTGTTTTATCTTAGTTTTTAAACCTATTCTGAGCATCTCTGTCTTTTAATTGTAGTTTCAGTACTTTTAGATTTTATGCAGTTACTAATATATTTGCATTTAAACCTACCATCTTGCTATATATTTTCTATTTCTTTCATGTAGTTTTGCTGTTATTTCTCTCTTCCCTCTTTCTTATAAAAAACTTTAATTATATTTATAGCCATTGTATTTAATTATATTATCTAATTAATTTATTTGATTGTTTCTTCTGGTTCTTTTTGTGTTCATTTTTAGTGCTTATGCTCTAGATTTTAATATATATCCATGATTTATTAGTCTCCCTAAGCTAGTGCTATTTAGCACTTCCTAAAAATGCTGAAACCACACCTTATTTTAGCTTCATTTAGTCTCTTCTTACCTTTTGTACTATTGTTGTCAGACATTTTTCTTTCTATGATGTACATCCACAAGACACAAATAATATTGTTCTTCTTAGAAGTCAGTATTTTTTCTATACATCAACAAAATCACCTTTTCTAGGGCTCTTCATTCCTTCCTTCGGTTTCATCTTTCCATGTGGGGTCATTTTTCTTTCAGCCTGAGAAACTTCCTGTGTATTTTTTATATTGCAACCAATTATCTCAGCTGGTGACTAATTCTCTTATCTTTTCTTTGTCTGAAAATATTTTGATTGTACCCTTATCTTTAAAGGGTATTTTCACTGGGTTAAAATCTGGGTTGGAAATTTTTTTCAATCTTTCAGATTTCAGCACATTGTCTACTGACTTCCATATTTCGATTGATAAGTTGGCTATCGGTCTTATTGTTACTCCTTTTAGAATTTATTTTAATCCTTGGATTTCATCAGCTTGACCTTGATGTGGCTACTTATGGTCTTCATGCTATTTACCCTGCTTATGGTTCCATGATCTTCTTAAATATGTGGGTTGATACCGTTGATCAGTTTTAGAAAATTCTTGGTCATTATCTGTTCAAAGATTGCTTTTGCCACAACTTCCCTGTCATTTCCTGTGGGTAGCCTAATTACAAGTATGTTAGACCTTTGTATGTTGTCCCTTATGTCTCTTGCACTCTATTTTGTTCTTTCCATGCTTTTCTCCTTCTATGTTACAGTTTACAATTTTTTTTATTGACCTGTTTTTAGTTCACTAATTCTGTCTTCTTCTCCTTCCAATCTACTGTTAACCTCATTCAGTGAACTTGAAATTTCAGATACTGTGGTTGTACAATTTTTAAATGCCTACTTGATGCTTATTTTATAGATTCCAATTCCCTAGAGAAAATTTTCATCTTTCTATGAAATTTTTCAATCTTTTCCTTAATGATTAATAACATACTGATATTTTAATATTCTTCTTTGATCACTCCAGTATCTGAATCAAGTATTCATATACTTCTATTGTTTACTTTTTGTCCTGACTGATGGTCACGATCTCCTGCCTCTTTGCACAACAAGTTATTTTTTATTGTATGTCAGGCCTTGTATATAAAACAACTGTAAAATCTTTAGCTGTATAATTTATTTGCCAACAGGGAGGGTTTACCCATGAGATTAATCACTTCAATCCCATCCAGGACAGAGCAGGATCAGGCTTGGGTTGTAATCTGAGTTATCACTCAGTTCACCATTGGTTCATCCCTGCTCCTTGAACACGGCCCTGATGAGCTTTTTACTGAAAGCCTGGTAGATTTTTGTTTCCTTAGCTGTGAAAGATTGTGGGAGAGTTAGCTTTCATGTTTTGCCCCAGAAAGCTTCAAAATATTTCAGATGTGCATATGTGATGGGACTGTCACTTCTTAGTATTTGCCTCCCAAACACAGCCAGATGGTAAAGATTTCACTCTTCCCTTCAGGCCCAGCCCCATCCTTGTCCATTTACCCCTGATGTGGAAAACTGGACACTTAACCTGTGACTTCTCTGGTTTCTAAACAATCACACTGACTCCACATGACCATCGAATCGTCTACTGGTTTCTCCTGACTCCAGTAAAGTCACTTTGTGTGATCCTACTTGGATCCTCAGACCACCCCCAGAATCAGATGCCCCTAGAGAGGAAAACAGATGGTGATTATCTGTCGAGAAAAGACTCATCACTTAGGTATTTTAGTTTATCTACTATTTATTGTTTCCTCAGCACTCTAATATTGTAAAAAAAAGTGACTTTTTCAAATTATCTGTTTTACTCATTTTGCTAGTTGTTGCAGTGTGAGCATTGGTAACTGCAACTTATTAGATCCTGTGCAGAAATGGAGGTTCCCTACCCTTATCTGAAGCTGTTTGTTCTTTCCTAGGGGTCTTATAACACTGTAATGCTCTGTGTTTATCTTTGTCGTAATACTTTTCTCATTTGATAATAATGATCCTTTCTGTGTCTGTATGTATGTGTGTATGCAGGGGCTAGGGAATATTGCTTGTGTTTGCTGGTTGTGTTTATCTGTCTCTGCCTCTAGACTGTAGGGCTTCTAGAGTCATTGTCCCCAGCATTGTGTCTGTGATGGATGGAAGGTGAAGATTACACATGGAACAAATCAGTGATAGGCAGTTATCCTCATCCTAGGACACAGATTATTAGAAGTTTGGACTCTACTGTTGCCTGAAATATTTAAAATAGCTTGTTGTAAATGTTTCCAGTGTCCACAGTATCTCCATACTGATGTATAATCTAGTGCCAAAGATGTAATTTTGGCCCTGACAAGAGTTTATCAGTTTACCCTGGTTAACTATAGCACTTCCTCTTCTTTGTATCTTTCACAGGGTTCAGCAGAGTGCTCTGCTCTTAGTAGACACTTAATGTTTACATATAAAGCTATTGCTAAGGTTTCAATGTTCTTAAATTCTCAGGACTTAATTCTAATGACCAATTGTATAACATTATTACCTGGAGTACACTATTATGATGTCATTTGTAATTCTGTAGCACAAACTCCTGTTTCCCCTCTTCAGAGTGATGCCTTTTTTCATCTCTTTACCATGTGGCAAAAGTGGAGAAAATGACAACAGTGTTTTATATATATTTTTGCCCTTATATTACATAATGCTAAAAGTGCAGATTTTTCTTGATTTAAAATCAAATACTCTGAGTAACTTTCTAATGTTAACACGTAAATAAGGCTTTGTTTTCAGTTTTTTTTCATATTGTAATGACACGAATCCTAACTAAGTTTTCTTTTTCACACTTTCTTTCTCATTTGGAAATTCTCTATGGTTCCCTGAACAATGTGCTAATGAAACTGCACTGTTCTTTATGGTTTATTTTAAGACAAAACACTATTACAATTTCTTGTCAGATTTTTCTGAACCTAATTAAAATTTAGTGCATCAATTCTAATTTCATAGATTGGATGTCTAAGCTTATAAGGAGGAATAAAGTTTCATCTTAAAAACTTAAATGGAAACTTTTTCTGTATTATGTAACTCTGCATCTGAGGCTTCTTAAAATTTTCTCATGAATTGAGTTATTTGGTGAATACTTTTTTAGCTTCATATCCCTCATGTAGTCAAATTATACTTACTAAACTTTTTTCTACTAAAACCCTTGTGTTAATTTAAATAACAACATTTCTCACTAGTTATTTAGGAAAGAAAACAAATCATAAGGGATTAGTGAGTGAGTGATAATGTGATAATACAAATATATCAGAAGTCAGGTTTGAAGGACTTTCTATAAAGCTTCCTACTTTCTTTTTATTCCAATATTATCTTCCTTTGAAGTAAATGATTTGTTAATAGCCTATAAAATATGGTTTTAAATTTCTAAATATATAAAATATAAATGCTCGTCAAATGAAAAAACTAGTTAATGAAATGGAAAACAGCAAACTATTTTGAGTAGCACAATAATACTGAGTTGATTTTTTGTTGATATGTTGCATTTTCATTATCATCCAATTCAAAATGTTATCTAATTTGCATTCTGATTTTTTTTGACCCATGAATTATTTGAAAATATGTTGCTTATTTTTATAGTTTCTACTTCTCTGGATTACAGGTAGTAAGGTAAGGAGAAGCAGTCAGCTAAATATGCTCTTAGTAGATACTTATTCAAAGGAAATATATAAATATTTAAGAGAAAAAAGTCAAGTTGTTTAGAACTATAATTTTATATGCATAAATTGTTAATTGGTTCGGAAACCTTAATATTTAAGCTAATATTTTAACTTGTTTACTATCAAATATGTAATTGGTTCAACTAATCTAAAGGAAGAGGTGGGTTAATTAGGGAAGCTTAGGTGGGTAATTTCCAAGAAGTTTTTAAATGTGGCACTACCCTAGTAAATTTACCATCACCCAGGGCCTGAGTCTCAGCTATTCTCTTTAAGAAATTTTATTTTCCAGTACACCAAAAACACGTTAAATTCATAGGCAAACTTATGTTAACCAAGCTTAGGAGAATGACATATAAAACCCAAATATCAACTTACAATAAGAACTGTAATTTCTAAAGGTACCAAATAAGGAAAGCTACCTGCAAAGCCTAATTATAATCAAGGTGCCAGTCTATAAATTCACGGCAAGAAATACAACTATCCAGGGAACCAGACACTTCAGTCTTCTAGCAAGCACATTTTCTCCCTAGGTGCCATGTGAGCAACTATTATAATTGAAAGGTAGTTTGGTGAGTATCTAATCAGAAAAAGGCAAATTAGTTATGTGACTTGAAGTTTGATGCTCAAGTTAAGATGCTTCTCGAGGACCATGAGAGTGTCTTATTCATTTTTTGTATCCTGATTGTGTGGAACATGTTAGAGATTTTTTTAAAAGTCTGCTGAATGAATGAACACTCTATACAGAAGAACATATATATTCCAGATGCTAGGAAATATTTTATTTGCTGCACTGAACACATTGCCTTTAAAAAATACATAATTGCTAACAATGATAACGAGGAGAAAATATCTGTAAAAATAGTAGCTAGTCAATTTTATATAAAAACCTCCTCAAAATGAACGTGAATATCTAAGGTAGGATTTGCTTATTGCACAACTCCAGGGTCGCCTTTAGTTAGAATGCAATGTGCTACCTGGAGGTACACAATACAGTAGTACTGACCTATGGTTAGCTGATTTTTGCATTTTGAGATGAGGAACAAGAAATGCAAAGTGGATTATTCAAAATATGTGCAATTATTATAGACAAGGTGCTGAAATTACATATTCACAATAGATAATTCATCATTAGAACAAAATCAGTGCACAGTTTCAGTGCACACTGGTTGAAACAATGCCATCAAGAACTCAGGACTTTTGCATTTGCCAGCATGTAACCAATTAAATCTGCCTTTCTCACCCTAAGCCCTCTGTACCTGAGTCACTCTTTGCTTTTTTGTTGTAGTTTTCCTTTCTTTTCGACTATTATCCTTTCAGTAACCATTATGCCCAGAAATCTTATGTCAAGGACTGTCAACTTCTATTTTCATCTTCTGGGTTAGATAAGTTAAGTGTCTTCAACATTACATATTTGCTGATGCTGTTCATTGTAGGAGTGATAGTGAGCAAAGAGCACTGGAAGGTAATCATTGTGAAAATGGGAGGAATGTTGCTTGGGGAGAGGGGGCCATTTGCATACTTTTGGGTTCATCCTGAGAAAATGCTTTGACCTCTGGTTGGATGAGTACTTGAGGGCAGACTTGTTTTATTAGCAGCTTGTAGGCTAAAGATCCAACTCAGATTATCTAAATGAAGAAACACCTCTGGAATATATCACCATTTGTGACTGTCCTTTTGTGTACGGGCTTCAGACTTCCATTTTTTGGCTTTGCTACTTTGAGCAAGCCTAGTTCCTATGAATGTTGGCCTTGCTTTATCTTTAACATGGTGACAACAATAACTTCCTTACAGGATTGTAAAAAGCAAAAACATATTACATTACAATTGCTATTGAATAGTTCCTGGGACATAACAGGTTTTTCTTTTGGCATTCAACTATTAGTTGAAAGCAAAATGATTTCTCTTTAACTAAAACCTCAAGCACATTTTTGTTTGTTTGTTTTATTTTGTATACATTTTAACAATCCCATAGGAAATTCCATATAAGCACTTTCATTACTAATCTGCTGCATTATATCTGATTTTGACTGTTGTTTTCCTATTTTTCAAACGACAATATAGATTGATAAAAGAGAACATTCAGACTTTAAGATCCTAGAGAATAGAAAGTTTAATAAAAAAATTAATTTTTTTCTATTGAATATAATAATTGGTTATATGGAACATAGCTTAAAATTTTAAAACTTTCAGAGATAATTATTTTCTCACATTATTTCACATGGGTACTTTTTCAATTTTTCTCATTTTTCAATGATGTTCTTTGTTTCCCCACTCCCCCCGCCACAAGATCTATAAATCTTATTTAAATGCAGAGTTGTAATTTTGATATCAAAACCCGAATCTGTTGAATATAAGCTATAGACCAGTTTTAGCTATATGTAATAATCTTAAAGAAGTTAATATCCTTTTCCTATATAATTCAATTCTAGGATACATTTTATGGAAATAACCAGAAAATAGGAGGAAAAAAGTACACAAAAATATTCTTCAGATAATATTGTATAATTGTAAATATTTTTAAAATATTTAAATACCCAACAAATTCAGAACAATTGCACACAATGTTATTTCCATTTAGCGTATTAGTTTATTCAGATGTTGCTTATTGGATACTTAAAAGTATGAAAACAAAATTATAAGCTGCATTTTAATTTTAAAAACATACATACTAAAAACTTAAGGAAATACACAAGTACATTGGTGGCAGTTATGAATAAATGATACATTTTGAAATATATTTTTTTCCTTGCTGTTCTAATTGTTTTCAAATGAGTATTTTTTAAGGTATTGAAAAATATGGTGTCTTATCATTGGAAACAAATCTAAATTATCAATAAATATATTACTTGTAAGTCCTGCTGATAGTATTTGACTATTTCCACCATGACCTATTTTAAACTAGTGTGTAAAAATTCTAAAAATTTAGAAATTGTTCTGTGATCTGGTATGAGTCATCCTAGCATTTCAGGGATCTAGTTAATCATCCTGAAAACTAAGTACATAAAAGGAAAGAATCAAATATTTACAATTCTTTACGATTGAATTATCCCCTTGGTAACCAAATAATATAAAGTAGGATCTCTTCATAAATAATTATTTCAGTTATAAATGAATACAAAATAGTAGAATTAACTATCACAATTTTTCTGTTTTCAATGAACTCATGGTAGAATTTCAGCATCAATGGGAGAGAGAGAGAGAGAGAGAGAGAGAGAGAGAGAGAGTGAGGGAGAGAGACAATCTACACGGAAAGTGAAATAGGCATGGTCCCTGCTACTGACTGTATAATGGAGGAGAAAAACAGCAGTTAAGGAAATGTTTTTAACTACATGTTTCAACTTAATCTGCATGTACCGACTCCCTGCCCTACAAATTAAAGTTCTACTTTTTACCATTCCTCCCACTTGCTAATTATGTTGCTGATACTATTTTTCTTCATCAGGGTTTATATTATAGACTCCCCTACAAGCCTAATTTTTCTAGAAGGTATGTCCAAGTACCCTAAGTGAATTCAACATTTACTATCATCCGTAAATAACCATAGCTATATCATTTAAATTTTTTTTTAATTCTTGATTTTTGAATCATCTTTTGGTTGTCTGGACTTCAGTACTGAATAGTTAATTTTTAAATATCCATGAATTCATGGATACTCTTACGTGTTGTCTCACATATGTGAATGTTTGTCATTTGCCTTTATGTCCAAAAAGCAACTCGTTGGGGAATAATAATATTCACTCATACATTTTTTTCCTCATCAGAAATTTGAAGACAATGTTTGACTGAATTCTGGAATTAAATGTTGTGGTGATGAAATTTGAGGCCACTTGAATTTATTTCTCCTTGAAGTTGACTTGGGTTTTCTGCCTGTTTGCCTAAGGAACTCTTTATCATGGGCACAAAGTAGTTTAACCAGAGTTTGTGTCATTTCTGAATGTTCTGTTAAAGTTCTTTCTGGTATATATTGTAACATCTTTAGATTCAGTTCTTCCTTCATTTCTTCAGAGAAATGTGATTGCATTACATGTCTTCAATTTTTTTATTCCAGTTACAAGATTTCTAATAAGTAATTACCCATATATTTGATCATCTTAGTGTGTCTGCTTATCAACATCTCTCAATGAGAATCTTTAATATGTTTCTATTTTCTCTTGATTTTCTATAACTGCCTCAAATATTCTCTTATGTCATTGATTTGACTTTTATTGTATTTATTCTGATTCTTACTGTTTCTAATCTGTACATTCAAGTTGAATATTTTGGCTCTCAATTAATTTCCTTAGCTGTAAAATCTTATGTTTCAACTCATTTTGTTGTCTTTCATCTTATCTCTGTGATCCACCTCATTGACTCCTAATTTCTTCTATTAAATTCTTCTATATCTCAAATGGTTCTTAAGAATATGCTTTTAGTCCTTGGATTATGTTTCAAATTATTTGGTTTTATTTTTCATGTGATGTTTCATTCTTTTTTTAAAATTTTGTTTCTCTCCCCCCTCTAACCTTTTCTTTCTTTTCTTTTTTTCCTATTATAGTATGTTTGTACAGTTTACATATGCTCTTCCTTTCATTTTTTAGAAATCTTAAAATGGGCAGCATTGTTCAGATCTTGTATTTGCTTTGGCTTTATGTGATTGAATTATCCTTGACACTTTTCTACATTTTAAAGAGTATTTTCTCTATTTTACTATATCTAAAGGCTAAATACTCTCATCTACACACCGTCTCTATTCGCATATTTGGTGGTATTTATGAACCTTTCCTGCACCTAAATCCTCCTCTCTCCACCAGGTACTAGGTCAGGTCCTCCTTCACTCAAAGACATCTCTTCAGCAATTCTCCTCTCCCTTTTCATCATCAGGTTTTTTTCTCTTCTAGATCATCTCAACATCAGATAAACAGATTCTTGTATATCACATTTTTTAAGTGCTTGGTTGATCCCTCTTCCCCTCCAGTCATTGCTGCATGTTTCTGTTTCCATTTACTGTAAACTTCCTTAAAATATTTTCTGGGCTCACTTTCCCCAACTCTTCTCCTTTTATTCTTCTTTGCACCTAGTAGGTTTTTACCCGCTACACTGCACAGAAACCACTCTTATGTCCAGCAGTAACTGCCATGTGGTTAAATCCAGTGTGGATTCTCAGTCTTCATCTTACCTATTAGCAGCATATGACATGGCACTTGATACTCCTTCCTCCTTGAAACTTGTATGCTCGACATCCAGGACAACATCCTATCTCACTGACTACCCATTTTCAATTTTCTTTTCCAGTTCCTTTTGATCTCCCTAATTTTTTTAAAGTTGGATTGCTCTTAGGCTCTGCTTTTCAATTTCTTTTTTATCTCACAACCTTGGTTTGACAGCTTTAAATGCTATCTTCATGGTTCATGGAGGTAAAGGTCCATTGTCCATGGAGGTCCCATGTTTTACCTCCAGTCAGGGTCTCTTCTCTAAACTTCAAATGTCAAACCTCCACTTGGATGTCTAGTGGGCATTTCAAAATTTACATATCCAAAGCCAAACTTCTGGCCTGATTCATCTCTTTCACACCCTCATCCAATTGGTCAGAAAATCCTACTGGCCCTACTTTCAAAATATATACAAATTTCCACCTGTTTCTATAACCTCTGCTGCTACCACTGTCATCAACTTTTCTCTGAATTATAGATGTAACTTCCTAATGGGTCTCCTTCCTTTTATGCTTGCTCCTCTTAGCCTCTATTCTCAAGACCAAGACCATAGTCAGAATGTGCTAATTAAAATATAAATTAGATTAAATCTCCGCTCTGTTCAAAACACTCCATGGCTTTACTTCTCATTCTACGTAAAAGCAAAAATGCTTACAATGGTATAAGGCCCTATGCAATACACCTGCCGCAAGCTCCAACACAGTTACTCTTTTATCTCATCCCCTACTAACCTCCACCCAGCTCACTCCATGTAAGTGGCACTGTTTAGCTGGCTGTCCCTCACACCTACCTTTGTACCTGCTGTTTCTGATGCCTAGGATCTCACCTTCACCTGTCCACGTGGTTCACTCTCTCACTTCCTTCCGGTCTTTGCTCACTTGTCACCTTCTCACAGAGGACTTCCCTGACCACTCTATTAACAATTGGCACCGTTCTCCCCCAAGGACTTCTCTATCTCTCTTCTCTTCTTTAATGTTTAATCACATTTTAATAAGTTGTCGACGTATTTGTTTTGTTTTTAATAACTTTCTAAATATTATAATGTAAACTTCATAAAACTAGATATTTTTGCCTGATTCGTTTACTGCCATTTCTTCAGTACCTGGAACAGTGCCATATGCATAATAGATTCTCAATAAAGAGTGGTTAAATGAATGAATAAAAGAATGAACAAATGAACTGTGGAAGGGCTAGGTCTTAGCTGCAGCTCACAGTAATTCATGCTGTGTAACCTGGGTTCTTTTTCTTATTGTTTATTAATTGCCATGTCAGGGCCCACTCATCCCAGCTAAAGGTGTGGAACTCCCATAGTTTTTAGATCTTTTACTTAACTGAGTATAATATCCTGGAATATGGAAATTCCTGTTGATACTTTCTCACTCTGCTACTGTTTTCCTGCATCATAGCAGTTATTTGTACTTTCTTGGGTTTATCCTCATTTTCCCAGGACTGATGAATCACTCCAATCAGCTTTGCTCAAAATTAGAAAGTATAAATGAAAATTCACAGGATTTTCTTGATTCCTCATTTCCTAAGTATTACTTTCTTGGACAGAGATGGGGCAAGGAATGATGTTGTTTTTTTTTCTTAACTGAGACCATCTGTATTCTTTTGTTGGCTACTACTTTTTTAGGTTGGGCATCTCATTCTTCCCTTTCACAGTTTAGGTCTTGCTGATGAATTTCGTTGTAATTTTTTTACTACTTTTCTTGATTTTGTTAAATACCGAAGGAGTGAGATTATTTTCAGTACTGTTTCAATCCTCTATCTTTACAGGAAGTCTGTGTATTTTGTATTATTTTTAAAAATGAAGCAATATTTAAAGACAAATCAGCAATCTGTGCTATTGGCATGTTTTTGTTTCATTGTTTCTTATTTTAGTTAAAATGTGCAGTTATTTGTTGTAAGTTCCAAGACCATTATATTTTTGTTCAGCCTGCTTTTTTATTTTTCCAGCTGTAGATTTTACTGTGAGAGTTTCTAAGTAATATTTTCCTAAACTATATGGTTATGCATTTTTCTTTATACATGAACGCACTTGGTTTGTGATTTATAAGAAGTCTTTATAATTAAATAACGGCAGCATTCAGCAGTAGTACTTATAATCAGGAACAAAAAAGTCTTCTCAAATGCTAAATCAGATCTTTATGAGATTTTTCTTAATCTTAAACTGCATAACGTAAAAATTGAAGCAAATGGACTTTTTTTTTTTTTTTTGGCCACACCACATGGCATGCGGGATCTTAGTTCCCCAACCAGGGATTGAATCCATGCCCCCTGCAGTGGAAGCACAGAGTCTTAACCACTGGACCGCGAGGGAAGTTCTGCAAATGGACTTTTTGTTAAAAACCTTTTAATACCTTACATGGAAATTACACATACCTTCAAAAATACTTCACCCACTTAAGCAACATTACTCCTCATGAACACATTCTCTGCAAATTAAAAAGTCCACCAGTTAAAGGTGGACAGCATGGTTTGCTTCAGAAATGAAAATGAAGTCATTGTTGGAGAGTGCCTAACCCACGAAGGACCCACAAAGACTAAACTGAGTATTTCTTTGTTAAAATTCCTTTATTTAATAAACACATGCCCTAATTCTATACCCACATTTTCAGGAAAGAAAAAAGTTCTGTGGGATTCTGATTTTTCTCCAGGGTGCATTTAGTAAGCGCTGTCTGTAATTGCTTCTTCCTGTTCCCCTTCCTGCACATGGTCCGGAGAACTGGTTCCCAGGCTGTTCACCATTAAAATTTATTAAATCTCAGCATTGATAAATTACACTGAGGCAACAAGAGAAATGGAATAAATAACAGAAAACATAGGGATAATGAAAAATACAGGAATCAGAAAAATATGTACATGAATATGATAAGAATGGAAAAATTCATAGTGATAGCTTGCTAATTTGTGTTTTCCTTATCAATATTTTGCAATCATATGCACTTCCCTGACAGACATACCATACCTTAGCTCTCTAAGAGGTTGCAAAAAGAAGACAAAGTAATGTGCCATGGATTCTTGGAGTATTACTGTTTATACTGCTAACATTTTTTAAAGTTTTAACTCAGCATGACAATCTTTTAATTATAGTTTCTAAGTAATGAGTGTAACATAATTCAAATTAATTAACTAACAAAGAGATTAGCAGAAATGTATGTTTGTTTAAATTGAAGACTTTAGATAGAAGAAGTATACCTTTATTAATTAGATGATTTTTGTGGTAAATGATTACTCAAAATTTGAAAAATGATTTGGAAAACATAGGGTAGGAAAGTATTGCTTTTTCCTGTTATATTAGTACTTAACTGGAGCATTTATATCAATGTTACATATTTTGTTTATGTTACCTGATCAATAACGCTAAATAATTCACATTTATTAAATTACTAGTTAGGTACTGTAGTGAAATGATTGTAATTGGACGTGTAGTTAAAGGCTGTGTTTATCAACAATTCTGTATCATTAGTTTCTATCTTTATTTAGGTCAAATTGGCAAGTAGTCAGAATTGTGTACGCTGCCTGCATATGCTGTTTTCTGTTTGGATTATCCATAATTCTTGGGAAGTAATGGAAATAAGTCAGCGGTCCTGCACCTCTTTGGCACTAGGGACCAGTTTCGTGGAAGACAGTTTTTCCACGGATGGAGGTGGGGGATGGTTCAGGCAGTAATACAAGCCACGGTTCAGGTGGTGATGTGAGCAATGGTTCAGGCGGTAATGCGAGCTATGGGGATGGTTCAGGCGGTAATGCGAGCGGTGGGGAGCAATGGGGAGCCGCAAATGAAGCTTCGCTCGCTCGCCCCCGCTCACCTCCTGCTGTGCGTTCCCGTTCCTAACAGGCTGCAGGCTGGTACTAGTCCGCGGCCTGGGGGTTGGGGACCCCTGAAATAAGTAATACTTCAAAACTAGTTAATCATTTTTATTTTAAATAATACTTATTTTTCCTGTATAACTCATCCTAAATAATGCTTCCTTTATCCTATGTAAAACAGTCACAAGCTTTTTTTAAAAAGATGGACTTAAACATGAGAAATTTATTTTTCTTAGTATTTTAATATAAATGTTGCTTTCTTTGCTCTCATGGAGTCATGAACTTCTAGCTAAAGTATAGCAGCAGAAAAATAAACTACTTCTAAGAAAATATTTGGCAGACAAAATGAATGCCCATGGTGAGTCTCACCTTTGAGGAAAGTCAAAGAACAACCAAGGTATATTTGTAAAAGATTATTAGATAAAAGAAATGATTTGCATACTGCTGGGATACACATACTGCTCTGTGGGAACTTCCTTCAGAGTTAGGATGTTTCTAAGGGAATGCGTTAAACTGTATAGATATCTATACAAGCATAGAGGGCGTGTGTACGACTCTTCAACAGAAAGATCATTTTATTTTCCAAACCTAATGTTTTCTTGGTCCCTTCTAGATTATGCAATATATTTCACTGGGTAACCATGGCAGTGCAGTAATTCTCCAGTTAAAGCTTTTTTATGAAACAAAGCTTACATTTTTTTTTCTAGCAGCAGGAAACAGTTGACTGAAAAGCAAATCACAGTCTTTTGAGACTAGATGCATGCTGTGTAATTCTGAGTTCAGCATGTGTCTTGGGGGGCATGTTTAATTTTTTTTTTTTTCCTGAGACTGTTCTATTTTGTCTGCCTGGAGGTACAAAAGACATTCTGTTCAACTGTTAAAACTCTATATTTGTGTAGGCAAGAACTTACAATTGTTAAAATCAAGTGAAAAATTGCAAATTATTTTTTGCTTTCCCTTTACAATATATTCTGGTTGAAACACTTTCTTCCTTTTTGGGCATATAAATTGGTTCTTTGAAGATGTTTTCATGTTTAGGGTAATAAAAGTAGAAAATGACAGTACTGAAGAAATTTTCCTTTACTAATATTAGTCATGTATAATTTATAAAACACATTTGGTCTATCTCTGATTTTTCAACATATATATGTGTGTATGTGTATATGTAAATCATTTTCGAGTATTTATTTAATGTGTCCATGCAATCTACAGAGAGCATACAAAATAGTTCTCTCCTCTTATAAGGGTGAAACTTAAGTAAAAAAGCCTGCAAGTATTTAGGTTCATGTGGACAATAGCTACTTGTTGATATATACAGATGTTAATAAGCTAAAGAAAGTAAATTACTTCATCTGTTTTTTCAACCAAACTTCTTAGATAGAATTCAATGGAAATTTGAAATTTTGCTTACCATATGGTTCCCTTGGTTATTTTTTTGTCCGAAACACCCTTTTCTCAAACATTTAATGTATAATATTTGGCAAAATAAGTTGCTTTACTACTGAAAGGCTGAGTTCCTTTTGAATATTGTAAATATAAAAAATTAATATAGTTTTACCTGCATTTACATAGTTTTTGAAATCTAAATTATTTTCTTGAAACTGACTGCATTTCTGTCACTCCCAAAGAATGAGATAGGATTTTGCCTCATGGAATTTAAACATGAACTACCACACTAGAAAGAAGCTCCAGAAAGCGTAGCTTGTCTAATATCAGAGAATAATTAACAAAAAAAAATTTTATGGATTGTTCTAAGGATAATATTTCATTCCTGATTTTTTAATGTAATTTGAAATGTTAGCATTAGAAACTCATGTTTTGTGTTTGTGTATCAGATTTTATGCCATATTTTAGCATAGTAAGCATAGTGGAAAACATGGAGATAAAAAGCTAGGAAAAATAGAAATGCATAAATAAAATTTGGTGATTTTAAAAAGGAAATAGGAATAAACAACTAGAAATAAGAAGAAATAAAAGGGAGAAATTAAAACAGAATAAGAAATATTCTTATGTACAAAATAAAAAGTACTCAACTAGAAACAGTATGTAGTTTGTCACAATTTCTTTGCCTTTTAAAATGTTTATCATATATCCATTATTATATATCTATGGGTATCCAGCTATTCTCAGAAAGAAACACTAAAAATACGAGTGCTAAAGATATATGTTGTAGAGATTAAGTGAAACACTATCAATCATTAACTATATCAGAAACATCTGTTTTGATATTTCTTTGATATCTTTTTTTTCTCATTTATATTATCAACAATGGATATAGTTTAATTTAGGATTTAGGATACCAGTGTAAGTATGTGGCATATATATTTTCTTAATTTTGTATCAATCTATACATTTAATTATTATGATGGAAAAATGGTAATATCACATTGCAGAAAATCTTGTGGAATGAGAGATATTGTTGTAGCTATCTTTGAAATCGTAGTTTAGCACTCTCTGCTCTCTTGGCCATAATATTTAAATCCTTCCCATGCGAAAAATTCTCACTTCTCCCCCAAAAGTCTCATCCCATCACAGCACTGGCTTGAATTCTATCATCTCATCAGCTAATCACGTAAATTTGTGGATGATGCTTCTCAGGGCTGGTACCTAAGGTGTAGCTCCCTGGATGTAGCTTCTCTTAATCCAAAGACTTACAGACTGAAAAAACAATTTGCCCTTCCTTCATCCAACATATAATGGGGGAGAACAAGACAGGATGACCTCAAAAAACGCACATAAGGGGAAGAGAGAAAGACAGAGTCACATAGAAATCATTGGTCCATGGCAATTCTAAAATCCAGCTTGGCAAATTTTGTGGGTTTCTTGATTAGGGGGGTGCTATTCCCTGGGAATCCTTTATTACTTTTGACTCTGCCCACTTCCGTTTATGTAAGAAAGGCTTTCACGTGTTTCAAAATGCCTATATCTTTCAGCCCATAAGTATATAAGTTCTTTTAAAACTTTGTGGATTTCGTATGTATCAAATTACAAACTCACTCCATTTGGCAAACCCATACCTACAAATCTCTTGGAGATAATCTCTCTGCTTTGATTCAGGGTGTTGTGGGACAATTTTCTTAAAAGGTTTTTGCCTAGGTGAGCAATTGAGATATTCCACCAAGACTCTTAGAAGCCCATTTGCCTAGCAAAAGGGTTCTAGAAGGCACCTCCTTAAATCTTTCTGGCATCTTAACAAAGGATCTTGCAGACCTTTGGTTTGATCATTACCCTTGGAGCACTATGGATTTAATCTTTGCACTGGAAACTTTTTTCACTTTGATAGTTGCTTGTTGGAGGAGACTGCAGATGAGAACAATTTCATGTTTATTTCCAAAAAACACTGGCTCTTTTATGTTTTTCACTAAATTCTACTTGAAAATGGAACAGTTCCTCCTTTAGTTCATCTTGCTTTTCATGCAGTTTGTTATGGGCAGCTAAAATAAGACAATTGACACTCTGAACATTTTGTATGAAAATCTTCTTAGCAGGAAAAAATTAGGAACAGGAAATTTTATTATGGCCGTCTTGGAAATACACCTTTAAAAATATGTTGTGTAATATTATACATTAGCATAGATCTTTTGAACTTTGTGGTATCAGATATTATAACTGAATGGTGTCTCATAAGCTCTCCAATATATTGTTCTATACAAGAAGGATTCCCTTCTTTTTGGGGAAATATAATAAACAATAAAATCTACCAAACCAAAGATTCCTCGCCACAAAATATAGGAAACAAAGAAAACAGTTTTACCGTTGAATAAACTTTAATGTATGACACACATCACAGGCAATCCCTAAAGAAATTACAAAGAAAAAAGAATGTAACTTTTTTATAGAGCTAGGCAGATACAAGGAGACAAAGAAAGCATTCAAAATTTTCCTTTTGGCAACAGGGAAATTTTTTAATGTTATTTAAAAAACTTTTTATTTACCTCTACATTCTACACTATTCTTACCAGATGACCATCTAGGCATGCAATGAATACAAATAAAGAAAAGATTGCTATGGCATTGTAAATTGTACCATTATTGGATACTGTATTGTACTGGTCAAGGTTCTCCAGAGAACCAATAGGATTATATACATATGTACACACACACATACACACAATAATGAAGAGAGTTATTATAAGGAGTTGGCTCATGTTATACAGAGGCTGGCAAGTCCCAAGATCGGCAGTTGGCAAGCTGGAGCCCCAGGAGAGTGAATGGTATAGTTCCAATCCAAGTCCAAAGGCCTGAGAACCAAAAAGGCCTGCTGTAGGTTCCAGTCTGAATACGAAGGCAGGAGAAGACTGATGTTCCAGCTCAAAGACAGTTAAACAGAGAGAGTGAATTCTCTTTTACATCTGTAGTTGCTGTTCAGAGACCGTCTTCTATGCTCTTTACTATGTCTTCTACACCTCCGTAACTCTGGCACCAAGCACAAAGCCTTTGGTGCACAGATTTTACCAAATAAATCTCTGATGCTGTTAGAGACTGAGGTAAGAAGAAGCTGGAAATTTATTTAAGAACTTATTTAAGAGTATTCAGTTTTTACAGAGAGAAATGAAAAGACTGAGAACAATATTTTTTTTCTCATGGGCAGGGGTGGAGTGGGGACAAAAACCCAAGATTGCTTATATGAAGGATTTTCTGTAGGAAGAATATATGAAGGAAGTAAGTTTAGAGTGATTTGTGAAAGATAATTTTCTGCCAAAACTTGAGATAGTGGATTTAGGGCTCAGCCAAGATGAGGTTAACATCCCACTATAGATTTAGAATGAGTTAACAAAGACAACAATTTCAACTGTCAAAATTAGGAAAAAGAAAATACAAAAAATTTAAGTTAGTGAATCAGAAAGAGAATCCAAAATGCATTTGCCAAGCCGACTGAGGTTATATTAACTAATTTCTCTATTCTCTAAGTGGGATTTAGTTAAATATATTACTTGCCTTTTAGTGCATTTATTTGTGTGCTTTTTGCCAGTGACTAGTGTTCAGGAAATGGGATAGTTAACATCAGAAAAGAGAAAACTGAGAGGTTAAAAATCAGAGCTCTTCAAAGGAGTTTTCATATAGGTACTTTGGCCAAATGACTGAACTCTAGTCATTGGGATGTGGGTGGAAATGATGCCTGCCACTCCTAGGCCTGGCTCTTATTCACTGTGTTGTCCTCTGTGTTCTTTCTCTTTCTGTTCAACTGTGATTGCCAGAGTCATCTTGGAAGCCAGTTTTTGAAGATGGCTGATTTGCCGTAAGTCTAAGTTCCTGAAACACTGAATACCTACCTACTCCCCTCACCTCATTCACCAGGCTAACCTGCAACATTAGTTCTTCACGCTTATCCAAATAAGATACAATTTCTATTGTGTCCATTTGTCTATTTGTTACAGCAGTTTAGGTCAAAACTATATTTACACATAATAGAGTGGGTAAGAGCTCAGAATTTGGGGACAGACAGAGTGTGTATAACTAAATCACTAGCTCTTTGATCTTCAGTAAAACATTTCATCTCTCTATGCCTCAGTTTCCTCATATGTAAACCAGGCTGTTCTTGGGATTAAATGAGTTAATATATGTAAAGTGCTTAGAACAGTGCCTAGTACATAGGAAAAAGCCTAAAATACATTGGAATTGTTATTATTATACATTCATTACTTGATTTTTCTTCTAATTTAAGTTCTAAAGATGATCTCTGTTGAAAAATGTAGATTTAGTTAATTTATTTTGACTGTTTAATAGTAGTCTCTTGTGTTAAGACCTATAACTTGGTTATTTCTTACTATGAATACAAAGTGTAAGAATATAGGTGTGAAGAACATGTAACAACTTCAGGATTATAGTTATTTCTCTAGAAACAGAAGGAAAGAAAGTAGGGATGGAATTATATGCTTTTTCTTTAAAATGCAATTTTGACCATTATGGATGGTAAATATAGGTTTCTATTATATTACATACTGTACTCTGTGTTTTCTCTAATTTTGAAATATATAATTAAAATACAAATTAGGTTTTCTGATATTTTATATCTATATATAGTTACATACACTGATAAATAATCAACTTTCCTATTAATCAGTGCACTTTGCTTATATATAGCTTTTTGTCTAAAGAGTTAAAAACATTTATAAGACTGGTGTTTTTATGTACCATTAATGGAATAGTGCAGTTTCGAATATACCTCAGGGTATGCAATTGCCCTGAAACATGTAGTAACCCTGTTCACTCTTCTGCTTTCTATGATTTTTTTTTTCTTTTTTAGAAATTCATATAACTGGAATCATACCATATGTAGTCTTTTGTATCTGGTTTCTTCCACTTATTATAATAGTTTTTGGACCCATCCATGTTGTTCAATGAGTTAACAGTTTGTTCTCTATATGTTCAGTTGTTTCATTATAAACCTATATAATATTTTGTTTATCTATTCAACAGTTGATGAGAAATTATAGTTGCTTTCAGTTTTTGACTATTATGACTGAAGAAGTTATGAAAATTTGAGTAGAATTCATTACATGAACATATGTTTTCATTTCTCTTGAGTAAATAAGTAGGAGTAAGATTGGTTAGTGTATATTTAATTTCACAAAAGACTGCCCAAGAATTTTCCACAGTAGTTGAAAAAATCATACATCCCACTAAGACTTATGAGGGTATCAACTGCTACTTGGTTTTTTTTAATAATTTATTGGACTGGCCAAAAAGTTCATTCATCTTTTTCCATACAATGTTACGGAAAACCCAAACGAAATTTTTGGCCAACCCAGTATTTGGTAGTACCAAATTCCCAGTATTGAAAGCTTATTCAAATAACTTGCATTATTCTTCTTAAAAGTGCTATAGTAAAAAAATGCTAAGGAGTTTCCATCACTATTTTTTTTAATTTTATATGGGAGTATGGTTGGTTTAAAATTATGTTAGTTTCAGGTGTACAACAAAGTGATTCAGTTATACATACATGTATATCTATTTCAGATTCTTTTCCAATATAGGTTATTACAGAATTGAGTAGATTTCCCTGTGCTATGCAGTAGGTCCATGTTGATTATCTATTTTATATATAGTAGTGTGTATATGTTAATCCAAAACTCCTAATTTATCCCTCCCACCACCTTTCCCCTTTGGTAACCATAAGTTTGTTTACTAAGTCTGTGAGTCTGTTTCTGTTTTTTAAATAAGTTCATTGGTATCACTTTTTTTTAGATTCCACAAATGAGAGATATTGTAAGATATTTGTCTTTCTCTGTCTGACTTACTTCACTTATATGGTAGTCACTATGTCCATCCATGTTGCTGCAAATGGCATTATTTCATTCTTTTATGGCTGAGTAATATTCTAGCTGTATATGTATGTGTGTGTGTATATATATATATATGTATGTGTATATATATATATATATATATATATATACACACACACACA
Organism: Eschrichtius robustus; assembly: GCF_028021215.1. Classification (NCBI taxonomy): domain Eukaryota; kingdom Metazoa; phylum Chordata; class Mammalia; order Artiodactyla; family Eschrichtiidae; genus Eschrichtius; species Eschrichtius robustus. The sequence continues at coordinate 17,992,359 of NC_090827.1, read as the reverse complement.
CCACATCTTCTTTATCTGTTCATCTGAGGATGGACATTTAGCTTGCTTTCCTGTCTTGGCTATTGTAAATAGTGGGGCAATGAACATTGGGGTGCATGTATCCTTTTCAAACATGTTTTTCTCTGGTTATATGCCCAGTAGTGTGATTGCTGGATCATATGGGAGCTCTATGTATAGTGTTTTAAAGAACCTCTATACTGTTCTCCATAGTAGTTGTACCTATTTACATTCCCACCGATAGTATAGGAGGGTTCCCTTTTCTCCACACCCACTGCAGCATTTTTTGTTTGTAGACTTTTTGATGATGGCCATTCTAACTGGTGTGAGGTAATACCTCATTGTAATTTTGATTTGCATTTCTCTAATAATTAGTGGTATTGAACATCTTTTCATGTGCTTTTTGGCCATCTGTATGTCTACTTTAGAGAAATGTCTATTTAGGTCTTCTGCCCATTTTTTGACTGGGTTGTTTTATTTTTATGATATTGAGCCACATGAGCTGTTTGTATATTTTGGAGATGAATCCCTTGTTGGTTGCTTCGTTTACAAATATTTTCTCCCATTCTGTGGGCTGTCTTTTCATTTTGTTTATGGCTTCCTTTGCTGTGCAAAAGCTTTAAGTTTAATTAGGTCCCATTTGTTTATTTTTGTATTTATTTTCATTACTCTAGGAGGTGGATCGAAAAAGATCTCACTGTGATTTATGTCAAAGAGTGTTCTGCATATGTTTTCCTCTAAGAGTTTTATAGTATCCAGTCTTACATTTAGGTCTTTATTCCATTTTGAGTGTATTTTTGTGTACGGTGTTAGAGAATGTTCTACTTTCATTCTTTTACATGTGGCTGTCCAGTTTTCCAAGCACCACTTATTGAAGAGACTGTCTTTTCTCCATTGTATATTCTTGCCTCCTTTGTCATAGATTAGTTGACCATAGGTGAGTGGATTTAGTTCTGGGTTTTCTCTCCTGTTCCATTGATCTATATGTCTGTCTTTGTGCCAGTACCATACTATTTTGATTACTGTAGCTATATAGTATAGTCTGAAGTCAGGCAGCCTGATTCCTCGAGCTCTGTTTTTCTTTCTCAAGATTGCTTGGCTATTTGCTCTCTTCTCTGTTTCCATATAAATTTTAAGATTTTTGTTCTAGATCTGCAAAAAAAATGCCATTGGTAGAGATTACACTGAATCTGTAGATTGCCTTGGGTAGTATAGTTATTTTGACAATATTGATTCTTCCATTCCAAGAACATGGTATATCTTTCCATTAGTTTGTGTCATCCTCAATTTCTTTCATCAGGGTCTTACAATTTTCTGAGTACAGGCTTTTTGCCTCCTTAGGTAGATTTATTCCTAGGTATTTTATTCTTCTTGATGTGATGGTAAATTGGATTGTTTCCTTAATTTCTCTTTCTGATCATTCCTTTTTAGTGTATAGAAAAGCAATAGATTTCTATGTATTAATTTTGTATCCTGCAGCTTTACTGAATTCACTGATGAGCTCCAGTAGTTCTCTGGTAGTGTCTTTAGGATTTTCTATGTACAGCATCATGTCATCTGCAAACAGTGACAGTTTTACTACTTCTTTTCCAATTTGGATTCTTTTTATTTCTTCTTCTTCTCTTATTGCTTGTGGCTAAGGCTTCCAAAACTATGTTGAATAGAAGTGGTGAGAGTGGACATCCTTGCCTTGTTCCTGATCTTAAAGGAAATGTTTTCAGCTTTTCACTGTTGAGTATGATGTTAGCTGTGGGTTTTTCTTATTTGGCCTTAATTATGTTGAGGTATGTTCCCTCCACGCCCACTTTCTGGAGAGATTTTATCATAAATGGGTGTTGAATTTTGTCAAAATCTTTTTCTGCATCTATTGAAATGATCATATGGTTTTTATTCTTAAGTTTGTTAATGTGGTGTATCACACTGATTGATTTGTGTATATTGAACAATACTTGCATTCCTGGGTTAAATCCCACGTGATCATGGTGTATGACCTTTTAATGTATTGTTGTTGGATTTGGTTTGCTAGTATTTTGTTGAGGATTTTTGCATCTGTGTTCATCAATGATATTGGCCTATAATTTTCTTTGTTTATGGTATCTTTGTATGATTTTGGTATCAGGGTGATGGTGGCCTCATAGAATGAGTTGGGGAATGTTCCTTCCTCTGCAATTTTTTGAAATAGTTGCAGAAGGATAGGTGTTAACTCTTCTCTAAATATTTGATAGAATTTGCCTGTGAAGCTATCTGGTCCTGGACTTTTGTTTGTTGGAAGTTTTTAAATCACAGTTTCAATTTCAGTACTCGTGACTGGTCTGTTCATATTTTCTATTTCTTCCTGGTTCCATCTTGGAGATTGTACCTTTCTACAAAATGGACAAATTCTTCTAGGTAACCCATTTTATTGGCATATAGTTGTCTGTAGTAGTCTCATGATCCCTTGTATTTCTGTGGTGTCTGTTGTAACTTCTCCTTTTTTATTTCTAAATTTATTGATTTGCACCCTCTCCTCTTTTTTCTTGATGAGTCTGGCTAAAGGCTTATCAATTTTGTTTATGTTTTCAAAGAACAAGTTTTTAGTTTCATTGATCTTTTCTACTGTTTTCTTCATCTCTATTTCATTTATTTCTGCTCTGAACTTTATGATTTCTTTTCTTCTACTAATTATGGGTTTTGTTTGTTCTTTTTCTCATTGCTTTAGGTGTAAGCTTAGGTTGTTTGAGATTTTTCTTGTTTCCTGTGGTAAGATTGTATTTCTATAAACATCCATCTTAGAACTGCTTTTGCTGCATCCCATAGGTTTTGGATCATCGTGTTTTCATTTTCATTTGTCTCTAGGTATTTTTTGATTTCCTCTTTGATTGCTTCAGTGATCCATTTGTTGTTTAGTAGCATATTGTTTAGCCTCCACATGTTTGTGTTTTTTTTTTTTCTTGTAGTTGATTTCTAATCTCATAGCCTTTTGGTCAGAAAAGATGCTCGATATTATTTCAGTTTTCTTAAACTTACCAAAGCTTGGTTTATGGCCTAGCATGTGATCTACCCTGGAGAATGTTCCATGTGCACTTGAAAAGAATGTGTATTCTGCTGCTTTGGGATGGAATGCTCTACAAATATCAATTAAGTCTATCTGGTCTATGCGTCATTTAAGGCCTGTGTTTCCTTCTTGATTTTCTATCTGGGTGATCTTTCCACTGATGTAAGTGGGGTGTTAAATAAAGTCCCCAACTATTATTGTGTTACTGTCAATTTTGCCTTCTGTGTCTGTTAACATTTGCATTATACACTGAGGTGTTCCTATGTTGGGTGCGTATATATTTCAATTGTTATATCTTCTTCTTGGGTAGATCCCTTGATCATTATGTAGTGTCCTTCTTTGTCTCTTTTAACAGTCTTTATTTTAAAATCTATTTTGTCTGATGTGAGTATTGCTACTCCAGCTTTCTTTTGATTTCCATTTGCATGGAATATCTTTTTCCATCCCCTCACTTTCAGTCTGTATGTGTCCCTATATCTGAAGTGGGTCTCTTATAGACAGCATATATATGGGTCTTGTTTTTGTATCCATTCAGCCAGTCTGTCTTTTGGTTGGAGCTGTCTCATTTTGTCTAACTCTGTGTTTGTGATCTCTTTTCTGCAGGCTACAGGATTGTACTTCCTCTTGCTTCTGGTTTCTGCCCCCTGGTGGGTGAGGCTGGTCTAAGAGGCTTGTTCAGGCTTCCTGGTGGGAAGGGCTGGTTTCTGCCTACTTGTGGGTGGAGCCAGGTCTTGGCCCTCTAGTGAGAAGGACCATATCAATGGGTGCATCTAGAGGCTGTTATGGGCTCAGGAAGACTTTTGGCAGCCTGTCTGCTGATGCGTGGAGCTGTGTTCCTTCCCTGTTAGTTGTTTGGCCTGAGGCATCCCAGTACTGGAGCCTACAGGCTGTTTGGTGGGGGCAGGTCTTTGTGTCAAAATGGCAGCCTCTGGGAGAGCTCACACCAATGACTATTCCCTGGTACCTCCACCACCAGTGCCCCTATCCCCACAGTGAACCATACCCAACCCTGCCTCCCCAGGAGACCCTCCAAGACCAGTAGGTAGGTCTGGCACAGGCCTCTATGAAGTCACTGCTTTTTCCCTGGGTCCTGGTGCACATGAGACTTTGTGTGCACCCTCCAAGAGTGGAGTTCCTGCAATCAAGCCTGCTGGCCTCCAAAGTCAAATGCTCTGGGGGAATCCTCCTCCTCATGACAGTCTCCCAACCTGGGAAGGCTGACATGGGGCTCAGAACTCTCTCTCCTATGGGAGAACCTCTATGATATAATTATTTTCCAGTTTCTGAGTCACTCACCCAGTGGGTATGGAATTTGATAGTATCACAAATGCTCCCCTCCCACTGTCTCGTTGTGGCTTCTTCTTTGTCTTTGGAAGAAGAATATCTCTTTTGGTAGGTTCCAGTCTTTTTTGTCCATGGTTGTTCAGCAGTTAGTTGTGTTTTTCATGTTGTCATGAGAGGAAGTGAGCTCAAGTCCTTCTACTCTGCTGTCTTGTCTCCAACCTCAACTGCTACTTGTTATCATCAGCATTTGATATTGTCTTTTTAATTTCAGCCATTGTATTTGGTTTATAATTTAAATTGCATTTCCCTTGTGACTAACAATGTTGAGCAACTTTCCATATGCTTATTTGTTGTTTATAATCTTCTGTGAAATGCTTATTCAAATATTTTGCCCACTGTCAAAGATAAACAAAGCCAGACACTAGTCCAAGTGGTAAGGACAGATTTTAATCAGTAATATACTATTACAATAGAGGAAAGAGTCCAGTCTGAACTGAACTCAACTTCTATTTTTACAGGGGTAATTAGGTGTTCTGAAGGGACAATGAGGGAATAGGGAAGGAGGTGAGCAGGGGATCAGTAGAGCCAGGGAAGTGAAAATTACAAAAATCAGAAGGGGGTTGATCCATGTGAAACCCATATTGGTTTGTTAACTGGTACTTATGGAAGTTAGACTTCTATCCTCCCCCAGAGGCTGGGAGACAGGGACTCTACCTGCAGGTGCTGACTGGAACAAACAGAAAATTCTTTTGGCAGCCTAGCCCTCAAACCAGCAAACTTTTATTAGTTTTCTCAACAGGCACTTTAAGGGGGTCTATGGTCATGTTAAGGATGTGACCTTGAGCTGTTAGAAACCATGTTAGTGTTTTGTTCAAGTCTTTTTTTTTTTTTTTTTTGGCCACTCCACATGGCATGTAGGATCTCAGTTCCCCGACCCGGGATCAAACCACACCCCATGCAGCAGAAGCCTGGAGTCTTAACTGCTTGACTGCCAGGGAAGTCCCTGTTCAATTCTTTATAGGCCAAGGTTGAGGCCTAGTAGAGAAAGGGTTCAAACAGCCTGGATAGAGTTTGGTCAAGGAGAGAAACTTTGTCACTACTTTAATTGGTTTTTGTCTTCTCATTATTTAGCTGTAGGTATTTTTTCATATTCTTCTTACAACTCTTAATGAGATATATGTTTTTCAAATATTTTTTCCCAGGCTGTGACTTGACTTAATATTCTTTGTAACTTATTTTGAAAAGCATATTTTAAAAAAATTGATGGATTCCAAATTATCAGCTTTTTATTGTATGGTACATAATTTTGCATGCTAAGAAATTTTTCCTTCACTTAAGGACACAACTATTTTCTACTAGGTTTTTTATTCCAAGAATTTTTGTAGCTTTATTAATTATATTTATATGTAAGAGCCATTTTGAGTTTAATTTTTGGATATGTCATGACAAAGAGAAAAAAATTTTTTTTGGCATTGAATGTAAAATAGTTGTGGCAATTGATTGTTGTGGTAAATCAACAGTTGATTTACAATATTGTGTTAGTTTCAGGTGTACAGCAAAGTGATTCAGTAATACACATGTATATGTATATATATATATATATACATGCACACACATACCTTTTTCTTCAATTCTTTTCCACTATAGTTTATTACAAGATATTGAATATAGTTCACTGTGCTACACAGTAAAATCTTGTTGTTTATCTATTTTATATATGGTAGCATGCATCTGTCAGTTTCATACTCCCAATTTATCCTTCCCCCCACATGCCCCTTTGGTGACCATAAGTTTGTTTTCTATGTCTGTAAGTCTGTTTCTGTTTTGTAAATAAGTTAATTTATACTATTTTTTAGACTCCACATATAAGTAGTATCATATAATATTTGTCTTTCTCTGTCTGACTTACTTCACTTAGTATGATAATCTCTAGGTCCATCCATATTGCTGCAAATGGCATTACTTCATTCTTTTTTATGGCTGAGTAATATTCCATTGTAGATATACACCACATTTTCTTTATCCATTTATCTGTTGATGGCCACTTAGGTTGCTTCCATGACTTGGTCATTGTAAATAGTGCCACAATGAACATTGGGGTGCATGTATCTTTTCGAATTAGAACTTTCGTCTTTTCTGGATATATGCCCAGGAGTAGGATTGCTGGATCCTGTGGTAACTCTATTTTTGTTTTTTTTAAGGAACCTCCATACTGTTCTCCATAGGGGCTGCACAAATTTACATTCCCACCAACAGGGTAGGAGGGTCCTTTTTCTCCATACCCTCTCCAGCATTTATTACTTGTAGACATTTTGATGATGGCCATTTGACTGTTGTGAGCTGATACCTCATTGTAGTTTTGATTTGCATTTCTCTAATAATTAGTGATGTTGAGCATCTTTTCATGTACCTCTTGGCCATCTGGATGTCTTCTTTGGAGAAATGTCTAGTTAGGTGTTCTGCCCGTTTTTTGATTGGGTTCTATGTTTTTTTGTTAGTGAGTGGTATGAGCTGTTTGTATATTTTGGAGATTAAGCCCTTGTCGGTTGCATCATTTGCAAATATCTTCTCTCATCCCGTAAGTTGTCTTTTCGTTTTGTTTATGGTTTCCTTTGCTATGCAAAAACTTATAAGTTTGATTAGGTCCCATTTTTTTTAATCTTTCATTATTTATAATTGTAATTCTTTATTTTTATTTTATTTTTTTCATTGAAGTTTAGTTGATTTACAATGTTGTGCCAATCTCTGCTGTACAGTAAAGTGACTCAGGTATACACATAGAAACATTCTTTTTTTAATATTCTTTTCCATTATGGTGTATCCCAGGAGATTGGGTATAGTTCCCTGTGCTATACAATAGGTCCTTGTTGTTTATCCATTCTAAATGTAATCGTTTTCACCTACCAACCCCCAAGTCCCAGTCCATCCCTCTCCCTCCTCCCATCCCCATTGGCAACCACAAGTCTGATCTCTATGTCTCTGAGTCTGTTTCTGTTTTGTAGATAGGTTCATTTATGCCATATTTTAGATTCCACATATGAGTGATATCATATGGCATTTGTCTTTCTGTTTCTGACTTACTCTACTTAGTATGATAATCTCTAGTTGCATCCATGTTGCTGCCAATGACATTATTTTATTCTGTTTTATGGCTGAGTAGTATTCCATTATATATATGTACCACATCTTCTTTATCCATTCATCTGTTGATGGGCATTTAGGTTGTTTCCATGTTTTGGCTATTGTGAATAGTGCTGCTATGAACATAGGGACGCATGTATCTTTTTGAGTTGTAGTTTTGTCCAGGTATATACCCAGGAGTGGGATTGCTGGATCCTATTGCTGGTAATTCTATTTTTAGTTTTCTGAAGACGTTCCATACTGTTTTCCATAATGGCTTCACCAACTTACATTCTGACCAACAGTGAAGGAGGGTTCCCTTTTCTCCACACTCTTGCCAGCATTTGTTATTTGTAGACTTTTTAATGATGGCCATTCTGACAGGTGTGTGGTGGTAACTCATTATAGTTTTGATTTGCATTTCTCTAATAATTAGTGATGTTGAGCATCTTTTCACATGCCTACTGGCCATCTGTATGCCTTCTTTGGAGAAATGTCTTTTAAGGTCTTCTGCCCATTTTTCAGTTGGGTTGTTTGTTTTTTGTTGTAGAGTTGTATGAGCTATTTGTATATTTTGGAGATTAAGCCCTTGTCGGTAGCACCATTTGCAAATATTTTCTCCCATTCTGTAGGTTTTCTTTTCATGTTTTTTTTTTTTTATGATTTCCTTTGCTGTGTAAAAGCTTGTAACTTTGATTAGGTCTCATTTCTTTATTTTTATTTCTATTGCATTGGGACACTGACCTAAGAAAACATTGGTACAATTTATGTCATAGAATGTTTTGCCTATGCTCTCTTCTAGAAGCTTTATGGTGCCATGTCTAATGTTTAAGTCTTTAAGCCATTTTGAGTTTATTTTTGTGTATGGTGTAATGGTGTGTTCTAACATCATTGATTTACATGTGGCTTTCCAGGTTTCCCATACCACCTGCTGAAGAGACTGTTGTTTCTCCATTGTATGTTCTTCTTCCTTTGTCAAGGATTAATTGACCATAGGTGTGTGGGCTTATTTCTGAGCACTCTATTCTGTTCTATTGATCTATATGTCTGTTTTTGTGCCAATACCATGCTGTTTTTATTACTGTAGTTTTGTAGTATTGTCTGAAATATGGAAGGGTTATGCTTCTAGCTTCTTGTCCTCAGGATTGCTTTAGCAATTCTGGGTCTTTTGTGATTCCATGCAAATTTTAGGATTATTTGTTCTAGTTCTGTGAAAATTGTCATTGGTAATTTGATAGAAATTGCATTAAATCTGTAGATTGCTTCGGGTAGTATGGCCATTTTAACTATATTAATTATTGGTCTCCAAGACCATGGGATATTTTTCCATTTCCTTGAATCATCATCAATTTCATTTATCAATGTTTTTTAGTTCTCAGCATATAATTCTTTCACCTCCTTGGTTAGGTTTATTCCTAAGTATTTTATTTTTTTGATGCAATTTTAAATGGAATTGTTTTTTTACTGCCCCTTTCTGAAATTTCATTAGTGTAAAGAAATACAACAGATTTCTGTATGTTAATCTTGTATTCTGGTACCTTGCTGAATTTATCAGTTCTAGTAGTTTTTGTGTGGAGTCTTTTGGATTTTCTATATATAGTAGCATGTCCTCTGCATATAGTGACAATTTTACTTCTTCCCTTCTGATTTGGATACCTTTTATTTCTTTTTCTTGTCTGATTGCTGTGGTGAGGACTTCCAATAGTACTTTGAATACAAGTGCTGAGAATGGGCATCCTTGTCTTGTTCCAAATTTTCACGGGAAGGCTTCAGCTTTTCACCATTTAGTATTATGTTGGCTGTGGGTTTGCCATAAATGGCTTTTATTATTTTGAGATATGTTCCCTCTATACCCACTTTGTCAAGAGTTTTTATCATGAATCTATGTTGAATTTTATCAAAAGCTTCTTCTATATCTATTGAGATGACCATGTGGTTTTTGTCTTTTCTTTTGCTGATGTATATCACATTGATTGATTTGCGTATGTTGAACCAGCCTGTGATCCTGGAATGAATATAACTTGATCATGGTGTATGATCCTTTTCATATGTTTTGGATTTGGTAAAATTTTGTTGGGGATTTTTGCATCTATATTCTCAAAGATATCTCAAAGATATTGGTCTGTAATTTTCGTTTTAGGTAGTGTCTTTGGCTGGTTTTGGTATCAGGGTGATGGTGGCTTCATAGAATGACTTTGGGAGTGTTCCCTCCTCTTCAGTCTTTTGGAGGAGTTTGAGAAGGAGAGGTATAAGTTCTTTGTATGTTTGGTAGAATTCCCTAGTGAAGGCATCTGGTCCTGGATTTTTGTTTTGAATTACAGATTCTATTTCACTTCTAGTAATCAGTCTGTTCAAATTATCTATTTCTTCTTGATCCAGGTTTGGTGCACTGTATGTTTCTAGAGAGCTGCCCATTTCTTCTAGGTTGTCTAATTTGTTGGCATATAACTGTTCATAGAATTGTCTTATGGGTTTTCTTTTAAATTTCTGTGGTATCGGTTGTTATTTTTCCTCTTTCATTTCTTTTTTTTTGTTTATTTGGGTCCTCTCTTTTCTTCTTTGTGTGCCTGGCCAGAGGTTTGTGGATTTTGTTTATCCTTTCAAAAAACCAGCTCTTAGTCTTAATGATTTTTTCTGTTGTTTTTTAATCTCAATTTTATTTATATCCTCTCTGATCTTTATTATTTCCTTCCTTCTGCTGATTTAAGTTTTGTTTGTTCTTTTTCTAATTCTTTTGGGTGGTAGGTTTGGTTGTTTTTTGGGGATTTTTCTTGTTTTTTTTGAGGAAGGCCTCTATCGCTATGAACTTCCTTCTTAGAACTGCCCTTGCTGCATCCCATAGATTTTGTATGGTTGTTTTCATTGTCATTTGTCTCGAGGTATGTTTTTATTTCCTCTTTGAATTCATCATTGACCCACTGGTTTTTTTAATAGCATGTTGTTTAGTCTCCACGTAATCATTTTTTCTCATTTCTCTTTCTGTGATTGATTTCTAGTTTCATGCCATGGTGATCAGAAAAGATGCTTGAAATAATTTTCTATCCTATTAAATTTGTTAAGGCTTGCTTTGTGTCCTAGTATGTGGCCTAGCCTGGAGAATGTTCCATGTGCACTTGAAAAGAATATGTATTCTGGTGTTTTTGGATGTTGTGTCCTGTAGATATGACTTACTATTCTAATTATTCTATTCTATTGTGTGATTCATGATCTCTTTTGCCTTATTGATTTTCTGTCTGCAATATCCGTCCATTGATGTCAGTGGGTGTTAAAGTCTCCTACTGTTATTGTATTCCCATCAATTTTTCTCTTTATGTCTATTAATATTTGCTTTATATATTTAGGTGCTCTTATTTTAGGTGCAGATATGTTAACAAGTGTGATATCCTCTTCTTGTACTGATCCCCCCTTTCATCATGATTATAATGTCCTTCTTTGTCTTTCTTTATGGCCTTTGTTTTAAAGTCTATTTTGTCTGATATGAGTATTGCTATCCCTGCTTTCTTATCATTTCCTGTTTCAAGAAATCTCTTCTTCATACCCTCACTTTCAATCTATAATTATGTCACCCTACAGTATGTCTCCTATAGGCAGCATACTGTAGGTTCTTGTTTTATTATCCAATCTGCCACTCAATGTCTTTCAATTGGAGCATTTAATCCATTGCCATTTAGAGTAATTATTGTTAAGTATGTATTTATTGCCATTTTAAACCTTATTTTCCAGTTGATTTTGTATTTATTCTTTGTTCCTTTCTGCTTCTTTTTGTTTTTCCTTTTGTAGTTTGATGGTTTTCTTGTACATTATGCTTGAGTTCCTTTCTTTTTGATTTTTGTGAATCTATTATATGTTTTTGATTTGTGGTTACCCTGGTTTTCAAGTATTTTAACCTGTAACTATATCTACTTGCTTTAGACTGGTAGTCGTATAAGCTCAAACACATTCTAAAAGATCTACATTTCCTTACTCTCCTCGCCCACATTTTGTGATTTTTATGGCCTACTTTACTTCTTCGTGTTTATCCTTTTGCTGTTCATAATTGCTTTCACAGAAATTTTTTGATTATTTTTTAATATAGGTACTGGCTTATTTACATGAACTTCAGCCCTTTTATGTATTTATTTTTTCCTATCGATTTCCCCTTTCCTATAGATTTTTGTTTCTTTTCTGTTTAGAGAAGACCTTTGAATATTTCTTTTAGGTTTAGTTTAGTATTGCTGTATTCTTTAATTTCTTCTTGTCTGAGAAATTCTCTCACCTTCTATTCTAAATGATAATATTGCTTGGTAGAGTATCCTAGGTTACAGGTTTTTCCCTTTCAGGACTTTGAATATACCTTGCCACTCCCTTCTGGCCTGCAATTTTCTGTAGAGAAATCAGCTGATAGCTTCATGGGGACTCCCTTGGAACTGACTTTTTGTTTTTCTCTTGCTGCCTTTAGAATCCTCTCTTTATTTTATTTATTTATTTTTTTTTTTGCCATTTTAATTATGATATGTCTTGGAGTAGGTCTGTTTGGGTTCATCTCTTTTGGGATCCTTGTGATTCCTATACCTGCATATCTTTTTCCTTCCTTAGGTTTGGGAATTTTTTAGCTATAATTTCTTCAACATTTTTGATTCCCTTTTCTCTTTCTGGGGTTTCTATTATGAGTAGATTGGCACACTTTATATTATCCCATAGATCTAGTATGTTGCTTTCGTTTTTTTTTTTTTTTTTTCACTCGTATTTCTGTCTGCTGTTCTGATTGGGTGGTTTCCATTATTCTATCTTCCATATCACTTATTCATTCTTCTACATTATTTAGTTTGCTATTTATTGCCTTTAGCTTGGTTTTCATCTCAGCAATTGAGTTGTCTAATTTTGATTGGCTACTCTTTATAATGTCTAGTTCTTTGTTACAGTGATCTGTATTTCTATTGATAGCCTTTCTTAATTCTTTCAGTATTTTTATTACCTCCTTTTTTAACTCAGGGTCTAGTAGAGTGAAGAGGTCTATTTCCTTGTTTGTTCTGTCAGGAGATTTCTCTTGTTCTTTCATTGGGAGTAATTCCTCTGCTTCTTCATTCTTCTTATATTTCTGACTATGAATTTAGGAGAAACAGTTATGTACTGTGATTTTGAAGGGTTGTTTTTATGTGGGAGTATACCTGTATAGCCTGCTTGAGTACAGTATTTTTGGTGCAAGGGCTGTTTTTGCTCTGAATGCTTACCACATCTTTCCTTAGGGTGTTCTGGCACTTGACCCCTTGATAGGGGGTTGTGTTTGGTGTTGTGGTGACCAGAGCCTACACTGGATGTTGAACAAGGCCTCCTGTTTGCTCTGTGGTTGCCCTGTTGCAAGCAGGGTCTGTTCCCCAGTTGCTGGAGTTGAAGCCCCCAGAGGTTCTAATCTGCAGTGGGAAGTAGGCAGGATGGGAACACTCCCTCTGGGAAAGGAGCTGCTGCATGTTCTTCCCAGGAGCTGTCCTCTAGAACATGCGATTCTGTGACTCCACTTGCCACCTGGTGTGTGTGCCCACAAAGATCACTGTTGCTGGCACTGCACTTGGTGGTTGCCTCTGCTTGTGGGCTCTAGTAATCAGCTTGGAGGTCCCTTAGGCATGCGTGCATATTCACAAAACTGCTGGTGCATAAACCCACGTGAGCTGCATCCACTGAGCCCACAGATAATCAGCTCAGACGGCCCTTGATTAAACAATTTTTGAATGGGGTTTTGCATCTATGTTAATAAAAGATATTGGTCTGTAGTTTCCATTTATTGTAATGTTTTTATCTGATTTTTGTATTGAGGTACTGCTGGCTTCAAAAAATGAGTTGAGAAGAGTTCCATCTCTTTTATTTTTCTGGAAGAAATTGAGTAGAATTTACATTATTTTCTCATATCATGACTGATAGAATTCATCACTGAAGCCACACAATCTATACCTACAGTTTTCTTTATGGGAAAGAATAAACAGATATTTAATTTCTTTCATAGATATAAGGTCCTTAGCATTGTCTGTGTCATCTTGTGTGGGTTTTACTTGTTTATCTTCCATGGAATTCATCTGTATTATATAAATTGTCAAATATATTAGCTACTTGTAACATTCCCTTATTACTCACTTACTAGCTATAGGATTTCTATTGCTGTTCTTTTATTTTTCACATTATTTTTTCTTTATTTTTGATCAGCTTGGATTGAAGTTTATCACTTTTATCTTTTCAAAGAAGCAGCTCTTAGTTTCACTGATATTTTCTATTGATTGCTTAGTCTCTATTTCATTTAATTCTGCTGTGATCTTTATGCTTTCTTTCCTTCTACTAACTCGGTTTTGTTTGTTCTTCGTTTTCTAGTTCCTTCAGGTGCAAGGTTAGACTGTTTGAGATTTTCCTTGTTTCCTGAGGTATGCCTGTATTGCTATAAACTTCCCTCTTAGTACTGAGTTTGTTGCAACCCATGAAATTTGGATCATTGTGTGTCCATTTTCATTTGTCTCCAGGTATATTTTTTAGTTTCTTCTTTGATTTCTTCAGTGACCCATTGGTTATTATTAGCATATTGTATAGCCTCCATGTGTTTGTGTTTTTTGCAGTTTTTTTTTTACTTGTAATTGATTTCTAGTCTCATGCCTTTGTGGTTGGAACAGATGCTCAATATTATTTCTTTTTAATTTCTTGTTTTTTTATACAATTTTTAAAGGTTACAATCCATATACAGTTATTAAAAATACTGGTTATATTCCCTGTATTGTATAATATATCCTTGTAGCCTCTCTTACACCCAATAGTTTATATCTCCCACTCCTATATTGCCCCTACCCCCCAACCACTCTTAACCATTATAGAGTTTGTTCTCTATATACGTGAGTCTGCATATACGTGAGTCTGCTTCCTTTTTGTTTTATTCACTAGTTTGTTGTATTTTTTTAGATTCCACATAAAAGTGATATCATACAGTATTTTTATTTCTCTGACTGATTTCACTAACTTAGCATAATGCCCTCCAAGTCCAAACATGTTGCTGCAAAAGGCAAATTTTCACATCTTTTCTCATTAGTGGTTTATATACATATAAACCAGGAATGGAATTGCCGGCTCATATAGTAGTTCTATTTTTAGTTTTTTGGAAACTTCCCTACTGTTTTCAACAATGGCTTCACCAATTTACATTCCCACCAACAGTGTACAAGTGTTCCTTTTTTCTCCACACCCTGTCCAGCATTTGTTATTTGTGTTCTTTTTGATGATAATCATCTGATTGGTGTGAGGTGGTATCTCACTGTGGTTTTGATTTGCATTTATCTGATGATTAGTGACATTGAGCATCTTTTCATGTGCCTGTTGGCCATCTGCATTTCCTCTTTGGAAAAATGTCTATACAGTTTTCTGAATATGTGTTTTGTTGATGTTTTCTTTTGCTGTGCAAAAGTTTTTAAGTTTAATTAGGTCCTATTTGTTTATTTTTGCTTTTATTTCCTTTACTTTAGCAGACAGATCAAAAAAAAAATATTGCTGCAATTTATGTCAAAGAGTGCTCTGCCCAAGTTTTCCTCTAGGATCTCTATAGTATCCAGTCTTACATTTAGGTCTTTAATCCATTTTGAGTTTATTTTTATATATGGTATTAGAGAATGTTCTAATTTCATTCTTTTACATGTAGCTGTCCAGTTTTCCCAGCACCACTTGTTGAAGAGACTGTCTTTTCTCCATTGTATATTATGGCCTCATTTTTTGTATATCGATTGACCATAAGTGCATTGCTTTATTTCTGGGTCCATTTTTTAAATTTATTGAGTTGTTTGTGGCCTAATCTGTAACCTATTCTGGAGAATGTTCCACGTGCACTTGAAAAGAATGTGTTGTCTGCTGCTGTTGGAACAATGTTCTCTGTATATCTTTTTTTTAAAAAATAGATCTTTATTGGAGTATAATTGCTTCACAATTCTGTGTTAGTTTCTGTTGCACAACAAAGCGAATCAGCCATATGCATACACATGTCCCCATATCCCTTCCCTCTTGAGCCTCCCTCCCATCCTCCCTATCCCACCCCTCTAAGTCATTGCAAAGCACTGAGCTGATCTCCCTGTGTTGTGCTGCTGCTTCCCACCAGCCAACTATTTTACGTTTGGTAGTGTATATATGTTGATGCTACTCTCACTTCGCCCCAGCTTCCCCCTCCCACCCCATGTCCTCAAGTGCATTCTCTGTGTCTACAACTTTATTCCTGTCCTGCCCCTAGGTTCATCAGAACTTTTTTTTCTTTAGATTCCATATATATGTGTTAGCATACAGTATTTGTTTTTCTCTTTCTGACTTACTTCACTCTCTATGACAGACTCTAGGTCCATCCACCTCACTACAAATAATTCAGTTTTGTTTCTTTTTATGGCTGAGTAATATTCCATTGTTTATATGTGCCACATCTTCTTTATCCATTCATCTGTCGGTGTGTATATTAAGTACACCTGGTCTAATATGTCATTTAAGGCCAGTGTTTTTGTATTGATTTTCTATCTGGATGATCTGTCCCACTGATGTAAGTGTGATGTTAAAAACCACAACTAATATAGGTTACTATTTTTCCCTTTGTGTATGTTAATATTTGCTTTATGTATTTAGGTGCTCCTATGTTGGGTGCATATATATTTACAATTGTTAACAGATTCTTGGATTGATCCCTTTTTCATTATGTAATGTCCTTCTTTTTCTGTTGTTACAGTCTTTGTTTTAAAGCCTACTTTATCTGACAAAAAGTATTGCTATCCTAGCTTTCTTTTTATTTACCTTTTTTTATTCTCTCACTTTCATTGTGCATGTCCTTAGATCTGAAGTTAGTCTCTTGTAGGCAGCATATATATGGGTCTTGTTTTTCTCTCCATTCAGTTATTCTGTGTCTTTGATTTGGGCATTTAATCCATTTACATTTAAAGTAATTATTGATAGGAATGTATTTATTGCCAATTTGTTAAATGTTTTAGGGTGGTTTTTGTAGGTTTTTTGGCTCTTTCATCTTCTTTTGCTCTCCTTTCTTGTGATTTGTTGATTTTCTTTATTGTTAGGTTTGGTTTCCTCTTTTTTTCTCTGTGTAGGTATTATAGATTTTTGGTTTCTTATTACCATGAAGTTCATATACAACTACATTTTAAGAGCCCTGCACTTTTACTTCCCCCACCACGTTTAATGTTTTTTACATCATATTTTACATCTTTTTGTTTTGCATATCCCTTAACTACTTATCGTGGATATTGATTTTACTACTTTTGTCTTTTAACCTTTCTACTTCTTTTATAATTCATTGATCTACTACCCCTAGTGTATGTTTCCCTTTACCAATGAGATTTTTCCTTTTGTAACGTTCATAGTCCCTTTAACCTTTCTTTTAAAGCCCGTTTAGTGGTGCTGAACACTTTTAGCTTTTGCTTGTCTGTAAAACTCTTTATCTCTCCTTCATATCGGAATGATAGCCTTACCTGTTAGATTATTTTCCTGGTATAAAACCCGGTAGGCTTTTTCCTTTCATCATTTTAAATATATTGTGGCACTCCATTCTGGCCTGCAACGTTTCTGCTGAAGAAGTCAGCTAATAGTCTTACAAGAGTTCCCTTGCACATAACTAGTTGCTTTTTTCTTCCTGCTTTTAAGATTCTTTATTTTTAACTTTTGCCATTTTAATTATAATGTGTCTTGGTGTGATCCTCTTTGGGATGATCCTGTTTGGAATTTTCTTTACTTACTGGACCTAGATGTCTGTTTCCTTTCCTAGGTTATAGCAGTTTTTAGCTATTATGACTTCAAAGATGTCCTCTGCCCCTTTCTCTCTTCTCCTTCTCAGACCCCTATAATGCAAATATTAGTATGCTTGATGTTGTCTCATAGGTCTCTTAAACTATTCTCATTTTTTAAAATTCTTTATTCTTTTTTCTTTTCAACTTGGGTGTTTTCCACTGCTCTGTCTTCCACATTGTGGATCCATTCCTTTGCATTATCTAATATGCTGTTGTTCCTTTTAATGTATTTTTAAAGTTCATTTATTATATGCTTCAGCTGTTTGGTTCTTCTTTGCATTTTCTAACTCTTTTTGAAATTCTCACTGTGCTCATCCATTCTTCCCCTGAGTTTGGTGAGCATCTTTATGGTCATTACCTCAAACACTTTATTGGGTAGATTGTTTCTGTCTATGTCGCTTAGTCCTTTTTCTGAGGTTATGTCTTGGTCCTTTGTTTGAGCATATTCCTGTGACTCTTCATTTTGCCCAATTCTCTGTGTTTATTTCTATGTTTTAGGTATGTTTCCTGATCTTGGAGAAATGGCATTATGTAGGAGATGCCCTATGGGGGGCTAGCAGCACACTCCTCTCTCTGTTCACCAGAGCTATACACTGTGGGGGTATCCCCTATGTGGGCTGCATTTGCCCCTCTGTTGCTGCAAGGCCCACTACTGTAGGTACACTGGCAGATGGGCCTGGCCCCTGTCCCAGTTGGCTGTGATGCTGTGTTGTGTGCAGTAGCTGTGTGCCTGCTGGAGGGCAGGGCAGGCTTCCTGTGTGTTTGGCTGCAGAGCCTGGAGGGTGCATGAGGTTGCTGGTGGCCCACTCTTGGTTGGGGCTGGGCACCCATGTGCCTGTCTGTGTGTACCTGGGGAAGCATGTAGTACCAGCCTGTTGGAGGAAAGGGCTGTGTTCCTATTTATTGGGTGGGCCAAAATGTTCATTTGGTTTTTTCCGTAAAATGGCTCTAGTAGCACTTAGTTGTCTCTAACTTCATTTGAAACTGTTTTGTTAGATTGTATGTGACAGCTGTCATATCAGCATGCATTTAAAAAAAGACTTATCAAAATTGGTGAATTTTTGTATAGCCATTTTACTACTGAAGATGGAAGAAAACAACATTTTCAGCATATTATGCTTTATTACTTCAAGAAGGGTAAAAACATAACTGAAACACGAAAAGATTTGTGCAGTGTATGGAGAAGGTGCTGTGACTGACTGAACGTGTCAAAAGTGGTTTGCGAAGTTTCGTGCTGGAGATTTCTCGCTGGACGATGCTCCACGGTCGGGAAGACCAGTTGAAGTTGATAGTGATCAAATCAAAACTATAACAGAACAATCAACGTTATACCACACAGGAGATAGCTGACATATTCAAAATGTCCAAATCAAGCATTGAAAATCATTTGTACCAGCTTGGTTATGTTCATTACTTGGATGTTTGGGTTCCACATAAGTTAAGCAAAAAAAAAAAAATCTTGACCATATTTCCACAAGTGATTCTGTTCTGAAATGTAATAAAAAAGTTCTGTTTTTAAAACAAATTGTGATGGGCGATGAAAACTGGATGCTGTACGACAATGTGGACTGGAAGAGATCGTGGGGCAAGCGAAATGAACCACCACCAACCACACCAAAGGCCAGTCTTCATCCAAAGAAGGTTATGTTGTATATATGGTAGAATTGGAAGGGAACCCTCTATTATGAGTTCCTTCCGGAAAACCAAATGATTAATTCCAACAAGTACTGCTCCCAATTAGACCAACTGAAAGTGGCACTCAAGGAAAAGCATCCAGAATTAGTCAACAGAAAACCTATAACCTTCCATCAGGATAACGCAAGACTGCATGTTTCTTTGATGACTAGGCAAAAACTGTTACAGCTTGGCTGGGAAGTTCTGATTCATCCACCATATTCACCAGACACTGCACCTTTGGATTTCCATTTATTTTGGTCTTTACAAAATTCTCTTAATGGAAAAAATTTCAATTCCCTGGAAAACTGTAAAAGGCACCTGGAACAGTTCTTTGCTCAAAAAGATCAAAAGTTTTGGGAAGATGGAATTATGAAATTGCCTGAAAAATGGCAGAAGGTAGTGGAACAAAAGGGTGAATACGTTGTTCAGTAAAGTTCTTGGTGAAAATGAAAAATGTGTCTTTTATTTTTTCTTAAAAAACCGAAGGCACTTTTTGGCCCACCCAATAGATGTCTGCAAGGCCCAGGAGATCTTATATTCATTTTACTTGCAATATTCCCTAACCTTTTTTATTTTTTTGGTGTTTATTTATTTATGTCTTCTGGGACTATAAACACTTTAAGTGTAGGAGCCCAATGTGTGACTTGGACTCCTTGCTCCTTGGAAAGAACCTCTGCAATTGTGATTATTCTCTCATTTGTGGGTCACCTGTCTAGGGGTAGTGGTTTTGACTATACCCCATTCTCTACCTCTCCTACTTTATGATTCTTTATATCTTTAGTTAACGTAGATCTTTTCTGCTACTCTTCAGGTCTTTCTCATAGATACTTGCTCTGTAAATACTTGTAATTTTGGTGTGCCCATGGGTGGAGGTCAGCTCAGAGACTTCCTACTCCACCATCTTGACCACACCCATAATGGATATCTTTATCTGTTTATATTAACCATGGATATCCAATTCTAATTTATATGATATTAGATAAATTGATATGATAAATGATATGATAAATTGATGGGATATTTTTAGGACTTCAACTGAGAAATATTGATGCTACTCAGTTCTGTAGCTATTTCTATTATTTAATTGCAATGTAGATCTAGCACTTAATATCAAAGTACCAGAATGCCAGATTTTAAAGAACATTCATAGTCCACTAAATTATTTGTCTTTATATAGTACCTTATATAGGTTATTTTTTTTGTCAAGGGCTGTTTTATTTATTTTTTTAATTTTTATTTTATATTGGAGTATAGTTGATTTACACCGTTGTATTAGTTTTAGGTGTACGGTAAAGTGATTCAGTTATACATATATTCTTTTTAAAATTCTTTTCCCATTTAGGTTATTACACAATAATAAGTATTGTTCCCTGTGCTGTACACTAGGTCCTTGTTGATTATCTATTTTAAATATTGTAATGTGTATATGTCAATCCTATACTCCCAATTTATCCCTCCCCACCACCTTCCCCCTTTGTTAACCATAAGTTCATTCTCGAAGTCTGTGAGTCTGTTTCTATTTTGTAAACAATTTCATTTGTATCTTTCTTTTTTAGATTCTGCCTATAACCAATATCATATGATATTAGTCTTTGTCTGACTAACTATGATAATCTCCATGTCCAAACATGTTGCTGCAAATGGCATTATTTCATTCTTCTCTATGGCTGAGTAATATTCCATTGTATATATGTACCACATCTTCTTTATCCATTCCTCTGTAGAACATTTAGGTTGCTTCCATGTCTTGGCTCTTGTAAATAGTGGGGCAATGAACATTGGGGTGAACATACATTTTAGAATTATGGTTTTCTATGGGTATATGCCCAGGAGTGAGATTGTTGGATCATATGATAGCTCATTTTTTCAGTTTTTAAAGAAACTTCCATACTGTTCCCCACAGCAGCTGTACCAATTTACATTCCCACGAATAGTGTAGGAGGGTTCCCTTTTCTCCACACCCTCTGCAGCATTTATTGTTCATAGACATTTTGATGATGGCCATTCTGACTGGTGTGAGGTGATATATCACTAGTTTGGATTTGCATTTCTCTAATGATTAGTGCTGTTGTGCATCCTTTCATGTGTTCGTTGGCAACCTGTATATCTTCTTTGGAGAAATGTCTATCTAGGTCTTCTGCCCACTTTTGGATTGGGTTGTTTGTTTTTTTGATATCGAGCTGCATGAGCTACTTGTAAATTCTGGAGATTAATCCTTTGTCAGTTGCTTCATTTACAAATATTTTCTCCCATTCTGAGAGTTGTCTTTTCGTCTTGTGTATGGTTTCCTTTGCTGTGCAAAAGCTTTTAAGTTTCATTAGGTCCCATTTGTTTATTTTTGTTTTTATTTCCATTTCTCTAGGAGGTGGGTCAAAAAGGATCTTGCTGTGACTTATGTCATAGAGTGTTCTGCCTATGTTTTCCTCTAAGAGTTTCATAGTGTCTGGCCTTACATTTAGGTCTTTAATCCATTTTGAGTTTATTTTTGTGTATGGTGTTCTAATTTCATTGTTTTACATGTACCTGTCCAGTTTTCTCAGCACCACTTATTGAAGAGGCTGTCTTTTCTCCATTGTATATTCTTGCCTCCTTTATCAAAAATAAGGTGACCATATGTGCATGGGTTTATCTCTGGGCTTTCTATCCTCTACCATTGATCTATATCTCTATTTTTGTGCCAGTACCATACTGTTTTGATCACTGTAGCTTTGTAGTATAGTCTGAAGTCAGGGAGCCTGATTCCTCCATCTCCACTTTACTTTCTCAAGATTGCTTTAGCTGTTTGAGGTCTTTTGTGTCTCCATACAAATTTAAAATGTTTTAGTTTTAGTTGGAAGGAAAACACCATTGGTAATTTGATAGGGGTTGCACTGAATCTGTTGATTGCCTTGGGTAGTATAGTCATTTTGACAATATTGATTCTTCCAATCCAAGGACATGGTATATCTTTCCATCAGTTTCTGCCCTCTTTGATTTCTTTCATCAGCATCTTATAGTTTTTGGAGTACAGGTCTTTTGCCTCCATAGGTAGGTTTATACCTAGGTATTTTATTCTTTTTGATGTGATGGCAAATTGGGTCGTTTCCTTAATTTTTGTTTCTGATCATTCCTTGTTAGTGTATAGAAATGCAACTGATTTCTGTGTGTTAATTTTGTATCCTGCACCTTTACCAAATTCATTGATGAGCTGTTGTTTTCCGGTAGCTTCTTTAGGATTTTCTATGTATAGGATATATCATGTCATCTGCAAACAGTGACAGTTTTACTTCTTCTTTTCCAATTTGGATTCCTTTTATTCCTTCTTCTTTTCTTATTGCTGGTGGCTAGGACTTCCAAAACTATGTTGAAAAAAGTGGTGAAAGTGGACACCCTTGCCTTGTTCCAGATCTTAGAGGAAATGTTTTCAGCTTCTTACTGTTGAGGATGATGTTAGCTGTGGGTTTTTCATATATGCCTTAATTATGTTGAGGTACGTTCCCTCCATGCTGACTTTCTGGAGAGTTTTTATCATAAATGTCTGTTGAATTTTTTCAGAAGTGTTTCTCATGATTTCTGGTTTTGATATCATATTTGTGTGCAGATGATTTCCTACCTTTACTTTATGTTTGCCATTACAGGTGAGCTTTTCCATTTGTAATTTTCTAGTTTCTAATTGTGGCCTTTTTTTCTGCCTAGAGAAGTTACTTTAGCATTTGTTGTAAAGCTGCTGTGGTGGTGCTGAATTCTTTTAACTTTTGTTTGTCTGTAAAGCTTTTGGTTTCTCTGTCAAAGGATCCTCTGTCAAGGATCTCTGAATGAGATCCTTGCTGGGTAGAGTATTCTTGGTTGTAGGTTTATCCCTTTCATCACTGCAAATATATCATTCCATTCCTTTCTTGTCTGCAGCATTTCTGCTGAGAAATCAGTTGATAACTTTATGGCAGTACCTATGTATGTCATCTGTTACTTTTAATAATTTCTGTTTGTCTTTAATTTTTGTCAAAGTCATTACTATGTGACTCGGTGTGTTCCTCCTTGGGTTTATTCTACCTGGGACTCTGCACTTCCTGGACTTGGGTGACTGTTTCCTTTCCTGTGTTAGGTTAGTTTTCAGCTATTATCTCTTCAAATCTTTTCTCAGGTGCTTTCTCTCTTCTTCTCCTTCTGGGACCCCTATAATGTTCATGCTGGTGCATTTAATGTTGTCCTAGAAGTCTCTTAGACTCTACTCATTTCTTTTCATTATTTTTTCTTTATTCTGTTCTGTGGTAGTGATTTCCACCATTCTGTCTTCTAGCTCACTTATTCGTTCTTCTGCTTCATTTATTCTGCTATTTATTCCTTCTAGTATATTTTTCATTTATTATATTGTTCATCTCTGTTTGTTCTTTAGATCTTCTAACTATTTATTAAACATTTCTTGTATCTCTCGGTCTGTGCCTCCTTCTTTTTCCATGATCTTGGATTGTCTTTACTATCATTGCTGTGAATTCTTTTTCTGGTAGATTGCCTATCTCTCTGAACTTAACTTCACATAGTTATTCTTCTGGGGTTTTATCTTGTTCTTTAGTCTGGGACATATTCCTCTGCCATTTCATTTTGTCTAACTTTCTGTCATTGCAGTTTCTGTTCTGCAGGCCACAGGGTTTAGTTCTTTTTGCTTCTGCTGTCTCCCCCCCTGTTGGATGAGGCCATTCTAAGAGGCTTGTGCAGGCTTCCTTGCAGGTGGAGCTGTATCTTGACCCACTGAGGGGCAGGGCCTTCTACTCCACCATCTTTTCTCCACCTCCTGAGCTTGTAGCATTCCCTGTAACACTCATATCATCCCTGTTAATAATCCACAAGATGCAATATGGCTTCCACCTTGTGCCGGTTCCTTATATAGTTTCAATTTAATCATGGACTGTGGGGTAGATTTTTGAGAACTTCTTATGGCATTTCTATAGTACATAACATTTTGCAATTTGTACCATTTATAGTCTGCTGTATTTTGATGATGGTAAGGTGGTCATGCTAAGTGTACTCTGATGTACATTCAGAATAATAGCTTTGTCTCTTAATTATATGGTTGATAAAATCTCTGAACCTACAATGCATACCATCAGGACTTTAGCAAAATAGCATTATTTTTATTCATTTTCCTTTTTGATTTTTTTTTAAAACACCTTTATTAGAGTATAATTGCTTTACAGTGGTGTTTCAGTTTCTGCTTATAACAAAGTGAATCATTTATACATATACATATGTCCCCATATCTCTTCCCTCTTACATCTCCTTCCCTCACATCCTCCCTATCCCACCCCTCTAGGTGGTCACAAAGCACTGAGCTGATCTCTCTGTGCTATGCGGCTGCTTCCCACTAGCTATTTTACGTTTGGTAGTGTATATATGTCCATTCCACTCTCACTTTGTCCCAGCTTACCCTTCCCCCTCCCTGTATCCTCAAGTCCATTCTCAAGTAGGTCTGCATCTTTATTCCCGTCCTGCCCCTAGGTTCTTCTGACCTTTTTTTTTTTTTTTTAGATTCCATATATATGTGTTAGCATACAATATTTGTTTTTCTCTTTCTGACTTACTTCACTCTGTATACCAGTCTCTAGGTCCATCCACCTCACTACAAATAAATCAGTTTCATTCCTTTTTATGGCTGAGTAATATTCCATTGTATATATGTGCCACATCTTATTTAACCATTCATCTGTTGATGGACACTTAGGTTGCTTCCATGTCCTGGTTATTGTAAATAGAGCTGCAATGAACATTTTGGTACATGACTCTTTTTGAAGTATGGTTTTCTCAGGCTATATGCCCAGTAATGGGATTGCTGGGTCATATGGTGGTTCTATTTTTAGTTTTTTAAGGAACCTCCATACTGTTCTCCATAGTGGCTGTATCCAATGTACATTCCCACCAACAGTGCAAGAGGGTTCCCTTTTCTCCACACCCTCTCCAGCACTTACTGTTTGTAGATTTTTTGATGATGGCCATTCTGACCGGTGTGAGATGATATCTCATTGCAGTTTTGATTTGCATTTCTCTAATGATTAATGATGTTGAGCATTCTTTCATGTGTCTGTAGGCCATCTGTATATCTTCTTTGGAGAAATGTCTATTTAGGTCTTCTGCCCATTTTTGGATTGGGTTGTTTGTTTTTTTGTTATTGAGCTGCATGAGCTGCTTGTAAATCTTGGAGATTAATCCTTTGTCAGTTGCTTCATTTGCAAATATTTTCTCCCATTCTGAGGGTTGTCTTTTGGTCTTGTTTATGGTTTCCTTTGCTGTGCAAAAGCTTTTAAGTTTCATTAGGTCCCATTTGTTTATTTGTGTTCTTATTTCCATTTCTCTGGGAGCTGGGTCAAAAAGAATCTTGCTGTGATGTATGTCCTAGAGTGTTCTGCCTATGTTTTCCTCTAAGAGTTTGATGGTGTCAGGCCTTACATTTAGGTCTTTAATCCATTTTGAGTTTATTTTTCTGTATGGTGTAAGGGAGTGTTCTAATTTCATTGTTTTACATGTACCTGTCCAGTTTTCTCAGCACCACTTATTGAAGTGGCTGTCTTTTCTCCACTGTATATTCTTGCCTCCTTTGTCAAAGATAAGGTGACCATATGTGCATGGGTTTATCTCTGGGCTTTCTATCCTGTTCCATTGATCTATGTTCCTGTTTTTGTGCCAGTACCATACTTCTTGATGCCTGTAGCTTTGTAGTATAGTCTGAAGTCAGGGAGCCTGATTCCTCCAGCTCAATTTTTCTTTCTCAAGATTGCTTTGACTATTCAGGGTCTTTTGTGTTTCTATACAAATTGTGAAATTTTTTGTTCTAGTTCTGTGAAAAATGCCTGTGGTAGTTTGATAGGGGTTGCATTGAATCTGTAGATTGCTTTGGGTAGTAGAGTCATTTTCACAATGTTGATTCTTCCAATCCAAGAACATGGTATATCTCTCCATCTATTTGTATCATCTTTAATTTCTTTCATCAATGACTTATAATTTTCTGCATACAGCTGTTTTGTCGCCTTACGTAGGTTTATTCCTAGGTTTTTTATTCTTTTTGTTGCAATGGTAAATGGGAGTGTTTTCTTAATTTCACTTTCAGATTTTTCATCATTAGTGTATAGGAATGCAAGAGATTTCTGTGCATTAATTTTGTATCCTGCTACTTTACCAAATTCATTGACTAGCTCTAGTAGTTTTCTGGTAGTATCTTTATGATTCTCTTTCTATAGTATCATGTCATCTGCAAACACTGACAGCTTTACCTCTTCTTTTCCAATTTGGGTTCCTTTTACTTCTTTTTCTTCTCTGATTGCTGTGGCTAAAACTTCCAAAACTATGTTAAATAATAGTGGTGAGAGTGGGCAACCTTGTCTTGTTCCTGATCTTAGTGGAAATGGTTTCAGTTTTTCACCATTGAGGATGATGTTGGCTCTGGGTTTGCCATGTATGGCCTTTATGTTGAGGAAAGTTCCCTCTATACCTACTTTCTGGGGTTTTTTTTTTTTTTTATCATAAACGGTGTTTAATTTTGTCAAAAGCTTTCTCTGCATCTATTGAGATGATCATATGGTTTTTCTCCTTCAATTTGTTAATAGGGTGTATCACATTGATTGGTTTGCATATATTGAAGAATCCTTGCATTCCTGGGATAAACCCCACTTGATAATGGTATATGATCCTCTTAATGTGCTGTTGGATTCTGTTTGCTAGTATTTTGTTGAGGATTTTTGCATCTATGTTCATCAGTGATATTGGCCTGTAGTTTTCTTTCTTTGTGACATCTTTGTCTGCTTTTGGCATGAGAGTGATGGTGGCCTCGTAGAATGAGTTTGGGAATGTTCCTCTGCTATATTTTGGAAGAGTTTGAGAAGGATAGGTGTTAGCTCTTCTCTAAATGTTTGATAGAATTCGCCTGTGAAGCCATCTGGTCCTGGGCTTTTGTTTGTTGGAAGGTTTTTAATCACAGTTTCAATTTCAGTGCTTGTGATTGGTCTGTTCATATTTTCTATTTATTCCTGGTTCCATCTCGGCAGTTTGTGCATTTCTAAGAATCTGTCCATTTCTTCCAGGTTGTCCATTTTATTGGCATAGAGTTGCTTGGAGTAATCTCTCATGATCTTTTGTATTTCTGCAGTGTCATTGGTTACTTCTCCTTTTTCATTTCTAATTCTATTGATTTGAGTCTTCTCCCTTTTTCTCTTGATGAGTCTGGCTAATGGTTTATCAATTTTGTTTATCTTCTCAAAGAACCAGCTTTTAGTTTCATTGATTTTTGCTATTGTTTCCTTCATTTCTTTTTCATTTATTTCTGACCTAATCTTTATGATTTCTTTCCTTCTGCTGGCTTTGGGGTTTTTTTGTTCTTCTTTCTCTAATTGCTTTAGGTGCAAGGTTAGGTTGTTTATTTGAGAAGTTTCTTGTTTCTTAAGGTAGGCCTGTATAGCTATAAACTTCCCTCTTTGAACTGGTTTTGCTGCATCCCATAGGTTTTGGGTCATTGTGTTTTCAATGTCATTTGTTTCTAGGTATTTCTTGATTTCCTCTTTGATTTCTTCAGTGATCTCTTGGTTATTAAGTAGTGTGTTGTTTAGCCTCCATGCGTTTGTATTGCTTACAGATTTTTTTTCCTGTAATTGATATCTAGTCTCATAGCGTTGTGGTGGGAAAAGATACTTGATATGATTTCCATTTTCTTAAATTTACCAAGGCTTGATTTGTGACCCAAGATATGATGTATCCTGGAGAATGTTCCATGAGCACTTGAGAAGAATGTGTACTTTGTTGTTTTTGGATGGAATGTCCTATAAATATCAATTAAGTCCATATTGTTTAATGTATCATTTAAAGCTTGTGTTTCCTTATTTATTTTCATTTTGGATGATCTGTCCATTGGTGAAAGTGGGGTGTTAAAGTCCCCTACTATGACTGTGTTACTGTCGATTTCCCCTTTTATGGCTGTTAGTATTTGCCTTATGTATTGTGGTGCTCCTATGTTGGGTGCATAAATATTTACAATTGTTATATCTTCTTCTTGGATTGATCCATTGATCATTATGTAGGGTCCTTCTTTGTCTCCTGTAATAGTCTTTATTTTAAAGTGTGTTTTCTCTGATATGAGAATTGCTACTCCAGCTTTCTCTTGATTTCCATTTGCATGGAATATCTTTTTCCATCCCCTCACTTTCAGTCTGTATGTGTCCCTAGTTCTGAAGTGGGTCTCTTGTAGACAGCATAGATACGGGTCTTGTTTTCTTATCCATTCAGCCAGTCTGTGTCTTTTGGTGGGAGCATTTAATCCATTTACATTTAAGGTAATTATCAATATGTATGTTCCTATTACCATTTTCTTAATTATTTTGGGTTTGTTATTGTAGGTCTTTTCCTTCTCTTGTGTTTCCTGCCTAGAGAAGTTCCTTTAGCATCTGTTGTAAAGCTGGTTTGGTGGCGCTGAATTCTCTTAGCTTTTGCTTGTCTGTAAAGTTTTTAATTTCTCCGTCAAATCTGAATGAGATCCTTGCTGGGTAGAGTAATCTTGGTTGTAGGTGTTCCTCTTTTATCACTTTAAATGTGTCCTGCCATTCCCTCTGGCTTGCAGAGTTTCTGCTGAAACATCAGCTGTTAACCTTATGCGGATTCCCTTGTATGTTATCTGTTGTTTTTCCATTGCTGCTCTTAATATTTTTTCTTTGTATTTAATTTTTGACAGTTTGATTAATATGTGTCTTGGCGTGTTTCTCCTTGGGTTTATCCTGTATGGGACTCTCCTCTGTGCTTCCAGGACTTGATTAACTATTTCCTTTCCCATTTTAGGGAAGTTTTCAACTATAATCTCTTCAAATATTTTCTCAGTCCGTTTCTTTTTCTCTTCTTCTTCTGGGACCCCTATAATTCGAATGTTGGTGCGTTTAATGTTGTCCCAGAGGTCTCTGAGACTGTCCTTAATTCTTTTCATTCTTTTTTATTTATTCTGCTCTGCAGTGCTTATTTCCACTATTTTATCTTTCAGGTCACTTATCCGTTTTTCTGCCTCAGTTATTCTGCTAATGATCCCTTCTAGAGAATTTTTAGTTTCATTTATTGTGTTGTTCATCTCTGTTTGTTTGCTCTTTAGTTCTTCTAGGTCCTTGTTAAACGTTTCTTGTATTTTCTCCATTCTATTTCCAAGATTTTGGATCATCTTTACTATCATTATTCTGAATTCTTCTTCAGGTAGACTGCCTATTTCCTCTACATTTGTTAGGTCTGGTGGGTTTTTGCCTTGCTCCTTCATCTGTTGTGTGTTTCTCTGTCTTCTCATTTTGCTTATCTTACTGTGTTTGGGGTCTCCTTTTCATAGGCTGCAGGTTCGTAGTTCCCGTTGTTTTTGGTATCTGTCCCCAGTGGCTAAGGTTGGTTCAGTGGGTTGTGTAGGCTTCCTGGTGGAGGGAACTAGTGCCTGAGTTCTGGTGGATGAGGCTGGATCTTGTCTTTCTGGTGTGCACGTCCACGTCTGGTGGTGTATTTTGGGGTGTCTGTGGCCTTATTATGATTTTAGGCAGCCTCTCTGCTAATGGATGGGGCTGTGTTCCTGTCTTGCTAGTTGTTTGGCATAGGGTGTTCAGCACTGTAGCTTGCTGGTCATTGAGTGATGCTGGGTCTTGATGTTGAGATGGAGATCTCTGAGAGATTTTTACCATTTGGTATTACGTGGAGCTGGGAGGTCTCTTGTGGACCAGTGTCCTGAACTTGGCTCTCCCACCTCAGTGGCACAGCCCTGATGCCTGGCTGGAGTACGAAGAGCCTGTCCTCTACACGGCTCAGAATAAAAGGGAGAGAAAAAAGAAAGGAAGAAAGAAAAAGATAAAATAAAATAAAGTTATTAAAATAAAAAATAATTAAGAAAAAAAAATTTTAAGTAATAATTAAAAACAAAAAAACAAACAAAAAACCGGTCACACAGAACCCTAGGACAAATGGTAAAAGCAAAGCTATACAGACAAAACCACACACAGAAGCATACACATACATACTCACAAAAAGAGAAAAAGGGAATAAAACATATATCTTTGCTCTCAAAGTCCCCCTCCTCAATTTGGGATGATTCGTTGTCTATTCAGGTATTCCACAGATTCAGGCTACATCAAGGTGACTGTGGAGATGTAATCTGCTGCTCCTGAGGCTGCTGGGAGAAATTTCCCTTTCTATTTTTTCTCGCACAGCTCCCAGGGTTCAGCTTTGGATTTGGAGCCTCCTCTGCCTGTAGGTCGCCTGAGGGCATCTATTCTTTGCTCAGACAGGACGGGGTTAAAGGAGTAGCTGATTTGGGGGCCATGGTTCACTCAGGCCAGGGGGAGGGAGGGGTATGGATGCGGGGCAAGCCTGCAGTGGCAGAGGCTCACATGATGTTGCCCCAGCCTGAGGTGTGTCATGCGTTCTCCCTGGGAAGTTGTCCCTGGATCACGGGAGCCTGGCAGTGGCGGGCTGCACAGGCTCCCAGGAGGGGAGGTGTGGATAGTGGCCTGTGCTTGTACACAGGCTTCTTGGTGGCTGCAGCAGCAGCCTTAGCATCTCATGCCCGTCTCTGGGGTCTGCGCTGATAGCTGCAGCTCGCGCCCGTCTCTGGAGCTCCTTTAAGCGATGCTCTTAATCCCCTCTCCTCACGCACCAGGAAACAGACAAGCAAGAAAAAGTCTCTTGTCTCTTTGGCAGCTCCAGACATTTTCCAGGACTCCCTCCCGGCTAGCTGTGGTGCACTAGCGCCCTTCAGGCTGTGTTCACGCTGCCAACCCCAGTCCTCTCCCTGGGATCCGACCTCCGAAGCCAGAGCCTCAGCTCCCTGCCCCCACCTGCCCCAGCGGGTGAGCAGACAAGCCTCTCGCGCTGGTGAGTGCTGGTCGGCACCGCTCCTCCGTGCGGGCATCTCTCTGCTTTGCTCTCCGCACCCCTGTTGCTGCGCTCTCCTCCATGGCTCCGAAGCTGCCCCCTCCACCACCTGCAGTTTCCGCCCGCAAAGGGGCTTCTAGTGTGTGGAAACCTTTCTTCCTTCACAGCTCCGTCCCACTGGCGCAGGGCCCGTCCCTATTCTTTTGTCTCTGTTGTTTCTTTTTTTTTTTTTTTTTTTGCCCTACCCAGGTACGAGGGGAGTTTCTTGCCTTTTGGGAAGTCTGAGGTCTTCTGCCAGCATTCAGTAGGTGATCTGTAGGAGTTGTTCCACATGTAGATGTATTTCTGATGTATTTGTGGGGAGGAAGGTGCTCTCCGTGTCTTACTCTTCTGCCATCTTGAAGCTCCCCCTCCTGTTTGATTCTTGTTTAAATAATCATTTTCTAACCCACACACAACACATCCTTCGATATATATCCTATTAATAGTTTCAAAGTACTTGCTTTTATATTTAGTTATTTAAGCAATCTAATATTTGTGTGAGTATATTTTTATGTTGTTGTAGGAATTTAAATACTTTTAATGTAGATAAATAATTTTTTATTATTCATCCTCCAATTTTTTATAGTGCCTTGTCTTTCATATACCAAGTTCCATACATTTCTGACTTGGTTTCTGGGCTCCATTTTGTGCTTACCATTAGTATCCTTGTCAGTCAATCCAATAAATTAGTGAATTTAATTAGTATAGAGATCTAGTATGGCAAATTATACCTTACATATTTTGTTGCAGTTATCTTGGTTGTTATCATATCTGTGAGTTATTAGGTAATAATAACAATAGCATACTTATATTGAATATCTTAGTAGAAGAGTAAACCTAATCTTAAAGTTATTAAATTATACTAAAATTAAACTATACAAAATAAGTACAAAAATAATGAAAAGTGACATTTTTTACAAACATTAGTTTGTTAATTTGGAGACTATGTTAAAAGACTTTAGTAGGACTCAGGCCAAAGTGGGATGCAAGATAAAAACAAATCCTCTGTTGCTAATTGACAGTCAGTGAGATTATCATGAGAAAATTATAGTAATCTTCTACTATAAATTTTCCAATTCATGTTTCATCTTCATGTCATTTTAATCTACCTGTAGCAAAACTCAACTAGATCACTGTAAAAAGTAAAATTTTCACCTACTCCAAAGTTCCATTTCATAATCCTAATATACTTTTTTTTCAAACATTATTTCCTATTAGCTCATTTCATATTCATAAATTTTAGCTTAAGGAAACCTCTTCCTACATTCACCACACTACTTGATCCAATATCCCACTGCGTTTATTTACTTATTATGTTTACTCTTCTTTGAGTATAACTTATTCATTTCTACATTTATAGAATCAATTTGTTTCAATGCCCAGAATGAATGTTGACTTACCTGTCACTCCAAAGCACAGTGACCTCTTCCTTTGAATATGTGTTTATCTTTACCCTCTATAACATAAACAAATTAATTTCTATCTCATATTATTATTAGTTATGTGATAGCTCCATCTCTTTTAATAGACTGTCTATTCTTATAAGCCATACCTGTCTCTGGTTCACCTTTATTTACTCAAAGTGTCTGTTCTTATCATATAGTACATGATTTACATTCTGTTGGATTAATGTAAACTACAGATTTGTTAAAAGGATATAGAGAAAGAATAATAAATAATGACAATAAGTTAAGGAGGAGGTTGTGAACACTAAAAAAGAGAAGACAAACAAACAGAATCATAAAGAGCATTTGATGTTTGAGGATAGATTAAAATACTACAAAAATTTTGTTATAGATTTTTCTAGGAAGATAATGGTAGGTAAATCCCTAGAACTGATGGTATCTACCCAAGCAATTAGTAATTCAGAGCTGTACGTGGTAAACTGTTGTACAAAATAAGTTGTCAGTATAAATGACCCATGTGTCAGAGAACAAATATGACTCATATAAGTAAATGGAAAATAGATAATTTATATAAAAATTAAATAATAACAGATAAAACAACAATGGTTAATAATTATTGAGGGCTAACACACACATGTAGACTCACAGTCACATTCAGAGATACAGCCAATGAACTATGGAAGACTCTAGTTACTGTTCATAGCCCAGGAACAGGGATCTTAATTGTTATAAATTGTTTCCTGATGATATAGGCTTATGTGCTGCTTTGATTTAAGAAAGCAATAAATCATGGACATCACTATGACATATACTGAAAATAAAACAAAATAAACTGGTTAACTGTCATAGTGGTATTGAGCCTTCATTTTACCTAACTTTCTAGTCAAATTTAACAGACTAGATCATGACTACTGGGATATCATACTTTCTTTGGTTTACTCCTATCTTACTGGCTGCTTCTTTTAGATCTCCTATACTAATTCCTCTCATCAACCTGATTTCATATATTGGAGTGCCAGTGATACATTTGCTGGACCTTTTCCCTTTTCTCACTAAACTACACTACAAATCTATACCACCTATCTGCTGATATTTCCCAAATTATATCTCTAACCTGGCTCTAGTTCTCTTCCCAAAACTCCACAATATTTACCCAACTGCCTATTTGATATCTTCATTTGGAGATGTCACTTGAAATAGTGCCAGGTGTCTACTAGGTGACCAATAAATATTTACCAAATCAAGAAATTAAAAGAATGATACTTACAACCAAGTAGAGTTTACTCCTGGAATGAAAGAATGGCTCAACATTAGAAAATATTTTAATGTAATTAAATGCATCAACAAATTAAAGAATAAAAGCAATATAACTATTTTAAAATATGCTGCAAATTTTTTTTCAAAATTCAGGAAGCTTTTCCAATAAAAAAACTGAATTAAAATAGGATTTGATACTACATTAAAATAATTTTAAAACTATGTAGAAAATCCTGATAGTAAGCATAATATTATATATTAAAATATTAGTCTTATTCCCATTAAAACTGGGATGAAGACAGTGATACCAACCATCATTCAACTTTGTTCCAGATGCTCTAAATAATGCAATATAAAAAAAAAAGAAATAAAATCAAATATTAAAAAGAGATGCAGATGACATGAATGTACAGCAAAATGAAAACAAGAAACAGTATTAAAATTATTTGGAGACTATTGCAAAGTGACTAGAACAAGTATATATTGAAAAAAATTCTTTCAAGTTAAAATAACAAATTAGGAAATTTTTATTACACACACACACACACACAAAGACACTATAGTATCTGAAATAAAAAGAAGTATATCAGGGAATAAAACTGTAAAATTTTGCTGCATGATACAAACCAAAACCTGCACATATACGAGAAAACATGCTACAGACCTGTATAGGAAAACTGAACATAATGAAAATATTTAAAAGATTATATAGTTAATGCAATATATTTATTTATACATTCATTGATTCAACAAGTGTTTATTGAATTTAATACCCACTATGTCCCTGACACTAGGAATACAGGGATGAGCAAGATGGCTATGATTCAGCCTCCTACAGCTTACATTCAAATGGTAGAGACAAATAGATGTATAAACAAATAAATATTTTTTAAGGTAATTATAAATGGTACAAACAAAAATAAAGTAAGGGCATAGGCATGAGCCTGATGGTGGTGGTGGCATTGGTCTTTAAAAGATAGGTGGTCAGGGACAGTCTCTGTGAAGGGGACATTTCAGGAGAGACATCTGAACAGTGAGGGGTCATTACAGGAACAATATGAGAGAAACATCTTCTACTCAGAGGCATCAACAAGTGCAAAAGCCCTGAGGCCAGAGTGATTTTGGTACGTTTGGGAAGAGCAAAACAATTAACAGTGTCTGGAGCAGAAGGGGAATGTGGTAGAAGATGAATTTGGATGAGTAGTTAAAAAAAGAAGAGACTACTGTAGGACCCATACACACATACCCATGTATATTATATCTGCATTGTATTATATTTAAGCATTTCAATATATTTTTTAATACATTGTATTTAAAAGGTGAATACTTAGTAGGCAAAAACAAAGTTCTTAAAATACATAATGTACCAGAGCAGCAAAGATGTTGGAATACAAAAACCCTGTGCTCATCTCCTCTCATGAGCAGACCAAAATCACAACTATCTGCAGAACAACCATTGGTGAAAAAGACTGGAACCTACCAGAAAAGATTTTCTAAAACTAAACACATAAAGAATGAACCACAACAACATGGGTAGGAGGGATGGACTCCCAATATAATCAAATCCCATATACCCCAGGTGGGTGACCCACAAACTGGAGAATAGTTATATTGCATGTAATATAACTACATGAGTGAAAGTTCTGAGCCCCACATCAGGCTCCCCAGCCCAGCAGTCAGGCACCAGGAAGACAAACATCCAGAGCATTTGGCTTTGAAGGCCAGCAGGGCTTGATTGCAGGGGACCCACAGGACTGTAGGAAATAGAGACTTCACTCTTAAAGGGAGCACACAGAATCTCATGCACACTGGGACCCAGGGCAAAAGCAGTAATGTAATAGCAGCCTGGGCCAGACCTACCTGCAGGTCTTGGAGTGTCTCCTAGGGAGGTGGGGGGGGGGGTGGCTGTGGCTCACCCTGGGGACACAGACAATAGTGTCAGACATATTTGCAAACATTCAACCATGTGAACTCTGCTGCTGAAGGCTGCCATCTTGGCCCATTAGTGCCAAGACCTGGCCCCACCCTACAGACTCTAGACCGCAGTGCTGGAATGCCTCAGGCCAAACAACTAACTAGGCAGGGACACAGCCCAACCCATCAGCAGACAGGCTGCCTAAAGACTTCCTGAGCCCACAGTGACCTCTAGACATGTCTTTAGACACAGCCCTGCCCACCAGAGGATGAAGATCCAGCTTTACCAATCAGTGGGCAGGCACCGGCCCTTTCTGCCAGGAAGCCTGCACTAGCCTCTAGGCCAGCCTCACCTATGATGGGGTAGACACCAGAAGTAAGAAAACTACAATCCCATGGCCTGCAGACAGAGTCTGCCAACAGCTGGCCAGACCCTATTCAGGGAACAGCTGGGCCCCGGCCATGCCCACTAGCAGGTCAACAGAACCTTTGGGACACCCCTGACCCCATACCAACTGTCAGGAAACGCCCCCTCCCAAGGATCTGAAACTAGCTCTGGGATCCCTGGGCCCTTCAGCCAGACTTCAGGAAACAGCTCTGCCTGCCAGTGGTCCGGCACTAACCCCAGGATCTGGTTTCACCTGCCAGTGGGTGGGCAACAGCTCCAGAGCCTCTGGAACCCTGACTGCACCCATCAGTGAGCCAGCTCTAGCCATGGGGCCCCCTAGGGTTCTGCAACCAGCCACCTGGTGACCAGGCTAAACAGTAGTGAGCAACATACACACAAGGCAGGTCCTGGCAACCAACAAGACTAGGGG
This sequence comes from Eschrichtius robustus, assembly GCF_028021215.1. Lineage (NCBI taxonomy): Eukaryota > Metazoa > Chordata > Mammalia > Artiodactyla > Eschrichtiidae > Eschrichtius > Eschrichtius robustus. The sequence continues at coordinate 17,956,205 of NC_090827.1, read as the reverse complement.
CCAAATAAGCCTACCAGACCACCCTATGTAGTCAGCCCACCACAACAGAAGGACCCATGCAGCCTTCTTAGAGGGAACCCCTAGAGCATATAGCTTGGGTGATGAGAGGGGAGTGTACTGCTGGGTTGCATAGGACATCTCCTACAGAAGGCCACTTCTCCAAGGTTGAGAAATGTAAATAACCTACCACATACATAAAAATACCAATAGCAACTTAGACAAAATGAGGTGGCAGAGGAATATGTTCCAGATGAAGGAACAACATAAAACCCCTTAAGAACTAAATTAAGTGGAGATAGGCCATCTATCTGATAAAGAATTCAGAGTAGTGATCATAAAGATGATCAAAGAACTTGGGAGGAGAATGGATGCACAGAGGAAGAAGTTAGAATTTTTTTTAAACAAAGAATTAGAAAACATAAAGGAACAAGTTAACAGATGAAGAATACAATAACTAAAGTGAAAAATCAATATTGAAGGAATCAATATTAGACTAAGTGATACATTAGAACCTATCAGTGAGCTGGAAGACAGAGTAGTGGAAACCACTGTTCCTGAAAAGAAAAAAGAAAAAAAAAATGTAAAGAAATGAGGACAGTTTAAGAGACTTCTGGGACAACCACAAGCACACTAATATTTGCATATAGAGGTCCCAGAAAGAGAAGAGAGAAAGAAAGGACCTCAGAAAATATTTGAAGAGATAATAGCTGAAAAACTCCCTAACTTGGTAAAGGAAACAGTCACTCAAGTCCAGGAAGTGCAGAGAATCCCAATAGGATTAACCCAAATAGGAATACACCAAGATACATCATAATCAAAATGACAAAAATTAAAGATTAAGAGAGAATAATAAAAGCAGCAAGGGAAAAGCAACAAATAACATACAAGGGAACTTCCATAAGGCTATCCACTGGTATTTGTCAGCAGAAACTCTGCAGGCAAGAATAGAGTGGCACAATATATTTATACTGATGAAAGGGAAAAACCTACAACCAAGAATACTCTACCCAACAAGGCTCTCATTCAGATTAGATGGAGAAATCAAAAGATTTACAGACAAGCAAAAGCTAAAAGAATTCAGCACCACCAAACCAGCTTTACAACAAATGTTAAAGGAACTTCTCTAGGTGAAAAAGAAAAGGTCACAATAAGAAATAAGAAAATTATGAAATGAAAAAGCTCACCCATCAAGGCAAACATATAGTAAAGGTAGGAAATCATCTACACAGAAAGCTAGTAGGGAGGTTAAAAGACAAAATTATTAAAAATCATCTGTATCCACAAGGAGTTAAGGGATATACAAAACAGTTAGATGTAAAATATGACATCAAAAACACTAATCCTGAGGGGAGGAGAGCACAAATGCAGGGTAGTTAAAACACATTTGAAATTAAGCGATCAGCAACTTAGAACAATCACATATACATAGAGAATGCTATACAAAAATGTCATGGTATCCACAAACCAAAAATCTATAATAGATATACACACAAAAAAGAAAAAGAAATCCAAACAACACTAAAAACAGCCATCAAATCACAAGAGAGTAGAACAAAAGAACAAAGGGGAAAAAAAGACCTACAAAACTATCCAAAACAATAAACAAAATGGCAGTAAGAACCTACATATCAATAATTACCTTAAGTGTATATGGACTAAATGCTCCAAACAAAAGAAACAGAGGCTGAATGGATGCAAAAACAAGACCCATATATATGCTGCCTACAAGCAACTCACTTCAGATCTAGAGACATATATAGACATAAAGTGAGGGAACAGAAAACAAGGTATTCCATCCAAATTGAATCAAAAGAAAGCCAGGGTAGCAAAACTCGTATCAGATAAAATAGACTGTAACATGAAAACTGTTGCAAGGAACAAAGAAGGACACTACATAATAGTCAAGGGATCATCCAAGAAGAAGATTTAACAATTGTAAATATATATGCAACCAACAAAGGAGTACCTCAATATATAAGGCAAATGTTAGCAGACATAAGAGGAGAAATCAACAGTAACACAGTAATAGTAGGGGACTTTAACACCCCACTTACATCAATGGACAGATCATCCAGACAGAAAATCAATAAGGAAACACAGGCCTTCAATAACACATTAGATCAAATGGACTTAATTGATATATATATAAAGCATTCCATGTGAAAGACACAGAATACACATACTTTACAAGTGCACATGGAGCATTCTCCAGGACAGATTACATGCTAGGCCACAATACAAGCCTCAGCATGCTTAAGAAAACTGAAATCATATCAAGCACCTTTTCTGACCATGATGCTATGAGACTAGAAGTTAACTACAAGGAAAAAAACTGCAAAAACATAAACACATGTAGGCTAAGTAATATGCTATTAAACGACCAATGGATCACTGAAGAAATCAAACAGGAACTCAAAAAATATCTAGAGACAAATGAAAATGAAAACATGATGATCCAAAACCTATGGGACACAGAAAAAAAACAGTTCTAAGAGGGAAGTTTATAGCAATACAAGCTTACCTCAGGAAAACAAGAAAAATCTCAAATTAACAACCTAACTTTTCACCTAACACATCGATAAAAAGAACAAACAAAACCCACAGTTAGTAGAAGAAAAGAAATTAGAAAGATCAGAGCAGAAATAAATGAAATAGAAACTGAAAAAATAGAGATGATCGATGAAACTAAAAGCTGGTTCTTTGAAACCATAAAATTGATAAACCATTAGCCAGACTGATCAAGAAAAAAAGGAGAGGGTCCAAATAGAATCAGAAATGAAAAAGAACTTACAACTGACACCACAGAAATACAAAGGATCATAAGAGACTACTAAAAGCTACTATATGCCAATAAAATGGACAACCTGGAAGAAATGGACAAATTCTTAGAAAGGTAAAATCTCTCAAGACTGAACCAAGAAAATATAGAAAATATGAAAAAAACAATTACAAGTACTGAAATTGAATCTGTGATTTAAAAAAACTCCCAACAAACAAAAGTCCAGGACCAGATGGCTTCACAGGTGAATACTATCAAACATTTAGTGAAGAGTTAACACCTATACTCCTGAAAATATTCCAAAAATTTGCACAGGAAGGAGCACTTCCTAACTCATTATATGAGGCCACCATCACCCTGATACCAAAAGCAGACAAAGATACCAAAAACAAAGAATATTACAGGTCAGTATCACTGATGAACATAGATATAAAAATCCTCAACAAAATACTAGCAAACTGAATCCAACAATACATTAAAAGTATCATACATCATGATCAAGTGGGATGTATCCCAGGGATGCTAGGATTTTTCAATATCTGCAAATAAATCAGTGTGATACACCACATTAACAAATTGAAGAATAAAAAATATACGTTCATCTCAATAGATTCAGAAAAACCTTTTGATAAAATTCAACATCCATTCCAGATAAAAACTCTCCAGACAGTGGGCATAGAAGGACCATACCTCAACATAAAATAAAGGCCATATATGACAAACCCACAGCTAACATCACACTCAACAGTGAAAAGCTGAAAGCATTCCCTCTAAGATCAAGAACCAAGACAAGGTTGCCTACTCTTGCCACTTTTATTCAACATATTTTTGGATGTCCAAGTCACAGCAATAAGAGAGGAAAGAGAAATAAAAGGAATCCAAATTGGAAAAGAAGTAGTAAAACTGTCAGTTTTTCAGATGACATGGTATTATACATAGAAAATCCTAAAGATGCTACCAGAAAACTACTAAAGCTCATCAATGAATTTAGTAAAGTTGCAGGATACTAAATTAATATACAGAAATCTCTTGCATTTCTATACACTAACTACAAAAGATGAGAAAGAGAAATTAAGGAAACAATCCCATTTACCATTGAATCAAAAAGAATAAAATACCTAGGAATAAACCTACCTAAGGAAGCAAAAGTCCTTCACTCTGAAAACTGTAAGACGCTGATGAAAGATAGTAAAGATGACACAAACAGATGGAAAGATATACTGTGTTCTTGGATTGGAAGAATCAATATTGTCAAAATTACCATACTACCCAAGGCAATCTATAGATTCAATACAATTCCTATGAAATTACCAATGGCATTGTTCACAGAACTAGAACAAAAAAAAATTTAATTTGTGTGAAAACACAAAAGACTCTGAACAGCCAAAACAATTTTGTGAAAGAAGAACAGAGCTGAAGGAATCAGGCTCCCTGACTCTATACTACACTAGAAAGCTACACTAATAAAAATGGTATGGTACTGGCATAAAAACAGACACATAGATCAATGGAACAGGATAGAAAGCCCAGAAATAAACCCACACACTTATGGTCAATTAATCTATGTCAAAAGAGGCAAGAATATACAATGGGGAAAATACAGTTTCTTTAATATGTGGTGCTCGGAAAACTGGACAGCCATATGTAAAAGAATGAAATTAGAACATTCTCTAAGAGCATATACAAAAATAAATTCAAAATGTATTAAAGACCTAAATGTAAGACCAGATACTATAAAACTCCTAAATGAAAACGTAGGAAGAACACTCTGCAGTCTGACATAAATCACAGCAATATTTTGTGGGAATCCACCTCCTAAAGTAATGGAAATAAAAGCAAAAATAAACAAATGGGACCTAATTAAAGTGAAAAGCTTTTGCACAGCAAAGGAAACGATCAACAAAATGAAATGACAACGTACAGAACGGTAGAAAACATTTGCAAACAATGAAACTGACAAGGGCTTAATTTCCAAAATATACAAACATCTCATATAGCTCAATACCAAAAAACAAACAACCCAATCAAAAAATGGGCAGATAACCTAAATAGACATTTCTCCAAAGAAGACATACAGATGACCAAAAAGCATATGAAAAGATGCTCCACATTGCTAATTATTAGAGAACGGTAAATAAAAACTACAATGAGAGGGCTTCCCTGGTGGCGCAGTGGTTGAGCATCAGCTTGCCAATGCAGGGCATGCGGGTTCGAGCCCTGCTCTGGGAAGATCCCACATGCCGCGGAGCAACTAGATCCGTGAGCCACAACTACTGAGCTCTGCGCGTCTGGAGCCTGTGCTCCGCAACAACAGAGGCCGCGATAGAGAGAGGCCCGCGCACCGCGATGAAGAGCGGCCCCTGCTTGCCGCAACTAGAGAAAGCCCTTGCATAGAAACGAAGACCCAACACAGCTAAAAATAAATAAATCATAAAAAAAAAAAAAATAAAGGAATTCCTTTAAAAAAAAAAAAAAACTACAATGAGGTAGTACCTCACACCGGTTCAATGTCCATCATCAAAAAGTCTACAGATAGTAAATTCTGCAGAGGATGTAGAGAAAAGGGAAATCTTCTACAGTGTTGGTGGGAATAGAAATTGGTGAAGCCATTATGGAGAACAGTATGGAAGTTACTTTAAAAACTAAAAATAGAGTTACCATATGATCCAGCAATCCCACTCCTGGGCATGTATCCAGAAAAGATGAAAACTCTAATTCGAAAAGATACATGCACCCCAGTATTCATAGCAGCACTATTTACAATAGCCAAGACATGGAAGCAACCTAAGTGTCCACTGACAGATGAATGGATAAAGAATAAGTGGTACACATACAATGGAATATTACTCAGCCATAAAAAAAGAATGAAATAATGCCATTTGCACCTACATGATGGAACTAGAGATTATTATACTAAGTGAAGTAAGTCAGACAGAGAAAGACAAAACCATATGAGATCACTTCTATGTGAAATCTAAAAAAGAAAAAATGATACAAAATAACTTATTTTAAAAAGAGAAATAGACTCACTAATATAGAAAATCAACTTATGGTTGCCAATGGGGGAAGGGAGAAGAGGGGTAAATTAGGAGTTTGGGATTAACAGATACACACTGCTATATATAAAATAGGTAAACAAGGGCCTCCTGTATGGCACAGGGAACTATATTCAATATCTTGTTATAACCTATAATGGAAAAGAATCTGAAAAAGAATATATTTAAATATCTGAATCACTTTGCTGTATACCTGAAACTAACACAACATTATAAATCAACAATACTTCAATAAAAAACCATAATATAAAAGGAAAAAATATATGAGATTCACTGTGGAGGAAGGGCAAATGACCAATAAACATAATAAGATATTCAAATTCTTTAACAGAGAAATATGAATCAAAACAATGGGCTAGTATTTTCACAAAATATTTGGCATAAGTAAGAAACAATAAAAACATCTAGTGTTACAACATTTTTGGAAAAACAGTATTTATTTGCCCCACCAAAATCTAGTTTTAGAAAATATCCTAAAAAAAAAATTCTATATAAGGATTTATTTCTAAAGATGGTTATTCAATATTTTTGTAGGCAGCACACTCAAAACAATCCTCATGCCTATCTACAGCAATATTTGAATAAATGATAGTAGTATATCTATACTAAGAATATGCTAAAAGAGAAAATGAATAGTGAATTAATGCTGTATTAATTGACTTGTAGAGATATCCATAATACATTATTAAGTAAATAAGCAATTAAAGAATTGTTATATAATGCCATATATTTATATGAGATAAATCTATATATGCATCATTTCTTTCAGCAAAGAGAAGAGTATGGATGGATCCATATGAAAAGGTTGTTACCTGTTGGTTGAGGGTTAGTTGTTTATTACCTTTAAAAAATACAACTTATTCAAAGAATTCAGTAAAATAAAAAGGAACATAATGATATTAATTGAGGCTTTTCTTTGAAAGTCAAAAAGTCTTCTGGTCCACTGGTGAGGCTTTCTCCTCTTCTTTAAACATCTTCCATGTTTCTGGTGTACCAAAGGGTGGGGTAGTAGGAAAAGTTTGTCCTACATGCAATCAATATGAAAGTATATTGAAGAAAATTTTAAAACAGTAAGCAAACCCACTAAAAGTCAGTTAGATTTTTATTATCATTATGAGCTGGCAATTCTAAACAATATCAGTGATATTGCCTCTCCCTGCCAGAGGGTCCACTATCACCCCCACCGCCAACAACCATTTTTCCATGTTCCACCTTTAGTTAAGAAACTAAACTAATATAATGTTACATGGCAGTTATATCTCAATAGAAAAAGAAATGTTTGTCTGGGTAACTAATTTACTAATATGTAGCATCTATCATATCTCAATTTTAGAAAACTTTTCTCTACTTAATCCTTTGCTATTAACAAAGAATGTGTGTGTGTGTGTGTGTGTGTGTGCACCTGTGTGTGTTTGTGTGTTTTTGAATGTACATATTGAATGGTTTTTGTGTATGTGTGTGTATATATATATATACATATATATATATATATATATATGTATATATATATGTATGTATATTTGTGTGTATATACATATTTTGGGGGTGGCATTTAGTAACTATTATGAACAACATTTTTCTTTAGTTAAATCTACTTTCATCACAATAGAAATATATATTCACAAAAAAGGAAATATCCTCAAGAGGGTTAATAGAATCTCCAATTCTATCTCCAAAGGACGACCAATGTCAACCTCTTGGGGTGTATCATTCCATAAGCAAATATTTGTTCCTTCTGATCTTTTTAGACTAAACATAAACAAATTCAACCATTTCAAAATTCAGTTACAGGGTTTTCTAAATGTTCTTAAATATGCATTATCCTGTGTTGTGCTATTTATCAAGTTATGTAACTTGACTTCATATGTATTCCAAATAGCTTGAGTTTTATAAAGTACTATATGCACTCAATATAAACATAAATATTCTCAAATACACCATTTTGAAATTTTGTATGATGTATATTTTATGCATATCTAATTTGAGAGTTCAAAGGAAGAAAGAAATCCTTTTATTTACCATTTAGATCTGCTTGCCTTATAAACGTTGGCTTTGCATTATATGTGAAACTGAAGAACTAATAGTGCTTAGATAAATCAATAAACACTCAGAAAATGTTTTCTTCAAATTCGAGTGGTATTCTCTTTACAATATTAAACCTTAACTGTTATGAACCTCTTCTTGGAATACTAGTTTTCATTTTTTCCCCAGCAGTGAAACACTGCCTTAAAATGGCTTTTTAAATAAGAAGCCAAATAGGATAAACAGATACAGTTGCAGTTGTCATGGGGAATGGTTGGGTGGCTACCCTGACCTGCTACTCCTTTTCTCCCTAAAGCCCACATCCAAGAGAGTCCAAGAGAGGCACTTTCTCAAAATCTCTATGGGTCTCCTGGGCAGTATTTTAGTATTTTACTATGGATGAAATGTATGCCATATGAAGGAATCACTTCAACGACTTCTATAATTCTGAAGAATATTTGAGAAACATTGAAATAATAGGAATAGCATATTATTTTAATAATATGAATATTACTGTTTTCTTTTATTGTTCCAACTGGAGACTGTGGTCAGGAGACACCTGTGGTCAGGAAACACTCAGACAAAGGAGACTAAAGTTTAAACTATGTGATAATCAATATATTCTACATGATACAATAGTGTATAAAATTCTATAAAGATGCATTTTGTATCATAAAGCATGTATTTTAAGAATTACATTTCATAATGTACACTGAAAAATACTATCATATACATATATAAAACATATCAAATTCTCCTTTGCAAAATAATGAAATTTTTCCACATTATAAATCACAGAATATTTAGTGAAAAACTAACAGCACATGTCAGCAAAGCAAATGTGCCTCAGATCTCAATCAGCTGTTTTAGAATCACATAGCTCCCATTAAGAGAGTTCATCCACAATGTTTCCCTAATCTCATTGCCTCCATATTTTATTTTATTGTTAATTATCTATTTCTGAGGGAGAAGACTTGAATCCAAATCACAAAATAGTTGTCTCAATTACTTTCATTTTATTTTATAAAATGAAAACATGTATTTTATAAGCTGAAAGCTCCCATAATCATAGCTTATTAAATATAGTGGTTCTAATAGAATCCAGTATTCTAGTAGGGTAGGTTTTACTACATGTTAATTTCTGTTTCTTTATGTACTCATAGCTCCTAGAAAGGAGACTATTTTGAGCATGCCTCATTAATTGTCTGTTGGTTTGGTTACTGGTCCTTTAAATTCTGTCTGATCATTCCCTCACAATGCCCCGACCAGCACATAAAAAGTAAGCAAGGAATAACAAAACCTTTTCTGGGCACTGGCACTCCTTCTTGCCTTCCTGACTTCCTCACAAAGAGATTTCTGTCTCAGTATTTTAGCTTGTGTACTTCTGTATCTGTGTCTTTATGTGGCATTTCTTCAGTCTTCCTTTTTGACTCTTTAAGCTTGGTCTTTCTATTTGGTTTGGCCTGTGTCTCTCTCTCTTTTTTTTTTTTTGTCTTTATAGTCATGGATCAGAAACAACTAATTTTATCCCTCCCATACTGTGAGTGCTAGACTCAAATGTGCAGCTGCCTACTACCTTCATTGTCTCAGCTCTCCCTCAGACATATCAGACTCCAGATGTCCAGAACTAAACCTAATATCTTTCTGCCTGATTCTGCTCTCCCACTGTACCCTCTCTAATGGTGAGTTATAGCAACATCCTACCAGTTATTTTTGAGTCTTTCCTCTATATCACTGCTGTATCTAATTGGACAACCCATCCACTGTTTCCAATGAATCCCCAACTTTCTCTTCTAGATGTTATTATAGAGTAGCTTGATTCAATACTATGTCATTTCAGGTTTTATTTCATCTTTATTCAAAAAGAAGACAAAAATGACCATAGTAATTCCAAATCAAAATTCAGAATGAACTCAGTTTTGACTATAACGTATTAACATGCATTTAAAAAATTATAAACATTATTGCATTATTATAGAAAACTGAGCACTCTGTGAAGCCAAAAAAAAAGGTGGATTTTTAATAGTACTACCTGAATATCATGATTATGTATTTTTGCCTGATTTTTAAAAGATGCTTCTTGCCATGTGGGAGTATTTCCAATCTTTGTTTTTCTGACCCATGTTTTCTAGAAAAGTGGCAGCTCGTTTAATGGTCTGACCAAAATACCACAAAGTTTTGAATGTACTAAACTGGTTGTATGTGTTTTTTGTTTGAGTTCTGCTGTAGATTTTGTTTTTGAGTGGAAAGAGAAGTTAGATGGTAGAGAGAAGGGAGTTTACAATTTTTTAGTTATGTGAGAAATCTGAAAGGAGCTTGACTAAATAAAATACATTTCTCAAATATCTTTTTCCTCATTTTCCAATTCCACTGCATAGGCCAGACTACCACAAGGCTATTTGACACATGAAAGAACTTTCTCTGCCTAAGGGGAAGGAAATGGGATTCAAGTGAACCAGGAGGGAGTTGATTTGCTACTCTACAGTGTTTATAGGGCAGAGGAAGAAATTTAGTAGTTTAGAGATCAGGTTTATAATGACCACCTCCAGAGAAACTTTGAACTATTTTTTTTTTTTTTTGTTACCACTTTTAAGTATCTGTTCTTCTAAAAAGCTCAAAGCCTCCAGACAGAACTTTACGTAGAAGTGCACATTATATATTTAGGAATTTGAGAAAGAAAATGGTGTAAAGCATGGAAGGAGAGGAGACTGACGAGGGACTCCGATTCTACATGACATCAATGATAGCAACCTATCCAATTAAGTTCTCATTTCCAGAGAGCACAGAGGTCACTGGAGGTTTTCTTTTTTCCTGATGGTCCATCGGAAAAGAAAAGATAGTGCTCACCCTTCATTAATTAAAACAAAACAAAACAAACTTAGTTGGACATGAATATGAATTTTAAAATCCAAAGCAATCACTTTTTACTATTGCTTTCAAATATTAATCAGACTGAATACACAAGTTTTTCACTATCACAGATTTTTAAAGAAATCATTAAATGAGGAAAAAAGTTCAACAGCAATATTTTATGCACTAATTCATTAGAATCATAAACATTTATTTCTTTTAGCTTTCATTGTTTATACAAGACATTGATGATAGGCTGTTAAAGTATAACTTAATCACAGGATTTAGCTTTAAGAGGATATATAGTAAAATCATTTAAATATGCTAGTGTGTCTTTTTCCTATCACCTTACTTTCTTCTTTTAGAGGTAATATAATGCTTATACTCTACAGTCTACAGTTTTCCATATAGATGCCTTACCAAGTAAACAATCCATTCTTACTGTAGTATACAGAGTTCTATCTTTAAAAAAAAAAGGCAAAGCAGTTTTAATAACTCCATCAGCCACATTCTTATTTAAATCATAGGATGACTTTTATTTAGTGTCCAGTTCCTGGCAGTGTTCCTTGACCACAATCTAACTATTTTGCATTTGTCTTCTGTGAGTTTGCATTTATCTCCTGAACCCAGTCACCAAAACGGTCTAAATTTTTTAACCTATTTACCAGCTTTCACTTTTTTTCTCTCCATTTTTAATGTAATTTGTTAACAGACTAGTCTCCTTTCAGTAGGTTTTAAAAATTATTATTAATATGCTTTGTGATTCATATTACCTAAATACTGTATGACTGTAAAATGAATTCTTGAACATGTTATACATGTAATTTATTTTAAAGTTGAAAATTTCTTTTGGTGAATCATCATCTGGTGATTCTGTTCTACTTTTGTCAATAGTAAATTAACAGTGATACTTTTGGAATCTTTTTCTGTATAAATAGAAGAAGTAGATTAATTATAATAATATATAATTAAGAATTTGCTTTTATCCAATTTAAAATATTTAGTGTTCTTTTAATCCTATACTTTTTTAACATTTTAGTTAAAAAAATTCTTTTTAGAGGTGCCATGAAAACCAAAAATGGGTATTTTGGAAGATTTTAAATATATTCAGGGAATCTGGCTTCTAACTTCCGTCTGTAATAATGTCAAAGCACTGTCTGGTTAAAACTCCCCCATAAGATGGGGTTAAATTCAGTGGCTATGCAATTCTCATGACCTTTTTCAGATACTGGAGATAACTTAGTCATTTTCCATTTCTCAGCTATAATATTTCTTTTGAATATTGTGAACTTTTAAAAAATGTCACTAAAATGTTAACTATTTTTTTTTCTTCACACATTTGTGGATTTTGACTATACTAACATGGGTGTGAAAAAGTCTATTGCAAATATCTTTAACAAACTCTGTATTTCTCAACTTATAGATAATCCTGTTTCACACTTCAATGCATGATTTATGGCATTGAATAATCTATGATCTAGTCTTCTGAAAGGACATGGAAAAACATCTCCGGTTTCCTTTTTTATTCATTTTTATTTGTTTAAAGTAACTCATTTTTTACTCTTAACATTTTTACTATGTTGTTCATATACTTTTTGGATGATTTTGTTAAACTCTAGGAGGGTGTGAATAATGTAACCATAAAATGGAAGAACCCCACAAAAGACAAATGTGATAGACTTATCCATCAAAAAGTAAAAACTTTTGTATGAAAAATAAACATATTTAAAATCTTCAGAAAGAAATAAAAAATATTATTATTATCAAATACTACAGATAGCTAACAGATGTGGATCATTTACTATGTGCCCACTTCTCTTCTAAGAATGACTCATTCCTCTCAGTGGAAAATGAAACCAATCACCTATTCCCAACTCACAAAACTATTAAGAGGCAGTGGTTGGTTCTAAATCTAGAAAAGTATAGCTTGAGAGAACATGCCCTTAACCTCTCCACTAAGAGTTAAAAAAAATATAAAATTATTTCCATCATGAGTGAAGGAATTCAGAACATGGCACCCTAAAATAAGCCACTCTGGTGTACTGACTATTCTGAGTTAAAGGCACTTGAAAAATGGCAAATACAAAAAAGAAAATAAAATAACACTCCAACTTTCGAAGCAGGAGGTGAAATTTCCATGTGAAATATGTCCTCCCTATATCAGAAGAAAAGTAACGTTCTTATCATTAAGGATGAGAAGCTGGGACTAAGAGAATTCTGTACAAGTAGACCTTGTTAAAATAATTCTTATCTCCCTTTAGCCTTTCCACATAGGTTAGTTACTTTTCCACAATTGCCTCTCTTTTTTCAACCTAATATAAAAGCCTGTAGATTTTGCCATTTTCTTTTTTCACTTCTTATGAAGGCTCCCATGTCATGTAAAATTGTATTAAATAAATTTGCATGATTCTTTCCTGTTGATCTGTCTTAAGCCAATTTAATTCTAAGGCCCAGTTTAAAAGAACTGTAGTTGGGTAAAGGTAGAATTTAGACTCCCCTGTACTAGTAACCAAAGAAAAATCATTAAAAGAACTAGATGACAATACATGCCAATCAAGTTATCAAAAACTTTTTCTTCAAAAAGATACACAATGACAATAAAAATCTGATGAAAAAGACGACAGTATGAATCAGGCCTCTTAAAAAATTCAAAATATGATTCCCTCTGGCTAAGTAATTCTATGTCTAATCATTTATCTTAAAAGTGAAAAACTGAAAACAGTACAAATTGTATATATTAAGTAAGTGTAGAAGTAAAATATGACACAACAACACAGTGGCATATTATGCATATGCAGCCCTAAAATATGTTTTTGAAAAGTTTGAATAGCCTAGGGGAAATCCTGATATTGTATAAATAGTGTAACCACTGCTACTTAACACAAAAACAAGCAAGCAGCAAGAGGCAACAATAATGAATCCCATAAAGGAATACGTAGAACAATGATTAGAAAACATCTAGATATTTTAAAACTAAACTGATGTAGAAGATGAATCCCAACTTCTGTCAATTACGTTTCAGAATGGTTGTATAAACTCCTGAAAGTTTACAGGCTCTCCGACCTTGGTGCTGGATGTTGGGTGTGGCTGGGTATTGAGTAGGAGAAATCTAAGCCATAGGCCTCCCATTAATCATAGGTGTGGGTCTACTTTTTATTACCTTTTGGTATGATAATAAATAGATATAAAGAATTATTTAAAAACTCCAGAATCTTGTAAAAGCAAATACAACACTTCTTTGTAGGATCATTTTCAGTACTGAACAGATTTTTCTTTCCTAACTTCTAAAAATGAGCTAACGATGAAACATTACAAACCACTATCAGGAAGAATAAGCATATGTAAATAAAAGGAGAATTAGCACACTCAAAAACAATTTATAATAAAACAATGTGATGAGACTTTAAAAATACATATGATGAGACTATAAAATACATAAGACTAAACAAAAGATTTAATAGAAACCATAATGAAAAATCTGGGAAACAGAAACACAAAGATTTTAAAGATTTCTAAAATACAGACTTCTGATTTCAGCTCTAACATATGTAGAGCATGGAAATCATCACTCTTGTCTTCACAACAAGAAAAATCTGGACAAAAGTGAAAATCAATGACTTTTCTTAGACCCGCCTGAAAACTGAAGTTGCTGGGACAACTACTGCTCTGAAATCTGAAGAGAGAGGCACATCCTGAGAGATACAGAGACTGAGGTCTACTGACCTGGAGCAGAAGCTGCTTGAGCCATAAACTGGTAGGGATACTTACAAGAAAAATTCGACAGATGGCTAGAGGCTGAGTGTGGACGAGTCTAAGAATGAGAAACTCATGGGGGCTGCAGGCTTAAGGGGATCCCCTCTCCAATTGCTTCACCACTAGGTTCTTCTGGTGAGGACTAGAAAGATCCCCTTAGAAACCCATCAAGCAGCATAACTACCACTGTGAAACAAGCCCAGAGCCTTCTCCATAATAAAAGGTCTACTCTCCAGGGGGAAGGACTTTTCCTGAGGTAATTCTGAAAGTTTATACCAGCTGAAGAAAACTGAGGCACAGAAAAAATAGGTGACTTTTTTTTTTTTAAAGAGTGCATATTTTAAGAGGGCTATAATTATTGGAGTGGACATAAATGTGAGCTTTTTGGCTATTGATATATGCCTACATGATAATGCACTTACATTCCTTGCAAATATTCTGTGAAATAATTCAGTTCACCCACTATTTATCATTACTATTATATAGTGACACATACCAGGCATAGTGACAGGGCAAATAAGCATATAAAAAAATATGCTCAACATTATTTATCATTAGGAAATGCAAACTGAAAGAGCCATAAGATCCTACCATAAACCTATTAAAATTACTAAAATCCAAACAACGGAGAATACAAATTGCTGGTGAGGATGTGGAACTATAGGGACAGGAACAAAGTTCATTCTTGGTGGGAATGCAAAATAGTACTGCTACTTTGGAAGATAATTTGACAGTTTCTTACAAAGCTATACAGTCTTACCATACGATCCAGCAATCATGTTTCTAGGTGTTTACCCAACTGATTTGAAACTAATGCCACACAAAAACCTGGACATAAATGTTTATAGAAGCTTTATACATAATTCCAAAGACTAAGAGAAACCAAGATGTCATTCAATAGGTGAATGGAAAAACAAACTGTGATACATCTACACAGTGAAATAAAATTTAGTGAAAAAAGGAATGAGCCATGAAGTCACACAAAGACATGACTACTAAAACTGAAAGTACAGATACTTTATGACCCAACAGTTACTCTTTTAGGTATATAACCAACAGAAATGTGTACATATGTGCACCAAAAGACATGCATAATGATGGATAGCAGCACTATTTATAGTAGCTAAAATCTGGAAACAACCTATAAATGGTCTTTAGAAGTAGAATGGATTAAATACATTGTTTATATAATAGAATGCAAAAGAATGGAGAATGTTATACACAACTACTTGAATCCATATCACAAGCATATTGTTGAATGAATGAAGCCAGATACAAAAGTAGATTCTCTGTGTGATTCCATTTATGTAAAATTCAAATTCAGGCAAAACTGATCTAATAATGTTCTTAGAAGTCAGAATACTTGTGACTTTTGCAGGCTCTGAAGTGGATCTGGGGAGTTGTGACTGCCTGGGGGCACATAGGAACCTTCTGGAGGACTGGTAATGTTTTATTTCTTGACCTGGGTCTTTTTACACAGCATGTTCACTTTTTGAAGATTCATTATATTATACTTATTTCTACATTTTCTTCTATGTATGTTATGCCTTAGTAAACACTTACTTAAATAAATACATGGAGAATGTTTAAGAAGATTAAACAGTGTCTAATAGCAGTTCCAGAAAGAGGAAATAAAGAAAATGGAGAAGAGATACACACATACTCTTAGTTGAGAATTTTCCAGAAATGAATGAAGACCTGAAGTCCTCAGAATTCTAAAACAAACAAACACACATAAAACCTCTCAGGTCTCTGTTACAGAACAAAAGACAAAAACTACTTCTAGTAAGCTAGATAAGAAATAAAGCAAGATGCAAAATAAAATCTATAATATGTAACTGAGTAGTAAGTAGAAAACATAAAGCAGAGAAAGAGTCTATGAAATATTGGGTTTGGGAGGCAATGTGGAAATCTTAAGTCGAGCTTCTAGGGAGAGCCTTACTGAATGTAGAGAGATATAAAGTATACAAATATAGGCAGGCGGGTAGATGTGGTTGTGGGGGTTGATAGAAGAGGGTGAAGTAAGATATCCTTCTACAAATACTGTAGTTAATTCTCTGTAGTGAAATCATAATTCAGTTACCTATTACCTGATTGTGAGGGATATTCCACGGTGTTATCTAAGGACCCTGTGGAATGATTTTATATGTCAATCGTTAACGTACTGTATCATTTGCATCTCCCTCTCCCTCTCTGTGCCCCTTCTACCCCATACACTTAGTAAATGAAGCATAATGTTGCTTTCACTATCATTCTCTAACTGTCTGAAAGAGGAAGAGGTCAAAGGATCATACTATTTAAGAATGACAAAAAGACAACAGGAAAAACACACTTCTCTTTAGTACTTGTAAGGGTGTTGGATGGTGTTCATGCAAATAGACTTGATGATTAGGAGGACCCAACCAGCTCAATAATACAGATTTTACAAATTTCTAGCAGAAAAATCTGGGACTGTCTAACATCAAAACTGATATTGTTTAAAAGAGGCATCCTTTGAACCGCATGGTATGAGACTGAGTAGCGGGCAGAGGATTTCTGATTCCAGGGAAAGAGGAATTGCAACCAGAATATTAGCTAAAGAGCAACTGAATAGTTTAAGTCCTGAAGAGAGCATGTTTTGAGTTTAAATTTTGTTTCAACATTTATTTTGAAAAAATTCAAACTTCAATACACCAATTGTTAGCATTTTGTATCATTTGCACTTTCTCTGATCTGTCTTTTTATCTTTCCGTCTGTATCTCTTACACACTCTCACACATGTATACACATATATTTCACTTTATTATTATTATTGTGAAACTATATATTGTATAACCATTTGAATATACCAAATGTCACAGTCTTTCACCTTTAAATATTTCAGCCTGTGTCTTCTGACAATGAAGATGTTCTCTTACATGACAACAAAACAATGATGAAATCCTGGAAATTTTACATTGTTACAGTCCTTATTCTAATTTTTCTAATTGACCTAACAATATTCTATATCCAGGATCATCTAATGCCTTTAATCATCATGCTCCTTTACTTTCTTTTAATCTATAACTGTTCCTCAGTCTTTCTTATCTTTCAGGACATGGACCTTTTTGAAGCTGTTTAGTAAAATTAGTTTCAATATTTGTTTATTGTCTCTTCTAAATGCATACTTCTAATCAGTAGTACAAAAGTTATCAGGTAATTCCTTTCATCCTTCTCTGACAGGGAACAATGTAATGCATTTTTTTATTTTAATATCCCACAGTGACATGAAAAGACATTCATCATGCCAGGAAAAATATAATAGTTGTTATCCTACCAAACAAAAATACCCCAATGATTCATTGTGACTAAAATATCTTAGGCAGTGTGATTTATTTCACATAACAAATAGATACCATATCATTTATAATTTCAGTGAAAACTATAAACATGGCGAATTAGAATATAGTCATTTTAGCTTTTATTTCATTATGAGTTTGAGAAAGAAAACATATAGCTCTGAACACTGAATTGATTTTACTTCAATTGTAATTCAAATTTCAAAGCACTTATCATAATTTCAATGGAATGGCATATATAAATTGTTCTTTAGTTCAGATTAATCTTAAATCAGTTTTGCAAACCATAGAGCACAGAATATAAAAAGTCTAAGTGGACATTAGGCGACTTGCTGCAGACAAATAGTTGCAGATATTTTTGTATTCTGAAAGCTACAATCTGAACATGGTTTCAATGCAGATCAAATATACTTAAAAGCCATCTCGTATTCATTCTAACTCCAGATGGAAAACGCTTGGAATACAAAATAAATATTTTTATCTCCATATAGCAAGGATAGCAGTCTTTTTACTTCTCCTACTTGCATAGGCTTGAAGAAAAAGCAAATTGTTAATTAGATGATGTTTTTGCATAGTTAAGAACTCATAATTATGTGCTTTCATACATATAACTTCATTTTTTTGCCTAACAGTATAATAAGTGTTAAAGTTTCGTTCTTTGGATATTGTCGCCTCTCATCATGTAATTTAGTCTTTTCCAAACCTAAGCTGTCTCTTCATATACTTGTTTACTGTTGTTCTGCAATTTATTTGCAGTATTAATGACTTTTAACCCTTTATTTTATGTTGCATACCATCCTCAGCTTCTGAGTTTGTATTTTCAATGATAATAAATAGATGTATTCTTGAAAAATTTACATGAATGTCTTATTTAACTTATATTAAAGAATATGATATGAAATTACATTAAAAATAGTGCAAGAGGATGAATTAATGTTGTCTGGCAAGTAAGAAGTTAGGATGGAAAATGTAGGACATGGTAACATTTGAGTTTGATAAAAGTTGTTTCCACACAAAAATGTGTCAATAGCAAACCAGTACATTTCTATTTTAATCATCATGGCTATTTAAATCATTTAATTTATAACAAGGCATGCTCACTTTGGCAGCACATATACTAAAATTTATAACAGGGCAAGTTTTTTCTCCTTAGTATTCTTTATAAAAAATTACCAATCTATTCTTTCTTGTCTATTCTTTCAGATGAATGTCAGAATTACTCCACGTTTTTAACAGACTATTTTTAGGGCAGTTTTATGTTCATGGTAAAATTGAGTGACAAATACAGAACGTTCCCACATACTCCTTTCCCCACCCAGCCTCCCTCACTATCAACATCCCACACCACAATGGTACATTTATTACAACTGGTGAAACAACAGCAACACATCATTATCACTTGAAGTCCATGGTTTACATTAGTGTTCACTCTTGGTGTTATACATTCTGTGGGTTTGGACAGATGTGTAATAACATGTATCCAGAGGGGAATGATCAAGATAGTGGAGTAGAAGGATGCAGCGCTCACCTCCTCCCACAAATACATCAAAAATACATCTATACCTAAAAATACATCTGTGGAACAATTCTCAAAGAATACCTACTGAACACTGGCAGAAGACCTTGGACTTATGAAAGGGCAAGAAGAATCCCCACGTAAACGGGTAGGATAAAAGAAAAAAAGAGAGAGAGAGAATCAGGATGGGACCTGTGCCCCTTGGAGGGGAATGTGAAAGAGGAGAGGAGCTTTGCGCCCTGCGGAGCCCCGCAGCCAGTGGGGAGATCAGCCAGGATGGAGGGGGAGCTTCGGAGCCTCGGAGGGTAGTGCAGCAGCCAGTTTGCAGAATGGAGAGAGACATGCACAGACAATCCCTGCCACCATCCTGCATTCCCCAGACTGAGACACATGTCCACTGGTACAGGCAGGGGCTGGGTGCTAAAGCTCAGGCTTCGGAGGTCAGGCCTAGGGAAAGGTCTGGGGTTGGCTACGCAGAGACAGTTTGAAGGGGCTGGAGTGTGTTGCAGGTGCAACCGAGGGTATATGTGGAGGGAGCCTGGGACTGCCATAGATGTGGGCACCAGCTGCTGCATGTGCACACCCCCTATTTAGGGGATAACAGCCAGCACATGCTGAGGAAAGAGGTGGCATGCATCCACACTAAAAACAACTCTCACACCAAAAATATTAAACCCACACAAGCTATACAGGGACACTCTCACATAAAAATAGCCCTCCAAGACAACAATAGATAATTGTTTCTCTTAAACTCACAGAGTAAGAGAAATATAAGTAAAATGAAGAAGCAGAGGGAACACTCCTAGTTAAAAGACCAAGAGAATTCCCCTGAAAGAATGAAACAGACCTCTTCAGTCTAACAGATATTAAGTTCAAAAAGGAGAAAAGGAAAATACTGAAGGAATTAAAATAGGCTATCAACAGAAATGCATATTACTGTAAAAAGGAACTAGAAACTATAAGGAGGAGCCAAGAAAAATTAGAAAATTCATTTGCTGAGATGAAAGCTGAGCTAAAGGCAATGAATAGCAGAATGAATAATGTAGAAGAATGAACAAGTGATTTGGAAGATAGAATAATGGAAATTACCCCATTAGAATAGCAGACAGAAAGCCCAATTTAAAAAAAAAAAGCACTATAAGAGACCTATGGGATAATACAAAGCATGCCAATCTATGCATAATAGGGGTTCCAGAAGGAGAATAAAGAGAAAAGAAGATCGAAAATGTATTTGAAGAAATTATGGATAAAAACTCCCCAAGCCTAAAGAAGGAAACAGATGTCCAGGTACAGGAAGCACAGAGGGTTCCAAACAAAATGAACCCAAACATACCTACACCAAGACATATCATAATTAAAATGGAAAATGTTAAAGATAAAGAGAGGATCTTAAAGGCAGCAAGAGAAAAAGAAAGAGTTAATTACAAGGGAACCCCCCTAAGGCTATCAGCTGATTTCTCTAAAGAAACGCTGCAGACCAGAAGGGAGTGGCAAAATATATTCAAAGTCATGAAAGAGAAAAATCTGTAACCTAGAATAGTCTACCCAGCAAAATTATCATTTAGAATAGGAGAGAGAAAGAATTTCTCAGACAAGCAAAAACTAAAAGAATACAGCAATACTAAACTTATCCTAAAAGAAACACTGAAAAGTCTTCTCTAAATAGAAAAGAAGTGAGAATCTTATAGGAAAGAGAAAATCACAATTGGAAAATAAATCACTTAAATAAACCAGTATACAGATTAAATATTTTTTAATTAAAAAAATTTTGTGAAAGTGATGATAACCAGAATGAACAGCAAAAGGATAACCATGAAGATGTGAAAAAAGACATCAAAATCATAAAATGTAGGGGGAGGAGAGTAAGAAAATGAGAAGATTCTTTTTTTTAGAATGTGTGTAAGCCTATATGACTATCAGTCTAAAACAAGTAGATATAGGAGGGGGTTACATACTTGAAAAACAGAGTAACCACAAGTGAAAAACATACAATAGATTCACAGAAACCAAAAAGAAGAGAACACAAGCATAAAATAAAAGGAAATCATCAAACCACAAAAGGAATAACAAAAAGAAAAAGAAAGGTACAAAGAAGAAACAAAGAATCAATTACAAAACAAGGTTTAAAATGGCAATAAATACTTATTTATCAATAATTACATTAAATATCAATGGACTAAATGCTCCAATCAAAAGATATGGAGTGGCAAGTTGGATAAAGACAAAACAAGAGCCTACAATATGCTGCCTTTAAGAGACCACTTACAGCAAAGGACACACATAGATAGAAAGTAAGGGGATGGAAAAAGATATTTCATGCAAATGGAAATGACAAGAAAGAGGAGGGTTGCAGTACTCATACTGGACAAAATAGACTTTAAAACAAAGTCCATAAAGAAAGATAAAGAAAGACACAATATAATGATAAAAGTATCAATACAAGAAGAGGATATTACTCTCATCAACATACATGCACCTAATATAGGAGCACCCAAATACATTAAAAAAATACTAACAAACATAAAGGGAGAAATTGACAGGAATACAATAATAGTAGGAGACTTTAACACCCCACTCACATCAATGGACAGATCTTCTAGACAGAAAATCAGTAAGGAAACAGACATCCCAAATAATACAATAGAACAGTTAGACTTAATATTTTCAGGACATTACATCCCCAAAAACTGAATACACATTCTTTAAAGTGCACATGGAACATTCTCTAGGACTGACCACACACTAGGGCACAAAACAAGCCTCAACAAATTTATGAGTATAGAAAATATTTCAAGCATCTTTTCTGACCACAGTGGCATGAAACTAGAAATTGACCACAGAAAAAGAAGTGAAAAAAATGATTACATGGAGACTAAACAACATGCTACTAAAAAACCAATGGGTCAATGATGAAATCCAAGAGGAAATTTTAAAATGCCTTGAGACAAATGACAATGAAAACACAACCATGCAATATCTATGAGTTATATATAGCAAAAAAGTAGTTCTTAGAGGGAAGTTCATGGCAATACAGGCCTTCCTCAAAAAAAACAAGAAAAGTCTCAAATAAACAACCTACCCTACAACCTAAAAGAATTAGAAAAAGAAGAACAAACAAAATCTAAGTCAGCAGAAGGAAATAATAAAGAGAGGAAATAAATAAAATAGGGATTTAAAAAACAATAGAAAAAATCAATAAAACCAAGAGCTGGTTTTTTGAAAGGGTAAACAAAATTGACAAGCCTCTGGCCAGGCTCACCGAGAAGAAAAGAGAGAGAACTCAAACAGAATAAGATAGGAAAAAGGAGAAATAATAACCAATAATGCAGAAATATATTTAAAAAAGAGAGAATATTATGAACAATTATATGCCAACAAATTCAACAATCTAGAAGAAATGGACAAGTTTCTAGAAACATACAGCCTACCAAAACTGAATCAAGAAGAAATAGATAACTTGAAAACGCCAATCACTAGAAGTGAAATAGAATCTGTACTATATATATAAAAAAACAAACAAACAAAAACCTGCCTAAAACCCTACAAACAAAAGTCTAGGACCAGAGGGCTTCACAGGTGAATTCTACTAAACATACAAAGAATAACTCATACTGATCCTTCTCAAACTCTTCCAAAAGATTGAAGAGGAGGGAACACTCACAAAGACATTGTATGATACCAAAACCAGACAAAGATACCACCAAAAAGAAAATTACAGGCCAATATCTTTGATGGTTATAGATGCAAAAATTCTCAGTAAAATATTAGTAAACTGAATCCAACAGCACATAAAAAAGGTCAAACACCACAACCAAGTTGAATTCATCCCAAATTCACAAGGATGGTCCAACATACATAAATCAATGTGGAACAACACATCAACCAAAAAAAGGAGAAAAACCACATGATCATCTCAATAGATGCAGAGAAAGTATATGACAAATTTCAACATTCATTCATGATAAAAAAATCTTAAAAAAGTGGGTATAGACAGAACATATCTCAACATAATAAAAGCTATTTATGACAAACCCACAGCCTATATAATAATGGTGTAAAGCTGAAAGCCTTCCCACTAAAATATGGAACAAGATAAGGATGCCCACTCTCACCACTTCAATTCAACATAGTATTGGAAGTCCTAGCCACAGCAAGAAAAAGAAATAAAAGTTATCCAGTTTGGAAGGGGAGAGGTAAAATTGTCACTATATGCAGATGACATGATACTATATTTAGAAAACCCTAAAGACTCCACATAAAAACTGCTAGGACTGATAACTGAATTCAGCAGGATAGCAGGATACAAGATTAACATACAGAAATTGGTTGCATTTCTTTACACTAAGAATGAAATATCAGAAAGAGAATGTAAAAAAAAAAAAAATACCTTTTAAAATTGTGCCAAAAAAATAAAATACTTAGGAATAAACCTGACCAAGGAAATGAAACATTTATATGGAGAGAACTATAAACTATAAAACATTAAAAAAGGAAAATAATGATGATTCAAAGAAATGGACAGATATCCCATGCTCTTGGATGGGAAGAATTAATATTGTTATAGTGGCTATACTACCCAAAACAATCTACAGATTTAATGCAATCCCTGTCAAATCACCAAGGGCAATTTTCACAGAACTAGAACAAATAATCTTAAAATTTATATGGAACTGTAAAAGACCCGGAAGTGTCAAAGCACTCCTGAAGAAAAAGAACAAAGCAGGAGACATAACCCTCCCAGACTTCAGACAATACAACAAAGCTACAGTCATCAAAATGGCATGGTATTGGCACAAAAACAGACATATGGATCAATGGAACAGAATAGAGGGCCCAGAAATAAACCCACACCCCTACAGTCAATTACTCTTTGGCAAAGGAGGCAAGAATACACAATGGGAAAAAGACAGTCTCTTCAGCAAGGGGTGTTGGGAAGTTGGATAGCCACATGTAAATCAGTGAAGTTAGAAAACAGCCTCACACCGTACACAAAAATAAACTCAAAATGGCTTAAAGACTTAAACATTAGACATGATACCATAAAACTCCTAGAAGAGAACATAGGCAGAA
This sequence comes from Eschrichtius robustus, assembly GCF_028021215.1. Lineage (NCBI taxonomy): Eukaryota > Metazoa > Chordata > Mammalia > Artiodactyla > Eschrichtiidae > Eschrichtius > Eschrichtius robustus. The sequence continues at coordinate 17,931,842 of NC_090827.1, read as the reverse complement.
CATTCTCTGACATAAATCATACCAGTGTTTTCTTAGTCTCCCAAGGCAATAGAAATAAAAGCAAAAATAAACAAATGGAACCTAATCAAACTTACAAGCTTTTGTACAGCAAAAGAAACCATAAACAAAGTGAAAAGACAGCCTATGGAATGGGAGAAAATATTTGCAAATGATGCGACTGACAAGGGCTTAATTTCCAAAATATATAAACAGCTCATACAACTCAACATCAAAAAAATAAAAAGCCCATTCAAAAAATGGGCAGAAGACCTAAATAGACATTTCTCCAAAGAAGACATACAGATGGCAAACAGGCACATGAAAAGATGCTCAGCATCACTAATTATCAGAGAAATGCAAATCCAAACTACAATGAGCTACCATCTCAAACTGGTCAGAATGGCCATTATTAAAAAGTCTAAAAATAACAAATGCTAGACAGGGTGTGGAGAAAAGGGAACCCTCTTACACTGTTGGTGAGGATGTAAGTTGGTGCAGCCACTCTGGAAAACAGTATGGAGGTTCCACACAAAACTAAATACAGAGTTGCCATATGGTCCAGCAATCCCACTCCTGAGCCTATATCCCAACAAAACTATAATTCAAAAAGATACACGCACCCCTATGTTCATAGCAGCACTATTCACAATAGCCAAGACGTGGAAGCAACATAAATGTCCATCGACAGAGGAATGGATAAAGAAGCTATGGTACATATATACATGGAACACTATTCAGCTGTAAAAAAGAATGAAACAATGCCATTTGCAGCAACATGGATGGAACTCATCATATTAAGTGAAGTAAGCCAGAGAGAGAAAGACAAATACCATATGATATCACTTATATGTGGAATCTAAAATATGATACAAATGAAACAGAAACAGACTCACAGACATAGAGAACAGACTTGTGGTTTGCAAGGTGGGGGTAGGGGAGGGATGGAGTCAGAGTTTGGGGTTAGCAGATGCAAATTATTATATATAGAATGGATAAACAACAAGGTCCTACTGCATAGCACAGCAAAGTATATTCAGCATCCTGTGATAAACCATAATGGAAAAGTATATATATGTATATACATATGTGAATCACTCTGCTATACAGCAGAAATTAACACATTGTATATCAACTCTACTTCAATTTAAAAAAAATGTATCCAGCATTCTAGTATCATACAGAATAGTTTTCCTATTCTAAAAATCCTTTGTGTTCCAACTATTCATCCTTCCCACACCGCTAACCCTGGGTAACCTCTCATCTTTTTACTGTTTCCATAGTTTTGCCTTTTCAGAATGTCATAGTTGGAACCATACAGTATGAAGTCTTTTGTCTTCTTTCACTTAGTAATATGCATTTAAGTTTCCTCGATAGGTTTTATGGCTTGATAACCCATTTCTTTTTAGACCTGAATCAAATCTCATTGTCTGGGTGTACCACAGTGTATTTATCCACTCATGTACTGAAGCTTATCTTTGTTGCTTCCATGTTTTGGCAATTATGAATAAAACTGCTATAAACATCTGTGTGGAGGTGTTTTGTAGACAAAAGTTTTTAACTCATTTGGGTAAGTACAATTCATGTGGACTGTATAGTAAGAATAAGTTTAGTTTCGTAAGAAGCCACCAAACTATTCCAAAGTAGACGTACCATATTACATTCTGATCAGCAATGAATGAGTTCTTGTTCTACATCCTCATCAGTATTTGGTGTTGTCGGTGTTTGGGCTTTTGGCCATTCTGATAGATGTGTAGTGGTATCTTGTTGGTTTAATTTGTAATTCTCTAGTGACATATGGTGCTGAGCATCTTTTCATATGCTTATTTGTTATGTGTATATCTTCTTTACTGAGATGTCTGTTTAGATCTTTTGCCCATTTTAAAATCAGATTGCTCAGTTTTAAGAGTTCTTTGTATGTTTTAGATAATGGTTCTTTATCAGATATGTCTTTTGCAAATATTTTCTCCTAGTCTGAGGTTTGCCTTTTCATTTTCTTGACAGTATTGTTGGCAGAACAGAAGTTTTCAATTTTAATGAAGGCCAATTAATCATTTCTTTTATGGGTTATGCCTTTGATGTTGTACCTAAAAAGTCATCGCCAAACACAAGTTCATCTCGTTTTTCTACTATGTTATCCTCTAGGAGCTTTATAGTTTTGCATTTTACATTTAGGTCAATTTGGATAATTTTTGTGAAGGGTGTAAGGTCTGTGTTTAGTTCCTTTTTGTGTGCATATGGATGTCAAGTTGTTCCAGCACTGTTTGTTGAAAAGACAGTCTTTGCTCTGTTGTATTGTCTTTGTTCCTCTGTCAAAGATCAGTTGACTATACTTGTGTGGATCTTTTTCTGGGCTTTTTATTCTGTTCCATTTATTTTTGTCTGTTCTTTCACCAGTACCACAATATCTTGATTACTTTGTCAAATGTAATGTATAGTAAGTCTTGAAGTTGGATATTTTAAAAATAAAGAACAGAAGCCATTTTAGAATCATATAACTAATTTTATAAAATGACAATTCTATTTTTGCTATATTGGGACTAATTTATAAAACATTATCAGAAGTTCTTTCTAGAAAATTTAAAAGACTATCAGCATACTTATTATATAAAACAATACAATAAATATCGTCTCATATTACCAGTTTGTGAATAATCAGGATGATTTCCTAAAATAAAATCCTAGACCTGATATACATTTGTGTTTTCTTCTATTTATTCTACTGTTCCATTTTTTAAAAATTTAAACATTTATATTTGCATGAGCCCACAATGTGAAGATACTATTTATACTCATTTACAAATCTCATTATTCCAGTACCTATGACCTTTGAGTACATCCTTTTCCTGTTGACTTGAAATGCCAATTTTACCATATGCTAAATGAATATGTTTATTTTAAGCCTAGCAGGTTACTTTTCCACTGAATTTACCACCTGTCTTGGGGCTTGAGCCATACTGTTTTAAGTATTATAGATTTATATTATTTTATAATGTCTGGTACTATCTCCCACACCTCTCCAAATCTTTCTCAGATGGACCTTCAATTTCAGACCCTTTCAGTTCCAGAAGCCTTTGGGGAAAGGTATAGAGAGAGAACTGGTGCAATGAATAGCCACTAGAAGAGTTTCATTTCTTTCCTCTGCTCTAGATAAAGCCTGACATACCTCCACTCCACTTCTATGTCTCCACTGCCCAAATTCAGACATGCTAGTGTCTCAGCTTTGTCTGGCTCCTATTGTCAGAAACAAAGTTGACCATGATAATGTCTAAGTTCATTTCGTGTGCTGTGCCATGATTGAAACTAGGGTCCTCACAAAACTATACTGACTCCAGAGGAGAGAAGACCAGATGGCAGAGTAGAAGCCTTGTGCTCACCTCCTCCCATGAGAACACCAAAATCATAACTAACTGCTGAATAACAATAAAGACTGGAACTTACCAAAAAAGATATTCTACATCCAAAGACAAAGAAGAAATCACAACAAGATGGTAGGAGGGGCACACTCATGATATAATCAAATCCCATAATCACTGGGTGGGCAACCCACAAACTGGAGAATAATTATATTGCAGAAGTTCGCCCATAGGAGTGAGGATTCTGAGCTCCACGTCAGGCTCTCCAGCCTGGGGGTCTGGCGTCAGGAGGATAGCCCCAAGAGCATTTGGCTTTGAAGGCCAGTGGGTCCTGATCACAGCAGCTCCACAGGACTGGGGGAAAAAGAGACACCACTCTTGGAGGACACACACAAGATCTCCATGTGCACTGGGACCCAGGGCAAAAGCAGTGACTTTATAGGAGGCTGGGCCAGACCTACCTGCTGGTCTTGGAGGGTCTCATGGGGAGGTGGGGGGCAGCTGTGACCCTCTCTTGGGATATAAAAGCTGGTAGTAAATATATCGGGGAGTACTCATCTGAAGGCTGACATCTTGCTTGGGACATTAGCACCAAGGCGTGGTCCAACCAACAGCCTTAGGTTCCAGTGCTGGGTTGCCCCAGGCCAAACAACCAGCAGGGCAGGAAAACAGTCCCACCCAGACAGAGAGGCTGCCTAAAAACTTCTGGAGCCCACAGCAACCTCTAGACATGCCCCTTCACATGGCCCTGCCCACCTTAGGGCCAAGTCTCAACTCCACCCATCAGTGGCAGGGACCAGAAGCAAAAAATATAAAGTCCCACATCCTGTGGAACTGAGTCCACAAACATAGGTCAGAACCTACCCTTGGACCAGCTGGTCCCTGGCCATTGGATGACAAGAGGGGAGTGTACTGCTGGGACACATAGGACATCCCCTACAGAGGGCAACTTCTCCAAGGTAAAGAAACATAACTAACCTTCCACATACATAAAAATACAAATAGAAGTTTAGACAAAATGAGACGGCAGAGGAACATGTTCCAGATGAAGAGACAGGATAAAACCCCAGAAGAATAATGAAGAGGCATGGAGATAGGCTATCTACCCAAGAAAGAGTTCAGAGTAATGATTGTAAAGATGATCCAAGAACTCAGGAAAAGAATGGATGCACAGAGTGAGAAGTTACAAGAAGTTTTTAACAAAGAATTAGAAAAAAACAAAGAACAACTGAACAGTTGAAGAACACAATAATTGAAATGAAAAATGCACTAGAAGGAATAAGTAGCAGAGTAAGTGAGGCAGAAGAACAGATAAGTGAGCTGCAAGACAGAGTGGCGGAAATCACTATGGAACAGAGTAAAGAAAAAAGAATGAAAAGAAACAAGGACAGTTTAAAAGACCTCTCAGACAATGTCAAATGCACCAACATTCACATTATAGGGGTCTCAGAAGGACAAGAGAGAGAGAAAGAGCCTGAGGTAATGTTTGAAGACATAATAGCTGAAAACCTCCCTAACATGGGAAAGGAAGCAGTCACCCAAGTCCAGGAAGCAGAGAGATTACCATACAGGATAAACCCAAGAAGGAACACACCAAGACACAGTAATCAGACTGACAAAAATTATAGATAAAGAGAAAATATTAAAAGCAATGAGGGAAAAGCAACAAATAATACACAAAGGAACCCCCATAAGGTTATCAGCTGATTTTTCAGCAGAAGATCTGCCAGTAAGAAGGCAGTCACAGGATATATTTAAAGTGATGAAAGGGAAAAATGTACAACCAAGAATACTCTACCCAGCAAGCTCTCATTCTGATTTGATGGAGAAATCAAAAGCTTTACAGATAAGCAAAAGCTCAGAGAATTTAGCACCACCAAATCAGCTTTACAACAAATGCTAAAGGAACTTCTCTATGCAGAAAAGGAAAGGGCACAATTAGAAACAAGAAAATTATGAATGGGAAAGCTCACCAGTCAGTAAAGGCAAACATACAGTAAAGGCAGGAAATCATCCACACACAAATATGATATCTAAACCAATAATTGTGAGAGGAGAAGAGTACAAATGCAGGGTATTTGAAATGCATTTGAAATAAAGCAATCAGCAACTTAAAACAATCATGTATATATATACATATAGACTGCTATAACAAAACCTCATGGTAACCACAAACCAGAAATCTACAATAGATATACACACAAATAAAAAATGAAATCCAAACACAACACTAAAGAAAGTCATTAAATCATGAGAGAAGAGAAGAAAAGAGAAAGTAGGGAAAAAGACCTACAAAAACAAATCCAAAACAATTAACAAAGTGGAAATAAGAACATACATACCGATAATTACCTTAAATGTAAAGGGATTAAATGCTCCAACCAAAAGACATAGACTGGCTTAATGGATACAAAAACAAGACTCGTATATGTGCTCTCTACAAGAGACCCACTTCAGATCTAGAGACACATACAGACATAAATTGAGGGGATGGAAAAATCAGACAAAATAGACTTTAAAATAAAGACTGTTACAAGAGATAAAGAAGGATACTACATAATAACCAAGGGATCAACCCAAGAATATATAACAATCATAAATATATATGCACCCAACATAGGAGCACCTTGATATACAAGGTAAATGTTAAGAGACATAAAAGGAGAAGTTGACAGTAACACAATAATAGTGGGGGACATTAACACCACACTTTCATCAATGGAAAGATCATCCAGACAGAAAATCAAGAAGGAAACACAGGCCTTAAATGACACATTAGACCAGATTGACTTAATTGCTATTTAATTGATGTTTATAGAGCATTCCATCTGAAAGCAGCAGAATACACATTCTTTTCAGGTGCCCATGGAACATTCTCCAAGATAGATCACATGCTGGGCCACAAAGCAAGCCTCGGTAAATCTAAGAAAATTGAAATCATATAGAGCATCTTTTCTGATCACAATGAGATTAGAAATCAACTACAAGAAAAAAGTGCAAAAAGCACAAACACGTGGAGACTAAATAATATGCTGCTAAACAACCAATGGATCACTGAAGAAATCAAAGAGGAAATCAAAAAATACCCAGAGACCAATGAAAATGAAGACACAATGATCCAAAACCTATGGGATGGAACAAAAGCAGTTCTAAGAGGGAAGTTTATAGCAATATAAACTTACCTCCAGAAACAAGGAACATCTCATATAAACAACCTAACATTACACCTAAAGCAACTAGAGAAAGAAGAACAAACAAAACCCAAAATTAGAAGGAAAGGAATCATAAAGATCAGAGCAGAAATAAATGAAATAGAGACTAAAAAAACAATAGAAAAAAATCAATGAAACTAAAACCTGGTTCTTTGAAAAGATAAACAAAATTGATAAACCTTCAGCTAGACTAATCAAGAAAAAAGGGGAGAGGGTCCAAATCAATACAATTAGAAATGAAAAAGGAGAAGTTACAAGGGATACCACAAAAATACAAACAATCATAAAAGACTACTACAAACAACTATATGACAAATAAAATGGACATCCTAGAAGAATTTGTCCATTTCTTAGAAAGATACAATCTCCAAGATGTAACCAAGAAGAAACAGAAAATATGAACAGGCCAATCACAAGTAATGAAATTGAAACTGTGATTAAAAAGCTTCCAACAAACAAAAGTCCAGGACCAGATGGCTTCACAGGTGAATTCTATCATTCTATCAAACATTTAGAGAAGAGCTAACATCTATACTTCTGAAACTATTCCAAAACATTGCAAGGGAAGGAACACTTCCAAACTCATTCTATGAGGCCACCATCACTGTGATACAAAAACCAAACAAAAATATCACAAAAAAGGAAATTACAGGCCAATATCACTGACGAACATAGATGAAAAAATCTTCAACAAAATAGTAGCAAACCAAATCCAACAATACATTCAAAGGTTCATACACCATGATCAAGTGAGATTAATCCTAGGGATGCAAATATTTTTCAATATCTGCAAATCAATCATTATGATACACCACATTAACAAATTGAAGAATAAAAACCATATGATCATCTCAATTCATGCATAAAAAGCTTTGGATAAAATTCAACATCCATTTATGATAAAAACTCTCCAGAAAGTGGGCACAGAGGGAACTTACCTCAACATAATAAAGGCCATTTTTGACAGACAAGCAGCTAACATCATACTTAACAGTGAAAAGCTGAAGGCATTTCCTCTGAGATCAAGAAGAAGACAAGGATATATGCTCTCGCCAGTTTTATTCAACATAGTTTTGCAAGTCCTAGCCACAGCAATCAGAGAAGAAAAAGAAAGTAAAGAATCCAAATTGGAAAAGAAGAAGTAAAACTGTCACTGTTTGTAGATGGCATGATATTATACACAGAAAATACTAAAGATGCTACCAGAAAACTACTAGAGCTCATCAGTGAATTCAGTAAAGTTGCAGGATACAAAATTAATACACAGAATCTGTTGCATTTCTATACAGTAACAATGGAAGATCAGAAAGAGAAACTAAGGAAACAATCACATTTACCATTGCATGAAAATAATAAAATACCTAGGAAAATACCTACTTAAGGAGGCAAAAGACCTGTACTTCAAAAATTGTAAGATGCTGATGAAAGAAATTGAAGATGACACAAACAAATGGAAAGATATACCATGTTCTTGGATTGGAAGACTCAATACTGTTAAAAATGACCATACGACCCACGATAATCTACAGATTCAGTGCAATTCCTATCAAATTACCAATGGCATTGTTCACAGATCTAGAACAAAAAATTTTTAAATTTGTATGGAAACACTAAAGACCCTGAATAGGCAATAGCAAACTTAAGAAAAATAAAGATGGAGGAATCAGGCTGCCTGACTGCAGACTATACTACAAAGTTACAGTAATCAAAACAGTTTGGTGCTGGCACAAAAACAAAAATATTGATCCATGGAACAGGATAGAAAGCCCATAATTAAACCTATGCACATATGGTCAATTAATCTGCAACAAAGGAAGCAAGAATATACAATGGAGAAAAGACAGTCTCTTCCATAAATGTTGCTGGGCCAACTGGGCAGATACATGTAAAAGAATGGAATTAGAACATTCTCTAATACCATACACAAAAATAAACTGAAAATGGATTAAAGACCTAAATATAAGACCAGATACTATAAAACTCCTAGAGGAAAACACAGGCTGAACACTCCTTGACATTAATTGCAGCAATATCTTTTTGGATCTACCTCCTAGAGTAATGAAAATAAAAACAAAAATAAACAAATGGGATCTAATTAAACTTAAAAGCTTTTGCATAGCAGAGGAAACCATAAACAGAAAAAAAGACAACCTATATCATGGAAAAAAATATTTGCAAATGATGCAACTGACCAGGAATTAATCTCCAAAATATACAAATAGCTCATATAGCTCAATATTAAAAAAGCAAACAACCTAATCAAAAACTGGAAGATGATCTAAAAAGTCATTCCTCCAAAGAAGACATATAGATGGGCAACAGGCACATGAAAAGATGCTCAACACTTATTTATTAGAGAAATGCAAATCAAAATTACAATGAGTTATCACCTCACAGGGATCAGAAGGACCAACATCAAAAAGTCTACAAATAATAAATGCTGGAGAGGGTGTGGAGAAAAAGGAACTGTGGGTGGGAATGTACATTTGTACAGCCACTATAAAGAACAATATGAAGTTTCCTTAAAAAACTAAATATAGAGCTTCCATATGATCCTGCAATCCGACTCCTGGGCATATATCTAGAAAAAAACGTAATTCGAAAAGATACATGCACCCAATGTTCATTGCAGCACTATTTACAATAGCCAAGACATGGAAGCAACCTAAATGTCCATCAACATATGAATGGATAAAGAAGATGTGGTATGTGTGTGTATATATATACACACACACACACATATATATGACTATTATATATAATATTATTAAATATATAATGGAATATTAGCCTTAAAAAAGAATGAAATAATGCCATTTACAGCAACATGGATAGACCTAGAGATTATCATACTAAGCTAAGTAAGCCAGACAGAGAAAGACAAATATCATATGATATCATTTACATGTGGAATCTAAAAAAAGTGATACAAATGAACTTATTTACAAAACAGAAATAGACTCACAGACGTGAAAAACAAACTTATGGTTACCAAAGGGGAGGGGGGAGGGATAAATTAGGAGTTTGGAATTAAAATATACACACTACTCTATATAATATAGATAACCAACAAGGACCTACTGTATAGCACAGGGAACTATATTTAATATCTTGTAATAACATATAATGGAAGAGAATATAAAAAAAGAATATATACATATGAATCACTTTGCTGTACATCTGAAACACATTGTAAATCAACTATATTTCAATAAAAATTAAAAAATTCAAAAAAACCCTCTACTGACTCCAGTATTTTAATCTCAATATTACACTACTTAATTATCTCTAGATTGAGAATGACAAAATTTCAGCTTCCTGAAGTGAATATTTCTACTTGGAAGTAGGTTGAGGATGGGGGATAGGAAGCCTGAATCAGCTCTCTAAATCTCCTTCAGTCCATTCCCATCACTATTATATCTACCTGTAATTGTTTGAAAATTTCAGCAGATAGATGTTCCATCCCTGTTTTTCATTAATAGAGTTTTCCCTAATCATATGTTTCCTTGGCCATATCTGTGGGAATTTGAGTAGGAGGAACACTTGATGCCAGCTATAAAGACAAACCAACAAAAAGACATCAGATGGAAAGTCTCTCATTTACATTTTATTTAATTCATAAATTTATATACATCTGGCTTTATCTCATAATCCTTCCAACTGCTACAATAGAAACTCATTCATTTTTTCTAATACTAGTAACTCCAAATATCTTATGCTATGGATTTTATCCTCTTTCTATACTTTCTGGGACATTTTACTATCGGTTATGCCCTCTTATTCTCATCAACAGGGTAATTTCTCATCTTTAAATAGTTTTAAATCTCCTCTGTTAAAAAAATAAAACTAAAATTATAAACCAGTATTTCCAGATGCTTCATTTACCTCTGGTTTTGTCTTTCTCTTTTCTATCCTTGAAGCTAAGTTCTTGAAAAAGTTTCTCATTAATGCTGTACTTTCTTCTCCTCTTCTCAATTTCCTCCAGTCTGGCTTATATTCACTTTAGCTTACCTCAACTAAGTTAATTAGTGTACTCCTTTTGTTTCAAAATGAAGAATGTTTTTCAGTCCACTTATTATTAAACTTCTCAGCAGTGTTGAAATGTTGGTACACTCTCTTCTCTTGGCTTTGCTGACATACTACTCTGCTTTTCCTCCTGCCTCTCTGCCTGCTCCATTTTTGTCTTTTATAGCCTCCTTTCCCATATATGGCCATGAATTTGGTTTCGTAAATTTGACCCTGGGTCCTTATCTTGTACTATAATCTCTCTATAGTCTATTTGCAGACAACCTGCAAATTTTCATCTTTAACCCATTCTTCTCCTCTGAGCTTCAGACTATAGTCTTCCCTGCTTCCAGAAGATAATTGTAACCTGAAAAACCTCTTGCTGAGTAATTCTCATTTAAGAAAATAAATAAAAATAAATAATTCCCATTGAAATTGGTGATACACAATTATTTCAGTAATTAGATAATACACACATGCTATTCAATGTTTTTATAATAAAAGCATTAATGCAAAATATAGTAATGAATGATCTTTCTGAAAAGTATATCAGAAAATCATCTCTCACCCTGTTTTTAATAAACCTCAGTGGTCTCTAATCACGTTCATCATAAAGACTCCTTAACTTGGCTTATTTACCTCCAAAGCATCATACCTCGTGATGCCTCTGTTTCTTTATTCCACTCCAGGCCCACTGGTCTTCTTTCAGTTACTAGAACACTCTACAGAGTCTTTGCTTATATTGATCTCTGAGGCTGGAGTACCTCCCTCCATCCCCCCATCACCATTGCCTAGCTAAGCTCTATCCTTCCTTCAGACTTCAGTTCAAACATCACTTCCTTAATGAAGCCAATTATTGCCCTTCCTTGGTCAAATCTTCCAATTTGTCTTATGTACCTCTTCTTAAGAGTTCTTATCACTGTTTGATTTTATGTTTATTTTATGATTATCTGATTATTGGTAGTGGATTTCACAAGGCCTGAAATTTTATCTTATTTCTTGACAATTTTAACATTAGACCCGAGTACAGTGCCTGGTATGTTGTAAGCACTTGATATCCACTTGTGGGATAAATGAGAGAAAGGCGGAATAAATGGAATTTACCCAGTTTTCCTTTTTTACACCATGAAAATTTTGGATTACGACTATATTTTTGGGAGTAATTCTGTGAACATTGGTTCATTGTTCTGTTTTGTAAATAAGTTCATTTGTGTCTTTTTTTTAGATTCCACATATAAGTGATATCATATGATATTTGTCTTTGTCTGACTTATTCCACTTAGTATTATAATCTCTAGGTCCATCCATGTTGCTGCAAATGGCATTATTTCATTCTTTTTTTATGGCTGAGTAGTATTACATTGTATATATATACCACATCTTCTTTATCCATTCATCTGTTGATGGACACTTAGGCTGCTTCCATATCTTGGATATTGTAAATAATGTTGCTATGAACACTGGGGTGCATGCATCTTTTCAAATTAGTGTTTTCATTTTATTTGGATATATACCCAGGAGTGGAATTGCTGGATCATACAGTAGTTCTAATTTTAGTTTTTTGAGGAACCTTCATACTGTTTTCCTTAGTGGCTGCTCCAATTTACATTCCCACCTATGGTTTTCTGGGGTTCCCCTTTCTCCACATCCTGGCCAACATTTGTTATTTGTAGACTTTTTGATGATAGCCATTCTGACAGGCATGAGGTAATATCTCGTTGTTTTGATTTGCATTTCTCTAATAATTAGCAATATTGAGCACATTTTCATGTTTCTGTTAGCCATATGTTTATCTTCTTTGGAGAAATGTTTGCTCAGGTCTTCTGTCCATTTTTTGATTGAGTTTTGTTTTTTTTTTTGATATTGAGTTGTGTGAGCTGTTTTTATATTTGGGATATTAACCCCTTGTTGGTCACATCACTTGCAAATATTTTCTCCCATTCCATAGGTTGTCTGTTCATTTTGTTGATGGTTTCCTTTGTTGTGCAAAAGCTTTTAAGTTTCATATTTTCCCATTTCTTTTAAGGTTCATTAAGATCCCATTTGTTCCTTTTTACTTTTGTTTCCTTTGCCTTAAGAGACAGATCCAAAAAAAATATTGCTATGATTTATGTCACAGTGTTCTGCCTACGTTTTCTTCTAGTAGTTTTATACTATCCCATTTTACATTTAGGCCTTTAATCCATTTTGAGTTTATTTTTATATATAGTGTTAGAGAGTGTTCTAATTTCATTCTTTTACATGTAGCTGTCCTGTTTTCCCAGCACCACTTATTGAAGAGACTGACTTTTCCCCATTGTCTATTCCTTCCTCCTTTGTCATAGATTGACCATAGTGCGTGGGTTTATTTTTGGGGGTCTCTATTCTGTTCCATTGATCTATGTGTCTCTTTTTGTGCCAGTACCATACTGTTTTGATTACTGTAGCTTTGTAGTATAGCCTGAAGTCAGGGAGTGTGATAACTCCAGCTTTGTTCTTTTTTCTCAAAATTGCTTTGGCTATTCAGGGTCTTTTGTGGTTCTATATCAATTTTTGGATTATTTTTTCTAGTTCTGTGAAAAATGTCATGGGTATTTTGACAGAGATTGCATTAAATATGTAGATTGCTTTAGGTCATATGGACATTTTAACAATAGTAATTCTTCCAATCCACTTAACAGGATATCTTTCTGTCTCTTTGCATCAGAAATTTATTTTTAAGTAACTTGATGCAAATATTTACTTTCTGGGAGGACACTATACAAGTAATAATAATAATAATGACAATACTTGATACTTAAATAATGGTGTTGATATGCCAGGCTTGATATGCTTTAAATATATTAATTCATTTAGTCCTCAATACAATACTACAAAATAGGTATTATTTTATCATCCTCATTTTCCAAATGTGAAAAACAAAGCACAGAGAGTAAGTAAGTAAGTTGCTTAAGGACACAAAGAAAGCACATAGCAAGGGTGTGGTCATAGAAAGTCCATGCTTTTAATCACTAAGCTATATTGCTTCTCAAGAACAAAGACTACTTTCTATATTTAATTCAATTAATATACCAAGAAAGTTTGTATAGGGTGGATAACATTGTCTCTATTTGAAAAATTAGGCAACTGAGGTTCATAAAGGGGAGATAACCTTCCAAACATCACAGATATTATAAGTGTACAAGTCTAAAATTTCACTGAGATCTATTAAGTATCCTTTTTCATGAAACTGGTTCTAAATCTGTAATTCTCATCCTATCACATGTAGACAATGAAACAATATACATCTATGAATGCAGTATTCTCAAAAATATGTACTTATCGGCTGTGCATCTCAATACCCAACTTCTTTGTATATCCTGTTACACAGTGTTCTTGGTGGGGGCATGAAAAAAAGGGTATGTGTTGATAGGGCTATGTTTGGACTGATACCAGTCATATAGGAGACACTCAATCCATATTGGTTGAATGAAATTCCATAATTTTGTCCATCAGTCATCTCCTTCTAGCAAGAGACTCAATGGGCATTCCTCACAGCAGTTGTAAATTAGGCACTGGGGTTTTGTTTGTTTTTGTTTGTTTTCTAGTTTTTAGAGTAGTTTCAAATTTTGTCTTTCTCAATATTTTCATTGGTATGTGAATGCTGAATGCAAATGAACTTTTGTTACTGCATGTTCACTATACTAAAGATAGTTTTGGACAGATGGTAAGCATTTAATCAATATTTGTTGAAAGGATAAATGTTGAGAGAAGACACATCTGGGAAACGAATATCTACTTTCATTAGAAGTAAAATTTGTTTTGAGAATAAAATTATTTGATATTAATATATGCAAAACACTATGTATTTTTTTCAAAAAATGGTTAAGGTTTCACCAAAGATTTTGGTCTCTCTCAAATATGTATGCTTTTTGGGAAAACTATTAAACATACTTTAGTTAACCTCATGACTAGTAACTTTTTTACAGTTTAAAGTACATTTATATATATTAACCCTAAGAATCTAAATGTGTAAGATATTAATGAATAGTGTTAGTATGTTACAGAAGTTATTTACATTAATGAATCCATTATTGATTTATGTAAAATAATTTTTTAAAGTTTATGAATGATGTAATTAAGATGTTATTCTTTTGTTTCAATATCCATAGCTCAGTCCGTTTTTAAGACATTCTGTTCTGAAAAGAACATTTAATGTCACTCTATCAAATCTTTTCCCAATTAAAAGAGAAAATGTTTCAATTATAGAACAAAAGAACAAACAAAAACACCGGGAAGCAAAGTAGAATCTTCTAAATGGTAAGTGTGCTTGCTTGTCCTCATTGAATCACATGGCTGCTACATTTTTACAATCCATAATTTAACTGTCATACAGAATCTCTGGGTGACATAAAGTTTTTCTGTTTTCAAAGCAATATATTTGCATCCCTATTCTAAAGATTGGTTATATTTATGGCCCCAAGGAGTAATTAAGGGATTATAGTAGAGGACAATCTGCATGCTTCTAGAAATGAGTACCAATCTGGTCAAGAAGAGCTATTACATTTTCATTTTTATAAAGCCTGCTTTTCATTTACCTTTGTTGCCAAGATAGAATAGTTACCTTAATGAGGTAAAGGTGACAGACTTTCTTTTAATTAACATGTTTTTCAATACAAAGTAATTGAAAATTAAGGCAATCCTTAAGTCAGTTATCGTGAGATTACATTTCATTGATATTTAGGCTTTTTTGACCAAATTGTACAATCAAGCAAGATTGCACTAAGATAGATAAATAGCTGTTATTGAATTATGGGTTAAACACTGACTATATAATAATGACTGTGACAGTGGTTTCGACTTTGATTTGGGGGGTGGGGAGGGGGCTGGATTTAAATAATTTGATGTTATTGTATTCCAGACAAAAATTCCTTTTCATTTTGGTATCCATACCACCAAGTGGCATTATATTTCAGGAACTAACTGAGATTATATTAATTGCTAGGGAACTAGACTCTAAACAGAAAATTATTTATTAAAGTATTACAATAAAATATAAACTTTAATATCTGATATATCATTAGACTACTTACTGGTCAGTAGATCAAATTCATATAGATGTCATCTGAGTTTATTCCTGCTTACAGTCTAGACCTCTGCTGTCCATTATGGTAGCCACTAACCACATGTGACTATTGAGCACCTGAAATGTGGCTATTTCAGTTTGAAATGAGCTGTAAGTCTGAAATGCACACCAGATTTTGAAAACTTAATTTGACAAAAAGAGTATAAAATATCTGATTAATAATATTTTATATTATTTGTTGAAATGGTGGTATTTAAGATATATTGTGTTAAAATATACCATTATGCTTATTTTCATCTGCTTATTTTTACTTGTTTAATATGGTCATAGGTCATATTATATTTCTATTGAACAGTGAGGATCTAGAACATCCATGTTTAGGAATAGTGAATTCATCAGTAAATTATGCTGAGAAAGAATGTCTACAATAATGTCTCATTTTCAATTCCATTTCACACATTATACTTTTGCTTCTGTTATATGTTTTGTTATGACAGGGAGCAATAGCCCATTAACTTTACTCATAATCATTATTAGTTATTAATATGCAGTATTTCCTTTAAAATGCAAAGATTTAAAAGCAATTTCATTTCATTTAAAACCACTGCCTTACCATTTATGGTATAATTGTCATAATTTTCAATTCTATATCTATTTTTGGCCCCAAAGGGGTTATTATCATTTCTTGAGTTATATTCATTTAGACTTACCCACGTGTTTATCTGTTCCATTGCTCTTCATTCTGTCTTTCATTTCTATGCTTCTATTTGGGATCATTATTCTTCTATCTAATGAACTCCTTTTAATGTGTAGGTTCATGTAGATTTGCTGTTGAGGAGTCCTCTCAGTTTTTGTTTGGAAACATTTTTATTTCTTTTTCATTTTTGAGGAATATTTTTCCTGGATAAAGAATTCCTGGTTCACACATATTTTTGTTCAGCATTTTAAAGACGTCACTTCATTATCTTCTGCATGTTTCTTTTATGAAATGTTTTTTCTTTGAATATAATGTGTCTTATCTGGCTGCTTTTTCAAATTTTCTTTATGCATTTAAAAAAGTTAATTTTACTCTAATATGCCTAGGTTTTCTTTCTCTCTGCCACAATTCTCCTTGGTATTTGCTAAAGTTCTGGATTGTGTGGATTGATGTCCTTTTATCAATTGTGGAAAATTTTCACATTATCTGTTAAAATATTGCTTTTATAACATTTTATAACATTCTCTCTCTTCTTATTTTGAAAATATAATTACAGATATTAAATCTTTTTATTGTATGTCATATACCCTGGATTTCTTTTTCTATATTACAGACTCTCTTTTCTCTCTGTACTTCGGTCTGTATATTTGCAAACAATCCCTCTTCTAGATCACTAATCCTCTCTTCAATAGTCTAATCTGCAGTTAAACACACTGTTGCATTCTTAATGTCAATTATTATATTTTTAATTCTATAATTTCCATTTGATTATTGTTTATAAATTCCAGTTATATGGTGAGATTCTCCATCTCATCAACAATTTTGTTAAGCTTCTTACTCTTCAGTATTTTAAAGGCCTTAATACATAACTCCAACTTTGATTCACCTTTGGATCTGCTCATATTGTTTATTTTCTTAGTTTCTGTCTTTTAATTCTATCTCCTGGCATGCCTAATAAATTTGATTAAATGTTGGTTTTAGCTTATGAAAAATTATAGAGATAATTTGATGTTTTGTCTCATACTATCTTCCTCCAGACAGAATATTCTTCTGCTTTCTCTCAGGCATCTTAAATATGGAGAAAACCAATTTTTTCCAGTGTGGGATTTTGCTTGTTTAGGACTGACCTTCCCATTTTTGTGAGAATTGATCTAATTCTCATCATCCATGTTCCTAGGGTATAACATTTCTATGATCCTAACAGGAAGTCAGTGGTAATCACTAGAGTTCCTCCCCTAACATTTTTTCCTCCATCCTGTGACACTGCCAAACACTCTGTGCAGATGCCCAGATCTTTACCTTCCACTTCTGACTCGACTTCTTAGACTCTTGACCCAACATCAAATAAAATTTAGCAATGGCTTGAGGGGCCAAAAAAAAATGACACATTGCTAGACTTTCATCAGTGTTCTCTTTTCTTTGGAACTTTTGTCCCCTCAAGTCCTGCTATCTTGGACCTGAACTATAAGGTTTGTTTCTATAGACCCTAAGAAGGCCAGAATCTCAGCTTGGATTCCTATCTACTTCATGGCTGTCTTCTTAGCCTTAGGAACTACAACAGTCCTCCAAGGCAATGTTACGCTCAAAGTTGTGCCCTCCCCATCCTTCTCACCAGGTTCCTGGCCCTTACAAGACATGGTTGTCTGTGTAGCTCTCCATTCTCCTGACTAGATATAAACAACAATAAATTCCCTAATTTTTCTCAGAGACTTGGTCTGCAACAAGTTACTCTGCCATATCTGAAATTCTTCCTTTACTATAGTTTGCCAAGCTCTTTGCCTTTTACCACTCAATTCTTGAAATCATATGTCTTTGATGAACATTTATAACTAATCTTTCCTAGACATGTAACTATATGCTCATCACCCAACTAAAAGTATACAGTATTTTTAAGAAACTATATTTATTAACTTACTTGCATATTTATTTCTCTGAGGATTATTATTGTCACATTATAAACTAAAAGAACATGTTAAGATTATATGTTTAATTATTTATTTTTACATGGTGCCACAAAATAAGTCCTTCAAAAATGTTTTCATGTCCCAGATGTGCCCACCCGCATCCCAAACCCTCTGTGCAATAAACCTTCAGAAGACAAAGCAGACTAGCTCCTTGTTTAACATTTCCATTACAGATGAACAAAAAGACTGATTCCATCTTTTCTCTTTATATACTCTCCTATCATTACCACTAGAGAACCTTAAAAAAAGGACATCAGATTTGGATTCAGAATTATTCTGCATTTCAGTAAATATAGTGTCATTTAGAGGCTCCCTCCTTTAATTAACTTTCAGGAAAAACAATTTTATTTCACAATTAGAGAGGAGTCTAATGCTTGGCTGAGCTACTACATTAACTCTAAAGAAAAATGAGTGAGTTAACATGTTCAAGTGGCTGCTATCAGCTCCACTCATGTTTGGGTGAAGGGGGAGCAAGCTAGATAACAGAGGAGTGTTGGATGATTGAAAATTGGGAAAGAATCACCAATTGAATGTCAAATAGCAAGGATGATGTCACCAAAACAAATTCTCTGGACTTCACAGGTTTAGCCTGGATCAAATAACCACATTTTGCTCAACTGTTCCTGGTCATAATGGAAATAAACATAAAATATTTTTGGCATGTATAGTGTCACATACATGAAACTTCGTGAAAAAATTGATTTCTCCTAAGATGAAATCTAGTACAGCCTTTTATGTGCTACAAGTACATTTTAAAACCAATTATATTATAAAGGATCTTCATTCCTCAAATATTCATCAATGAATAAATCAGTATATCAAATTATATTTTGAAAGTTTTATCAGTTTATTTAGTTGTGACTTCTGTCAGTTGATACTTCATCTTACTAAATTCACTATTATTACGATGTAACATCCAAACAATTGCAGGTATAATATGTATTTTAATATATACTTTCAAGTACCCTGAATCTCTAGAAGAGTCATTAGGACAATCCAAAAGCTAGGATTTTGGCATAATATGAAATACTTGATATCAGCGATACTTAGTCAATTTGGTTAGGGGAAAAAAGGTATTTTGTGAAATTTTTGTATATTTTTAAATTTGAGGTGATGTAACTAGAGGAGCAATCTGAGAGAATATTTTGCCTTAGGTTGAGTAGTACAATAAAGATACCACTTACTGAAAGAGGCTTTCTTTCCCCACAGATATATTCCAAAGTTATTATCTATTAATATAAAGGTAAGCTGACAGTTCTCTCACAAAGAAGTAATTCCATTTTGATGATGTCCTCCATCAGTTGCTCAAAGAAACATAATTGCTCTTCTAACCTCAAGAGATAGAAAAATCTGTTCTTGCAAGACATTTAATTATTTTTTCCTCAAAAATTTTCCTATTACAAAAACAGTATGTGTATTTGTTGCATTCTTTCTCAATATATATTACTAGTGCTTTCATACAAAATATAATGCTGAATAAAGACATCTGATGAAAAGTCTTTTTCACTTTAGACTCTCATTCTGTGTCCAGAGAATGCAATTACTTTCCAAATACCAGGCATGCTGAAACAAAGCAAATGATGTTATTATGTATATGTGTTATCCACTTGACTTATTTTCTTACTCTTTCTCTGAAATTATAAAAGTGGAGAATAAAAATCATAAAAGGAATGGTCAGTATGTTTTACTTTTTGTGAGTTTTATGTGCAAATAAGAGAGCAAGGAAAAAGTGATTGAATTGTGGTAACACAATTTAATTCCAGTAGCCAATATATTTGGGGAAGATAGATAAATATGAAATTCCAAGACTTGGGGTTAATGTTCTACTTCTAACATGGTCTTGAAAAGCAAATCAGTTAGAGATAAGGATTTGGATCAATAGATCTTAATTTTGGGGGGGAACATAATTATTTCCCCTTTGAAATTTTGATAAAACTTATGGAAATTTAATTAATAAAAATGGACTTATGCTATTTTTAGAATGGCATAAATTTTAGAACCTAAATTTTATCTAAACTTTAGAACCTAAAATTTAGCATAATTTCAAAGGATTCAAGTCCTGAAATCTTTCAATATATTCTGGTTTAAGAAAACTTTATCTAAAATATTTCCACTAGCGCACCTAGAATTACTCATGTAAGACTGGAACAATAAAACCCAGAATAAATGGTCAATGAATACTTGCTCTTCCATTGGATTCGTGAATTAAATTGAATTGAATTGGAAAAACAGCACAGAACTGAGGGTTGATGGAAACCTTGAGCTCGTGTCTTGGCTAGGAAACGCTAAGTGAATTACTTAATCACCTCGTTCTTTGTTCTATGGCTGTAGAATAAACAGTTGGTGTGCTAGGTTAGTAGTTTTCAAACACAGACACTGCTTCATAATTACCAAATGAGTTGATAAAACAATACGACTTCCCCATCTAACAACTCCCCAACTACTGTGGTCTGTATCCTTGGTTGGAGCCCTGGAACCTGTATTGTCCTCTAGGTGTTAATGTGATGAAGTTAAACTGTAGCTACATAGCCCCCAAGGTTTCTATTATCCATATAGTATTTTTTTCAGCAGTTACTTTTTTATGTCATGTGACCATGTAAAATAGAATTCTGGTCACAGAAAATTCAGATGACCAGGAACATTTGAATTGTATTACATATATTGCAACACGCTTGCATGTATTCTTTTATGATAAAACTTTATAGAATAATTTTTATTGTCTTTGACTTAATTCTATTCTTCTATATTACATGATATGAAAATCTGTTCATGAAAGAAAAATGAAAATTTAGAATGCGGGAGACAGTTGCCAGTCACAGCTCTTAAGACAATACAGTTCTTACATCTGTAATCTTGAATTGTTTAAAAATTTTCTAGACCAGAATTGGAAAAACATAAGTTGGAAGAACTTCCTCCCTACCCACCAACTAATCCTCTCCAGCAATTTCATCCAGTAAGTCTCTTATTTGCTTTTAGTTAGTTTTCATCGCTTTCAACTGAACTATCACTATCACTTAAAACATTAGGTTTTCTTGAGGAAACTTATTCTTATTTGATGATTATAGAGCTCATTTCAGGGAGGCAGTTTTTTTGTTTAGGAATATTTTTTAATCATCTTCTTTAATGTTTTAGTCCTTTAATGTTTTAGTCCTTTAATGTTACTCACCAATTTAATCTTTGCTTAATATGTTAATGTTCAAGATATTAAATGCTATTACAAAAGGGATTTCACAAGCAGGACAATCCATCATGTGGGCGCTCTCAAAATTTATACCGTTACTCTTACACTGTCACTTTTTTCCTGTGTTGCCCAGGGTTGTCATTAGCCGTGGTAACATAAACAAATTCCTGCTCTTACTCACACCAGGGTATGTTGCCTAAAGTTCCCCATGTGGGAAGCAGCTAAATTATGCTATGACTTGAATAATCTTCCCTTGTGACTTCTAATTCTACGTCCAATTTTAAAGACATTTGTTTTCTTGCTCTCTGGCATTTTAATTAATATAGCTTATTTCTCCCAATCAGTAGCTATTTAAAAACTAGTTTTGTACCTCAGTTTTAGCAGTTCTGGAAAATTATTATCTAACTCTTTACCTCCAAGGTTGCTGAAAATGTATTTTATGTGCCTTATTTTAAGTTTTCCATTATTTTAAATCAGACCTCCCCAATGATTATTCCCAATAATTACTATGGTACTAAAGGAGATCTGCAGTTGGTTAAATCCACAGATGCAGAACCACAGGTTTGGAAAGCCTATGGAAAAGTTATATGCAGATTTTCCAGTGCGCACGCATTGAGGGCCCTAACCCCTGCATCGTTCAAAGCACTATATACATATATTTTAAAAGCTGAGTTTTACCTATAAAATGCAAGATAAAAAAGGTTCTTTGATTTGTAATCTTGTGCTCATAAATACTGAATATTTATTTATGTAGGTTAAGTGGTATTCTTAATATTACTTATACCTAGAATTCTAATAAATGTCAAGCACTAAGAAAATCTTAGTCTTGTCTACAGAACTATCTCTTATATGTATTTATTGAATTTATAGTAAGCTATCTCTCAATTTTTTTACCTAATTCTTAAAAAGATATGGCGTATGTTTTCTTTATGCTCTTTTGAAAGTAAGATACTATAGAAGAAAGGATACAAAGATTTTGGGGATGGTTTTTGAGCCAATGATGTTCAGTTGGAGATAAAACTTTTGAGCGGGGCTTCCCTGGTGGTGCAGTGGTTGAGAATCTGCCTGCCAATGCAGGGGACACGGGTTTGAGCCCTGGTCTGGGAAGATCCCACATGCCGTGGAGCAACTAGGTCCGTGAGCCACAACTACTGAGCCTGCGCGTCTGGAGCCTGTGCTCTGCAACAAGAGAGGCCGCGATGGTGAGAGGCCCGCGCACCGTGATGAGGAGTGGCCCCCGCTTGCCACAACTAGAGAAAGCCCTCGCACAGAAACGAAGACCCAACACAGCCGAAAATAAATAAATTAATTAATTAATTTAAAAAAAACAAACAAAAAAAACCTTTGAGTTATGGGGATTAACATAATGAAGAATATAATTTTCTGAACAATAAGAAATCCACATAAAAGAAGGTAACATCAAATCATGAGGTACCAATTAATTTTTCACAAGGCAGTTTCTCATAAAGATGCAACAGATAATTAAAAAGCAAACTGACATCAAGAAAGAAAATTCAGGGCCCATGTCTTGGTCAGGGCCCCCTCAGGACTAAATCTCTTTGTAATACATCTGTGTCTAAAATCATATTTTGCTATATTAAGTAACAAATATTAAAAATAATGGCTAAGTTGTCAAGAAAGTTTCATTACACATCTACTTAACATGACAGTGAAGTACAGAGTAGGTTGAAGAAATGTGGCTATTAAAAATAATTAAATTTTTAAATTGATAGTATTTAAAATGTTATAGCTCAGCTATCAAGATAATTCAGATATCCAGAATGATATATACCTGTGCATTATGATTTTATCTTTATGTGAGGTAGATCTTATTGATGAATTGTCTTCAGTTTACCTTGGTGCCTATGCATATAGTTTTCTTTACAATCAAAGATCTGAAGTTGGATTTAACATTATTCTTAGCAGATGATATCATAGGGTAGGCATAAATTCTTTACTGAAGATTATCTTCTCTTCCCATGGCTAAATATGCCTTAAATCTTGTAAAATGATTTGTAAAAAGAGACATTATTCCAAAAATACAAATTATCTCATTTTGAATTTAATCTTGTAAACTGCTTTGAGGGTGAATAGAGATCTACGTAATCTATAGGATTATATGGAACATGACACTTAAACCCATCTTCTTAGAGAGTGGTTCTTACTTGCCTAAATTTTTGTTCTTTTTTAAACAATAGTGAAACAGGGAAATTGAATATAGCATTAATCAGAATTTTATGTAAAAATAATAATATATTGTATGCTGTTTGCTAAGGGGTCACAGAGCAAATTTTTAAGCAAAGGAAGGGTTACTGTCCCAGATCCTGTGCCTAAAGCTGTTCACTCTCAATTAAAGTCATGCAATTAATACCCAAGGATAATTTTTCATGAATGTCAAATAAATGTAAACTGCTGATCCTATAACAAGAAGTTAACTACCAGTTGATCTTTTGTGCAATAGGTCATTGTTTTATTCAGCAATAAAAATGCTTTAAATTTCCTTTATCAATTGAAAAGGTCTTGCTATATTATAGTCATTCTCAATGTAACTGGTGGTATAAATTCATAGAATTACAACATTCAAGGACTTTTCACAACTTCCAGCTCTCAGAGTATAAACCAAATTCTGCAATGAAGAAATGTATACAAAACTGAGGAACTCCATAATATTTTTCTTAAATTGCAGGGAGTAGATCTAAATGTCTTTGTACCCTTGATATTTTTATAAATACAATATTACAAACTCTTAAAAAGCAAAGTCCTCAACTTGTATATCTTCGTATCACCCAAAGCGCACAGCAAAATGTTTTGCATGTAATAGTCAGTTAATACATGTAAATTTACTGAGATCAATCTGGCATGAGCAGAATTTATGATAAAATAAGAGATACAGCAAAACAAAGTAAGGTTTTTCTTTTTCTTTTGCTCGGGTTAAATGTTATCGAAAGTATTAGGCCACCTTCAACGTACGTATCTTACTAGAACTTGTTGTAACTTACTTGTGTGTGAAAAAAATTTCATATGTATATGGTTGAATTGTGTCCTCAAAAAAGATGTTGATGTCCTGATTCCCAGTACCTGTAAATGTGATCTTATTTGGAAATAGGATGTTTGCAGAACTTTATGTTAAGACAGATCAGGGTAGACCCTAATCCAATATGACTCTGCCCTTATAACAGGGAGAATTTTCTCTCTGTGTGAATGCACATAGAGAGAACTCCATGTGAAGATGAAACAGAAATCAGGGTGATGCAGCAGAAGCTAAGGAATGCTGAAATCACCAGAAAACTACCAGAAGCTAGGGGAGAGGCATGGAACAGAATCTCCCTCATAGCCCACAGAAACAGCCAACCCTGCCAACACCTTGATCTCAAAGTTTCAGCGGCCAGAACTGTGAGACAATAAATTTCTATTGTTTAGGCCACCTAGTTTGTGGTGCTTTGTTCTGACAGCCCTAGCAAACTAACAGAATATGCATGAATCACAAACAACTTAAAATTTAGATTTAAATACTTAGGTTATATAAGAATGAACTTTGTGTTTAACCTTTCTGTTACTAGTTAAAATGTGCTTTTGCAGGCAAAAACAAATGTTTGTGATGCAAAGTCAACAGAAATCTATATACAATATCAGATTTTGATTTAAGGAAATTAAAAAAAAGTCTGTGTACAAACCAGTGTTGGAAGTGAAAATAGAAAAGAGAACCATAGATGAACTAATACTGTAAAATTATTATAGAAATTTTCCTTTCCCTGTTCCAACTTTCTATTCTTTTTGCCCTTTTTCAATTTTATTAATAATCCTCATTTTGTCCACCAACAGTAAAGTGTAGGTGAATTCTATTTTCTTATGGACGGGAGGAGAAGAACAACACCACCTGTTTTTTAATTCTGGTAATATTCATTTGAAAAAAAAAGGAAAGGCATATCCTTGACAGTATACTTACACACACTCCCTTTGACCACTATGTCTGTATTAGCTCGAACCTTAATTCTCCACTTGATATTATCTAAGTCCTTCCATTTTTTATCATTTTCTTTCAATCCTCTATTATCTCTGAAAATATGTATATAATTCAATAATCTGGATAAATTTTTCTTTACATATTTTCTGTAATCTGTACATTTTTACCATCTGGATACATTTTCTTTACATATTTAGAAGTGGGGCTCCTTGGAAAACAGTCTCTGGTATGCAGTTTAATGTGCAGAATGTCTTTTAAGGATCCTTGGGATCAACACTTATGGGAGGGAGGGTGTGGAAGCAGGACCTAGCAGAGGGAGAAGTTGAGCTGCAATCATAGCTCAACAGCAGCCCTAGTCAACCCAGCAGGGTGCTCTGGAGAGAGAATGGGCTTTCAGAATTGTTCTAACTTGGGCTAAAACAGCTGGCCTTTGTACTCCTGCATAGATCAGTCATTGGAGTGGGCCACCCCACAAAGAGTGTGACCTTGTGCAAGGTGGCTCTCTGCAGCTGAGTGAATCCCTTGAAGGTGCTGACAGTTCAAAGCTGTCTGTCACCAGCACTTCCCATAGCTGAGGCAGCAAGTCCTTCACTGAAAGGAACGTGGGTGGTGCATTACAGTGCCCATTACAGGGAAGAATGAATATCCCCACAAGTTTACCTTGTAAAAGATGCTCTCCCAATACTATACAGGGCTTGATTTTTTTTTAAACTGGAACCATTTTAATTATGAGACAAGAGATGTCATATTTAAAACTTTTGTAAATGAAGGATGCTTTAATTCATAAAGGAAAAAATCACCCACTAGTTTAGATTTTTAGCTTTAAGATAACTAATATATTCACATGTTGACCTTGCTGGAGGCAGGGTTCACCTCTATGAACACCCTGTGAAATTTTGAATGCTAAATGATTTCCAACACTGACGGATGCTGACCTGAACTTTCAAACACTATTAGATCAGCATGATAAAGCAGACTTAGAGCAAACTCTAAAGAGCAACTCCCTTTTTTGTCACTGATCACCTCTTCCTGCTACCACTCAAGGGAATTTAAGCTGGGACTTTAAAACAAAATTATTTAAAATGTCATGTCCTTGATGCCATAAAATTTATCCTTTGTACTTGCTTTAAAATATTTTCAGCCAGTTACTTCACACCTCTGCCTAGCGAGCTCGGGTTCTACGAGTACTGCAGATAGGGATGTTATGGGTTGATAATTCTGCTGCTTAAGCTCTCTGCACGTTGCTTACTTTGTTCATTAAGCTCTTAATGTGGAATCTGATCCTTCCCCAGGTTTTTGTCCCCTGGCCATGAATCATCTAGTTCCTTCAATTTTCCTTTGTGATCAATCTCATTCCTGAGCCAACCTATTTCTGCTTCAGCTCTTTTTCTTTATTGCTAGAGAATTAAGTTCTTATTCCCACCCTTTTAATCACGTAATTATCTCTGAGCTAGATTTTTTCGGTGGCACTTAGTCTCTTCTCCCTAATCATTGTTAAGCTTTTAAATTTTTTATGAATCCTTTCTGCTTTAAATTCGCTCAACGCTTTATGACATAAATTTTGTGTGTTTATTTTCTTTGTAGTGGCAGACTTTCTGGTGCTCTGGTTTAAACTTGTCTGCAAATACTGTGAAGTTTTTACCAATAGATAGACAGGTCCTATGTGCTATTTAAGATAAACTTGCACAAGAAATATATCTGAGTCTAAAGTGTTAAAATACATTTTTATATCTCCTGACTATTTCTTTAAAAATCGATTTTGCTTAGCTCCTAATTCTTCTTTGCTTTCTTCAGTGGTTCATAGGTCTTGGCCTGACAGGTTTATTATTTACCTACCAGACAAACAATGTTTTGTTAACAAAAATAATAGTCTTTCTGAAAGCAAGAGTACATTGCAATTGTTCTGGTCATATGCAGAAAGGTTTATTTTAAATTCACCATTATTTTGTGGAAGAGGTATATAATAATAGCCATAATATCAATTAAAATAGAAATGTGATAAGAAAACATTCCTTTTTTTTTTTTTAATGTAATGGTTTTTCTGAAGTAACTCATTGTACCAAGTTATTCAGGCATTCTCTAGTCTGTTTTTGACTAGTAACTATAACAGAACATAGTTTTATGAAATGAATTCATCAAAGTTGGAGGATACATGACCAATATGCAAAAATCAGTTGTATTTATATATACTAGCAATGAACAATCCAAAAAGGAAATTAAGAAAACAATTCCATTTATAATAGCATAGTAAAGAATGAAATATTTAGGAGTAAATTTCACCAAGGAGGTACAAGACTAGTACATTGAAAACTATAAAACATTGCTAAAAAATATTAAAGAAGACTTAAATAAATAGAAAGACATTGCATGTTCACGGGTTAGAAGACATAATATTGTTAAAATGGAATTATTCCCCATTAGATTAATGCAATCTCTATCAAAATCTAAATGGCCATTATTTTTAAGAAGTGGAAGAGCTGATCCTAAAATTCATACGGAATTGCAAGAGAGCACAAATACCCAAACCAATCTTAGAAAAGAAGAACAAAGTTGGAACACTCAAACTTCTTAATTCCAAAACTTACTACAAAGCTACAATAATCAAAAAAGTGTGATGCTAACATAAGGGTAGACAAATAGATTAATGGAATAGAATTGAGAATCTAGAAATAAACCAATACATCTATGACCAATTTATTTTGACGAAGGTACCAAAACCATTCAGTGGGAAAGAATAGTGTCTTTAATAAATGATGCTAGGACAATTGAATATCTACATGCAAAAGAATAAAATTAGATCCTTACCTCATACAGTATATAAAAATTAAGTCAAAATGGAGCAAAGAACTAAGTGCCAGAGCTAAAACTAAAAACTCGTAGAAGAAAACATAAGTAAATCTTCATGACCTTGGATTTGGCAATGGTTTCTTAGATATGATATCCAAAACACAAGAAACAAATTAAAGCAAAACAGATGAATTAGACTTCATCAAAATTAAAAACATTTGTGCAAAGGGCACTATCAAGAAAGTGAAAAGGCAGCCCACATAATGGGAGAAAATATTTGTAAATCATATATATATAGAGAGAGTGTAGTATCCAGAGTATATAAAGAAACCTTACTAGTCAACAACAAAAGCCAACCCAATTAAAAATTGGGTGAAGTACTTAAATAGAGATTTGTCCAAAGAAGATACACAAATGGTCAACAAGCACATGAAAGATACTCAACATCATTTTTCATTTGAGAGATGCAAATCGAAACACAATAAGATACCACTTAATATCCAGTAAGATGACTATAATAACAATAAAGGTAGTCAATAACAAATATTGCACGGACATGGAGAAATTGGAACACCCATATATTGCTGGTGGGTATGTAAAATAGTGCTGTGACTGTGGAAAACAGTTTGGCAGTCCTCCAGTAAGTTAAACATAGAATTACCACGTGACTTAACTATTCCATTCCTAGGTAAACACTCCAAAGAATTAAAAACAGATGTTCAAACAAAAACTTATACATGAATATTCATAAGAGTACTATTCAGAATAGTCAAAAAGAAATAAACAACCCAGAAGTTGATCAACTGATGAATGGATAAACAAAGTGTGGTATATCTAGACAATAGAATATTACCCAGCCATAAAAAGGAATGAAGCACTGATGTATGCAATAACATGAATATCCTTAGAAGCATTATGCTAAGTGAAAGTTTAAGCCAGACACAAAAGACCATATACAGTATAATTCTGTTTATATGAAATATTCAGAATAGACAAATTGGTAGAGACAAAAAACAGATTAGTGGTCTGCCAGGGATTGTGGGCAGGGAGGAATGGGTAGTGACTCATTAATGAGTATGGAGTTTCCGTTTGGGGTAATGAAAGTGCTCTGGAACAAGACAATGGTGATGGTTTCACAATATTGTGAATAGTATACTTATTTATTTGTTGCACATGTTCATTAGTATAAATGCCATTGAACTGTATAATTTAAAGTAGTTAAAATGGTGAATTTTATGCTATGTGAATTTTAATACAATAAAAAACAATTTATAAAAAAAAATGCTCCACCAATGGATCGTGTACATTCTTTTGAAGTTTAATTTCTCATTAAAGGATAAACTTTTTTCCAAATACTTGTAATGGGTGGAATTTTATCTTGAGATCCAGGTGAAAGAGTATCTGAGAACTTTCCCTTATTTATTAAGTGTGAGAGCATATAATGGTAATTAATTTGCTTGGTCTGTTAGAAAGTAATTTAGCTCAGTAGATACTATGACCTTACCACCAAAGAAGAAATTCTATAATTGTATTAAAGAGTGCGATTTGGATCATAAAATTAAGTCTAATAATTATGTGTTCATTTTATTGAATTGTAAAAACACTGAAATAAGTTTTAGTATACTCTGTGTCATAGATTTGTGGCAGCTGTTTCCACACATGTCACCCCCAATTTGTAATTTCCATCTGTAAGTCTTTGTGCCAGAAGAGCTCTAGAACTGAGTGACATCAATATAAATAGATCATCACACTGATTCTTAACTCTTCTGCCTCATTGTGGTAAAAATTGATCAAACTCAGAAGGGTCATCTTTACCCAGCAGCTTGCTTTCAAAGAGCAATCATGCTCTCTAAGCACTGGTAGCACAGCCATTGATTTTAGAATCAATGCGACATCAGGGCAACACTGGATCTCTGATTGGCAGCA
Organism: Eschrichtius robustus; assembly: GCF_028021215.1. Classification (NCBI taxonomy): domain Eukaryota; kingdom Metazoa; phylum Chordata; class Mammalia; order Artiodactyla; family Eschrichtiidae; genus Eschrichtius; species Eschrichtius robustus. The sequence continues at coordinate 17,901,709 of NC_090827.1, read as the reverse complement.
GGAAAATGGGTTAGAACATTTCAAACTTTTTAAAATAAAGGCAAAATAAACATTAAACTTCACGAAATCACATATGCTCTGGCTGCTTGCATTTTAGGATTTAGCTTGAAGCAGACATGAAATGTCCAACATTCAACTTCAGAAACTTGAAAATCAGCCAGCCACCCCAACTTTGTGTCCCATTGCCCAACATTCCAGTTGAGACTCAAATGTGGACTTACCCTTAAGGGCTCTTTATGATATCTCATTTTGAAATTTTTATCACTTTTCAAGAACTGGGATCCTAGGTTGGTAGGCTGGTAGAATCTGAGCATTCTCAGAAGACTCACAACACAAAGCCCAGCATTGTTTTACAGGCGATAATTTGACAAACGCTAAGTGTATAGCTGCAAGAGTCAGTAAAACATGCTTGTTTGAATAAATGCCAAGTCGTGGCTTGACCTCATAATAAAATGACAAAGTAGAAACAGTGATTTTGTTCAAATTAATGTAAACTTTTAGATGAAATTATACTAAGTAATGGAATGTTTGTTCTTTGTACTTTTTTCTAAGCTTTGTCTCTCCTGGCCCCCTCTCCATGCCTCCACTGATAGTTTTAATCGGATTCACCTGTCAAACTAGTGGCACATAGTAGAGTGTCCTTAGTTTTGTGGATGCTGTTTTGGGGAGTTGACTTTAAGTTACAGTGTGTTTCATTTTGATTTTGCAGCTTAGATTCTAACACACTGTACATAATTTGTACTTAATTTTCTTTGTACCTTTTGTTTCTTTGACAGATGGCTGCTGCCAGGAATCAGCTTGGGTGGGGAGCTAAAGTTCCAAGAAATATAAGAATTGCATACATAGCTAATATCCCCTAGGTTTATTCCTGCACTCTACATGATAAACAGAGACCCAAGCCACAGTTCCTGCCTTCTGGGATGGTCCTTACCAATGACGGCCTTGTCTCTTGCCTGAGTCCCAGTTCCCTAGTCTGTAAATCAGACATAATTTGTTTGTCATCCCCTTTACTTCACCAGGGGATTTTAAGGATTGAGAAACCACGTAGCACTTGACGATATAAAATGTTATGGTGATGGTTAAAATGAAGAATGACCTTGTCCCGCCAATGAGTAATTTACTCCCAGGGAGTAAGTTAGGTATCTGGGATGTGAATTAACTCTCTCACATCCATCAAGGCACCATTTTCAGCTGAGTGCTATAGGGCATTAAAGAATACACTATTTCCATGAGAAGCCAAAGTACTTCTGCCCTTCCCACTATGCCTACATTTTTAAAGCAACTAAAAATTTACAAGGAGATATTAGACACTCTTGGGAAATACCAAAAATTAAATCTGGAAAATCATCCCAGTCTTATACACAATTATTGAAGTAACCTCGAATGTTTATCCCTTTGATATAATAAACTGAAAATTTTTCAAGCTGTTAGGTTCTTCCTCTAAGTCAGCCTCAGACTAGAAGCACGAACATATCACAATTGTCCTTCACAGCTCCTTTTAGCTTTATGAATTTATACAGACTTTGTTTTATCCTATTGATAAGCTGATTATCACTTCGTAGTGGTGTGTATTAAGTTTACAACTTATTTTCTAAGTTAATAATAATCAATTTCTAATAGTTTTCTAGGGCTGCTGTAACAAAGTACCACAAACTGGGTGGCTTAAGCAACAATAAAGTGCCTCAAAGTGGGTGGCTTTGTCTCTTGGTCTGGAGGCTAGAAAATGGAGATCAAGTTGTCAGCCAGATCAGTTCCTTCTGAGGGCTGGGAGAGAGAAATCTGTTCATTCCTCTCTCCTAGCCTCTAGTGGTTTGGTAGCAATCTTTATCCTTCATTAGCTTCTGCTGCATCACCTTGATCTCTGCCTTCATCTTCATGTGGCAGTCTCTGTGTGCATGTCTATGTCCAAATTTCCCCTTTTCATAAAGATGCCTGTCATAGTGAATTAGGGGCCCATCTTACTCCAATATGACCTCATCTTAATTTAACTAATTACATCTGCAACAACTATTTCCAAATAAGGTCACATTCTGAGATACTAGGGGTTAGAAATTTAATATACGAATTTGGCAGTCGGGTGCACATAATTCAACCCATAACACAATTTTATTTAATCTAAGTTAAGTTTATTCAAGCAACATGAAATAATAACTCATTATAGTCTAAAATTGATATTTGAAGCCATATTCATTTTTTTTTTTTTTAACACTCTTCATGGCTATTAGATTTGTCACCTACTTTTCCAGCTTTTATTTTCAGTGTCTATGGTGTTCCAATTGCTTTCATGCAGGTGTCTTACAGTGTTCTTTCTTACTCTTTCTAGGGTAATTTCTACATTCTTAGGGTCTGCAATTCCATTACCATTGTTTGGATTATCACTGCATACATGTGTTACGTATCACTTGTTCACTCCAAAATTCATAAATGCTTCAAAGCCTGGCACCTAAGCTGGAATTTTAATTTGAGTCTGCCTGGTAGTAGATCTATGACCTTAGGCGAGTCATAGTCTATGACCTATGAGTGAGTTTCCTTACTGGTAAAGGGATTCATGATATTTGTAATAGGGATTCAGAGAAGACTGAACAGGATACTGAAAATAAAGTTGGTAAAGCTGTTAGCATAAAGCTTGAGATTTAATAAATGTTCAGGTAATTTACTTGTTTTCATTTTATTATTCAAAATGGCTTAGTGTTATCTACAAATTGAAGAGCAAACAATGCAGGCCTTTCTCCAGGTCACTCAACAAAATTTACACAAGGCTGTGTTAATTTTCTTCTAGGTTAGTTTGCTGTAACAAATGACCCCCCCTCAAATCTCAAGTAGTTTATAAGAACAAACTTTTTTTGTAGTTTTGTTTTTGCTTTTTTTCTTGTTTCTGTTTTGTTTTATCTACTTGTCACACTAGTTCTGCTCCTGCCCCACATTTCTCCCTCATTCCAGAATGCAGGCTAAAAATAGAGCCTGAAGACCCTATCTAGAACATGCTATTCTTGTAACAGAGGAAAGGAGTCCAAACCAAAGTACTCAATGGCTCTTAAAGCTCTGCTCACAGCTGGCATATTCTCACTTCTACTCAAATGCAGATCATTTGGGCCAGCATGGTGCCACGACGTTGGGAAGTATACTTCTTCAATAGAAAGGCACTGCAAGTCACATAATAAAATGTAGAAATGTAATCTTCTAACAAGGAAGGAGGAAGAAAATAATTTGGAACAGAATACAATCTATTACAAAGACCAATCATAGTTCTGATACCTAAAAAACCCCAATATTGGTATTTTTCTCTTCATGGATGTACCCCTTTACAGTCACCTCTGTTCTTTCTGTTGTTGTTATTGTTTCTCATCTGGAAAAACATAATTCTAATCTTGAAATGACTAATATTGATCGCCCTCATAGAAGGCCTTTTGAAAAACACTTAATCAGATTACTTTTATCCACATGCATGATTAATCTCTTCAAACCCCCCAAATCAACACAAGGTTTCTTTATATGCAGGTTCATATTACTTTTCCCAAAATTTATACCCAAATATTTAGTGGCCTGTTAGACATCTTTTGTTTCTGCCTGCTTTAGATAACATTCCAGCCTTTTCTGGTAATAATACTCCAATTTTAAAAAAAAATCACCCTTTAACCATTTTCAAACCCCTGTCTCAGTTGGATATTCTGTGCTTTAAAGTGTGTGAAAATTAATAAAAGAAAACCTCAACTAAAATTGGAGTCAGGAAGGACTGTACAGGGAACTCAAACACAGTACCAATCTTGGTCAACTGCAGACCCCAACTGAAAGAGACTACATTGCACTCCCAAACAGGAAGTGTAACTACTTTCCTAGCCAGCAGGGGGAAGGAAGATCTTCCTGCCCAGCAACAAGCCCAGTCAATGGATTTGCCACAGCTCAGTCAATGAGAAGCTATCATCACCTGAGCTCTTATTTTCCTTCAATGAACTTTCATTTTTCTCTTGCTGATGACTTCCTTATCCCACTTTCTTTAAAAGCCTTCTATTTTGTATAACCCCTCAGAATATCTCTCTGCTTGCCAGATGAGATACTGTCTGATTCATGAATCATTTAAAGCTTCTGCAAACTTAGGTCTTCAAATTTACTCAGTTGAATTTTGGTTGTTAACAAGGGTCACTTGAGTAGATATATGAATCAGGCTGAACTAAACAGAGCCAATAGGTGTGAGCCAGACTATGGGGAAACACCTTCTATTTTTTGTATGGGGTTTATGAGGTACTACCTGGAACCCATACCTGGAACTACTGGTAACTCTCTGGCCACCATGAGAGTATAGCTTCTCTGAATTATCCAGACCAGAGAAAAGAATTTGACAATTGAAGAGAAAAAGAAAATATTAGTAGTATTGTTTAAACACCTAGATACAACCTTAACTGAAGCTTTACTCCCTGGATTTGTGAATCAATACATTTCCTTTTTTTGCTTAAAGTGGTTTGAGTTGGGTTTCTGTCATTTGCAACTAAAATAGTCTTGACTCATATGCAACTTTCTAGAATCTTCTGAAATGTGAATGAATATATGCTTTCTTTCTGTTTCCCTTACATTTTCCTTTTTCTTCAGTAAAGGTTTTCATTTGATCAGAGTTGTATAAAACTGTTTTATTTGCTCACTTGACATCAAATTAGTATGACGAAGGATTATAAAATAAATATACCCTATGACAAGGAAATTTTACTTCTGAGCTCCAAGATTGCAAGGAATGAAAACTACGGTAACAAATAATTTACTATAAATTATTTTCAAGTTTCAAGAGAAGGGAGTGGCATTATGATGGCAAGGGAAAGAAAAGTATTTGAAATTAATGGATCTGAATTAGAAATCTTGTTCTGCTACTTACTACCGTTGTGACCAGGGAGAATCATTTAACTTCACAATATCCTTTCTTAATTTTTAAAATGGTATAATACTAGAATTCTAAGAGAGCTATTATGGGGATCAAATAAAATGGTACTTGTGAAAAGAATTTTTTAAAGAGGGGATATATGTGTACATATAGCTGATTCACTTTGCTGTACAGTAGAAACTAACAGAACATTGTAAAGCAACTATACTCCAATAAAACTAATTTAAAAATAATTTTTAGAAATTTTATAGAAATGATCATAATTCTTACCACAAGGCTGACATACAGTTCCAATACTAGCAGCATTTGCATCACCTGGGAGCTTGTTAAAAATTCAAATTTTCAGATCCCAGCTCTACTGAATAAGAATTTTTGAGGATGGGACTCAGGAATTCATGTTTTAAGAAACTCTCTAGGAAATCCTTGTGAGAGCTATAGCTTGAAAATCATCACCTTAAAATTATTATACAAATAAAAGAAGCAAGTCACCAGGATATCTATACTGCTGAGGAGGATTCAGTGAACTATCAGAGGAAGCACATTTACCAAAATCTTCCTGATTTAGCCATAAGGAATTTAAAGAGTCACTATATAAGATAATGGTGAGATATAAGGCATTATGTTTAATTATCAAAGCAATGAAATATAATAAGTGATATGAAATTTAAAAGAAAGGATAATTAAGCACTACAGTTTTCTCAGAGGAATAGATTGAAATATATTCTCCAAAGTATGGGTAGAATTGGGCTAAGTTAAGTGAGTGGAAAGAATTCCAGATAAAAGAATTAGGGTGAAAAACAAGATGGAAGGGCAAGGCCAGGAGTAATTTCAGCATGACTAGAGCATAGAATGCTTTGGGGGGAAAAAAAAGGAGAAACAAGAAAGGAACTTGGGATAAGCTAAAAATGGCTTTTGGTGATAATCAAATGTATTTGGACTTCATCTTTTCAGCAGTGACGAATTTATAAAGAGAGAATTAAAACAGTGCACACACATCATGCCATAGTGGTTTAAAACAATGTCTCAGTGTTGCCTGGATTTAAATCCTAAATCATTACTATCTGTATAAATTTAAAATACTTTTAACTACTATATCTCAAATAGACAGTGGGAATATAATTTACCTACAGAGTTTAGTGCTTATTTGTGTTACTATAATCTACTCTGCCTGGTTTAAGCATGGAGAAAGTTACTACAGAATGGCAAATGGCCTTTGGAAGCATTTGCTGAGTTTTAAAAAATGATGCCCAAAGCCAATGAAGAACTGGACCAACATGGATATACAGCTGCTCCTGCCATAATCAGGAAGCCACTGCTGTATCAAGAAGTCACCATGGCATCTCTCAAGTCCAGAGTCACGACATCTTTGCTACAGTTTGTAATAGAAAACATACACCTCCAGTTCTGCATCTCTCTAGACTTCACTCAGTTCTGATTCAAGTTTTGCATGAATGCATATGAATGATGCACTTGGTTGGAAATGAGTCTGGGGAATGTGGCATTTAGCTTTCCCACTTTCCAGCCCAGGAAGGTACACTGGGAAAAAGTTAAGATTAAATGTTGAAGGAGCCAGTCCACATTATCACCTCTTAACTCTCAGGGTGACTATGAGGATTAGATGAGCTTGTTTGTGAAGCCTTCACCATGATGGCTTACATGTAGTAAGTGCTCAGCAAATGGTAGCTTACAAAAGATTTTAGGATCAAATATTTGAATAAAAACAGAAGCAAGAGAGTCATTTATGAGATAATTGCTTTAGTTTAGAATAGAATAAATAATGGCACAGAAAATTGTAAATATGACAAATAGAATGGATATATGTGCTATTTCAGAGACATTATGGACAGGATTTGATGATAGAATGCAACAGCTAGTTTCTAAGTTTATTGCTCAGATTGCTAGGGATTATCAGTATAAAGCTACTTTTTAAAATTTCAACATGCATATTAGAAAGGGAATCAAATAAATTTCAGATAGGAGAATTGGTTGCTTGGCCTTCTTGTGTTTTCAGATGCAAACATTGTGAGTGTAGACATCTGAAGAGTTTGTGGCAACTCAGTATTCTCCCTGAAAGAGTAAATTTCAATAAATATGTTCTGGATGGCTCTTATGCAATGTCTCAGAAACTAAACAGGTATTTACCTGGAGCCAGAACTAAAAAATTTATTTTTATTTCACAAGTCAAAATATCTTCATTTAAAGGTAGAAGTCATTAATGGAGAGAAACAGGCCATTTTCTGCAAGACATTTATTTCTCTGAAAAATGACTACTAGAAAGACCAAAGAATGTGTTGATTCCAAATACTCAGTAGGACATCCAGCTTAACTAGTTATACGCTCTTCCAGGAAGTCAGTAATAGAGTTCTCAGTGTTTTTTCACAGTTGTTTTAGAAGGGGGAAACAATTATCATTGACTCAGCACCTTGTTCATGTACTTAGTACATCAATAATGGCTGGGTTGGGGATGGAAGAAGGTATTCCATGCAAATGGAAATCAAAAGAAAGCTGGAGTAGCAGTATTCATATCAGACACAACAGACTTTAAACATTTATAAGAGACAAAGAAGGACAATATATAATGATCAAGGGATCAATCCAAGAAGAAGATATAACAATTGTAAATACATATGCACCCAACATAGGAGCACCTCAATACATAAGGCAAATACTAACAGCCATAAAGGGAGAAATCAACAGTAACACAATAATAGTGGGAGATTTTAACACCCCACTTTCATCAATGGGTAGATCATCCAGACAGAAAATGAATAAGGAAAAACAGGCCTTTAATGACACATTAGACCAGATGGACTTAATTGCTATTTATAGAGTATTCCATCCAAAACCAGAATACACATTCTTCTCAAGTGCACACAGAACATTCTCCAGAACTGACCACATGCTGGGCCACAAGGATAGGCTCAGTAAACTTAAGAAAATTGAAATCATATCAAGCATCTTTTCCAATCACAGTGCTATGAGATTCGAAATCAACTACAAGAAAAAATATATATATAAAAAACAAAAACACGTGGAGGTTGAACAGTATGCTACTAAACAACCAATGGATCACTGAAGAAATCAAAGAGGAAATCAAAAAGATACCTAGAGACAAATGAAAATGAAAGCAGAATGATCCAAAACCTATGGGATGCAACAAAAACAGTTCTAAGAGGGAAGTTTATAGCAATACAATTTTACCTCAGGAAACAAGAAAAATCTCAAATAAACAACTTAACATTACTCCTAAAGCAACTACAGAAAGAGGAACAAACAAAACCTGAAGTTAGTAGAAGGAAAGAAATAATTAATATCAGAGCAGAAATAAATGAAATAGGGACAAAGAAAACAACAGCAGATACCAATGAAACTAAAAGCTGGTTCTTTGAAAAGAAAAACAAAATTGACAAACCTTAAGCCAGACTCATCAAGAAAAAAAAGGAGAGGACTCAAGTCAATAAAATTAGAAATGAAAAAGAAGTTACAACTGACACCCAAGAAATACAAAGGACCATAAGAGACTACTACAAGCAACTACATGCCAATAAAATGGACAACCTGGAAGAAATGGACAAATTCTTAGAAAGGTACAGTCTCCCAAGAATGAACCAGGAAGAAGTAGAAAATACGAACAGACCAATCACAAGTACTGAAATTGAAACTGTGATTTAAAAAAACTCCCAACAAATAGAAGTCCAGGAACTGATGGCTTCTCAGGAAAATTCTATCAAACATTTAGAGAAGAGCTAACACCTGTCCTTCTGAAACTGTTCCAAAAAATTGCAGAGGGAGGAAAACTCCCAAATACATTCTATGAGGCCACCATCACCCTGATACCAAAACCAGACAAAGATACCACAAAAAAAAAAAAAAAAAAAAAAGAAAATTACAGGCCAATATCACTGATGAACATAGATGCAAACATCAACAAAACACTAGCAATCTGAATCCAACAATACATTAAAAGGATCATACACCATGATCGAGTGGGATTTATCCCAGGGATGCAAGGATTTTTCAATATCTGCAAAGCAGTGTGATACATCACATCAACAAATTGAAGAATAAAAACCATATGCTCATCTCAATAGATGCAGAAAAATCTTCTGACAAAATTTAACATCCATTTATGATAAAAAATGTCCAGAAAGTGGGCATAGAGGGAATATACCTCAACATAATAAAGGCCATATATGGCAAACCTACAGCTAACATCATACTCAATGGTGAAAAGCTGAAAGCATTTCCTCTAAGATCAGGAACAAGACAAGGATGTCCACTCTTGCCACTTGGATTCAACATAGTTTTGGAAGTCCTAGCTATGGCATCTGAGAAGAAATAAAAGGAATCCAAATTGGAAAAGGAGAAGTTAAACTGTCACTGTCTGCAGATGGCATGATACTATACATAGAAAATCTTAAAGACGCTATCAGAAAGCTACTAGAGCTCAATGAATTTGGTAAAGTTGCAGGATACAAAATTAATACACAGAAATCTGTTTCATTTCTATACACTAACAACGAACGATCAGAAAGAGAAATTCAAGAAACGATCCCATTTACCACTAGCACCAAAAATAATAAAATACCTAGGAATAAACCTACCTAAGGAGGCAAAAGACCTGTACTCAGAAAACTGTAAGACACTGATGAAAGAAATCGAAGATGACACAAAGAGATGGAAAGATATACCATGTTCTTGAATTGGAAGAATCAATATTGTCAAAATGACTATACTACCCAAGGCAACCTACAGATTCAATGCAATCCCTATCAAATAACCAACGACATTTTTCACAGAACTAGAACAAAAAATCTTAAAATTTGTATGGAGACACAAAAGACCCCGAATAACCGCAGCAATCTTGAGAAAGGAAAATGGAGCTGGGGGAATCAGGCTCCCAGGCTTCAGACTATACTACAAAGCTGTAGTCATCAAATCAGTATGGTACTGGCACAAAAATAGAAATATAGATCAATGGAACAGGATAGAAAGTGCAGAAATAAACCCATGCACCTATGGTCAATTAATCTGTGACAAAAGAGGCAAGACTACACAATGGTGGAAAGACAGTCTCTTCAATAAGTGGTGCTGGGAAAACTGGACAGCTACATGTTAAAAAAAAATAGAGCATTATTTAATACCATACACAAAATAAGTTCAAAATGGATTAAAGACCTAAAGGTGAGACCGGGCACTGTAAAAGTCCTAGAGGAAAATATAGGCCGAACACTCTCTGACAAAAATCTCAGCAATATCTTTTTCAATCTGTCTCCCAGAATAATGGAAATAAAAACAAAAATAAACAAATGGGACCTAATTAAACTGAAAAGCTTTTGCACAGCAAAGTAAACCATAAACAAAACAAAAACACAACCCACAGATTAGGAGAAAATATTTGCAAATGATGTGACCAAAAAGGGATTAGTCTCCAAAATTTACAACCAGCTCATGAGGCTTAATATCATCAAAACAAACAACCCAATCAAAAAATGGGCAGAAGACCTAAATAGACATTCCTCCAAGGAGACAAACAGATGGCCAAAAAGATCATGAAAAGATGTTCAACACTGCTAATTATTAGAGAAATGCAAATCAAAACTACAATGATGTATCACCTCACACCAGTCAGAATGACCATCATCAAAATGTCTATAAATAATACATGCTGGAGAAGGTGTGGAGAAAAGGGAAACCTCCTACACTGTTGGGAATGTAAATTGCTATAAGCACTATGTAGAACAGTATGGAAGTTAAAACTATAAATAGAGCTACCATATGATCCAGCAATCCCACTCCTGGGCATGTATCTGTAGAAAAACATAGTCTGAAAGGATACAGGCACCCCAATGTTCATTGTAGCACTGTTTACAATAGCCAAGACATAGAGGCAACCTAAAAGTCCACTGACAGGGAATGGATGAAGGAGATGTGGTACATATATACAGTGGAATATTAGCCATTAAAAAGAATGAAATAATGCCATTTGCAGCAAGATGCATGGACCTAGAGATTGTCATACTGAATGAAGTAAGTCAGAGAAATAGAAATATTGTATGATATCCCTCATATGCAGAATCTAAAAAGAAATGATACAAATGAACTTATTTACAAAACAGAAACAGATGCACAGACTTGGAGAACGAACTTATGGTTACCAAGCGGGAAGAATGGGGGGGAAGGAATAGTTAGGGAGTTTGGGATTGACATGTACACACTGCTATATTTTAAATGGATAACCAACAAGGACCTACTGTATAGCACAGGGAACTCTGCTCAATGTTATGTGGCAGCCTGGACGGGAAGAGAGTTTGGGGGAGAATGGTTACATGTATATGTATGGCTGAGTTTCTTTGCTTGTGCACCTGAAACTATTACAACATTGTTAATTGGCTATACTCCAATATAAAATAAAAAGTTAAAAAAATTGAAAAATTAAAAATTAAAAAAAGCATTTTCTAAAAAAATAAAAATCACCACCCTGAAAAAAAATAATGGCGTTTTTTTTTGTTTGTTTGTTTTGTTTTGTTTTCCCCCTGATCTCTAGTCAGGGTCTTTGACTCCCAATCTTCTGCTGGCTTCTGTTCATGGCTCTTCCCCTTCTTTCTTTTATTCATATATAAACAGTGCAGGCTGTTTAGTTTAACTAATATGGTTTACTGATCACTGATTTCTGTCTGCCTAAAGCCACTGTTTAGCTAATACAAAGTGACACTTACTGCACTTGGTTACCCAGATTGATCCCTTGAAGGATGCTGATTCCTCAGGCAGTATATTCATGACTTATTTGAGATTATTCTAACCTCTGAACTTCTGAGTATGTGGGCCAGATTAGAAGAGTGTTGCATCTTTTCTCTCAAGAACATTCACTAAACCTGAAAGACTCCACAGAAAATCTACTAGAACTGATAAATGAATTTAGCGAAGTAGCAGGATACAAGATTCACATACAGAAATCTGTTGGATTTGTTTACACTAACAATGAAATATCAGAAAGAGAAAGTAAAATCACTTTTAAAATCAAATCAAAAAAACAATAAAATACTTAGGAATAAACCTAACCAAGGAGGTGTAAGACTTATATGCTAAGAACTATAAGACATTGAAAAAGGAAACAGAAGATGAGTCAAGAAATGGAAAGATATCACATGCTGTTGGATTGGAAGAATTAATATTGTTAAAATGGCCATACTACCCAAAGCAATCTACAGATTTAATGTGACCCCTATCAAATTACCACGACATTTTCCCCAAAACTAGAACAAGTAATCATAACAGTTATATGGAACCACAAAGGACCCAGAATTGCCAAAGCAATCCTGAAGAAAAGAACAAACCTGGAGGTATAATCTTCCCAGACTTCAGACAATACTACAAACCTCAGTAATCAAAACAGCGTGGTACTGGCACAAAAACAGACATATGGATCAATGGAACATAATAAAGAGCCCAGAAATAAACCCACACACCTACGGTCAATTAATCTTCAACAAAGGAAGCAAGAACATACAATGGAGAAAAGTCTCGGAGAGGAACCAAGATGGCGGAGTAGAAGGATGTGCTCTCACTCCCTCTTGCGAGAACACCAGAATCACAACTAGCTGCTGGACAATCATCGACAGGAAGACACTGGAACTCACCGAAAAAGATACCCCACATCCAAAGACAAAGGAGAAGCCACAGTGAGACGGTAGGAGGGGTGCAATCACAGTAAAATCAAATCCCATAACTGGTGGGTGGGTGACACACAGACTGGAGAACACTTATACCACAGAAGTCCACCCACTGGAGTGAAGGTTCTGAGCCCCACGTCAGGCTTCCCAACCTGGGGGTCTGGCAACAGGAGTAGGAATTCCTAGAGAATCAGACTTTGAAGCCTAGTGGGAATTGATTGCAGGACTTTGACAGGACTGGGGGAAACAGAGACTCCACTCTTGGAGGGCACACACAAAGTAGTGTGAGCATCGGGACCCAAGGGGAAGGAGCAGTGATGCCAGGGGAGACTGAACCAGACCTACCTGCTACTGTTGGAGGATCTCCTGCAGAGGTGGGGGGGGGGTGCTGTGGCTCACCGTGGGGACAAGGACACTGGCAGCAGGAGTTCTGGGAAGTACTCCTTGGCGTGAGCCCTCCCAGAGTCTGTCAGTAGCCCCACCAAAGAGCCCAGGCAGGCTCCAGTGTTGGCTTGCCTCAGGCCAAACAACCAACAGGGAGGGAACCCAGCCTCACCCATCAACAGTCAAGCAGATTAAAGTTTTACTGGGCTCTGCCCACCAGAGCAACAGTCAGCTCTAACCACCACCAGTCCCTCCCATCAAGCCTCTTAGATAGCCCCATCCACCAGAGGGCAGACAGCAGAAGCAAGAAGAACTACAATCCTGCAGCCTGTGGAACAAAAACCACATTCACAGAAAGATAGACAAGATGAAAAGGCAGAGGGCTATGTACCAGATGAAGGAACAAGATAAAACCCCAGAAAAACAACTAAATGAACTGGAGATAGGCAACCTTCCAGAAAAAGAATTCAGAATAATGATAGTGAAGATGATCCAGGACCTCGGAAAACAAATGGAGGCAAAGATTGAGAAGATTCAAGAAATGTTTAACAAAGATCTAGAAGAATTAAAGAACAAACAAAGAGAGATGAACAATACAATAACTGAAATGAAAACTTCACTACAAGGAATCAATTGCAGAATAACTGAGGCAGAAGAATGGATAAGTGACCAGGAAGACAGAATGGTGGAATTCACTGCTGCAGAAAAGAATAAAGAAAAAAGAATGAAAAGAAATGAAGACGGCCTAAGAGACCTCTGGGACAACATTAAACACAACAACATTCGCCTTATAGGGGTCCCAGAAGGAGAAGAGAGATAGAAAGGACCAGAGAAAATATTTGAAGAGATTATAGTCGAAAACTTCCTTAACATGGGAAAGGAAATAGCCACCCAAGTCCAGGAAGCACAGCGAGTCCCATACAGGATAAACCCAAGGGGAAACACACCGAGACACATAGTAATCAAACTGGCAAAAATCAAAGACAAAGAAAAATTATTGAAAGCAACAAGGGAAAAACGAAAAATAACATACAAGGGAACTCCCATAAGGTTAACAGCTGATTTCTCAGAAGAAACTCTACAAGCCAGAAGGGAGTGGCATGATATACTTAAAGTGATGAAAGGGAAGAACCTACAACCAAGATTACTCTACCCGGCAAGGATCCCATTCAGATTCGCTGGAGATATCAAAAGCTTTACAGACAAGCAAAAGCTAAGAGAATTCAGCACCACCAAACCAGCTCTACAACAAATGCTAAAGGAACTTCTCTAAGTGGGAAACACAAGCGAAAAAAAAGGACCTACAAAAACAAATCCAAAACAATTAAGAAAATGGTCATAGGAACATACATATCGATAATTACCTTAAATGTGAGTGGATTAAATGCTCCAACCAAAAGACACAGGCTTGCTGAATGGATACAAAAACAAGATCCATATGTATGCTGTCTACAAGAGACCCACTTCAGACCTAGGGACACATACAGACTGAAAGTGAGGGGATGGAAAAAGATATTGCATGCAAATGGAAATCAAAAGAAAGCTGGAGTAGCTATACTCATATCAGATAAAATAGACTTTAAAATAAAGAATGTTACAAGAGACAAGGAAGGACACTACATAATGATCAAGGGATCAATCCAAGAAGAAGAGATAACAATTATAAATATCTATGCACCCAACATAGGAGCACCTCAATACATAAGGCAACTGCTAACAGCTATAAAAGAGGAAATTGACAGTAACACAAAAATAGTGGGGGACTTTAACACCTCACTTACACCAATGGACAGATCATCCACAATGAAAATAAATAAGGAAACAGAAGCTTTAAATGACACAATAGACCAGATAGAGTTAATTGATATTTACAGGACATTCCATCCAAAAACAGCAGATTACCCTTTCTTCCCAAGTGCACATGGAACGTTTTCCAGGATAGATCACCTCTTGGATCACAAATCAAGCCTCAGTAAATTTAAGAAAATTGAAATCATATCAAGCATCTTTTCTGACCACAACACTATGAGATTAGAAATCTATTACAGGGAAAAAACCGTAAAAAACACAAACACATGGAGGCTAACCAATACGTTACTAAATAACCAAGAGATCACTGAAAAAATCAAAGAGGAAATCAAAAAATACCTAGAGACAAATGACAATGAAAACACGACGTTTGAAAACCTATGGGATGCAGCAAAAGCAGTTCTAAGAGGGAAGTTTATAGCTATACAAGCCTACCTCAAGAAAAAAGAAAAATCTCAAGTAAACAATCTAACCACACAACTAAAGGAACTAAAGAAGAACAAACAAAACCCAAAGTTAGCAGAACGAAAGAAAACATGAAGATCAGAGCAGAAATAAATGAAATAGAATCAAAGAAAACAATAGCAAAGATCAATAAAACTAAAAGTTGAGTCTTTGAGAAGATAAATAAAATTGATAAACAATTAGCCAGACTCACCAAGGATAAGAGGGAGAGGACTCAAATCAATAAAATAAAAAATGAAAAAGGAGACGTTACAACAGACACCACAGAAATACAAAGCATCCTAAGAGACTACTACAAGCAATGTATTGCCAATAAAATGGACAACCTGGAGGAAGTGGACAAATTCTTAGAAGGGTATAAACTTCCAAGACTGAACCAGGAAGAAACAGAAAATATGAACAGACCGATCACAAGTAATGAAATTGAAACTGTGATTAAAAATCTTCCAACAAACAAAAGTCCAGGACCAGATGGTTTCACAGGTGAACTCTACCAAACATTTAGAGAAGAGCTAACACCCATCCTTCTCAAACTCTTCCAAAAAATTGCAGAGGAAGGAACACTCCCAAGCTCATTCTATGAGGCCACCATCACCCTGATACCAAAACCAGACAAAGAAACTACAAAAAAAGAATATTACAGACCAATATCACTGATGAACATAGATGCAAAAATCCTCAACAAAATACTAGCAAAAAGAATCCAACAACACATTAAAAGGATCATCCACCATGATCAAGTGGGATTTATCCCAGGGATGAAAAAATTCTTCAATATACGCAAATCAATCAATGTGATACACCATATTAACAAACTGAAGAATAAAAACCATACGAGCATCTCAATAGATGCAGAAAAAGCTTTTGACAAAATTCAACACCCATTTATGAGAAAGTGGGCATAGAGGGAACCTACCTCAACATAATAAAGGCCATATACGACAAACCCACAGCAAACATCATTCGCAATGGTGAAAAACTGAAAGCATTTCCTCTAAGATCAGGAACGAGACAAGGATGTCCACTCTCACCACTATTACTCAACATAGTTTTGGAAGTCCTGGCCATGGCAATCAGAGAAGAAAAAGAAATAAAAGGAATCCAAATTGGAAAAAAAGAAGTAAAACTGTCACTGATTGCTGATGACATGATACTATACATAGAGAACCCTAAAAGTGCCACCAGAAAACTACTAGAGCTAATCAATGAATTTGCAGGATACAAAATTTACGCACAGCAATCTCTTGCATTCCTATACACTAATGATGAAAAATGCAATCCCTATCAAACTACCAATGGCATTTTTTATGGAACTAGAACAAAAAATCTTAAAGTCTGTATGGAGACACAAAAGAACCCGAATAGCCAAAGCAGTCTTAAGGGAAAAAAACAGAGCTGGAGGAATCAGACTCCCTGACTTCAGACTATACTACAAAGCTACAGTAATTAAGACAATATGGTACTGGCACAAAAACAGAAACATAGATCAATGGAACAAGATAGAAAGCCCAGAGATAAACCCATGCACCTGTGGTCAACTAATCTATGACAAAGGAGGAAAAGATATACAATGGAGAAAGGACAGTCTCTTCAATAAGTGGTGCTGGGAAAACTGGACAGCTACATGTAAAAGAATGAAATTATAACGCTCCCTAACACCATACACAAAAATAAACTCAAAATGGATTCGAGACCTAAAGGTAAGACCGACACTATAAAACTCTTATTAGAGGAAAACATAGGAAGAACACTCTTTGACATAAATCACAGCAGGATCTTTTTTGATCCACCTCCTAGAATAATGGAAATAAAAACAAAAATAAACAAATGGGACCTAATGAAACTTCAAAGTTTTGCACAGCAAAGGAAACCATAAACAAGACGAAAAGACAGCCCTCAGAATGGGAGAAAATATTTGCAAACGAATCAACAGACAAAGGATTAATCTCCAAAATATATAAACAGCTCATGCAGCTCAATATTAAAGAAACAAACAACCCAATCCAAAAATGGGCAGAAGACCTAAACAGACACTTTTCCAAAGAAGACATACAGATGGCCAAGAAGCACATGAAAAGCTGCTCAACATCACTAATCATTAGAGAAATGCAAATCAAAACTACAATGAGGTATCACCTCACACCAGTTAGAATGGGCATCATCAGATAATCTACAAACAGCAAATGCTGGAGAGGGTGTGGAGAAAAGGGAACCCTCTTGCACTGTTGGTGGGAATGTAAATTGATACAGCCACTATGGAGAACAGTATGGAGGTTCCTTAAAAAACTAAAACTAGAATTACCATATGATCCAGCAATCCCACTACTGGGCATATACCCAGAGAAAACCATAATTCAAAAAGACACATGCACCCCAGTGTTCATTGCAGCACTATTTACAATAGCCAGGTCATGGAAGCAACCTACATGCCCATCAAGAGACGAACGGATAAAGAAGGTGTGGTACATATATACAATGGAATATTACTCAGCCATAAAAAGGAACGAAATGGAGTCATTTGTTGAGACGTGGATGGATCTAGAGACTGTCATACAGAGTGAAGTAAGTCAGAAAGAGAAAAACAAATATCGGATATTAACTCATGTAGTGGAACCTAGAAAAATGGTACAGATGAACCGGTTTGGAAGGCAGAAGTTGAGACACAGATGTAGAGAACAAATGTATGGAGACTAAGGGGGGAAAACCGCGGTGGGGTGGGGATGGTGGTCTGCTGAATTGGGCGATTGGGATTGACATGTATACACTGATGTGTATAAAAGTGATGACTAATAAGAACCTGCAGTATAAAAAAACAAACAAACAAAAAAAAAAACAAGTAATACTAAACTTTCTTTGGGTTATTTTTATGGAAATATGTTAATATAAATGTTTCAGACATTACATGAAATTTCTAAAAATCCTATATGTTCTGGTATAATGTTATAATTCTAGTTATTACTTTAAAATATATATCTCAGAAAGAACTAAATTTCCTTGTCAATTGCATTATTATGAACTTTCATCAAACCTTTAACCATGGTCATTTTTAATTCTTTTGTCATTTATAGACAGTTCTGGGTGTACTCTGATGCTTTTGCAAAAATGTTCCTATAAAAGGGTTTCATCTTCAAGGAATTCATGGAAAAGACTCTGACAAGTACAGGTTTCTGGTAACTGACTATACTGCTGAACTGAATGAATAAGCATTTTCAGAACTCTGATGGAAAACTGATGAATTCATAAAAGTGCTAACAAAAGATCCAGATGAAAAAAAATTAATTACATGGGACTGAGTGAACTGATGAGGATGATTATAATTTTTGTGACTTTCTGTTTGAATTAAAAAAAAAAAGAAATCAGGGACAGCAGCTACCTTTGAGGGAGTTGTGCCTGGAAAAGAAACATGAGAGGAACTTTTGTGTTCCTGGCAATGTTTTGTTTCTTGATCTAGATGTGAAATACACTGTTCATTTTTTGAATTTGCAAAAAAAAAAAAAAAAAGAAAGCTGACCTGTATTTAGCCATCACTTATAAGAGCTACTCATGCCAAATGCTTCATTCACCATTTAAAAAAATAAAAAATAAAAAAGAACATCAACAAAAAGCCAAGGTTGACAATATACTAACGTTTTGAACCTCTATGTTTTTTAATTGAATAATGGGTAATGTGGAAAAATATAAGGTCATTTTAGGAGTAATATGATTTCAAAAGAATATAAGAATCATGAATCGTGTCCACTCTCTTTTAGAAAATAATAACAAAGCTTTTACATCTTGATAAGTGGAGTTAGTGGAGGCAGGAATGAAGAAGCAGTGATGTCAGGAGTCTTCCTTAATTTCTATTCAGTATTAATATATGAAAAGTGACAGAGGAATATTTTCTTTTCTTCCCTTACATACATCAATCATATAATTAACTGGCTGGTAGTTAGAAGGAAATGTATGTGTATATATTGAACTCCATCTGTGTTTAGAGTTCGAAAAGCAAGTTCAAAAATGTACAACTATTTCTTAATAATAAAGAATATTTTATGTTTCTTCCAGTAAAAAAAAAAAAAAAAAAGAAAGAAATGTCTCTTCAGCAAGTGGTGTTGGGAAAGCTGGACAGCTGCATGTAAATCAGTGAAGTTAGAACACTTCCTCACACCATACACAGAAAAAACCCCTCAAAATAGCTTAAAGACTTAAATATGACATGACACCATAAAACTCCTAGAAGAGAACATAGGCAAAACGTTCTCTGACAAATCATAGCGATGTTTTTTTAGGTCAGTCTCCTAAGGCAAAAGAAATAAAAGGAAAAACAAACAGATGGGACCTAATCAAACTTATACGCTTTTGCACAGCAAAGGAAACTATAAACAAAACAAGAAGACAACCTACAGAATGGGAGAAAAAATTTGCAAATGATGTGACCATCAAGGGCTTAATTTCCAAAATATACATACAATTTGTACAACTGAACAAAAAAAGAAACAATCCAATCAAAAAATGGGCAAAAGGCTTAATAGACATTTCTCCAAAGAAGACTTACAGATAGCCCACAGGCACATGAGAAGATGTTCAACATCCTAATTATTAGAGAAATTCAAATTAAAATTACAATGAGGTATCACCTCACACTGGTCAGAATAACCATCATCAAAAAGTCTACAAATGATAAATGCTGGAGAGGGTGTGGAGAAAAGGGAACCCTCCTACACTGTTGGTGGGAATGTAAATTGGTATAGCCAGTAGGGAGAACCGTATGGAGGTTCCTTTACAAACTAAAAATAGAGCTACCATGGATTCTAGCAATCCCACTCCTGGGCATGTATCTGGAAAAAACCATAATTTGAAAAGGTACATGCACCCCAATATTCATAGCAGCACTATTTACAATAGCTAAGACATGGAAGCAAGCTAAGTGTCCATCAACAGATGACTGAATAAAGAAGATGTGGTGTGTATACACACACACACACACACACACACATATACATACATACAATGGAATATAACTCAGCCATAAAAATGAACAAAATAATGCCATTTGCAGCACCATGGATGGACCTAGAGATTATCATGCTAAGTGAAGTAAGTCAGAGAAAGACAAATATCATATATTATCACTTATATGTGGAATCTAAAAAATGATGCAAAAGACCTTATTTATAAAACAGAAACAGACTCAGACATAGAACACAAACTTATGGTTACTAAAGGGGAAAGGGGGCTATAAATTAGGAGCTTGGGATTAGCAGATACAAAGTACTATGTATAAAATAGATAAACAACAAGTTCCTACTGTGTTTGTAATAACCTATAATGGAAAAGAATCTGAATAAGAATGTATATATATATATATATATTCAGTTTATATATATATCTATATAAACTCACCCACTTTGCTGTACACCAGAAACACAACATCGCGAACCAACTGTACTTCAATTAAAACAAAACAAAACAAAACTCGTCCAATGGCACACACATGCAGCAAGGAAAAGCAGTTCAGGTATGCAAAAAAGGCAGCTGGATTCCAGAATCAAGGGAAATATAAGTGTATGCTATCATGTGAACTAAGATTTTAATTTTGTAATGCTAATATGAAATTGATTCACTAAGCAGTTTCTTAGGAAAATTAATACTAAATGTCACAACAGATGGTATACTAGTTTGTTGTCTTATTCTATCCTTTGCTGCTTCTGGCTTCAAAATTTCAGTTAGGAAAGTCAAAGTTAGAAAAACTGAATGAGAAAGAATAGAACCACAAGGGGGCAAATCTATCAGAAAGACAAATTCAGTATATTTTTCAATAAGGAAATAAAAAAAGGGATACTGCTTATTTCTAAACTACTTTTTAAAGAGCAAGAGTTTTAAGGGAAAAAAAATCTCATTCTTTAAGCAAAATTGTGGTAATATATGTCATGATATCTACGTGTAGCATGCATTAGTATTGCTTGCATCTGCAGAATCCAGAAACTCAGCTATCATTTCTTTGCTTTTGTTTCCCTCTTTTCATATTTAATCACCTGTAGTGAGAAATCGATAGTTTGTGGCCAATGAAGTGCCTACTCCAAGACATGCGGCAAAGTGGAGGGCATTTCCATCACTCCTGGAAGTCACATGGATGTTTCAAGACAAAGAGACACATGAGCTACCTGCATCTTAGAGCTTCATCCCACCAAAGTATTGTAATAAATTCTAGTGGTCACTATCACAGAGGTGTCTCTGTAACGTCCCTTTCATTTCTTGCCATTTCCAGGTTTTACAATAGCTTATGGTGGCAGCTCAGTGAGCCAAAGGCTTTGTCTGAACAAATCCTTGGCTTCTTTTTGTCTTTCTTTGGTCCAGCTTTTGACAGTGAAACCTGCCTGAAGGGCCCAGTCTGGCAAGGTAAATTCCCAATGATTTGTGCAATGTCACTTTCTTGATGATTAACCTGAATAAATCATGCTGGTCTTTTCAGCAGTGACCTTTATATTCTTATCAATTTTCAGAGCAAGAAGAAATTAGCCCAGTCCTCTCATTGATCTTGTGAGGGAAACTGTACCTCATAGCAGGGGTTCTACTGATAAGACAATGAACACTACAAATAAGTTATCAGTTTACTTTTAATAAAGCGTCTCACAATGCATTATTCTAGCAACGGGTCTAAATCACTGTAACTATAAGTGTTGTTTTCAAAACCTTTTAATCTAATTGGAAAATCTTCCTTCGTACTAGTAATAAACACTCACTAAACTGTCTGCACCTAATTGAGCTATAATAATTTATGGGTACTCCCTACTGTTTTTCCCCTTTTTAATCAGACAGACCGCCTTATGTCTTTAACTAATGAAATCTAAGAATCCACCCAGTAGATCTGGTCAAATGTCACTAGTGAATAAATCTTCATTAACACTGGCAGGTTCCAAACCTAGTCTCCATCTTGATCTAATTATTGTCTCACAACTGTACTCTTGTCAGATTGCAAACACTTGTTCTCCGTTTCTTCAAATAACATGCCTTCATCACCAGATCTGCTTGTGGAGCACAGCCCTCTGACAGCAAGTGTCTGTGTAGCCCTTGGAATGAAAGCAGAGCTGACTTGCTAGTCCAAGCAAGACCATGTGTCCCAGTCGCGGGCACGGCTTCTGTTTCAGCTTCCTCTGCAACTTTTTCTACTTCTTACCTTTGTCAGGGTAAAAGCACACTTCTGTCAGTTCACTCAAGCTGTCCAAACCCTGGTAAATTAAAGTACACCACCCCAAATCAGAAAAGAACAAAAGATAAACTGAAATAATTTTAGGAGGAATAGAATAGTCCCACAAGAGCTATTTATCCCAGCAGGAAAGTTTTCTTGGGAAACTGACTAAGGTCCGAGCAAAAGGAGGTAGATGATACTAGGTTTGGAGAAATGTCACAAAGCTGGCCCCTACCAATGACCAATCAGATCCTCTGGAAAGTCCTCATTAACTATATTTGCAATAAACTGACATAGCATTTATTTCCCTGAACTGTTCTCAGAAACACTGGCTGATCAGGTTTATTTTGAAAGCTTGTTTGTTTAATCCCATCTGCTTCATTTTGAAACATGCCATTATATGACTTACATAATTCCAAAAAGTATGGCACCCACAAGTGACTTAGGTACCTTAAAATTAATAAAGAGAAATAGATGCTGGGAAGCAGGAGCTGGATCGAAGGAGAAAGCAACACTATTATCATGAGGAAGCCAGTTTCGCTGCCAGTTAACAAATGCTTATGTAGCTTTAACCATATGCCAGTTACTCTTCTAAGTCCTTCGCAAATTTTAACCTTTACAAAAACGCCAAACAAGTTGCTCTTATTAAAAAAAAAAAATAAGATTTTCCAGCTGAGGGAACTGAGACACAGGAAGTTTAAGCACTTTGTTAGAATCACACAACCAAGGGGCGGTAGAACTGGAATTTGAATCCTGGTAGACAGGCTTTGGAGTTAATGCTTTTTCCTCTACATTATGCTATCACTTTGCACAACTGAATATCTGACTTGATTGAGTTCCCGAATGTAGGGCAAAAATGGAGCGTAATGATACCTTAGGGAAGACATTCCTCTTGGTGTTTAATTATAAAAAGGTATCTTTGCACTTATTCCAGGGAACTATAGTCTCTCAGAATAATCATCCAAAAAAGGATTCCATGGCTTAATGAATTGGGGAACTTCACCCATGTTATAACTTCTTTGGAAATTCACAAAGCACGTCAGTATGCTAAAGGCTCTGGGATGTACAACGACGACATATGTATAAGTAGGTGTTTGTAGACCTGCTCAACAGCGGAACAATGTTTTCTGGAAGACTCACTAAAATCTTGCAGAACTAATGACTCACCATGAATCATCTTTATGGAAAAGTCATAAAAGTCTTGTTTAATGTGGGTCCTCAGAGGGGCACTGAATAATATATTCAACATATCCTTGACACAAATCCAAAAAAACAAATACTGAATTGGTTTTTACATACTTTCATGAACTTTTTTTTTAATTAAATGATTAACACTGAAATACAATGTGTTAAAGATTGTCCTGAATGAAGCTAAACTACATATAACCTTCCTATGGTTATTAGATGGAATGAAAATGTAGTATCCATCACAATTTCCAAAACTATAACTTACTTAGGTTTCAGATTAGTTGCTTCCCAATTGAAATTTTGGAAAATACGTATTAACATAACCTTAAATCAGGCATTAAATGGGGGTAAAGGGATTGTATTCCACGATACAGGAGTTTTTATGTCCATAAGAGAGGTCATTTTTTCTCACCATTGGGTCAATTACTGATCCCCAGAGCCTTGTTTTTCTGAAAAGTTTTATGTAGTCTTCTCTACTTGGGGCCTACAGTTGACTTTTCTGTTGTGCCTACAGTGTATCTTTGCACAGCATTGGAGAAGTCCCTGTCTTTCCCATTTCTGCTTGGATATTCTTCAGTGGTTCAGAGTATGAGATTTAGACTGGTCAGAATGTGCTTAGAAATCTATCTCCCACTTGATAGTTCCATAACTTTGGTCAAGTTACTTTACATTGATAAGCCTTGGCTTCCTGACCCATACAACGTGAGTAATGATGAAACTTGATTCACATGGTTTTTGTGATGACTGACAAAATGCTTACAATTAAATGATTAACACTGAATCTAGTGTGGTATACTGGTATCACCCAGTAACTGGTGTCTACTCCTATCATAGCTTCAAACTTTAGTTTCCATCAGACACACTAGAGGCTTTTTAACACAGATGTGAGCTTTACCCCCCGAGTTTCTAATTCAGTGGATCCGGGACGAGGCCTGAGTATCTGCATTATTGACAACTTCCCAGGTGATGCTGATGCTATGGTTTGAGGACCACACTTTGAGAATCACTGCCATAGAGAACCTGACAAACGTTCTATAAGAAGAGAAGCTGTCAAAGTGGTCACGTTGTAGCAGGTGCATTTATCAGAGGCATTTAACAGATATGCCTGTCAGAGACGTTGAAGAAAAGGGCCTTCAGGCAGAATTATTGTCTTAACCTAGAGTCTGCCAAGAATAGAATTTTTGAAGAGGTATACAAATGTCTTCAGCTGGTAATGCATTGGTCTTGTATTGGCCTGGGATGGTTTCTTCCTCCAAAACAGTACTGCATTCAAGCTTGGTGCTAGGTAGCAATGTTTTGTTTCATTGTTGTTTTGTATCAAATTCCCATGCTGTCACATAATGGTGGTCTATTAGAGCCCATTAGAGCCCATTTTACACTCTCCCAGGTGTCAATGGTGCCGTTAAGATGGCTCTCCCCTAAAAGTTATCCAATGAGAAGTAACACTCATGAGTCACTGGGGGCCCTGAGCATGCAACCTGGACTAGAGTCATTGGAAAGTTCATCTTTTCACCTTAGAACAGATGGAAGCAGCTAGAGAAAATGATAGACAGAAGGGGAACAGAATTCATTATACCTTCTGAGTTAATATTGACCTGGGAAAAATACAATGATTTCAAAGTTTGTTCTGATAACTGAGAAAGCCTTCTTAATTAGAAGTAATGTCAAAAAGGTGGCTATTCCCCCAAATTCCTGCTCACTCACCATCTGCTGCTGATAAAGGTTGGCAATTAAGGAACGTTAAGAGTAAGTTCTAATTACCTTCCTACCTCTGTACTTTGTTCCCTTGTTGCTCTTTGATAGCTTTAATTGAAGCCCACATGTGAATCACATCTTCTGCTTCATGCTGGCTCCTTCTGCCTGAATATGCAGAAATCATCATAAATCCAAAGTTGCCCTCTGGTAAGTATCTGTTGTTAGAAACACTCTTATCCATTTCAGCTTCTCTGTGTGTACTCATCTTATTTTACCATCATTACTCTGAGTGTGGCAGTGATCGCAGTCCTAAATTTAATTTCATGGCACTTGTCATTGGCTTAATCCTCCTCTTTGGTAAATTTGATGATGCAGTGGAAGTGGCAGCCTTTCTCACCAAGCCCTCACCAAGTGTATTGAAATCTGTGTGGTCCTAATTCATGTCACCTCTTCTTTTATAAGTCACAGAAACAAATTTTAGAATCTCTATTTTTAGTAGGGAAATTTTGCTTCCTATGCTTTGGTACTGCCAGTAGAGAACAGAAAAAGAAGAGCAGTATTATGCTGGAAGTAATTTATGACTGCTGAGGCTTTGGCTGTATAGGAATCAGAGCTTGTTTACCCTCCTACTGTCAGATAAAAACTATGACATTCTGGCTCCATGTTGCTGTGGTGTTTTTTGGAAGAGAGATTCACCTCACTGCACTGACCTGGAAAAGTACAAAATAACTGTTTCATTGAGGCCAACATAAATATATCTCTACAAGTGGTGCCCAGAATTCATAGATCTCTAAATATCTGAGTTTATGAAATTTATTTATATCCAGCATCTGTTCAATTTTTTCACTAATTATTTTAGCAAAAAGTGAAGACCCAGATCCTGATAATTTTCCACTTTATCACACAATTCAGAAAAGCAGCAACATACAGGCAGTTATTCTTTGTGGAGCACTTACAGGAGCAAAACCATATGCTGTTCTTGTTTGGGATAATTATAAATTTTTAAACATTTAAATGTAGTTATCTTTAAAACTGGTATTAACTCCCAAACAATTTAATGTCAACAACTCAATACCTAGACTGTCTATCATACAAAAGAGTTAATTAGGTTTATATGTGTATCCCTGCAAACAGTTGCAAATGGCTTTCATGGGTTTGCATGAATAATCAAAGTAGGTTATACATTAATACATTATTTTTTCCTTTTAAAATAGTTCACTAGGACTTGAAGTCACTGAATTTTAAAGTTAGGACTTCAAAATCATCTAGTCCAGTGATTTGCAAGCTTGAATATGCATTATAATAAGCTTTGGTGCTAAAGCATATATACTTGAGCTCCAGGTATGTACGAATAAGAATTTGAGATGCTTATTCACTGGATGAGTAAGAATGAGAACCTGGCATGTATATTTTTAGATGTGTAACAGATCATTCTGATGGGCACTTGTATTAGTTTCCTAGAGTTGCCATAAAAAATTATCATAAACTGGGCTGCTTAATGCAACTTAAATGTATTCTATCACAGTTCAGGAGGCTGGAAGTCTAAAATCAAGGTGTCAGCACAGCCATACTCTCTCTGAAAGCCCTGAAGTCGGAAGAATCCTGCCTTGCCTCTTCCTAGCTTCTGGGGGTTGCTGGCAGTCTATATCATCCCTTGGCTTGCAGCTGCATTGCTCCATTCTCTGCTTCTGTTGTCACATGGTCTTCTTCCCTTTGTGTCTGTGTCTCTATATCTCTCCTTATAAGGATACCAATCACTGGATTTATGGCCCAACCTATCCAGAATGATCTCATCTTAACTTGATTACATCTGCAAAAATCCTATTTCCAAATAAGGTAACATTCACAGGTACCCAGGGTTAGGAATTAAATATATGGGTGTAGGTAGGGAGGTGACACAGTTTAATCCACTAAAGCACCCAAAGTAAAAAGTTCTGATCTAGGGTCTCTAAAATCTACTGACATCACTGTGTTTAAAATAGAAAGTTAAGCAACTTATATTAGTTTTCTGTTGCTCCATAAGAAATTACTCCAATTAAAATAATAAACCTTTATTATTTAACAGTTTCTGAGGGTCAGGAATCCAGAAGAAGTTTAGTTGGGTTGTTCCAGCTCAGGGTCTCTTATGAGGTTTTAGTCAAACTGGTGTCTGAGGTTATAGTCATCTGATGGCTTAAACAGGGTTGGAGGATCCAGTTGGAATCTCACTTAGTTCTGCAGTGTTAGTTGGCTTTAGGCCTCAGTTCCTCACCAGGTCAGCCTCCCCAGAGGGATGTTTGTGATATGACAATTAGCATCCAGCAAAGTGAGGGATATGAGATAGAAAAAGAGAAACCAAGACAGAAGCCACGGTGCCTTTGGTAACCTAATCTCAGGCGTGAGGTACCATCTATTCTGTCATATTTAATTGGTCACACAGACAAAGGAGGGGACTTACAGTGTTTAATAATAGGAGGCATAGATCACTGAAGGCCATGTTGGAAGCTAGCTACCGTAAGTGGGGAGTCAGGCATTTTGACTTCAGGACCAGAGACACAACCTTTGCCACTCAAGGTGTGGTCCAAGGGTTGGCATCGCTTGGGAGCTGAGTAGAAATGATGAATCTCAGGCTTTATGCCAGATCTAGTGAATTAGAACCTATATTTTAATAAGATCTCCAGGTGATTTGTATGCACACTACATTCCGAGAAGCACTAGGCTAGAATTACTGACTCAGACACAATGCCCTTTTGAAAGTAGTGCCTTGAGTAGTACGTCTAGTCCAAAGGGACTGTCATTGTTTGAAATCTGCTATGAACTTTGCTTTGGGACAGAGCATAAGACACCCCAAGAAATCATTATCTTCCCCTTGTGGCCACACTATCTTACTGTACCCATAATAACATTTTACCCTTTGGTCACACAAAGTTTATTTAACCAGGTTGATTCAAAGATGTTTAATTCATTTTAAAATACCAAAAGTCCACTTAAAGAATAAAAATCTATTCTACAGTAAAGATATTAAAAATGTATTGCATCCTCCAAAGATCATATGATCCCAAATCTTAATGCTGTTTTCAGAAACAGTGCCATGCACTTCTAGCCTCTCAGTTTCTAAAGGGAAGATTACGATCTTGCCCTCAAATAACTGAAGCCAGTGGTGAACTGAACCTAACTAGAAGTACAACAAAACTCAGACCAAAATAAAATACAGATTGCATTAACTCAGGCCCCTATACCAACAGCTTGAGAGAATGAGAGGCATAACGTCCAGAAGAACACTGTATACTGGTTTCCATTTCCAAGGGAAGACTCCTCAACTACATGGAGAGTAGCAAAGATCATCACTGCGCCAAACACCAGGAATAGGAATCCAGACACCTCTGCCCATTGTATCTTGGTATTGGAGTTTCCAAGGAAAACAATGCATCAAGCACTGTATGAAACAATGCTTTACTTACATAGAGAAGGGACAGAACGAGATCAGCTTCTGTAGTGGGTGTCAGTTCCCCATGGCCTGCAGGTCTCTCTCTCAGCAGCCAATGCAGGGCAGTTCTCCTATGTGCAGCCCTCCCATGCTGCAGTGGAAACACTCCGTGCCATCCCTGTGAAGGACAGACATAGCGGTAGGGTTGATCAAGTGCTCTATAGCACACACATTTAAGGAGAACCACAGAGAACCCACTGAACATGAAACAGGGAAAGGTATTTCCACACAAGGTGATAAGTGTGGCATAGGCTGTGTGAGCTTTTTTAAAGTATTTTTTTTAAACTTTTAAAAAAAAATCGAATGAAAGATTCTTTCAGTTCTATAGCCCTTTACAGTTTTCAGAAGTTTTACACACATGATTTCATATAATTCCCATAATAACCCTTTTTAAAATCCTCTACCCCTATATTGCCTCTTCTCCCTTCGCTGTCCCGACTGGTAACCACTAGTTTGTTCTCTATATCTGTGAGTCTGCTTCTTCTTTGTTTATTCACTAGTTTATTATATGTGGAATCTAAAAAATACAAGTCATCACATACGGTATTGGTCTTTCTCTGTCTGACTTATTTCACTTAGCATAATGCCCTCCAAGTCCATCCATGTTGCTGCAAATGGCAAAATTTTGTTCTTTTATGGCTGAGTAGCATGCCATTGTGCACATATACCACATCTTCTTTATCCATTCATCTGTTGATGGACACTTAGGTTGCTTCCATATCTTGGCTATTGTAAATAACGCTACTATGAAAACTGGGGTGCATGTATCTTATCAAATTAGTGTTTGTGTTTTTTTTTTGGCGTATACCCAGGAGTGGAATTGCTGGATCATATGGTAGTTCTTTTTTTAGTGTGAAAAATCTCCATACTGTTTTCCACAGTACATTCCCACCAACAGTATAGGAGGTTCCCTTTCTTTTGGTAAGGAAGTGTTCCAGGCCCAAGGCCCATTCTTATGAGGCTGATTGGGAGTCAAAAGCCTGTAAACATGAGACTGCCTTTCCCAACACACAAACTTTTCTAAGTGGCAAAAAATATTTAATGTCATACTTTTTTTGTTGTTTTTTATACAGCTACTGTCATGTGATAAAACGCATTATGTGTTTTTATTATAAGATAAAGTAAAATCATATATATATATATATTGTCAAAAGAGAAAAGCATCAATAAAATCAGACTCAGAGATGGCCCAGATGTTGGAATTTTCAGACAGAGACTTAAAAATAACTATGAGAAATAATGTTAAGTGTTCCAGAGGAAAGATTAGCAACTTAAGGGAACAACGGGAGAGAGATGGAAACTATAGAAAGAACCAAAAGGGATTCCTAGGGATAAAAATATATGATATGAATCATAAAGAATTTATCGGAAAAAAAAAGAATTTATCTGATGAGCTAATGTGGTCTGGGCACAGATGGAGAAAGATTTAGTGAACTCGAATCAATGTCAATAAAACTTATCAAATCTGAAACTTATGAACATAGACACAAAAATCCGTAACAGGATATAGTGCATCAAATCATACAATACATAAAAAGGATAATCCATCATGATCAAGAAAAGTTTCTCAGAAATGCTAAGTTTGCTCAGCACTAACATTTTTACCAATTTAATTACCATATTATGAAGAAAGTATCATAAATTAACCTCAATCGAATCAGTATGGGCATTTGATTAAAATTTAGCACTCATTTTAATAAGAACTTGCTGCAAGTGAGAAATAAAAGGAAACTTCCTCAGCCTGATTTAGGGCATCTCTGAAAAACCTACAGCCAACGTCATGCTTAGTGATGAAATATTCATCATTTTTCCTTTGAGACTGGGATGAATGCAAGAATGTAGACTCTGACCACTATGTTAGAACATAATGCTGTTTTATTTTAGAACCACAGGTTCTCACCAAGTAAGCTAAGACATCTTATCCAGGGAAGTCTTGTCCTCTACCTGTTTTCTTCCACCCTAGAATTTGAAGGTAAATATACAGTAGTGATAGTCTCAGACTTTGGGGTCCTCAAAGTCACAGGACATCATTCACTTTATTAATTCAGAGTCTACTATGTCTCAGGCACAGTGCTAGGTGATGGGGAATTATTTATACTTCTTTTCTTTAAAGAACATACAGATAGGTGGAGGAAGTAAAAAAACACATTGTGTTTTACAAAGCACAAATGACAGTGTGCTTCTACAGAGATAAGCACAGGCTGTCACGGGCACATCGGAGGGCGTTAACCTAGCCTGGGAAGGAAAGGCCAGGGGAAGTAAGGAAAGTCTTCCAGGAGCAGGCAAATATTAATCCTCAGATTTGACTGCGATCTAGTAGTTCTTGCTGTAAGGTCCCAAGTCACAAGCACCAAATCCAATGTAGCCAGAAGAATTTCCTAGTGTCCCCAAGGGCAATTGGCCTTCTTTATTAGCAATAAGCCAGAGACAACACATTCATTTATTCCCACTTGAGAGCAAGGGGTGTGTACCCAGCCTCAGCCTAGCCAAGGCTCATGTCCATTGCAATATACTGTTGGACCTTCTTTTAAACTGGGTACAGTGTGTGCCCACTTGTGCTAATCAGTCCTTCCTGGTCTTGGTCCTACGTTGTCTGGAAGCATCTGAATTATAATTTTCTGTATCCACTACTCCTAATTTATGTGTATAGAGAGGACTAGATAATGGGCAGGTGCTAACACTTTTACACGTTCCCAAAGGAAAGAAAGGAGAGTGAAGATGTGTTTTGACAGAAAGAATAACAAATGCAAAGGCTTGAAGGTAAGAAAAGCATGACTCTTTCAGAGAACTGATAGTGTTTCAGAAGGAGTAAATTTTGAGTGGCTACCGTGGGAGGAGCAAAGCCATAAAAGGGCCTACATGTCACACTGAAGAGTTTAAACTTTCCTTTCCCTTAGGCCAACAGAGAGCTATTGAAGGGTTTTAAGAAAGAAACTGTGTCACTATATAATTCAGGTTTAAGAAATATTACCCTGGTGACAATGTGAAAAGTGAACTTAAGGGGGCAAGATAAGAGTCATGGAAACCATTTAGGAAATTGTTACCATAGTGGACTGTGAAATGATGATGCCATAATTCAAGGTGCTGGTGCCCTGGTGGAGAGAAAAGGACAGATTCGAGAGATTGAACAGATAGCACTTGGTGGCTAATTGGACATGAGGAATGACATAGGATAATTATGCTTTAGCCCTTCCTCCTTCATCAAAGGATGTTTTTGTAACACTGTGTTACTCTATGTTTTATATTGATACTTCTTCACCAAGCATGTATTTTGCACTTTGTTAAAAGCCTGAAAACGTTCATCCATTTATAATGTTTTTTTACTGTCAGTTCCTAAGATAGCAAAGATAAAATGTATCTTTGAACAAACTCTCACATCACTTTCCAGCAAAAAAACACCTTGAATACTCAGGTACAAATAAGATAAACACAAGATACAATTTTCAGCTATTGTGATACAGCATTACATATTTCAGTGGAAACTTGAACTAAAAGAGATCTAAGAAAAGAAGTGTTTAAAATCATTTTCTGGTTAACCCTAAATTAACCAGAATTTTCTCCTTATTTCAATATTCATAATTGAAAATCTTATTAAAATTAAACTGTTAATCCTTTGCTTTACTATCTACATCATACCAAACATAATTTTTTGATGAGTCAAGGTTATTTTTGTACTCTTTAAGTCATTTTTATGAATATCAATGATTAATCACCCTTCAACCCACTCTATATTCAGTAATGACTTTGCTCATTAAGCATAGCAAAGGAAGAGTAAGATGAAGCTTCTTTAAGAAACAAATATTCTCATATAAAAAATAGCATAGTTTCAAGGGGATATTTTAGAGAAAGCTTTCAGGAACACTATGGAGTGTAGACAATCTGTGTGTGGTCATGGCAGGAGGTGGGGGGAAGGGGGTGCAGTAGTGCAAAGGCCTCAAGGAAGGGGCCTGGATGGTGTGTTTAAGGACCAGAAGGGAGTGAGTATGGTTAGAACTGAGTGAGAGAAGAGAAGAGGTACAGGGATAAGCTCTGAGAGGTAGCCAGCTATGGTGGTTTCGAAACCTAATTCTCAGATTCTTTGACACTTCCCTCATCGAGAGGTGGGGCTTATAGGTCTCTCCCCCTTGAATGGAGGTGGGTGAGTGAGTGACTGACTGGCAATGTGGTTGAGGTTATGCTGTGCCAGTCTCTAGGTCCAGACCTTAGGAAACTGGTAACTTCTGCTTACTGTTCCTTGGATTGCTTGCTCTTAGAACTGTGAGAGGTGCAGGCCACGTGGAGGGGCTACGTGTAGATGCCAGCTAACAGGCCACGACCACCTACAGCCAGGATTAGTTGTCAGTCTTGTATCTGGGAAAGCCTGTCAGATGATTCCAGTCCCTGCCACCATGAAAGAACCTGAGAGAGAACCACCTAGCTGAGCTCAATCAACCCCAGAACCACGAGAGAGAGTAATAAAATGATCACTGTGGGGTGACTTGTTACATAGCAATAGGTCATCAGAACACCAAGTTCTATGTCCAGTAAGGCTTTTTAGGCCATTATAAGGCTTAGACCCTGAGTGATAGGACTGCCAATTTGAAGATGGATAAGATTTGACTTCTCTTTTAAAAGGGTCACTATAAGTGCTGGTTTGGTAAAACACTATAAAGGGTAAGGGGTAGAAGCGAGGAAATTAGGCCACTGATGTAACTGAGGTGTAAGTTCACAGTATTTCCATTTAAGGTGGTAGCAGTGAAGTGGGTAATAATGGCTCACGGGCAGGATATATCTTAAGGGAGACTGAAGATATATCCTGACTTGATTTCCTGAAAACAATGTGGGTGTGGTCCATTTTTATAAGCATATTCTCCCAGGATGATCCTGATTTATAAACATTTTCCTTCAGTACAGAGGAGGGTACATATATATTATTTTTCCCTTGTTTCAGTCTATTTATTAACATATTTGAAGGGAATATTGGAACAGCAGGTACTTGCTGTTTCTGTACATTCTACTTCATTCTACGGAGCATATTTCACTTGTCACTGGTGGCCACTTTTACAGCTTTCTTTAAACTTCCACAAATAAGTGCTCCCTCTTCCTTCTTTGTTTAAAGTAAGATAAATGAAAATTAGAGTGGACTAGATGTTATCTGGAGCCCACCTCGATGTTTTCACCTGACATCTGTCACCTAGGGAAAGATTTAATTAGATGGCTACTGTTCTCACTGTTATGCTGTGAAAATTTTTACTTCAGTGGCTTATCTTGTCTTATAAAAAGAAATATATAATTAAGCCCTATGGGAAACCATGCACTTTGTGGCAGCTTCCACATTTGTTACACTCTTGTAAAAATACAGTATGCCAAGTCAACTATGCATAAAAACAAAGTTCACTTTATGTGAATAGTCTGTTCAAAAATGGTGAAAAGAATGAGTTTAGAGTAAGGGCTCAGGAGGTAAAAGAAACAGCAAAAGAAACAATGCAAATATAATACAAATAACAGAAAAAGGAAGGATTCGGGGATTCTGGTTATGAATGTGTTTAGGGAAGAAGAGCTGATGAAATTATTAATTGTCATAAAAAATATAAGTAACTGAGCTCCCTGAGACCAACTGCTCACAGCTGCCCTCTAACACTGAAGTGTGAGCACGTGTCACATCAATCTGAGCTCAGTTTGTCTCATGCGGCCTGAAGGTCTGAACCATCTCACTAATATTTCACACAACTTTAAGGCACAATTTCCCAATGAAGACAACCACCAGTCTACCAGGTAATGCTAATTTTGCTGATGAGATCTCAAAATTCAACCCAGAAGACACCAAATACTAGCCAAATAGAAAGTGCCCTTCACTCACAGCTTGGCTCTGAAAGCATTAAATGTGGAAGATGGGAAAGTAATATTTTTACTTTGACTTTACACTTAAAGATAAGAGCGACTCTATCAGAATTTCTACAAAATTATAAATAGAAGGAAAATGCGATGCCTGGTTATAACAGCTGCTGGACCATTTGCAACACCATTTCGGGGGGTGGGTAAGAAATGAAGCATGAAAATATAGTAGAGGCACCATCAGAGAGTCACATGAATCTTTTGAAATTAAAACCTAATTAGGCCTATGGGAAGAGAATGCCTTGCCAAATGCAGGTATTCATCTATCATATTCTGAAATATCATTTCTTCTCATTATTATTCAAATATATTCATTGAAAATAAGCTTTGTAATACTCATTGTCAATCAAGGAAAAAAGTGAAGCACCATTTAGTGGAAAGAATTAGAGTTTTAGACCTTTCTCTATCACTAACATGTAAACCTGGACAATTCCTGACATGTCTGGTCACAGTTTCCTCATCAGTAACACTGCAGTTTAAATACCTCTCCCCACACTCCTCCTCAAGCCCTTGCTTTGTCTTGTTTGTAGGTTGGCTCAGCCTAGACTATGGTGGGGAAATGTAGATGCTGGTCCTTGGTTGCTTTTGATTTGCACATGTCCCAGCATCTCTGGGATCCCCCACTCACAGTAATGCTGACCACCTTCTAGAACTCCTCCTCTCTTGGGTACAGCCTGGTGAGCATGGGAGTTACTGGAGAGGTGGAGGTTGTCCTCCTTGGTCATCTAGGTCCTTCAAATAAAACCAAGACCATAACACCAAGACAGCAGGGCTAAAGGACTGTATTACTGAAGGACTAGGTTACAGTACAAGGGCAGTTATGATGGAGGAGGGCAAAAATCAGCAGCATGCACTAAATATCTTCTCCAGAGTAAGTGCTGCAAGGAAAAAGTACCATTCTGGAGTGCATCTCCCTTCTTAGACAAGCTTCCCCACCCTCAGGTTCTACAGGATAGTGGAGGTAAGAACCAGGAAGAGGCTTTGTATTTCAGGCTTCTTCTTCTACTCTTCAGAAAGGGTAGAGATGAGTCTTTGAGGCCCTGTCACTCGTGCAATAGTGTAAACTGCAATAATGTTCGTCTCTAGAGCTTTTACTTCTAAATTTTTAATGGTTACATATGTTGAATTATAATATATGCTCACATCTCCCCCCAAAATTTTCATTCATTCACTCATTCATTTTAAGTATTAAATGAGAGCCTACTCTCTGCCAAGTTAATAGTAAAATAGTAAGCAAGTCATTTAAGCGAGAAAATCTTGGATTGTGATTAGTGCTCTTAAGATATTAAACAGGGAGATGAGTGAAAGTTGCATAAAGGGGGTGCTACTTTAGGTAGGATAATCAAGAAGGCCTCTGAGGAAATAACATCTGAGATGAGGTTTTGTCTATGAGGTTAAGATAACAATTGTATCTACGTTGAAGTTTTTGTTGAGGATTAAATGAGATAATGTATGCAAAGTGACCACCACTGCATGGCTCATAGTTAGGACTCAGTAAATATTAGCAGCCATTATCCGTGTTATTTTTATCATTAATCATCATAACAGCCTGGCAAGATGGGCAAAGAGACTACTGATTTTATAGATAAGGAAACTGTAACTCAGAGAGGTTAAACGACTTTTCTATGGTCACACAACTTATAAACGGTAGAACCAAAACTCAAACCCCAGTCTTTTGGCTATTATTCCAATGCACTTTCAATGCACACTGTCATATCACTTGGGAGCAACACCTCTATCTATCTGGCTATCTGGCCATCTCTCCCTCTCTCCATCCATATCCATTCACCTATTTAACTAATTAGTCAGGGTTCCCCAGAGAAAAAGAACCAAATGGATAAACATAGATTTCTCTCCTATCCTATGTTCTTTCTCTCTCTCTCTCTCTCTATCTATATATACATACACACAAACATATATATAAAATGAAAAGAACACATAGGATTAATATATATAGATATAGCTATATCCCTATATCACAGCAAGATAGTATGTTGCAGACTTGAGCCTGAAGATCATCTAGAGGGAGAAAGCCTTCCTTTTCAAGGATCCCAGTCTTTTAAAGTCTTCAACTGACTGGATGAGGCCCGTCCACATTACGGAGGGTAATGTGCTTTACTCAAAGTGTACTGATTTAAATGTTAATCACATCTAAAAAATACCTTCACAGCAGTATCTAGACTGATATTGCCAAAAAACTGGGCACCTTTTTCTAGTCAAGGGGAAAATTATATACCTACTTTCCTACCTATCTAGGAGTGCATACTACCTTTTGTCATAGGATTTACATTGAATAAAAGGAAGCTCTTTCTTAGTTTCAGCTGTGGGTTTGGGAGGCACAGGCAGACTCAGATTCCTGGCAAGCATTCTTCCATGGATGCTCCCTGATAGAATGTGTTTGTTCTAAATGCCGTTATAAATCATATTTTATTTTAGTTACATGGTTATAGTGGATGTACATCACTGTTCCAGGTATGTGGTATAACTATTTCTTTTCCTTTAGCTCAGCTGAACAAACAAAATGCTTTCACAAAATAATTTTCCACAAGCTCATTCTTCCATAACAGTATCAAAGAGACCCCAAGAGGAGAAAAGTAGTCTTCTCTTTGTGTATATGAGGGTATTGGTTTGATTCTTGGTTATTCATTAAATTATATAAAACAAATATTTTGCAAGTTTGATAAAGAAGTTGGTTGTCAGAATAAGGTTATCTCAGTTCTACCCACTGTTTCTGTAATATAATGCCTAGATATTTAAGGTAATAATCTGCAATGTATATAATGATTTATGTACATAAATATTTGGAATTGTGAAAATGAACACAAACGAAATACTTAACAGGCAAATGACTAACTATATTAGAGTATGTTTTTCAGTCCTTCAAAATGTTGAGTTTTTTTTTTTTTATAAAGACATGGAAAACTGCTTATGAATTTATACAATTAAAGTAGAATTCTCTTTGTCTCTATTTATAATATCCCAATTATGTAAAAAAAATGCATAGACCAAAAGGATATCTACCTAAAAAGTATATAGTTATCTATAATGACTATTATCTCTAGATGGTAGTATGGATGATCTTATTCTGCTTCTTTATATTATCTTTATTAAAATTAGCTTTTATGCCATACATGTACATTTTTATAATAAGTAAAAAATTAGCTTAAAATTAAAAATAAAGAAAAAAAAAAAACCCCTAAGTATCCTAGTTCCATGTGGTGAGCTTAAGTGGCATACTATACTTGTGGCATATGATCTCTTTTTAATGCTCAGTCTTGTATATACTAATAAAATAAGAAAAACATAGCATATGCCTAGTCCATTCTATTGGCTATCAGACTTTTATCACTTAATTTAGGAGAGAAATTCTAGGAAAAAAGTAAAACCACTTCTCAGTTTCAATTTGTACGTCTAGATCTTCACACCATGAAGTTTCTTTTAAAATTGGTGAGCAGTTTGTGTGACTGTGCTCACATTGTTTCCCTGCCTGGAAAACTCACATCTTCTCTCTCATTCACTTTGCTCTAATTTCAAGGTGCTGAACAAGACTTGACACCTCCAAGAAGTTGTCTCAGATACCTCAAGCCCAGAGTAATCTTTCTTTCTCATATTCAGCACATGATGTATTACAATTGATGTAAACTGAACCCTTGACTTCATCTCTCTCTTCCATTAATTGTTCTTTATTTCCATTAACCTTCAGATTTATCGAGTCTTTTTTTTTTCAACAAACTTACTAAAAGCACCAGTCTTAGAATTAGTTTTATTATAACAACAGTATACAAACTAGAACGAGCCAAAAGGAGAGATACACAGGGCAAAGTTGGGGAGAGTTCCAAATGCAAACTTTCCAGGGATGTGTTACCTTCTCAGAACCAAAGCGTGATAATACTCAAAAAGTATTGCCAACCAGGGTACTTCAGCTAAGCTGCAGTGTCCAAAGTTTTCACTGAGTCTTCATTCTGTCAGCATGACTGATTAAAAGATTTGGCTATGTGATTGAACTCAATCTCCATCCTCCTTACCCTCCTCAGAGGTAGGACAGATATCACCTGGGTCAAAGCCCAAACCCTCTAATTACACGATTGGTCTTTCTGGCATGGCCAGCCCCCATTTTGAGTCATTTCATTAGCATAAACTATATAGGGGCCCACCACGATTCACCTTGTTAGCATATACCATCAAATGTGGTCCAGGGGCCCACCCTGGATAACAAAGACAGTCCTATCACTTGGGAAGTTCGAAGGGTTAGGAGGTTATTTCCTCAGAACTGGGGTAACAGCCAGCCAAATCCTTTATCACACAAAATAAGTACACAAATTTAACAACTTTCTTACCAAGCAGAAGAAAATTTGGCTCCTTAGATTTCCATGCGTGCATTTTTAAACATAATGAGAAAAAGGTCAGTGGCCATAGTTTATAAAGTATCTATATCTTGATTCTCTATTACATTTATTAAAATGAATAAAACACAATATCAAGCAATTAAATACTGTTCATATCCTAGATTTTCATTTGAAACAGAAGGGGAAATATTTTTTGCTGCCAAGCCATGAAAAAAACGTGAACAACACTTTTTGCTATCTGAACTGAAATCTTGAAAAATGGAAGAGTAAATGATAAGCTTAAAAGTAAGTGAATTTAAAATGGATCAAAGACCTAAATTTAAGAGCTCATACTATAAAACTCTTTGGGAAAAAAAAAGGAAAATCTTCATGACCTTGAATTTGGCAATGATTTTTCAAATATGACACCAAAATCACAGGCAACAAAATAAAAAAATATATAAATTGGACTTCATTAAAATTAAAAACTTTCGTGTATTAAATGACACTATAAAAAGAGTGAAAAGACAACCCACAGAATGGGAGAAAAATTTTGCAAATCATGTATCTAATATGGATTTAATATTGAGACTAAAGAACACCTACATCTTACCAACAGAAGAAAACAACTCAATTATAAAATGGACAAAGGACTTGGATAGACATTTCTCCAAAGAAGATATACAAATGGTCAATAATAAACAAATGAAAAGATACTCATCACTAATAATTAGAGAAACACACATTAAAACCACATTAAGATAGTACCTCACACTCAGTAGGATGGGCTAGTGTGAAAAAACACACAAAACAACAACAACAACAAAAACCCAGAAAATAAGTATTGGCAAGAATGTGGAAGAATTGGAATATATCAAAGGTATATTTGTACATTCACGTTCATAGTACCATTATTCGCAAAACCCAAAAGATAGAAGCAACCCAAGTATCCATCAACAGATGACTGGATAAACGAAATGTGATATACACATACAATGGAATGTTATTCAGCAATCAAAGGGAATGACGTTTTGATGCATGCTACAACATGGATGGACCTTGAAAACATTAGGGTAACTGAAATAAGCCAGTTACAGAAGAAAAACTATTGTATGATTCCACTTATATGAGGTATCTAGAATAAGGCAAATTCTTAGGGGCAGAAATTGTTACCAGGAGCTGGGAGGAGGGGGCAATAGGGAGTTGTTGCTTAATGGGTAGAGAGTTTCTGTTTGAGATGATGATAAATTTCTGAAAATAGATAGTAGTGATGGATACACAACATTGTGTATGTACTTTATACCACTGAATTGTACACTAAAAAATGGTTAATTTAATATTTTATGTTACGTAAATTTTATCACAATTTTAAAAACAGTCAGTGAAGTAAAGAAAAAAATAGAAGAATGTATCATTAGATAGCTAGATACTAAAAACAAAATAAAAAGTTATGACAGTTTATAACTACAGAGAGGCTTTCAAATGGGCCTCTATACAGAGAGGAAAAGAAAGTGATGGAATCAATTCCAAACAAACATCACAAAAATTACACAAGAGAAAACTCTTTTGAGATACCATTTCCCCCAATTTAAAGATGCTTATGGCTCTATGCAGCTGTCTATTATTAAATTATAATTTAACTTACTTGAAGAATAGTGTGGTAAGCAGAATAATGGCCCCCCAAGGTGCCCACTCTCTGATCCCCGAAACCTGTGAATATGTTGTGGTTACATAGCATAAGGGACTTTGCAGATATGATTAAGATTACAGTACGTGGGGCTTCCCTGGTGGCGCAGTGGTTGAGAATCTGCCTGCCAATGCAGGGGACACGGGTTCGACCCCTGGTCTGGGAGGATCCCACATGCCGCAGAGCAACTGGGCCCGTGAGCCACAATTACTGAGCCTGCGCGTCTGGAGCCTGTGCTCCGCAACAAGAGAGGCCGCGATAATGAGAGGCCCCGCGCACCGCGATGAAGAGCGCCCCCGCTTGCCGCAACTAGAGAAAGCCCTCGCACGGAAACGAAGACCCAACACAGCCATAAACAAACAAACAAACAAACAAACCCAAAAGTTAAAACAACGCAAAAAGCATTATAAAAAAAAAAAGATTACAGTACTTGAGGTAGGGAGATCATCCTGGATTTTCTGGATGTGCTCAATCCAGTCATATGAACCCTTAAAAGCAGAGAAATTTCTCTGGCTGTTGTCAGAGAGATGCAACAGGAGAGAAGGGCAGCAGATAGGTGAGGCAGAGAAATTTAAAATGTGAGAAGAGGTTGAGCCCCTTTGAAGATGGAAGGAAAGTGGTCATAAGCCAAGAAATGAACTCACCTCTAGTGTTACGGAGTCCAAGCTTGTACTGCTCGCCACAAAACGAGCCAATCACTCGAGAAACAAGGTTTTGGGGCAAGGAATAGCAAGTTTATTCACAGAGCCAGCAGAGCGAGAACATGGCAGACTACCGTTCTCAAAAAGACTCCCTCCCGCGAGATTGAATTCACCTTCTTTTATACTAAAAGGGGAGGGGCTAAAGTCCTGCTTCTGGCTGGACTCCGGAAGGGATGCGTTAATTTATTCTCGTCCCCAGCCATTCACAGGTGGGCCTGGTCGAGATGCTCCTGTGAGTTAACCAAAGGTATTTTAGCTTAACCTTCATTACCTGGGAGGCAAGGTTCCCAGAGATGGATCATTACGTAAAATTTAAGCTTATAGGCAACATCCCTTTAGTGATTAACTCACAATAGAATACAAAGTTTCTTCCCTATTACACTTGGAGCCAACAGCCAGCAAGGAAATGGGGACCTCAGTAGCACAAAGCCATGGAACTGAATTCTGTCAGTGGGTGGATTCGAAAAGGATTTGGAAATGGATTCTCCCCAAGAACCTCCAGAAAAAAGCAGAGCCCTGATGACACTTTTTGGTTTTGGCCTTGTGGGACCCTATGTAAAGAAACCAGCCAAACCCACTAGATTTCTGACCCACAGAACTATGAGAAAATACATTTATGTTGTTTAAATGGCTAAGACTGTGGTGATTCTTTTTGGTAGTGATAGAAACCATACAAACAATAAATCAGGAAACACTTTGTAAATACATCTAAATGCCTTCCAAACACTATTTAGAATTTAACATCAACATCACTTTTCCCTTCAGATGATTTCCTGACATTTAATAGTCATTGAAATTAAGCAACATAACTCCAAAGTTTCTGCAAATCAGTTATTTTTCCCTGGGTATGTTTTGACTTTTTATAAAGGGCACCCAAGAAAATCAAGGGGCAGCAAGAAAAATAAAAGAATAGTGTTATTTTTTTTCCTTGTGTGTTAGCAAAATCTCAACTCAAATATTACATATTTGATGTTGAATAATAATGACTCAGGAGATGATTTCTCACTTGCAGAATAAAAATACTTTAACTTGAGAGAAAGCAAAACTTCTCTCCACTTGACATGAGGTAACTCAGAGCCCTATCCATTTTGGGATTTGCTCTAGGCCTCAAGGTCGAGATCATTGAGGTAACTGCAGAAGTCTAGAGTCGGTATCTCAAGGATGGATAATGCACGCAGATATGGTTCAGATGCAAGTGAATTAAAACAGAGATATTTTACTTTCTGAAATATTCCTGCCAAGCCTGCTTCTCATCCTGCATTAGTTTTATATTCTCCATAAAAAATTACCATAAACTTAGCGGGTAACACAACACAGATTTATTACCTCTTATTCTCTATAGGTCAGGTGTCCTGGCACAGGACTGGTTTCTCTGCTCAAGATGAAGCACGGCTGCAATCAAGGTGTTTGTTGTCTGAACTGCGTTTTCATCTGGCTCAGCTGGGAATGTATCTTCTTTTAAGCACATCCAGGCAGAATTCATTTCCTTGTGCCTGTAAGCCTGAAGGCCCTGACTTTTTACTGGCTGTCAGCTCTCATCTGAGGCTCCCCTCAGGTCCTAAAAAACACCAGTGATTCCTTGCCAGGTGGGCTTTTTACTTCATCAAGCTAGCAAGGAGAAGCTGTGAAGCAATTTGGCTAGCAAGACTTGTACAATGGGATATAATCACAGAAAGTTCCATCCCTTTCTCATATTCTAGCGCTTACAAACAAGTCACAGGTCCCACTCCCACTCAAGGGGTAGGAATCTTGAAGGGCATGAATGCCAGATAGCAGAGATCACTGGGGTCACCTCAGGGTCTGTCTGTCACACCCAGTTAAAGATTTCATGATTTTATGTTGTTTTTCTAAGCTTAGAAAATGAAAAGATAACCCGACTTGGGTTGATTTTTTTTTTTAATTCCTGTACTCATTTAGAGGCAAATATGGTAAGCATTGATTAAAAGCATTGGTTTTGGAGTATTTACATAGGCCTGGGATCAGCTACCAGTTCTAATGTGCAATTTGGGGCTAGGTGCTTAATTGGTATAAACCTTGACTTACTCTTATAGGAAATGCAGATAAAATTACTTACAGTTATTCTGTGAGAATTAAATGACAGAATGCATATTTAGTAAAGTGAGACAATTCAAATTATTTATTTTATATATTTTTCATTTTTATTGAAAGAAATCCTCCTGATCCACAGGCAAGAGTCAAAGTTAG
Source organism: Eschrichtius robustus (assembly GCF_028021215.1). Taxonomy (NCBI): domain Eukaryota; kingdom Metazoa; phylum Chordata; class Mammalia; order Artiodactyla; family Eschrichtiidae; genus Eschrichtius; species Eschrichtius robustus. The sequence continues at coordinate 17,858,202 of NC_090827.1, read as the reverse complement.
TATCTGGGCAAAAATAGTATCTGGTACACACGGTGTCTATAGCATAAACCAATCTGTCAAACAGATGCAATATATGCCATGTAAAGAGATTTTACTGAATACACATTTCATTTTAAGTCATTCTTCAGTAATCCATAACACCAGTTTTGGAAATTTCAGTTTCACAAATTTCTATTATAAGAAATACCAAACGTAAAGCTCACATTTTAAATAATTCCTTCTCTAAAATTGGATGGAACTGGATTGACTTATTTATTTATTTGAAGACATTACAAAATAATTGAACTCAACAATTTTTTTCTTTTTGTTTCTTCAGTGATCCCCCTTTAAGTAATGACTTTGCATGAAGTGTGAAACCATGGGAGTACTTAAATATACAAATCAAGTGGAGGTAGAGGAGGCCATTTTTCTAACAACCGTTTTATTGTTATGCCATGTAGGCCCCATTCAGTTTCACATAAATTGTTGGAATATAAAGCATGGTTCATAATATGAGTTCATGTACCAGCTGAATTTATTTTTGTCAATTAACAGCTGCATATGCTGTTGAGATCCTTTGGCTAATATACTACATTTAGTTCATATTACAGCATCCAATACAGATCACACGAGGCCATGGCTGTCTTGCAGAGAACAATTTTATTGTAATTATTATTGTGGTCAGGAAATATTTCCTTTTAGTTTTTTATTTTTGTACTTCACTCATCGTAGACATAAAAATAACTAGATAAGTAGGTAGGTAGATAGAAGATAGATAGATAGATAGATAGACAGATATATAGATAGATGGATAGGTACTTCTTGTGGGGGATTCATACTAGATCATTTTGGCAAATGAGCCATAGTAAAAGTGCTGTACTAAGAAATTTATTAAATAGAATTTTTACAAATCAGAGAAAGTATATACTAGAATCGAGGGAGAAAGTTAATTTCTGATTTGATGGGTTTGCCTACTCTTGTCTATGTTTTTACTACTTTTTTCTTTATACTTTTTTGTGCTTCACCATTATTATTAAAATGAGCATGACATTCAGGAAAAAGATGCAGACTTGTAGTTTAAAGACCTGGGACCATGTCTCAAAACAATAATTATTCATTTTGGCAAATCATGGAATTCTTTTTAGCCTCAGCTTCCCTTTCTGTAACATGGGATTGTTAAACTTCTGCCCTGCCTACCACACACAGTTGTCACAATGATTAAAAACATATAAATAATGTATTTGTTGTGTCTCACCGTTTTTATCTATGTAAGTCTTAAGATCCTGGGGTATGGATGTATAACCCTAGGACCCTGGGGCTAAGTCTGAACCAGCTGTACAAACACAAAATTTCTTTGATTTACTAGTTTTATTTTTAATAAAAATGTATATGACTTTTAAATTCTATTCCTTAATATATTACATTAACGGTAATAAAATTTTGTAGTCACCTCTGAGTAAAATTAATGCCATGCAAAGATATACTTTGGCTTTAAGAATTTCCTGGCTTATGGCTGCTTTGTAAATACAAGTGCTTTGTATATTGTAGACATTTTACACATCTGAATTATTTTTGTAGATAAAGAAGGAAAAAACTTTCTCTGTGAAATAAGCTAATAATAATTTTTATTTCTCTAATAAAAGAATATGCTTGAATGAGATTAAGGAAGGCCAAAAACATGTGATAGAGTGAGAAATATAAATATTCTGTAATGGTTACTTCAAAGTACACTTAAAGTAGTTATTAGCAACAGACAGAAGAATATCTGAAAACTTATATATAAGAACTGTATGAAATAAGTGTCTTTTAAGAAGGTAATACTAAATGCTTCATACAGCTCATCATGAACAACAGGTCTAGACACCACCTTACATAATGTAGTGAGCCTTTTACTGATCATGGCAAAGTAACTGAAGGGGGCAATTCAGTGGCAATTTAAATAATCCAGTGTTATCAACAGCTATGAAGCTATTTCTAAGACCAATGTGACACTCAAGATGAAGAATTGGTTCAAGGTACAACATGATTTGCTTTTGTATGGGAGTTCATGTGATCATTCCTGGCCCATTCTGGCTATTTTACAGGCCTGTGTGGCAGAGGCTGGGACTCCACTGTTTTCCAAATGTGCACATTTATCCATATGCCTTCTTCACCCAAGAAAATCTTAGGTTAGTGAACATTTAAATGTCACCATTTGACTGATGTCCATAGAGCTTCTTTGCATTTTATAACGATTGAAGAAATCATACAAGGCCATCTGGAGTATATAGGTTGTCATGTATCCTTAAATTCCTGCTCCAGACTTACCATGGCTGTATCACTGGGACTATTCTTATAAAAATGGGTTTCCAAGGAAGCTGAATCATTTGATATACGATACAATGAATAGAGGAGAGAGAGCATAAATGTGAAATGGAGAAAATTTACAGGGTGACCATACTCTTTTGATTTTTATGTTTCTACATTATATCATTACAATTCCATTCAGCTGTTCATTCTTTTAAAAGTTGGTTAAACTGCTCCATTTAAGGATTTATGTACTAGATTCCTTACAAATATGGAACATAATTATCTGTGAATTATATTCTGAATATGGCACTTCTGCATCACTGTCACTTGAGCCTCAGAGATATAAATAGGTCATATTTATGTTTGCTTGACCTTACAGCATCTAACAATTGATTTTTATAAAACACAGTAAAAAAAATCCTATCAAGTGTCCTTGTTGAAATATAAAACAAAGTGTAACTTCTAATATCTATTTTCTAATTATTTGTTTCCATCTTTAGCCAGTTACTGAAAAAGTTAGATCCCTCAACACTGAATATACTATATCTTTCTCAAATCATTTCCAGCTCAAAGTCCTGCAAATGTAGATGATTCCAATAATTGTGTTTATCTTCTTCAGCAATTTAACTCTCTATTATGTAAATTCAAAGACATTGGAAAAGGTACCCCCATGTGCAGATATTGAAGAGCCCACTCTCTCATTCATGCATCAGCTGGAAGCAGGAGCTGGGAGAGCAATTCAGCTGTGGCAAGACTGCCAGAAACTGACCAATCCAAAGCAATTCGGTCTCTAAAGACAGGAGCCAGTTTTTCAGTGAGGCTGGTTGGTAGAGAATGTGAAACAACACAAATTGGCCAATATTAATTTATTTTCACCATCCATTAATTTTTTGATGGGAGAAATAACTCAGCTACATTCCCCAGTTCTTAAACAAGCATGCTTCTTTCTTTAGTCTCTCTTTCGCCTCTACTCAGCTTTCTACCTGTGTTACCACCATCATCCCATGGGTCGTTCATTCATTAATTTAAGAAATATTTGTTGTGTATCAGCTATGTGCCAAGCATCTCTATTAGGCATTGGAGATGTGGCACTGAACAAAATAGACAAAAATATCTGCCCTTATGAAGCTTATATTGGGAGGGGAGTGTGTAAGATATTAAAATAATTAAAGTGCTGATTAGAAAAACAAAGTAGGGAGGGGGGTTAGGGAATTTCTGTGTGGGAGGCAGGGCTTGCAATGCTGGCCAGAGGAGGTCTCACTGAGAAGGAGGCACTTGAAGGGAGATCAAAAGGAAGAGTTGGGATGAGCCTTGTGGCTATTAAGAAAAGAACCCAGGCACAGCACAAATACCCTCAAGTGAGGACGTGTTGTTTAAGGAATCACAATGAGAGTAGTGTGGTAGAGCAGAGGCAACTAGCATGATGTGAACAGGAAGTGAAGTCAAAGAGGCCATGGGAGAGAAGCAAATCACAGTGAGCCTTGGAGGGCCTTTTGAGGACTCTGGCTTTTACGCTGAGTAAGTGGGAAACCCCGTGGAGAGTTCTGAACAGTGATGAGGCATTTGACTTAGATTTTGACATGATCACTCTGGTGTCTTTTTTGAGAAGAAAATGAGGAGAAACTAAGAACAGAAATGGGGAGATCATGATTCTGGTGAGAGGTGGATGGCAGCAGTGGAGGTAGAGAGAATTGGCCAGATTCTGGAACTATTTTGAAAGTACAACCAACAGGATGTGCTGACAGATCATACGTGAGTGTGAAAGAAAAAAGAAAGAGAAGATAAGGGAGACCATCAAGATTTTGGACTAAGCCTCTGGGAAAATAGAACTAAAGGCTGTAAGAGGAACAGTGAGAACTCTCAGGAGGCCGGTTTTGAACATGTTAGGTCTAAGGTGTTGATTAGATATCTAAGTGAAGAGAATGAAGAGCTAGTTGGATAGATGCCTGAAATTCAAGGGTGTGATCTAGACCAGATGTATAAGATTTGGAGACATGAACCTAAAGATGGTATTTAATCCGCTGAACTGGATGAAATCACCTAAGGAGTGAGTATAGATAGTAAAAGAAGTTCACAGATGGATTAAACTCCAAGGTTGATTTTAGTTTGTTATCTTACTGTTTCTTAAATTCTTTTTGTCTTTTAGTGTGATTCTTTTCTTGGGGGGAAGGGGTAGTATAAAAATGCTTTTTATTACAGTAACTCCCCTACATATGAATGAGTTTTGTTCCAAGAGTGCATTCATAACTCCAATTTGTTCCTAAGTCCCACAAAGTTAGCCTAGGTACTCAACTAAACAATCGACTATACAGTACTGTACTGTAATAGGTTTATAATACTTTTCACACAAATAATACATAAAAAGCACAAAAAACAAAGAAAACATTTTTAATCTTACAGTACAGTACCTTGAAAAGTACAGTAGTACAGTACAACAGCTGGCATACAGGGGCATGTTCACATCTTTGAAAGTTCACAACTTGAAGGTTTGTATGTAGGGGACTTACTGTACTTACTTTTAGGCTGGCTTACTTCTAAAATATCATTTGGAACTTAACTGTAGCTAATATATTTTATTTATTTTTATATATATTTTAATATCCAACATACACAAAACGGTAGTACAATACATTTTAAGAATTCCCATAGTAAAAATTCCTATAATATATATGATTATCTTGTTAATAATAGTTTTCATTATTTCAAAAAGTAACAAAGGAGAGATGACTAATTCAAAGCCTGGCACTTTGTGCCCCCAGCATCTAACACACTGTCTCATATATAGAATGTGCTCAATATACATTGATTGAATGAGTAGTTATGCATGCTAATTTATGTGGCACATGAGAAATTTCAAAAAGAAATTTTATTAATAGAATTGAAAAAAATTAGTGCTCTAATTATTCCTTAATAAGATTTTTAGTTATTTTTAATTTTAAAAGTTATACAATTATAGAAATACAGTTAATACAGAAATGTAAAAAGAAAGAAAAAATAACCTAGTCTAAAGAACACTAAAAAAACACTGTTAACATTCAACTGCATTACTTTCTAATCATTTTCTATCTATACTTTAAAGTTAGTTATGATTGTTTCATATATATGTATATTAATTTAATCTTACCTTTCTCAGCAACATCACAACAAAATATTTTCTAGCTATTTTGTTTTAAAACTATACTAATTTAACTAAACTGTTAATCTCTTTTTAGGATATTTTTGGATATTTCCAATTTTTCATTATCAAAAAACAATGCTCAATGAATGTATTTGTACATAAATTTATTTTCTGAATTAAAAATCATTGACATATACACACTGCTATATTTAAAGTAGATAACCAACAAGGACCTACTGTATAGCACAGGGAACTCTGCTCAATATTCTGTAATAACCTAAATGGGAAAAGAACTTGTAAAAGAATAGATACATGTATATGTATAACTGAATCACTTTGCTGTACACCTGAAACTAATACACCATTGTTAATCAACTATACTCCAATATAAAATGAGAATTTTAAAAAAAAGAGAGAGACTGTGGAAGAAAAGAAAAAAAGAAAAAAATTATTTTCTTAGGTGATATTCTAGACTTAGAATGTAATAAAACTTAACAGGTATTTTTAAATGTTTTAGAACCTCAACATTAGAATATGTACATTATATCTTTGTTCAAACAGTAGCTGCCAAACAGTATAACTTCAGAGGTAGGAGATATGTTTTCTCAAGCACAAAATCATCACACTTTTGTAATATTTCTTAAGAATAAAGTCTAATATTCTGACTATACCTTCAATATATGTACCTTTAAGATATATGCTAAATATATCTATGCCTCTATCTCTCTATATATTTATACATTGATATATATATATATATATTTAAGGTAACACAAATATATTAAATCTTTCAAGAGAAAGTTATTAAAATATTGTATTGAATAATAATTTGCATTTGGAAATGTCAATGTAGCATCCCCAGGACATGTTGAAGTAATCACACAATTGTTCAACCATGGCCAGAAATCAGATATTAATAAAAGAGAATTGCCTTTAAGAAGTTTAAAATTTAGAGAGGGAGAAATAGAGATAAACTGAATATTATATTAAGGCCCACAAAACCTGGGGCACGGGGGTTCCGCATCTGCATAGACACACTTAGAGAAGCACTGAACAATAACTCATGTAAGTAAAAAGAACTTCATTCTTTACTCTTGTCTCCTGAACAGCCCAGGGTGACGCATCTCAAACAGCCCATTCATTCAGAACTCATCTGGAATCTCTCACACCTCGCACCCACCATTCTTTCCATTTCAAGTTTTCTTTTACCTAATTCCTCTCTCTACTCCCAGGTTTTTATTGCATTGATAGATTTAGCCTCTGAAGTCAAGTCCTTCACTCTTGCCTCCACCCTTTCCTACTATCCTGTTTATTCATTTACAAAATATCCAATAAATTGTATCATTCCTTTGGGGAAAGGGAAGGGATTAAGTTAGATAAGGAGGCAGAAACATTCCCATGATAATGAATCTAGTCCTTACCTTGTTTCCCCCATCTATATTTAAAAATGTACGCAAAGAGATGCCTGACATTTAATTGTGCCACTAAAAAGCACAAACCCCTTTCTTCTGGAGTAAATGTAACTTCATGTGGTCACTTCTGGAGGTGCCGTCAAGCTCAGCCTATTTGTGGCAGTCAAAATCCTATTTTGAGGACTTTGACAAGGGGTGTAGGGTGGGAGGGTAAGGGGTGTTTGAGTACCAGGGTTTCAGTATTGGAGGTCGCAGAAGCGTGCCCTATTACCGTAGGCCCTTCTTAGTGAAAACCAAACATACACAGCTTTTGTTGGTGTGGATTTGGGATTTGCCATATGCCAAACCCTGAAAGCAGAACTGTTATCTAAACCAAATGGCTTCATGGGAAGCAAATGAGCAGGCAAGGCTGTCAATGGCTCTCTCTGAGAACCTGCTATTGGAATTACTTTTCTTGCTTTTCACCACCCATGGGTACCTCCTTTAACACAAGTACAACCCTATGTCCCAGATCTGAACTATCCAAACATCCGATGTCAGTAGTTTCCTTCAACAGTGACTAGAATTCAGATAAACCACTGGTGTGACAAAACATAAGATAAAAATCCTGGATTCCTGTTTTTCATGCTTCTGCTACTATAAGAGTTTATCTCCTAAGACTACACACTGGTTAAATTCTAGATGCTTAGACTTTGTTCATATTAGAAAAAAAAAACTACAGGAGAATTTTAAGAGTAGATTTAAGAGGGTACTGAAGAGAGGCACAAGGCTGTGAAATATTTTAGAATAATCTGTGAGAAGTGCTAAAGAAATTCAATTATAAAAAAATAGAAATTGGCAGCTAAATGGTAAGCTTAGTAAGTTTTGACCATATGAGGAGACATTAAGTGGCTTGCCATAGAATTCGATAAATATCACTTTAGAGAATAAATGAATCTCCTGTTACAGCTTTGAAAAAAAAAGAAAAACTCCTTTTTGGAGGTTTGCATGAATAAAATAGCCAAATCTTCTGTGAATGATTTGATACAGTTTTCCTGGGAAGATATAAAATAAAGATACATCCTGAAGTCCCATTTAGCCTCATGGTTTTATGAGCCTCATCTTTCTTTATTTATTAGCATGTCTGAGTAACTTTCTAGGAGCAGATGTTGATTTGTCACGATTTTTGTAAAGTCTCAAAATAATTTGCAAATTGGTTTCCATTTGCATTTGTTATCAACTACGAGTTTTCCATATTTGTTTTTAAGGTACAATTTTCTGACAAATAGGTTGTTGAAAAGAAATGATAGTTATGAGTACAGAGAATAACATTTGTTTATCTTTCTGTATCATTCCTCCAGGAATTTATAAGATTTTAATACATTAATTATCTCAGAACCCCACCCAACCACACATACAGCAAAGAAATATTGCAAACTCTGTTAACTGAAAACCATCCGAACCATTATGAATCGATTACTCCAGCACCAAGATTTCTGACACTCAGTGGGTGTTCAATAAACATTTGCTGAATTTAAATAAATTGACTCAACAAACTTGAACTGAGTCTCCTGTGGTTGTTCATTTCTCTTCACAATCTGCATTGTACAAAGAAAGTGACAAATTTACTAAGAAAAGTCATTGTCTCTGAGTTTACAAATTCTAGCTCAGACAGTCACGATTAGGTAAGATGGCTTTTCTTGTATGTTGAAATTATACCTAACGTCCCTTAGAAAGGGATTACAATATATTTAAAGTATTTCATCTAGGATTCACCGAATACTATGATAGTTTCATTCTTTTCCTATTTTCTTTCTCTCCACTCTGTATGTGAGTAATGGAAATGCTATTATTGTAATCTCTTTCATAATATTCAAATCAGATCTAGTAGTCAAAAGTTTGTAAGTTGGAAATAAAGGCCAACATAGCAAAAGAAAAATAAATTACCATTAAATAAGCTTAGAGAAATGTCAATCATTGGATACAAATTTTATTTATTTATTTTTTGAGTTACTTCCTCTATATTAGTGAGTGGGGGGAAAAGTAATGCAATTATTTCTTTCTTTCATGACCAGGTTCTTTTAATCATTAGTATCACTCTTGTTTTAGAATCAATGGATACATCCAGCCATTGTTTACACTCAGGCTTTGACTCCGGGCACACAGTAGGTATTCCATAAATATTTTTTTTTAGATTTATTATTTAGTTATTTATTTTTTGGCTGCGTCGGGTCTCAGTTGTGGCCCGCGGGATCTTCGCTGAGGCATGCGGGATCTTTCGTTGCAGTGCGTGGGCTCTGCATTGCAGCGTGCATAGTTGTGGCACATGGGCTTAGTTGCCCCGTGACATGTGGGATCTTAGTTCCCTGACCACGGATTGAACCCGTGTCCCCTGCATTGGAAGGCGGATTCTTTACCACTGGACCACCAGGGAAGTCCCTCCATAAACATTTATTGGGTCAATAAATGCAAGAGTGACCTAGCATCAATTTCTGTGCTTTTGAATACAGAATGAGTTAGGAAACCTTAGTAAAATTATAGAGATAAATTTCTACTCTTTGCAACCTGACCAATGTGTTTTGCCACATTTTTAAAATATGAGAAATGCTTAGATTTTTTTCATAAGGGGAAAGGTAGACCTAAGAGAGGAGTTCAGATTTTTTAAAAATTTCCTCCATCTTTGTAATTAGCTCACCCTAGTAAGGGCAAGGCAAATAGAGCTTGAGAACTTAAGAAACAGCAGTTCAATAGGTTTAATTTGACAGCTAACGACAGAGAATTATATAAGCCATGTAAATAAGCATTATTATGTACCATGTCCTGCTTTACATGGCAAAGGGTATTGTTACTGTGTTAGAATTGTTTTTTGCTACTATAAGGAAAATTTTAGGAAACAACCTTGCACATATACTTTTTATTATTTTTCTATTTCTTTATTATGGATTCTACAAATGGAATTGCTCCCTGTGTTGATTCAGATTGCCGACTCTCCTTCCAGTGTGGCAATGTGATTCAGTTTGAACTTCTGCATATAATGTGCTATGTTCATTTCTCAAAGTCATGCCAACGTCGAATAGCATCGTTTAATTCTTTGACTAAGTAATGAATGAAAAATCTCTCATTAGCTACCGATGCATTCATTTAAAAAAAAAAATTCTCACAGAACACCACGAGGTAAGAACTAATACTGTCTTTCTTTTATAAATGAAGACACTGAGACTCACTAAGACTCAGAACACCATGTATCTTACCATAGGTCAAAAAGCTGGAACCCATGTCCTTCTCACTTATGAGCTAGTGCTGTCAACAATGTATCATTCAACATTTCCTACTGAAAAGGAACATTTCAAAATTTCATGTCCTGAATACTGGCATTTTATAAAATCTATTCACGACTTGTATTTTTTTACTCACAATATTTTCCTTTGGACCACCATTGTTTGTTACTGATTTTTTAAGAAGCCTGTAAATGTAAAGCAACAGCTCTGTTACACTACATTTTGATTTGCATTTGGATCTTATTCAACTTTGTGCAGTAACTCAGTATATCCATAGAATTCTGCAAAGTTTCCATAGGTTGGAAATCAGTAGTTTATTCAAAATTAGTGACTTTCAAATAAGTAATATGCTGCTTGAGCTGACATGATTTACCACATGAATCTCTAAAGGATTTCTTCCAAGTATGTCCTGTTTCTCAGGATATTCCAAATCATAATCCATACATTAAACAACTTGCTTAATTTCTCTTCCACAATTTTCCTTCTATGAGTAATAGAGTTCCTTACTGGCATCCTAAATCTTTCCACATAAACTGTATGTTATTCTTTGTTTAAAGTGCTTTCACACACACACACACACACACACACACACACACATTAGATAAGAGTAATATTTCATTTTGAAAAATTCATTTCAAGGCATTCATTTTTAGATCTAAGAAAAATGATCTTTCAACACTTTGGCATAAGACTGAAAAATAAGTAATTGATAGATATTTTGAACAAGTAAAGAGCTCTGCATCATTACCAGATTAGAAGTTGGTTTGATGAAATGGTCCAAATGCAGGGAAAATGAAGGCTATTAAGGGTCTTAAAAGCAATTTCTAAGTAGAATTGTTTTCATTTATTGAGTACCACCTTAAATTTATTGGAAAGCTTCCTGAAGTTGTTCAGCAGGAGTTCTATAAAATGTATCTTTAACCCCATTTTCCCTTCTTTTCTCTCATCTAAAAACAGCTTGAGGATACTTGCCCAGTTGGTTGTCATCTTGAGAGGGCCTTTTAGTAAACATGTTCTGAGTAGGAACTCCCTGGCACTATAAGAGACAGCTGGCTCTTATTAACAAACTTTGCATTACAAATAGAGGCAGGCGCATCACACATGGGGGCTTGTGCATCTATTTTCCTGCATTCCAGGCAAGTGTTCTTCCCACAGAGGCCAACTCTCAGGCACTTTTATTTTAACTATAGATAAATTATAGGGAACATGTGTTTTCCTTTTGAGAGCGCTGCGTAGCCTAGAAGCAGTTACCCGACTGCAACCACAAATGTGAAACAACAGTCTCCCAGAGTAGAAGTAAACACAGGATCAAATATTCTTGGGAAAGAAAGAATAAATAGCTAATAAACTTTATGAAAAGATACATAATATTACTAATAGTGAAAGAAACACAGTTTTGTGGGGTTTTTGCCAAGATTATTGGTAAAGGTATGTATGGATAAAAATACACTTTGACGTACAATTTCATGTTTGTATATACCTACATACATATATATGCAATATGCACATGATATATACACAATACTTACATGATATATGTGTGTGTATAAAACCTATTTGTAAGAATATAATACACACATGTATAACATATCTATATGCATATAAAAAATTCATCATCAAAGTTTATATTTCTCCATTTGTACCCTTATCAATAATCTTTCAAGAAACAAAAACTGTTTTTCTTCTATTTGTTTTACTATGTACAGTTGACCTCTGAACAACACAGGTTTGAACTACATGGGTCCACTTATACGTGGATATTTTTTAATAAATACTATAGTACTGCACTATCCACTGCTGGTTGAAGCCTCGGATGTGGAACCATGGATACAGAGGAACCTTGAATATGAAGGGCAGACTATAATGTTATACATGTATTCACCTGCTTGGGGTTGGTGCCCGTGAGCCCCACCATGTAATCAAGGTGCAACTGTACATGCATATATGTACACACATATGTGTATCTCCCCCTTGCCCCCCCCCCAGTCTCCTGGAACCCAGCTAGTCTATTCATCCTACAAAATTATCCTTTGAAAATGATTGGACAAATATACATATATATATGTATAGGATTGCTTATTGTGACATCTATTTTAATAGTAGAAGTAGCTTACATGTTCATCCATATGGGATTAATTAAATAAACCATGGTGCATTTATACGTTGGGCTGCCAGGCAACTATAAAAGAGGATGAAGTCCTCTGTTATTCCACATCTTAGTGATGTAATCAGGGACAAATACTTGACCTCTTTGTACTTCATTTTTCTCAGCTGTAAATGATAATACTTGTATCTAACACACTGATTATTATGAAGATAAAATGAGTTAATTTATGTCAAATGCTGAGAAAAATACCTGGCATATAGCTATTATATATGTTGGATTTTTATTCCCTATAGTACATTTTGAAATATAACTGCTTTGCATAATTATGTGAATAAATCAGATTACAGGATAATAGGTGTATATATGTATTTATAATTATATGCACATTTAATGAATGTTTTATACACATACACATATATATATATGTATACATATCTCCAAATTTTGTTTATGTACATAAGCAAGTCAGAATGGATATTTACTGACTATTGAACAGTGATGATCTCTAGGGTCATTTAAGGTGCAACTTCATTTCCTCCTTTATACATTTCTTCAGTTTAGACATTTCTATATATGATATATTTAATAATATCCATGCATTACTTTTATAAAATAGAACAAGGTTACTTTGATTATAGAAATAATCTGAAGAGCAAAAACAACTTCCAAATAAAGGAGAAAATTTAGTTACATATGCAAAATTGGCCCAATACTTACTAGTAATTTAACAGAAAAGAATTGTGATCAGATATTATTCTATAGATGCAGGTATTATAATCAGATGTAAAATCTTTTGATTTTTGTATACTTTACCAATTTCCATCAAGTCTTCTTAAGAAAGATCAAAGTAAAATATTTTTATGCATGTTAGTTTTATGCAGCTGCACTTATTGAACAATCATTATGGGTTTTATGTTCCATTTTTGCATAATATCTCATTCTTTACATTTGTTTGCCTTGCTTTGTTGTAAGATTTTTAATACTAGAGAACTTATTTTTTAACTATACCAACATTCTATTATTTAAATTACAACTGTGATCATGAGTTGATTACATTAATAACATTCATTCCTGACACCTAACCTTCCCTTACAAACTTTGTTGTTAAAATGATAACTATAGCACTTGGACTCCTGGGGGAACTAAATGTATTTACCAGCTGCTGCCCATACTATTCTGGTATCGCTATAAACTATTTTACTGGGAATGAAGAATAAAATGGGAGCAGTGGGGAGAAATTGTAAAAAAGAATATCTCAGATATTTCAGACAGAAATGAATGACATAGTTGATCAAGACTCCAAAAAGTAGGAATTAACTGTCAGTGATCATGAAACATATAAGAAGATTTCTGTTTCACATTAGAAGGACTAATCATTTCCTTGTGCTTTTAAAGCTTTTAAAGCTACAGCTCTATAGCTATATACCCATAGTCTTGTTTCCTGATGGCACCTGAAAATTTGCCAGACTGATCCAGTTCTGTATCTTGATGATGGGCCATTTAAGCGTTTTTATTTCCAAATATTTTGTGATGTTTTTGATATGTTATTGTTACTCATTTCTAGTTAACATTATCGGGGTCAGAAACACTATTCTGTATTGTTAATATCAATCTTTTTAAATTTATTGAGACTTGTTTTTTGTACCCAGCTTATTTTCTTTCTTGGTGAATATTCTATGTATGCTTACCAAAAAAGTGTGTATCTATAGCTGTTGGGTATAGAGTTCTACAAATATCAATTGGGTCAACTAAGTTGATACTCTTGTTCAAGTCTTCCACCATGATACCTATATTTTTGTCTACTTGTCCTTTCAACCACTGAGATAAGGTTCTTAGAATATCCAACTGTGTGTGAATTTTGTCTATTTCTTCCTTTAGTGTTTAAGTTGTACTTCATATACTTGAAAGTTTTGTTGTTATGTAATTATAAAGTTAAACTTGCTAGGCCTTCTTAATGAATTTCCTCTTTTATCATTATTTCTTTAGTTCTAGTGAAAATCACCATCTTGTTAATATAGCCATGGCAGTTTCCTTGTGCTTAGCATTTGCATAGTGTATCTTTCCATGCTTTTATTTTCAATATCTTTATTAATATATAAACTGTGTTTCTTGGAACAGCATATAATCGAATCCATTTTTTAAAATCCAGTTTAACAATATCTGCCTTTTATGTGGAGTGATCAGCTCATTTTTATTTTGTATATTGTGGTTGAGTTTGTCTATCATCTTCATATTTGTTCCGATCTATACTACTTCATTAACAATGTTAAAAAGTACAATGGTATAATTCTATGCTCTTACTGTAATATATTTTATTTCTGTATATGCTACAAACATATTGCTTTAATGTCAGTATTCTTTTTAAAACATTTAAAAATAAATTTGTATGTAAATAAAGTAAAAAGATGTTTTCTAATTACCCATACTTTTACCCTATCTGGTCCCCTTAATGGTTTCTGCATATCTGACTTCTCTATGGTATCAATTCCTGAAGAATATCTCTTAACATTTCACCCAGTACAGGTCTGCTAGCAATCAATTCGCTTGGCTTCTGTTTGTCTGAAAATGTCTTTCTTTTGCCCTCATATTTGAAGCATATTTTCACTCAATATGGCATTTCATTTGATGGTTCTTTTTTGTTTTTCTTTCAGCACTTTAAAGATGTTGTTCAATTGTATTTGGTTCTCATTGTTTCTGATGGGAAGTCAGCTACCAATATATCTCTATGTAATGATTCTTTTTTCTTTAACTGTTTCTTTATATTTGGTTCTCATCAGTTTGTGTATGATGAAACCAGTTATGGTTTTCTTTGCATTTACTCTGCATGAGGTTTGTTGAGCTTTCTCAGTCTATAGGTTGATATGGTTTATCAATTTGGAAAAAATCCCAGCAACTAATCTCTTCAAATAGTTCTTCTGGGACCTCAATTACACATATACTGCCTTACCATTTGATATTGTTCCACAGACCTCAGGTGTTCTGCACTTTTTTTTTCCTCTTTGGGTTACACTTCGTATAATTTCTGTTGACAGGTCTTCAAATTCACTGATTCTTCCTTCTGTTGTGTTCTGTCTTCAGTTAATCCCATAGAAAAAAAAGATTTCTGATATTGTATTTTTCATTTTCTTCATTTTTATAGTGTCTACCTCTCTGCTAAAATCCATCATCTGTACATGCATGTTGTCTACCTTTTTCACTAGGCATATTTTTGCCAGTTATTTAAAAGTCGCTGTCTGATAGATAATTCCAGCATTGTGGCTAATTCTAGTTCTGTTTCCATTATTTCCTCTCTTCATCAAAGGTCATATACCTTATTTCTTTTTTATTATTATTATTGCTTTTTATGACAGAATTTGTACATAAGCGACCAAAGAAAATAATATTTATCTCCATAAAGGTGTGCCCTTCTTATGTCAGCCATTAGTGATGAGGACTAAATCAGCCTAATATATATTTGACCTCCGTCTGAGTTTTCTTGAAGCTTTAGTTAAATTCAGTTAATCATTGATTTAAAATACTTTGAAGAACTGACTTAAAATGTTTCCCTTTAGCAAGGCTTGGGATCTGGGCACTGGCAAGAGTCTGCTAACCTCTTTTCACTAACATCCAGCTTCCAGCTTTCTGGGCCATTTGGGAGTTCTCTTTGCTCTCCGGTCCTGCTACTCGGGAGATCTCTCTCTGTCCTGCGGCCCAGTCCATAGGCTTCTGTACTGCGGCAGTACACTTGGTGAAGCGCCGGGGTTTCCCAGAGGGATTTCTCTCTGTTCTCCTGCTCTGTCCCCAGCCTTTGGCATGCTGCTTCAGTACAGTGGCAAAAGCCCAGAAAATTTTTATGAATTTCTCTTATGACTCCCTCCCTAGACCCAGCTTTCAGTGTATAGCTGCTTTTCCTTTGGAAGGCCCAGGTACCTGGAGGGGTATCTCTCTCAACTTTGCTGCTCTGTCTCTGGGCTGCAGTGTACCATATTATGTGAATACTTGGGGAAAGATTGGGCAGGTGGGTACAGGCTTACTCTGTGGCTGAGGTGCCCTGTGATTCTCACCCATCATACTGATCTACATTCTGCTGTGAAAGTTCATTAAAGGTTGGTCAGATTTCTACATGTCTTGCCCTTATCTCTGGAAGATTTCTCCATTTCTCCCCTTGTTAGCAGTGAAAGCAGGTGTCCAAATGCTCATAACTTTCAGGATTTTAGTTCATTTTGGTTTCTTTGCATAGCCAATTCTCTGATTTTTTAAAACCCTTCATTTGTAGCTTACCTAGCTTGTTCTAGTTGTTTGGATGGAGTGACACTCGTATGTGACTTTCTAGATACTAACTCCACTTGGTGATGAAAAACTAGTAATACTAATTTGAACTCTGGTGCCCTGGGACACAATGAAATTCACATCCAACCTCAGGAAACTAAGGAAAAAATCAAGCAAGTAAATTTATTTGTTCCCAAGCGCCTCCTTTGTTTCACACCTGTTCCTTTTTCATACTAGGTGTTTGCCTTTGAACATTCCAATTCATTTCTTTAGTATTCTTTTTTTGTGCTGACTTCCTCAATTGATTTGAATGTATTCTTTCTTTCTTTAGGTCAGTTTTTCTTCATATTGGTTGGCCAAAAAGTTCGTTCGGGTTTTTCTGTAACATCATACAGAAAAACCTGAATTTCATGGCCAACCTAATATAAGAACATGTGACTCTTCCTGAACTTAAATCTGAGTATTATGGTAATTCTCTTCTCTTTGAAAACCCTTCCTGTCTCTTGGAGAGGATGAGTGAAATAGCTGAGGGAGATGAAGAGGATTAAACTTCCAAATGCAAAATAAATGAGTCACAGGGATGAAATGTTCAGTGAAGGGAATATAGCTAATAATAATGCAATATTATTAACAAATAATGAAACAAATGGCAACTAGACTAATTGTGGTGATCATTTTGTAATGTATAGAAATATCAAATCACTATGTTGTGTACCAGGAACTACCATAGTGTTATAGGTCAATTATACTTCAAAAACAAACAAACAAGCAAACATACAAACTCATAGAAAAAGAGATCAGATTTGTGGTTACCAGAGGTAGGGGGTAGGTGGAGGGGGAACTGGATGAAGGCAGTCAAAAGGCACAAACTTCCAGTTATAAGATAAATAAGTACTAGGGATGTAACGTTCAATATAATAAATATAATTAACACAGTTGTATGTTACATATGAAAGTTGTTAAGAGAGTAGACTCCGAGTTCTCTTCACAAAGAAAAAATATTTTTATCTTTTAGTTTTTAACTATATGCGATGATGGATGTTCACTAAACTTATTATGGCAATCATTTTATGCTGTACATAAAACAAATCATTATGCTGTGCACCTTAAACTTATACAGTGCTGTATGACAATTACATCTCAATAAAACTGGAAGAAAAAATAAAAATAAATCCCTTTGCATCTTTTGGCAACTTCATGCAATTAGAGACTCAACACTATTTCTACTGAGAATTTTTGTAAATTATGTTTCAAATGATGCATGGCCCCATGGGTCTAACACATAACTATATTGCTATGATTAATCAACACATAGTTTATCAATTTGCTTTACTTGATTGAGCTCCTTTGAATCTGTTACTGAGCATAACAAGAAAAGCTGATCTGCTCTAGGGAGTTTCTATGTATCTTATTGTTATATTTCTCTAAATGTCATAAACATATAGTTGAGCGCTGATTATTTGATGATTTATAGATTATGACATTTTTATTTTCAGTGTTATTGAGGTGATTAAATATTTGATGCAACACTACAAGCACAGACACTCATTTCAATCATTACATATAGTTGAAGTATGGAATTGTCAGGATGAATATGAGATGATGAAATCATCTTTTCATTAAAGTTAAAATATAGCTGTGCTGGAGAGTTCACCCCACCCTACGGAAAGTCTAGATTCTAAAATATAGCAGTGGGATTTAGAGATTAAACTGCACAAAGTCAGTAGTGCTGCCCAAAGATGTAATGTACTTATATACATTTTGGAATTTAAAAAAAATGGGTTTTGATTAGGACAAAAAAATACCGTATAATTTCATTCAATAAAACATCAGTTAGCTAATTCTTAATCTAATTAAATATCAAAATTTCAAGATTCAGTTCTCCCATATAGCACATTATTTTCCATTTGCAAGAAGCAAATGATCCAGAAATATTTAAGATTTGAAAAATATGTGATAAAAATGTGAGATTTGTTCGAACTCCATGTCTGAGCCTCACTGATTATTATTCAACTGAGTGCTTGAATGTGTGTGTGTGTTTTAATCACATAAGGGTTCTGAGTTAATCAGAGAATGGATGTCTGGTATAACACCTTTTAATTCTTCAGTTTTCAGAAGAGGGGAGAAAACTCCCATCCCACTATGTCACATAGAATATTTTGAGATGCACAGGTCCTTAATGAAGAGTAGAATGAGAGTTGTGAAAGACTATTATCTGGGGAAATGTCCTAGCAAGGAAAACAGAAGTTGTAGGAACATGTGGGTTGGATTTTTGGCATAAGCAGCCAAATGTACTCACGAGGAGCAAACCTTCCCAAAGAAAGCACGACTGAAGCTGTCTGCTTTTATTAATGCGCCTCACTGGTGAGTCTCCAGTGGTGATGGATCACCCTCATTTAAGGAACGATGTGCTGGAAAAATGCATGATTTCCAAGAGTAATAGAGTGGATTAATGCAAGTGTGTACCGAAAAAAAAAGTCAAAACTCTCATGGTATATGCTGATTTTCGGGTGTTCCCTATTTTGCACGGCTGTTTAAGCAAGCACTCTAAATGGAAATGCACTTGACATTTTTGCAACTGGATGTGGTCAAACAACATTAGAATTTAGCTGATTTCTCAGAAAAATGATTAGACCAATTTCTTTCTCATTTCTACTTCTTCCATGGAAACAGAAGGAATAAAAGACATTTAATAAAATAGATGCCCTAAATGAAAGGCTGCCTGGGAACAACAGAAGAGGGTTGACATCTTTTTTCTTCTTTCCTCCCTTCCTTCATCTGTCACGATAGTTCTGAGCTGCATACATCATCAGAGGGGAATTTTGATTACCTGTTTCCAGGCCTTGGTAAAGCCATTCATGATAAATATTCCATAAGGTACCTTGAGACTGAGTTATGCTTGCCATTAATGTTTATGTCACAAGGACTTGTTAATACAGAAACATTCTTAAACATTCCATAATAAATGATTTTGGCCTTGCAGTGCCTGGTAGTGGACAACTGAGCATTAAACTCTGTCAGGGAGGTAAGAGATAACACGATAAGATGACTATGTCTGCTGCACAAGATCATCAGGCACAAGTACATATTTTATTACCTGGTACAAGTTAGGGTAGCATATAAAACAGGGTGATGACAGCAAACATAATTGTTAGGTGTGTTTGTAGCTTTTTACCTACAGGAGCATTCTTGTTCTATTGAAAATAAAATGGATCAATTACTACTTTAGTTACTAGTGCTGCATAATAAATTATCACAAAGTTAGCAGCTTAAAATAACACATATTTATTTCCTAATGGTTTCTGTAGTCAGGAGTCAGGGCATGGATTTGCTGAGGCCTCTGCTTTAGGGTCTCTCAAAGCTGCAATCAAGGTGTCCACCAGGAATGGGGTTTCACCTGAGGCTGGACTGAGGAAGGATCTACTTCTAAGTTCACATAGTTGTTGACAAGATTCAGTTCTTTGCTGGCTGTTGACTGGAGGTTTCCCTCGGTTCCTTGCTATGTAGGCCTTTTCACAAGGCAGTTTGTTTCATCAAAGCCAGCAAGAGAAAAAGCCAATAGTGAGAGTCTGCTAGAAGATGGAAACTATAGCCCTATGTAATATAATAATGGTAGTGACATCCACCACTTTTGCCATATTCTGTTGGCTAAAGGCATGTTACAGGTGCTATCCACATTCATAAGGGAGATGATTATACAAAGCTGTGAATACCAGGAGGCAGGGATCACTGGGGGCCATCTTAAAATCTTCCCATCACAATTACTAAGCCCTAAACTATTTCTCTGTTTTCGAATCCAGTTATGTCTAAATAACTTTGTATTCCTGCAAAATTCTGTACAAATATTTCTGTGATGGAGAGTTTGTAGTCTTGAGAAATCCTAAGAGATGTATTACTAAATCTGTCTAGAAATTAGAGAAAATATATATTTTAAAATTCTTTCCCGTTCCTTGCCAGCTATACAACATAGGTTAATTTCATAACCTACTGTGCCTCAGTTTTGTACATGTGAAACAGGGAAATTGTGGTTCTCTTGTCTACCTCACAGACATATTCTTATAATTAAATGACATACACCAAAAGAGTCATTTGAACAAATAAGTTGCTTATAACAACTTATTTGATATATGCAAAGGTAACTTAAATTTTCCCAAGTTTCACTAGTCTGAGATCCCAAATATAATAATGGCTTGAATGTTTTGATCCCACATCTCACAATTTCACCACACCTCCTCCTGAATTTTCTCTGAGTTTTTCTATGAGCTTCCAAGGAATGTCTCTCACGTTCTCATAAACATTTTCAATGAACTGCCAAATGCCATCCACAATTTCTTACCTTTTCTCCTGCCATGGCCTCCCTGTGTGAGGTCCTGGGAACCCGCCGGGTCCATTGCCTTCTCTAGGGACACTGCCCTGGAGCTTTGGAGGTGGCAGGCCTGTGAGTTGGGAGTTTAAATAGGGCCAATGTAGTACACACTTCCCCTCCGCCTCAAATGTAGAGTCAGTTGAAAAACAGATACAGGAACTTGATAAATAGAGACTAAAATGCCAGCTTAACCATCTGTGGAGGTGGTTAGAAAACACAGCTTGGGTCTGTGACTGTGCACAGACTTCCTGAAAGCTATTGCCTGAGTTCTGATCTTAGAAAACTCCTTTCAGGAATACAGGGTATGCAGGCTGTTTACACACATAAGCTGCACCGGGAAGTCACAGTCTCATACCCACTGCCCCCTGAGAGCAGGGGCCGGGAGTGAGGCCCAGGGCTTGGGCCACTAACCAGTGGAGGAACTGGGCCAGTGGAAGGAACAACGGGCACCAGAGCCTCCTCATCTCACCGGTCAAATCAGTCAATCCTTTTCCTGTGGAGAGGGGGAACTAAGAGAAGGAGAGAGAGGCTGGAGGAAGAAACTCACACGAACGTGGGGAAACGCAATAGGATATCCCCTAGCACCATGTCGTGTTCTTAGGCAAAGCTGGGGACTAACTGGTCTCTCATCTTGAAATGTTGCTCTAAGATAGAGGGTATAAAGGAGGTACTGCTTGTGTCCTGGTGAAGAGTCTGAGAAAAGAGTAGGCCAGCCAGAGCGCAGCTCTGCTACCTATATGTAATCGAGAGGAAACATCACTGTTATATTATGATGCTTACTCCCTGTGAAATGGACTAGACCATTGGCTGGAATTTGACAAAAGTAAACCAAACGGCATCACAATACAACAACAGCAGCAACTCCTTGCTAACACAGGTCTATTTCTGTTGATTCGTTTTGCAAGGTTACATACCAAAGCTAGTTGAAAGCCAGTGGTCACAGTTGACTGAAAACCTAAAAATACTAATACATGGCATGGTGCTGTTTACTGAGACTAATTTTATGCTTTTATTATCTAAGTCATAAATGGCTTAATGTGCCTCCCAAGAAGCTTTGAAAAATAACAAGAGGCTAAAGAAGAACAAGTACAAAAGAAAAAGGAGGTGGTTTGTAAACTATTTCCACAATGCCAGGTCTGATTCAGACCATGGAAATGAAATGATAAGTGAACCTGGTTTTTAAACAATATTAAAGAGCAAATCAATTTCTCTCTGCCCCTATTAACTGTACACTGAATGCAAAACTGTTTTAAACCTGTTTGAGGTAGTAACACATAAAATCAGTCCAGGGAATTCTTATGTCCCATGCTGGTCTGTCTGTGCCTAATTGAGTTCTTAGCAAAGCAGAAGTTTTGGTTTTTATTTATGAGATACTCCACTTAGCTACATATCCATGCGGGCCATCTTAATGACTGACTGTCTCTGCTCTTGCCCTCCAAAGAAAAGGGATTTGTTAGCGTCTCTCAGCCTGAGTTATTTCCCTGGAAATTTTTCGTCTCATAAAATTAGGCTTCTCTTCAAGTTTCCAATTTTGCCCAAGAATACCAGCAGCCTAGGCTCAAGCCAGGACTTCTCCTGTACTCCCATTCTCTTCTCCACTTCTCTTCAATAATAACTTGGAAATGTGATGGTGGATACGAAACTGAAATTAGGATTTAGGAATAAAATGTGCCCACTGGGCACTTCTTCTATGTTTGTGGTTGAGGGAGAAGTAAGATTCTGTCATTTGGATTAGATCATTTTATATCTACATGTAAACAGGTTGGGATTACCAGATGCTACGAATTTGTCATAATTTGGCTATTCTCTTCTTGTGATGCCCAGCCCCGTATTTTGTTAAGTGGTCACACAATCACGAGGGCTCCGCTAAGCTGAAGGCAAGTCTGATAGCACCTTTTTTCTTGAGCAGGGTGAGCTTGCATTTGAGATTTAAAATGCACTGTATTGCAGGTGTTGACCCAACCCTTGCTAATGCAGAGGAAAGTGCACTCCCATGACAGGAAAGCGAGCTAAAAACGTTTCCTGCTGTGCTTATAGCTCTGGCATCACTGTCAATTACTCTTTGTAGATAGTTTTACTGGCTGCTTTGCTTCACAACTCTTCCACTAAGCAGCCCTTATCTCAGAAACAGCTCAATCGTCCACCCGTCCATCACCAATCATGAGTCCTGTTGTGTCACAACTAGATGGAAAACTGCTGAATAAAATACCTCACTTTTAATATAGAACCAAAACAAGACAATAAAGACGGTGTTTTGATCTTTCTTTAAAACTAACAGCACTGATTCTAACCAGCCTCTACAATAGATGTTGCAGCAGCTACGGGTATTTATACTAAGAATATAACTCTTTGGACTGTAGTCCTAACTTGCACCTCTTCCCCAAATGCTGGGAGCAGTTATGACTAGAGGAAGCTCATGCGCAAAGCGAATAAAATGTTTTTGCTTGGGTTTCAGAGTTTTCACTTATTTCTTGTTATCTAAAATCATACCTTCAAAACACTAACATGGACCAGGATAACATAAGGGAATGGATGAAGGATCATTTTTATAAAGTCACTCATGCTGTATCTTTTTTGTTGGATAAATGTAAATTGAACACTTAAAGGAAATTGCTGAGAAAGGTAGAAGTGTATTACCAATAATGCCAAAAAGTTTTACTTGTAAAAGCAAAATGAAACAAAAAGCCTCCCATTCTTTTTATTTCTAATCCAGATTACAAATTAAAGAATTATATGTATGTGTTATACGCTCTCTTTTTGCAAAAACTTATTCTCTGGAAAGAATTCATATGAAGACTGCAATCATCAGAGTTTTAGAATTTGTGATGACAGCCAGGATATCCACGTTTACCCTCAGTAATTCTTATGTTAACTTTTATCACTGCTTTCCTATTTCAATGGTAGTACACAAAAACTTGCTGGATATGCTGGATAATACAATCAGAGCATAACTCTTATTAGTCATAGGCTCTATAAAGTTATTTGTTCAAAATAGAGATAATATTTTAATTGAAATAGGTTCATAAATCTTTGGCCACTATGAATCTTATAACTGATCATAGCTTCTTTGTTGCCATTAGAAATCTAAAAGCCCATATCTAACATGTGAAAAAGTCCTTATAATACATGTTTTTAGACTCACGTTAACGTGACTTTATTGTGTATGTGTGTTTGTGTTTGCTGCACTTTACAGTGTGTAGATGTATACTCACACACTCATATACATAGGTTCACACACGTACATGTATTTTGAATGTTTTGTATACAAGAAATGAGTTTTGAGTTTGAATGGAACAATAATTAATGAATTAATTAAATTAATGAACAAGTTAAAGACTGTGAGGCATACCAACAATTCATCTCAAATCACCTTTCTGTTTGGATGAAGTCTTTGTGCTATTGTCATTGTTTGAAATCTCTTGATAGATGGTGCTGGTGGTTTATTTTAGCTTGCTAAAAATGGGTCAGATATTTCTTTGTTTTTTTTTTTTTTTTCCTCCCAAATCTCATGGGTTTTGTTTTGTTTAATAGATTCCTTCAAAAAGGTAGGCTCTTGCCCTTGGTTTCTAACGAAGCCTTTTGTTAAGTTCAAGCCCAGTAATCACAAACAATGTAGAAGGTAATGGTTGAGTGAGAGACATAGTTTGCTCTTCTAAGGATTTCAGTTACTCTTCAGTTTTTATATTCAGCAAATGAGAATGCCTTTAAAACCTCTCATCTGTACATAAAAGTGAGTAAAAATAGAAAAGAAGAGAAGTGAAAAGAAGCTACAATTAC
This sequence comes from Eschrichtius robustus, assembly GCF_028021215.1. Lineage (NCBI taxonomy): Eukaryota > Metazoa > Chordata > Mammalia > Artiodactyla > Eschrichtiidae > Eschrichtius > Eschrichtius robustus. The sequence continues at coordinate 17,833,649 of NC_090827.1, read as the reverse complement.
AGAATATACGATAGGAATATAGAGAGCAAGATGGCATTGGTCCGTTTAAGAAAGAGAAATGCATTTTTAATATTTTTATAGAAAAATCCCTTCAGATTGATTTGAATTGCCTCTGTTTAGCACAGATAATTGAAAAGAATGTTTGATGGTAGTGGTATCGAAATCAGCCTGTGAGGAGGAAAGATAATGATTGGATTGCGCTGGCACCGTCACCCTCCCCGCTCCCCCAAGCTGTGGGCCACTGTGTCTGCAGGCTCCTCCCCCTCCTGCCCAGAAGCACTGGCAGCTCTCTCCAGGTGTTCTGTCACTCGCCGTGACCTCGCAGACCCGGCTCACTGTGGACACCCTGGATGCTCCTGGGTCTCCTCGGTTATAATCCACACACAGTGCTATATTGTGTTTGGATTCCAGAGTCCTGATTAAAATTCCTTAACTGTCAGGAGTAGATTTTTTTTTTTTTTTTTTAACTGCAAAGATAGTTAGAAAATAACTCAGCAAAGAGGATTTTGGCTAATTTAAGCTGTTTATCATTCCTCCCCATAAAAAGCAAAGAGAAATAAAGGGGGAGAGGGGCAAGGACAAAACTTGGAGGTGAAATCTGTCTATCCTTAAACACTCCGCTGGATGTGGTAGCCACCCAGTTACAAAGTGAGAACACAGAAAGATTATTCTTTTCAGCCTTCGTGTGCTCGGCACAGAGAGAATCCTATTATCTCCACTATTACGTTGAGAACCTGTACCCGCCTCTCCGTTATCCGGTTGAAGAATATGCTACTGTGGCATAATAATTATTGTGAGTTGAAGGCATTAGAGTTCCTGAAATCCCTTATTTGCCTAAAAGTAGAGCCTCCCAAAAGAACTCAATTGTTATAAATTCCCTCCAGGGAGCCACAGGGGACAGTTGATTCTTATCACCTGAGACAAACAATAAGTCAGCAGCACACCTAAAAGACACTGTCAAAAAGCTATCATAACTATCCTGTCTGTTCTCCGAAGGACTCATTTATCTTACCGAAAACTCATTTGTTTTCCCATCAGTGCCTTTCTCTATGCCCCACCTCCCCTTCTAAGAATTTACTTGTTTTCCCATGTGTTCTTCTCCCCATTCCCTTCACCTGTGTGTTCTAAATTCTAACCACCACTTTGAGGCACATTTTTTGGTGAACTCTCTTATGTACATAGGTGGTTAAAATCTGTCATTTTTCTTGCTAATCTGTCTTCTGTCAATTTAATTTGCAGGCCTCCCAAACTCCACATAAGAGGGTAGAAGAAAAGTTTTTCCTTGAAGACAGGGTTTTATGCTTATGCTTAACAATTTTAGCAAAATTCTCTCTGCCTTTTGTTTAGGGTGGCTTCCAGACATCAATGTATTATAGAATTTCATTTGTATGTATTTAAAAAGATAAAGTTATAACATGTATACTCATATATATACATAAACTTATTCTATATAATTTTCGCATATGGCCATTTATGTAACTATTATTTCTGAGATCCCCTTAAAACAAAAGGAATCATGAGAAAACGTTGTCTTTAGAAAAAACTGTGAACTCTGGTAAATGAAGAGTTTTCCCAAATCCTTTCTTACTACAGAATCCAGTGATTTAAAAGATTACATTTTGCATGATGCATAGAAAAACTTTAAATTCAAGTTTATATTACCAAAGAATTTTTGATTTTTTCCCTTTCAATTTTTTTTTTTAATAGCTTGATGCTGAAGAGAAAGATAGAAACTTGGCCCTCCTTTTTATTCCTTTCTTATCATCTGTTTGTTTTAGACCCTGGGTGGCTAATTTATGGATAGGGATAAAAAACACAGGGCTTCCCTGGTGGCGCAGTGGTTGAGAATCTGCCTGCCAATACAGGGGACACGGGTTCGAGCCCTGGTCCGGGAAGATCCCACATGCCGCGGAGCAACTGGGCCCGTGAGCCACAACTGCTGAGCCTGCGCGTCTGGAGCCTGTGCTCCGCAACGGGAGAGGCCGCGACAGGGAGAGGCCCGCGCACCGCGATGAAGCGTGGCCCCCGCTCGCCGCAACTAGAGAAAGCCCTCGCACAGAAACGAAGACCCAACACAGCCAAAAATAAAAATAAATAAATAAATAAACAAACAAACAAACAAACAAACAAAACCACACAACATCCAAGCAACATCTAGCAAAGAGCATATGGATATAGATATATAAAAATCTGGACTTGAATGAAAGATAGATACTGCACTGTCTAAAGTATTCTTCATTCTGCAATAAAATGCTCTATAGGAGTCTTTTTTTCTTTTTAGCAAAATGTCTAATCATATCACTCCCCTATATAAATAGTCTGCATGATATTGCCAAGGCATTTAACATGGTATTCAAGCCTAATTATTTGTCTTCGTCTATTCCTTTATAGTTCCATCATAGTACCTATCACATTCTATTATGGTTATTTGTTTACTTTTCTGTATTCCCGACTAAATTAATATTCCATAAAACAGGAACATTTAATGTCTCTATCTCCAAAAACTAACACAAATTATATCTGTATGCCAGCACCTAACTCTTATGTTTAGCACACAGTGGGTGCTCAATATATGTGTTGAATAAACTCATATTTGGAATGCCTCCTCTGATCTTTCTGCCTGCTTAGCTCTTAAACTTCAATTAATATTAAATTCAGAAAATCTTCTTTGTAATGGCTAGCCTGGTCTCACAGGCTGAATTAATCACACACTAATCTATGCCCCCAGGGCACTCTGGTCATACCACTAGTATCACACTGAAATACAGTATTTTAAGTGTTTGTTTCTATATGTCCTTTCAGGTAAGAACTAGATCTAATTCATTTTTATTGCTCAGCATCTAGCATTGTGTCTATCAAAAAAGAACTGCTGAATAAATGTGCGTGAAATGAATAAAGGAGCAGCCTCAATTGTGGGAAATATATGAGGTTTTATTTCCTGAGTGGAATTGCATCCCCCAAAATAATATGTTGATGTCCTGAATCCCAGTACCTCCAAATGTGACCTTATTCGGAAATAGGATTGTTGCAGATGTAACTAGTTAAAGAGAGATCATGCTGGAGTAGGGTGGGCCCTTAATACAATATGACTGGGGTCCTTATAAGAAGAGGAAAAACAGACACAGAGGGAAGATGGCCATGAAGACAGGGCTAAAGATTGGAGTTATGCTGCTATAACCTGAGGAACACCTGGGGTTACCAGAGGCTGGAAGAGACAAGGAAGATTCTCCTCTAGTGGTTTTGGAGGAAGCATGATACTGTCAACATCTTGATTTCAGACTTTTAGTGTCCAGAACTGAGACAGAATAAATTTATGTTGATTTAAGCCACCCAGTTTGTGGTGCTTTGTTAGGGAAATGCTAGGTAACCAAAACACCTAGTATGTTTAAACTGTCTTATTTATGTTACTTGGGGTTATCTTTAAAATGGAATTGGTGTAGGCAAGAAAATAAAAGCATATGTGATACTTAAGGATTGCCTCTGCTCTGTAAGGTGTTAATGGTCTCCCAACATGGCATCCGCCTGAAATGTGAGCTCTTTGAAGTGAACAAACAAATGAATGAACATATACTTATAAGTTACTGGGTAACAGTAACGTATGGAAAGTGATGCCCTTTGTTTCCAAATGTCTCAAAATTGGGAGCAAACTGTCTTTAGAATCATAAAAAAGTGATAATAAATTTTTACTTAGAATCTATAATGAGAGGAGGACACAAAGTGAAAGATAGCAGATTCATCTATTCATTATCCCCTGTTTTGGGGATACAGCAGTGGGCAATAAAATGAAGGTCGCTTCTCCTGGAGATTATACTTTATTGGGGTAGAGCAGAAAAAACAAAATATAGGATACATTGGATGATGCTATAAAAAAAAAAAGTAGGATAAGAAGATGAGGAATATTGAAGGGAGGTTACTTTTTCAGTTGGGGTTGTCAGACGAAGTGTTTTTCATCCGATAGCATTTGGGTGGAATGAGGGAATGAGCCATATATATGGATCTATATAGACATATATGTATATATATACATCAGATATGTGTATGTGTGTATATGGATCTATATAGATATATATGTGTATATATATACATCAGATATGTGTATGTGTGTATATGCATCTATATAGATATATATGTATATATATACATCAGATATGTGTACGTGTGTATATGGATCTATATAGATATATATGTGTATGTTGTATGTGTGTGTATATATATATAATATATAATGTGTGTGTATATATATACACACACACACACACACACACACACAGCGAGAGGGTAAAGGAAACATGTCCTAAGTTAGAAGAGTATTGTTGGAATAGCAAAGGAGCCACTATCGCCTGTGAAGGGGAGAAACATGTGACAGGAGATTAGAGAGGTAACTGAAGACCAGATCATGTAGGCTATGAAGGCCATTTGAGAATTTTTCCTTCTCCTCTGAGTGAGTCTGCTTAGTCTGGTTAGTTGTAAGCAGAGGAATAATATGATCTGACATAGGATTTCCAGTGTCCCTCTGGTGGCTGTGTAGAGGAATTCAGCATGGTGTGAGCAATGGTAGAAGCTGACAGACTAGTTAGATGGAGACTGCAGGAATCTACTTGAAAGGTCATGGTGACTTGAACTAGTATGAGAAGTGGTTGGAGTTGTTATTTTCTGAAAATGGAACCCGAGATTTGCAGATGGGGTATATGAGTACACCTGAAATGAGTTTTGTCAGACAAGTAAACATTATGGTGAAGAGGGGAGTAGTGAAGGTGGGAGTGGAAGGGCCTATCAGAAGGCATGGAGGCTTAAGGAAAGAGTACATGCTTGAGGAATTGGAAAGCCCTTGGAGGAAGAGAAGAATAAAAGCAAATGACAAGGGAGATTTCAAAGCTCAAGGGGACCTAGCTTATATAGAATCTGCTGCTGCGTTCTGGAGGTTGGAGTTTATCCTGAATGTGGAAAGGAGTCCTTGAAGGTTTTTTGAGAAGAAGTGAGGCAGTTTTATATTTACAGCGTAGGATGCTAATGCTGACAGTAGATTGGAAAATGAATGGAGAGAGGGCAAGGATTGAGGGTAGAGACCAGGCTGGAGATTTTGCAGTATCTCATTTAAGAGATGATGGTGGCAATAGCACTATAAATAAGGAGAAATAGACAAAAGACATTTATGAATAAAGTGGCTAGACTTAATCATTAGTTGAATACAGGAGGTGAGGGAGAGGGAGACAGCAAGGGTAATTCCAAATTTTCTGACTTGGGTAACTGGGTTGTGATGGGCCATGACCAGCCTTGTCCACAGATACCTTCTAAAAGGACATAAACAGAAAACTCCTAGGGCCTGAGAGCAGAGGCAGAGATCAATGAAGATTGCGCACAGTGCAGGCACATCAAGAATGCCAAGGCCTGAAGGCCGAGGCTTGCATGATAATTTGCTTCAAAGTGCTGATGTAGCAACAGGTAAAGAGCCAGTATGCCCAAAGTTCTGTATTTCTCTGACCTGACGGGCATCTCCTTCTCTGTGGGTGGTCAAGAATACCAAATTTTGGAGCTTCCCTGGCGATCCAGTGGTTAAGACTCCATGCTTCCAATGCAGGGGGCATGGGTTCAATCCCTGGTCAGGGAACTAAGATCCTACATGCTGTGTGGTGTGGCCAAAAAAAAAGAATACCAAGTTTTGAGCACTCCTTCTCATGAAAACAAGGAATGAATTGGGAGCCATGCCTATCACTTGTATCCTTTGCACTTCCTATTGTGGCTTCATGAATAAACCACAGAGAAGTGCAAGCCAAGCCAAGCCATCACCATCTCTAAGCTTTCAGCCATTACCAGACTAGCTCATGGGTGGATGATTGTGCCATTAATTAGGTTTGTGAATAATAAAGATGAAATATGTTTGGGGGGTGGGTGGGGGAGGGTAGGAAAGACAAGAAATCCAAGAAGAGATTTCCTGGGTCTGTAATTCAAGTTTAAAACCTGTGTCTAGAGCCCCCAGATGAGGTCTGGCTTCAACCATAGATATGGATGCTGTTAGGGAACTTAGAAGATCCCAGAATGAGGTCAAAATAAGGAGACAAAAGAGTCAGGGATTGATTTTAGGAAATGTCAGAATGCAAGTTATTAATATAGGAAGAACATCATTCTAGAAGAGGAGACCAAGACGGAACTTCCAGCAAGCTAGTAAAACAAGGAGAAAGTGGATCTCAGAACCCAAGGCAGAAGGGATATTTATAGGTTGCAGAGAGACCTACTGAGGTAAGGAATTAAAACTCTCCACTGGATTTAGCAACTAGGAGGTCATAGATGATGTTAGGTGTAATCACTGTGATAATGAGGTACAGGAATCAGATTTCACTGCACTAATTAAATGGCAGGTGAAGCACTGGAGACAGCGTGGGTTTAGCACTCTGATGTACAGGCTTTTAGGTGAAGGAGAGATCAGGTGATGGCTGGAGGAGAATGTTAAATCAAAGAAGATTTATTATGTTAAACTGAAGCATATTAAAATTTTTAAGAGTTTATTTGAGCAAAAATCAATTTGAATATGGCAGCATCCAATCTAGCGGATAGAAAGGAACTCTGAGAAGCTGTACAAAATGAAAGACTTTTATAGGCAGAAGGGAGCAGGAACAAGGAAGTTATACTAGTCAAAAAAGCAGATTGGTTACTGCAAGGTTACTTTCCTTTAGGGGATGGCAGGTAATCAGACAGATTACCTAACTAGTGCTGATCAGGTGATTCCTGATTGACTGGTTTAAGATTTCGTTTCTGGGAGAGCCAAAACAGTAATTAAGTCTCAGTTTTGGTGACCTTGGGCTCAGCATAAGTGACTCAGTTTTGGGCCTGTTTTCTCCTTTTTTAACAATTTTATGTGGCACAGCTGTAGAACACTTGCATGTTGAGAAGAGAAGCAAGTCTTAAGCAAGTTTTTAGAGGCATCATTTGAACCACAGCTAGAATAAGCTATCGAGTGAGGCATTGGAGAAAGCAGATGGTTCCATTATTCTAAGGTTTAGATTTTACCTAGTCAGTTTGCTGGAAGAATATTTGCACTGGGTGTTAAAGTCATTGTTGGGAGATTTAACGGTTTAAGTAAATCAAGTCTAGGCTACTAGGAGTTGAAACCAGGAGGGGACTAACTCATTAAGACTATCCCTTCATCCTCACAAAAGCTGGGAGGTTAAAGCGAGAAAATGGTAATGTGGCACACGGTGAGTATTCCATCAGTGCTGGTTCTCTTTTGAATAATCTGAAAAAATATATATAAGAATGTGAGACCCCCAAAACGTGTCAAAATTAGAGAGCTCATTATTAGCTCTAAGAAAACTTGTCTCCAGTAGGACACTGCAGAAACTGGGCAGAAAAGTCTTAACAAAGGCAAATCCGTAATTCAGAGTCTCTTTGTGCGCCTTAATAAAGGAAGGGGCTTGAGGAAATCCATGGCACAATGGCACCTGATTCAGACAGCTTATCAAGAGTCCAAGAAACGCTGCACTTCTGAGTTCTTGTCGAATAGATTCTATAAATGCTAGACTCTTAGGAGACAAAGAAGTGCTAGAAATATATCTAGTGATCTCTGAGACAAATGCAGCAGACCAGCTCTGTGACTGATCTCACCGTTATTCCTATTTCAAGGCAAATGCTTCTAAATATTGGCCCATTCACACTTAAAAAAGAATTCCTATGATCACGTGTGTATTTTAAAATACGCTTTAAATTTTTTCACTTTACTTTTTATACTTTCTTTTTTTTTTTCCTTTACACTTTCCACAATGCTTTGAAGAATGAGCCTTTGTTGAAAGAATCTAGATTTCAAATAATCCCTCTCTATCCTCCTTCAGTTCAGGATTACTTTCCTCTCTTAGGCTGTCCTCTCCCAGCCTTCTAGATGACTGACCTCCTTGCAGGCAGAGAACCTTGCCCTTTGCACCTTTCAGGCCATCATTAGTCATTTCAAAAATTTTACAGAGTAATGATAAAGAAAACTGTTATTTGAAGGACTTGGGCTATGCATTATTTTTTTGGCCTTGACAAATACCCACTGGTAAAATGAAGACTTCAAAGGGCCTTCGTTAGGGCCTAAGAAAGGAACAGTGGGAAAGTTAATTACCTGGAGCCCAAAATCCTATTTTCCCTTTAACAACCCAGGGCTGCACTTTACAAGCAATCAAATGGAGTGATGTTTGGCAAATAGCCTTTCTTGAAATGCTGAGTGTAATTAGATGCTCTCCTGTCTGTCATTAAAGACAAATTGTTTATAAATGGTTAACATCTGAGTACTGCACTGTCTTCAACCTTTATCATAATTATATTTCCAATATTGACTGAAATATTCTAAACTGAGAAATGGGAGCTTATTGCAAGGTTAATTGCTTGATAATAAATTACTGTCACTCTTAAGAACACTCGCACTGTTTATGTATTTTGCCTTCATTTTCTTTAGGGGTTTTGACATTTGCATTTCAAATACATTCAGAAGAAGTCTTCTGTGAAAAGAATCATCCATTCCCTGATAGTGGCTAATTTTGTTCCTAACTGGGGCTGTGAACCATCCAAAGAAAAAAAACTCTCAACCCTGCCCAAAACCCACTGGCTCAAAAGAAACCCAGATGTCATTAGGGTTGTCAATGCTCCCTGATGAGAGAGAAGGGTGAATAAAGTATTTTTGACCTGTAGAGGATGTTTCGAGATTGTGATGTCATATGCTTCTCTCATGCTTGACAGCAATTTACTTCATTATATTGTATTTTAACTATTCAATGCACTATTCTAATCTGTTTATTCAACTGCACTATTCTCATCAGTCACTAGTCACCCTACATAAAACTAGGAAGTTCAGACAGAAGGACACAAGAGTCAGGCTCCTGAAATGATGGTGATACCAATTTAGACTCTTCTGCATCTTTCAAATGATAAGGTTTCAAACTGGCACTTGGGTCTATTTCATCAGTACTATTTCAGTACTTTCATCTTAAGAACTGAATCTAAGAGGGTTGAGGAGAAGTTTTTTGTTCAGAATTCTGAACAAAATAATATGGATATCTTCCTAGTTATAAAATTTTGAGCATGGTGTTTCTAAGTGGTAATTCTCATCATTAAAACTGAATGTTTCAAAAAAAAAAACAAAAAAACTGAATGTTTCAAGGTGCAGATATCAAGTCTATTCTAGGGATATCAGTAGAACCCAAATGCTCATTTCTCCATTGCCTGTCCAATAAAACCTCTATTTAATAAATGATAAACGATGAAAGAGTAACTTAGCCATTAGTTATTTAGAAGTTACTATATGCTAAGGGAGTGTGCCAACTCCTTTTATGTATTTTACATTTAATTTTCATAATTACCCCATGAAATAGATTTTATCCTTTCCCTTTTATAAATGAACAAACTGAGTTTTGGAGACATTATTTTCCCACAACTAGTAAATGGCAGAGCCAAAAATCTGAGGAATATTTGTCTGCTTCCAAAGCCATGTTCTTTCAAGTAGACAATTACCTAATAATCTGAACATTATAACGCTATTATTACCCACTTTTTCAAAAACAGCATTATAAATACTATAGAAATAATGAAGGCTCTTGACAAACTAAGTACAGGAAATTAAGTAAAAATCTTTGTTAACAAGTTGAATTTTAACTGCATTATCTATATTTAATGTGTGTGTCCTGAACTTACAGTAAAAGTCTAGAGTAGGATCTGCAAACCACAAACCCCTAGCCAATGACTGTTTTTGTAAAGAAAGATTGATTGGAACATGGCCATCCCCATTCATTTACATACTATCTATGACTGCTTTCATTATAAAACTATGAAGGGTTCTAGAATATACCATTGTGGCAAAAGGATTACTTTGAGCTGAAGACAGTTGAGAATCAATAGATGAAGTTTTTCTTCATCAATAGATGAAGTTTTTCTGAACTCCCTTTATCTGCTTAAAAACAGAGTCTCCCAAAAGAATTCAACTGTCATAAAACCCCTCCATGGAGTTTCACAACCAGGGAAGATTGACTCCTATCACTGGAAAGAAGTCAGCAATGGGGATAAGAAATAGACAGAAATTGTCACAAAACTATCATATCTCCCATCTGTTCTGCTAAGGGCCCACGTATCTTTCCTAAAAGTCATTTGTTTTCCCACAAGTGCCCTTTCTCCTCAACCTCTTCCCCTATTGATATGGTATATAAACCTCAAATTCTAACTGCCTCTTTGAGACACATTTTGTTTTGTTTTGTTTTGCTTTTGTGAGCTCTCCTGTGAACATATGAGTAAACTTTATCTTTCCTCTTGCTAATTTGTCTTTTGTCAGTTTAATTCACAGGGCCCCAAGTAATAAACCTAAGAGGGTTGAAGAGAAGTTTTTCCTCCCTGATGACTGCTTTGTCAAGAAGTTGCAACAGAGACCCTATGGCCTATAAGTGTAAAATGTTTGCTATCTGGAATTTAATAGAAAGTTTGCTGACCCTGGTGAGGCTGAATGAATATTCAGAAATGGAACAGAGAACTTCACTATGTTTTAGCCAACTTCATAGTGAATCTGAAGTTTATAAGAAGAGGCACAGCCATATTATCCACTTGCAAATAATCATGTAGATAATGAAGGAAATATATAAGCTTCTTTGCTGCCATGTTGCTTATGTGGTCACCAGCAATGAGAACCTAGGAAACTTTCTTGTCCTAAAGGTTACTGTATAATTGTAAAAATTTTATCAAACGTCTCTAGTTTAAATTCCAATCAGATATACAGTGTGTGGTATGTATGTAACACAATAACATTCAAATACAAATAATCTGGAAAATGATTGTTTAATTTCTACTTTAAAATTTTTACAGTTTGATTATCCAATAATATAGTTATGCATGCTTCCTCTTCTGTTAATTTCTTTTTAACGTCTTTATTGGAGTATAATTGCTTTACAATGGTGTGTTACTTTTTGCTTTATAACAAAGTGAATCAGCTATACATATACATATATCCCCATATCTCCTTCCTCTTGCATCTCCCTCACACCCTCCTGATCCCACCCCTCTAGGTGATCACAAAGCACGGAGCTGATCTCCCTGTGCTACGTGGCTGCTTCCCACTACCTATCTATTTTACATTTGGTAGTGTATATATGTCCATGCGACTCTCTCACTTTGTCCCAGCTTACACTTCCCCCTCCCCGTGTCCTCAAGTCCATTCTCTACATCAGCATCTTTATTCCTGTCCTGCACCTAGGTTTTTCAGAACCATTTTTTTTTTTTTGTAGATTCCATATATATGTGTTAGCATACGGTATTTGTTCTTCTCTTTCTGACTTACCTCACTCTGTATGACAGACTCTAGGTCCATCCACCTCACTACAAATAACTCAATTTCATTTCTTTATATGGCTAAGTAATATTGCATTGTGTATATGTGCCACATCTTCTTTATCCATTCATCTGTCAATAGACACTTAGGTTGCTTCCATGTCCTGGCTATTGTAAATAGTGCTGCAATGAACATTGTGGTACATGACTCTTTTTGAATTATGGTTTTCTCAGGGTACATGCCCAGTAGTGGGATTGCTGGGTCATATGGTAGTTCTATTTTTAGTTTTTTAAGGAACCTCCATACTGTTCTCCATAGTGGCTGTATCAATTTACATTCCCACCAACAGTTCAAGAGGGTTCCCTTTTCTCCACACACTCTCCAGCATTTATTGTTTGTAGATTTTTGATGATGGCCATTCTGACTGGTGTGAGGTGATACCTCATTGTAGTTTTTTTTTTTTTTTTGAGTGTTCCCCATTGTTTTCTTTTTTCTCACTGTAGTTTTGGTTTGCATTTCTCTAATGATTAGTGATGTTGAGCATCCTTTCATGTGTTTATTGGAAATCTGTGTATCTTCTTTGAAGAAATGTCTATTTAGGTCTTCTGCCCATTTTTGGATTGGGTTGTTTGGTTTTTTGACATTGAGCTGCATTAGCTGCTTGTATATTTTGGAGATTAATCTCTTGTCAGTTGCTTAATTTGCAAATATTTTCTCCCATCCTGAGGGTTGTCTTTTCACCTTGTTTATGGTTTCCTTTGCTGTGTAAAAGCTTTTAAGTTTCATTAGGTCCCATTTGTTTATTTTTGTTTTTATTTCCATTTCTCTAGGAGGTGGGTCAAAAAGGATCTTGCTGTGATTTATGTCATAGAGTGTTCTGCCTAGGTTTTCCTCTAAGAGTTTTATAGTGTCTGGCCTTACATTTAGGTCTTTAATCCATTTTGAGTTTATTTTTGTGTATGGTGTTAGGGAGTGTTCTAATTTCATTCTTTTATATGTAGCTGTCCAGTTTTCCCAGCACCACTTATTGAAGAGGCTGTCTTTTCTCCATTGTACATTCTTGCTTCCTTTATCAAAAATAAGGTGACCATATGTGCGTGGGTTTATCTCTGGGCTTTCTATCCTGTTCCATTGATTTATATTTCTGTTTTTGTGCCACTACCATACTGTCTTGATTACTGTAGCTTTATAGTATAGTCTGAAGTCTGGGAGCCTGATTATTCCAACTCCGTTTTTCTTTCTCAAGATTGCTTTGGCTATTCAGGGACTTTTATGTTTCGATACAAATTGTGAAATTTTTTGTTCTAGTTCTGTAAAAAATGCCATTGGTAGTTTGATAGGGATTGCATTGAATCTGTAGATTGCTTTGGGTAGTATAGTCATTTTCACAATGTTGATTCTTCCAATCCAAGAACATGGTATATCTCTCCATCTGTTTGTCATCTTTAATTCCTTTCATCTGTGTCCTACAGTTTTTTGCATACAGGTCTTTTGTCTCCTTAGCTAGTTTTATTTCTAGGTATTTTATTCTTCTTGTTGCAATGGTAAATGGGAGTGTTTCCTTAATTTCTCTTTCAGAGTTTTCATCATTAGTGTATAGGAATGCAAGAGATTTCTGTGCATTAATTTTGTATCCTGCTACTTTACCAAATTCATTCATTAGCTCTAGTAGTATTCTGGTAGCATCTTTGGGATTCTCTATGTATAGTATCATGTCATCTGCAAACAGTGACACTTTTATTTCTTCTTTTCCGATTTGGATTCCTTTTATTTCTTTTTCTTCTCTGATCGCTGTGGCTAAAACTTCCAAAGCTATGTTGAATAATAGTGGTTAGAGTGGGCAACCTTGCCTTGTTCTTGATCTTAGTGGAAAGGGTTTCAGTTTTTCACCATTGAGAACGATGTTGGCTGTGGGTTTGTCCTATATGGCCTTTATTATGTTGAGGTAAGTTCCCTCTATGCGTACTTTCTGGAGGGTTTTTATCATAAATCAGTGTTGAATTTTGTCAAAAGCTTTTTCTGCATCGATTGAGATGATCATATGGTTTTTATCCTTCAATTTGTTAATATGGTGCATCACCTTGATTGATTTGTGTATATTGAAGAATCCTTGCATTACTGGCATAAACTCCACTTGATCATGGTGTATGATCCTTTTAATGTGCTGTTGGATTCTGTTTGCTAGTATTTTGTTGAGGATTTTTGCATCTATGTTCATCAGTGATATTGGCCTGTAGTTTTCTTTCTTTGTGACATCTTTGTCTGGTTTTGATATCAGGGTGATGGTGGCCTCGTAGAATGAGTTTGGGAGTGGTCCTCCTTCTGCTATATTTTGGAAGAGTTTGAGAAGGATAGGTGTTAGCTCCTCTCGAAATGTTTTATACAATTTGCCTGTGAATCCATCTGGTCCTAGGCTTTTGTTTGTTGGAAGATTTTTAATCACAGTATAAATTTCAGTGCTTGTGATTGGTCTGTTTATATTTTCTATTTCTTCCTGGTTCAGTCTTGGAAGCTTGTGCTTTTCTAAGAATTTGTCCATTTCTTCCAGATTGTCCATTTTATTGGCATATAGTTGCTTGTAGTAATCTCTAATGATCCTTTGTATTTCTGCAGTGTCAGTTGTTACTTCTTCTTTTGCATTTCTATTTCTATTGATTTGAGTCTTCTCCCTTATTTTCTTGATGAGTCTGGCTAATGGTTTATCAATTTTGTTTATCTTCTCAGCTTTTAGTTTTATTGATCTTTGCTATCATTTCCTTCATTTCTTTTTCATTTATTTCTGATCTGATCTTTACGATTTCTTTACATCTGCTTACGTTGGGGTTTTTTTGTTCTTCTTTCTCTAACTGCCTTAGTTGTAACGTTAAGTTGTTTATTTGAGATGTTTCTGTTTACTGAGGTAGGATTTTATTCCTATAAACTTCCCTCTTAGAACTGCTTTTGCTGCATCCCTTAGGTTGTGGGTCATGGTGTTTTCATTGTCGTTTGTTTCCAGGAATTTTTTGAATTCCTCTTTGATTTCTTCAGTGATCTCTTGGTTATTAAGTAGTGTATTGTTTAGCCTGCATGTGTTTGTATTTTTTACAGATTTTTTCCTGTAATTGATATCTAGTCTGATAGCACTGTGGTCAGAAAAGATACTTGATACTATTTCAATTTTCTTAAATTTACCACAGCTTGATTTGTGACCCAAGATATGATCTATCCTGGAGAATGTTCCATGAGCACTTGAGAAGAAAGTGTATTCTGTTGTTTTTGGATGGAACGTCCTATAAATATCAATTAAGTCCATCTAGGTTAATATATCATTTAAAGCTTGTGTTTCCTTATTTATTTTCATTTTTGATGATCTGTCCATTGGTGAAAGTGGGGTGTTAAAATCTCTTACTATGATTGTGTTACTGTCGATTTCCCCTTTTATGGATGTGAGCGTTTGCCTTATGTATTGAGGTGCTCCTATGCTGGGTGCATAAATATTTAAAATTGTTATATCTTCTTCTTGGAGTGATCTCTTGATCATTATGTAGTGTCCTTCTTTGTCTCTTGTAATAGTCTTTGTTTTAAAGTCTATTTTGTCTGATATGAGAATTGCTACTCCAGCTTTCCTTTGATTTCCATTTGCATGATTCCATCTTTTTCCATCCCCTCACTTTCAGTCTGTATGTGTCCCTAGTTCTGAAGTGGGTCTCTTGTAGACAGCATATATACGGGTCTTGTTTTATATCCATTCAGGCTGTCTATGTTTTTTGGTTGGAGCATTAATCCATTTACATTTAAAGTAATTATCAATATGTATGTTCCTATTACCATTTTCTTAATTGTTTTGGGTTTGTTATTGTAGGTGTTTTCCTTCTCTTGTGTTTCCTGCCTAGAGAAGTTCCTTTAGCATTTGTTGTCAAGCTGGTTTGGTGGTGCTGAATTCTCTTAGCTTTTGCTTGTCTGTAAACGTTTTAATTTCTCCATCAAATCTGAATGAGGTCCTTGCCGGGTAGAGTGATCTTGGCTGTACGTTTTTCCCTTTCATCACTTTAAATATGTCTTGCCACTCCCTTCTGGCTTGCAGAGTTTCTGATGAAAGATCAGCTGTTAACCTTATGGGGATTCCCTTGTATGTTATTTGTTGTTTCTCCCTTGCTGCTTTTAATATTTTTTCTTTGTATTAATTTTTGATAGTTTGATTAATATGTGTCTTGGCGTGTTTCTCCTTGGATTTATCCCGTATGGGACCCTCTGCGCTTCCTGGACTTGATTGACTATTTCTGTTCCCATATTAGGGAAGTTTTCAACTATAATCTCTTCAAATATTTTCTTATTCCCTTTCTTTTTCTCTTCTTCTTCTGGGACCCCTATAATTCGAATGTTGGTGCACTTAATGTTGTCCCAGTGGACTCTGAGACTGTCCTCAATTCTTTTCATTCTTTTTTCTTTATTCTGCTCTGCAGTAGTTATTTCCACTATTTTATCTTCCAGGTCACTTATCCATTCTTCTGCCTCAGTTATTCTTCTATTAATTCCTTCTAGAGAATTTTTAATTTCATTTATTGTGTTGTTCATCATTGTTTGTTTGCTCTTTAGTTCTTCTAGGTCTTGTTAAATGATTCTTGTATTTTCTCCTTTCTATTTCCAAGATTTTGGATCATCTTTAGTATCATTACTCTGAATTCTTTTTCACGTAGACTGCCTATTTCCTCTTCATTTGTTTGGTCTGGTGGGTTTTTACCTCGCTCCTTCATCTGCTGTGTGTTTCTCTGTCTCCTCATTTTGCTTAACTTACTGTGTTTGGGGTAACCTTTTCGCAGGCTGCAGGTTTGTAGTTCCCATTGTTTTTGGTGTCTGCTCCCAGTGGCTAAGGTTGGTTCAGTGGGTTGTGTAGGCTTCCTGGTGGATGGGAGTAGTGCCTGTGTTCTGGTGGATGAGGCTGGATCTTGTCTTTCTGGAGAGCAGGACTGCATCCGGTGGTGTGTTTTAGGGTGTCTGTGCCCTTATTATGATTTTAGGCATCCTCTCTGCTAATGGGTGGGGTCGTGTTCCTGTCTTGCTAGTTGTTTGGCATAGGGTGTTCAGCATTGTAGCTTGCTGGTTGTTGATTGGAGCTGGGTCTTAGCGTTGAGATGGGGATCTCTAGGAGAGTTTTCACCATTTGACATTAAGTGGAGCTGGGAGGTCTCTGGTTGACCAATGTCCTGAACTTGGCTCTCCCACCACAGAGGCACAAGCCTGACACCTGGCCAGAGCACCAAGACCCTTTTGGTAAGTCTGAGGTCTTCTGCCATCATTAAGTGGGTGTTCTGTAGGAGTTGTTCCACATGTAGATGTATTTCTGATGTATTTGTGGGTTGGAAGGTGATCTCCATATCTTACTCCTCTGCCATCTTGAAGGTCTCCATCTTCTGTTAATTTTCTGTTCAAATTTTACTGATCTTCTCATAAATATTTATAAACATTATATATACATGAGTATTTGCTTTTAATACTACATGAATAAAAGTAGTGAGAGTGGGCATCTTTGTTTTGTTCCCAATCTTTGAGAAAATGCTTTAGCTATTCACCATTGAGTATGAGGTTGGCTGTAGGTTTGTCACATATGGTCTTTATTATTTTGAGGTATGTTCCCTCTATACCCGCTTTGTTGAGAGTTTTTATTATAAATGAATGTTGAATTTTGTCAAAAGCTGTTTCTGCATCTTTTGAGATCATATGATTTTTGTTCTTCAGTTTGTTAATGTGGTGTATCACATGGATTGATTTGCAGATTTTGAAACTTCCTTGCTTCCCTGGTATAAATCCAAGTTGATCATGGCATGTTATCCTTTTAATACCTTTGTGAATATAGTTTGCTAATATTTTGCTTAGGATTATGGCATCTATGTTTATCAATTTTATTGGCCTGTAACTTTGTTTTTTTTGTGTTGTCTTTGTCTGGTTTTGGTATCAGGGTGATGCCGGCCTCAGAGAATGAGTTTGGAAGCATTCCTTCCTCTTCAATTCTTTGGAATAGTTTGAGAAAGATAGGTGTTAACTCTTCTTTAAATATTTGGTACTATTCACCTCTGAAGCCATCTGGTCCTGGACTTTTGTTTGTTGGGAGTTTTTTTTTTAAATTGCTGATTCAATTTCATTACTGGTAATCAGTCTATTCATATTTTCTAATTCTTCCTGATTCAGTCTTGAGTGATTGTAAATTTCTAGGAATTTATCCATTTCTTGTAGGTTGTCCATTTTATTGACATATAATTGTTTGTGGTACTCTCTAATGATCCTTTGTATTTTTGTGGTGTATGTTGTAACCTCTCCTTTTTCATTTCTGATTTTATTGACTTGGGCCCTCCCTCTTTTGTTCTTGATGAGGCTGGGTTAAAGTCTATTAATTTTTTTACCTTTTAAAACAACCAGCGCTTAGTTTCATTGATCTTTTCTATTGTTGTTTAGTCTTTATTTCATTTATTTCCCCTCTGATCTTTATTATTTCTTTCCTTCCACTAACTTTGGGTTTTGTTTGTTGTTCTTTTTCTGTCTCCTTTAGGTGTAAAGGTTAGATTATTTGAAAATTTTCTTGTTTCCTAAGGTAGGCTTGTATTGCTATAAACTTTATTCTTAGAACTGCTTTTGCTGCATCCCATATGTTTTGGATTATTGTGTTTCCATTTTCATTTACCTCCATGTTTTAAAATTTCTTCTTTGGTTTCTTCAGTGACTCATGAGTTGTAACAATAGTAACATATTGTTTAGCTTACACCTATGTGTGTTTTCCTTCTCCCAATCTCATTGTGGTTCCTTCTTTGTCTTTTGTTGTGGAAAACCTTTTTTGCTAGTCTTCAGGTTGTTCTCATAGATAGTTGCTCTGTAAGCAGATGTAATTTTTGTGTGTCCAGTGGAGGAGATGAGTTCAGAGTCTTTCTACTCTGCCATCTTGGCCACCTCTTGTTCATTCATTTTATTTTTCCAAAAATGTATTAAGTAATTTGGAATTTAATTTAGATAAATAGGTAAGCATTAAATCATATCAGAGACTCCAATTTTCCAAACCTTCCTGTTAGCATAACAATGGTCACTAGAAGTTGCCAAATCTAGGAATACTCAAGGTGTCGCCTGCCCATTCTTAGACATGTTTCATTTTTGGTGTACATTTTTAACACTTTTAATTGGACACTTCTAATGCAGACAACAAAATTGCAGGTGATGTGCATTACTTCAGTGTTTTTGCTTTCAAGAAAGTGAATTTACAGCAGGAAGCTTATATAAAACTGGTAATAAAAATATGTACTTCTGCACCACCCACAGCCTAATAATCACAACTAGTACCTGATGTTTATTAGTGGGAACCAAGAGCTTAATTTCTTAATTTTAGAAATAAGAATTAGAAATACTCATATGTGAGAATATTAATTTTTTTTCTGGTATATACCAAGCATGCTGATGTATAAGTGCCCAGTAAATGTGTGTTGAATGAATGAAAAATTGATAATATTTTCCATAGAGTCAATCAAATCCTTGATATTGAAGGTGAACTGCAGGTTTATCCTCTCTACTCCTTCTTACTAGTCCTGGACGAATCCTCTTGATCTTTATTCTCCCTTCTAAGACAATACATAATAAGTATAACCCCTCTTCTATATGTAGTCTTTCATATAGTTTATGACACTTTTAATTTCCTATGGAAGATACTCCTGATTTTTTAATGTGTAAACTCTATGTGAATAGTATTGAATTTATTAAGGGTGATAGCCAAAATGTCTGATACACAGTAGATACTGAATAGTTTGGAGGATAAATTTTAGATACATACAGTGTTTCCAATACACTATATCCTATATTTTTAATATTTTAAATACTATATTTTAAAATCTGTCTGTAAGTAATATTTTTTCCTGTGTGTTCACATTCTTCTTCAAGCCTAGTATACAGAATTTAAGGAATTGTTATTTTGATGAATGTACTTCAGTAAATGCAGACTAAGATCATATTAGCCCTTCAACAAACATTATATTTTTAGATTAATTATACCTCCCTATTCACAAGTTAGCTGCTGAATATCTAGCATATGCACAAACAGAACGTTAAAAAGATATAAAACTGTGTTATTTTGCCATATTTATACATCTGGGATCTTTAAGCCGAGTGCACATTTGAGTGCCTTTAAATTTCTTGAATTTTCTGGGAAAAATAAAAGAAGATTTAAAAAAAAAAAGGCGGGTGATGTTTTGGCTGGTGATAGACTGATATCAAACATTAAAATGTCACAAGAAATATTTACTTTTGTTCACATCCCCTATTTGACCTGTGTCCTCTAATATTTATGCTTTTTGGTTTCCAAGGGTTGTTGAGTGTTTTAATCATAAAGATAATTAAGTAATGTCATTTACCTTTTATTGCACCTGGGATCTGATAGAAACTGCAAATACATATATATATACATAAGGCTTTAAAAAATATATTGCAATGCTTTCTCCCAAAAAGCAGGGTTTAGAAGTGCTTGAAAATTGAAAAAAATGCTCCTTTGGCACATTTGTGCTGGACAAATATTCTACTTTTTAACTATTGGGGCTCCGTGTCCAGTCCTGGGGCATCTGTTGTGTTGATGTTTTCAATATTTTCTACATTTTCAAACTGGCTTCAGATTAAGCCAGACTTTTCCTTGTGTAGACTGCAGAATACTGGGATATAACCCATGGATGAGCATACATGAAGGAACACGATAAAAGTCTAATCAATCACTCTTATTTGCATAGTCCTACTTCCCAAGTACATTATAAAGACTAAGAAAAAGTGATAATTAAAGCAACCTAATAATAGGAGGCATTTAAATTATTTTTGTATTTAATTTTATTTTCCTTTGTTTGCAGCTTCAGAGTAGATAGCTAGATAATTAACAGAGGGGAGTATAAGGATCATAAGAGGAGATGGTAAATAAAATGGATGGTTCTGAATTCAAAGAATTTTCCTAAAATGGTAGATTCTAATGAATGAAAGTAGTTTTCTGAGTTATGAGTTTACAGCACAATAAAATTAACATTCAAAGTTTCCTATATTGTCTTATAAATAGCTACAATTATCTCAGATTTATAATCAGATTAACCACATCATTTCTTCTTGAAACCAGAACATTTTAAGAGTGAATGGGTGAGCTATGGGTAATTATGCCTGGGCAATAGGCATAAACACAGATTGTTCCAGCCAAACAAATACATATGGTCATGCCCACACAGTGTTCTGTAACTAAGAGATATCACTGATTTCAATCAAGTTTTGAGTTTTCGTTTGTTTGCTTTCTTTGATTCCTTCTCTTTTGTTCTTGCCTTTCCTCTTTCTTGCAATGTTTTTCCTCAGATTTTCACATAGCTGACAACTTCTTATTCAAACTTTAGCTGTAATATCTCATTTTTAGAGAGCCCTTTTCTAGAGCACCCTATGAAATGCCACCCACTCCACAGCCCACCCACTGCCACCCATCCCACTGCCCACTCACATTAATATATCATTTTATTGTTTTCTTCTCTTCATAGTTATAATCATGATCTGAAAGTATCTCATTTATTTATCAGTACTTGCTAATTGTCTGTCTCTCCCACCAAAATGTAAGCTCCATGAGAAAGGGACCTTCTGTGTTGTATACTGCCAAATCTTTAGACCTTTGAAGAATCTCTGGCTCAATAAAAATGTGTTGAGTTCCTGAACAAATAACTAACCAACCACCATTACCAGCTTATATTGGTGTTTAGAACCGGAACTAGAAACAATGGGAAATAACTTGAATTTAATGTGTAGATTACTTGAAACTTCTATATTACTATGATTTCATGGCTTTGGAAAATGCAGATTTTGTTCTATGTTAATTATATTTAAGAAGTTTGGGTCATTTGAACAAAAGACATGGATTATGGTTTAGGGTAGAACATCCTTTATCTCAGATTCTTAGTTCACTTTATGGCAGATGTACACAAACACAGATATACCATATGAATGATTCCAAAGATTAATGCCTTCCACATGAAGTTTTTTTTTTTTTTTTTTTACAACGAATGAAAATCATTCTGCCTTGTTAGGGAGGTATAGAAATAGCCAAGTACACTATGTACCAAGGGGGAGATTTAACTCTATGTTTGTAAATCTCAGGATGTTTCTAAGTCAGTTTTATTGATATGCAATTACAACCTTGAAACTCATCTATCATCAACTGTAGTGGGAGATAACCTGAAATTCTAACTGGCAGATTCCTCTCCTCTCTTCTTGAACACAGTACATAAATAATCCTACAGAAGTCTCAATCCTACTATTGTCTCAATATTAATTGCATCAAAATTCCTTGACCAGCACATTATATGCCACTGAAAGAAAGGGGAAAAAACCTCTCAGATGGATTGAATTTTCTGGAGATTTTGCCTCTTTTTCAAATTAAAAAAATTTATTAGGAAGAATAAACTCATAAAATTCTACTTAAACTTGAATGAGAAAATGGTTGTTCTTCAACTGAAACATTTTTTAATGGGTTGTAGGATTCTTCGAACAGCTACAAGAGAAAAATTATTAGAAATAAGATTAATTTTTCATGTGATATAACTATTCAGCTTGGTCTAAATGTAGTAACAGAACTAGAATTCTGCATAGACAGTGTGGGCAACATTCAAACTTTGAAGGACATTGAAAGAGCAACCTATCTAAAAATCTCTTATGCTCTATTGTCCTTACTTCCTCCCATTTTTTTGTCCTAAAAGTATTACCTTAAAATTTTATCCACAATATGTCTTTGATAAAAGATTGTTCATTCTCTTCACACTTGTCTCCTAAGCTCTTCTTTTCCATGCTTACTATCTTTTTCACGTTATTAATAAAAGTATTTTAAGTGCAAACCTTTGGTGAATTCCTGGTGACATCTTTATAAACAGTATTTTAAAGATTATTTCTAAATCTTAGTTAAATGTTATTAAGCCTTTAGGGAAAGTGGCAAGTATACTCAGTGACACCAAGTTAGAATCTTTTAAGTATGAGGAAATTTCCAGTCACAAATAGTTGACAGAAAAAAATGCTTCTGATTCCTGACTAGAAGATCTAGCATGGCTGCTAGCTTATCCCTTCAACCTAAAACCAGAAACAGAAAGAAGAATGACACTGATGGAGTCAATAACCTAAGACAAATGGTAAGAAAATCCTGGGGAGAGAGAAGACATTTGGGATCACATCTCTAATGGGGACCCTGGGAGTTGAGGTCAGAGGAGAATTAGATGTTTTAAAGTGGGCAAAAGCCTTATAGTTGTGCCTTTCTCTCTCCCCTACTTAAGCATGGGGGGATAATTGCCTGTATTTGCACTATTCTGGGACAGAAAAACCAGTGACGTCACAGTGAAACCAACCAGAGGTGACAAGGTAACATCAGTACAGAAAGAGGTCCAGATGAGGTGGAGAGCACATAGTATCTAGAGCTAATAGGGGGTAGCTCCTGAAAATTTTCCTCTCACCACTCTTTGTCTAAGTGATTTTACCTGAAAGAAACGGTTCAGGGCAAAGAACAAAGCCAGGGATCAAACAAGATATACCAAGAAAATATCAATTCAAAGAAAAGCTGTGATACTGATTTCAAACTTAGCTAAAATATAATATACAGGTTTGGAGATCCTGGTTAAAATATAAATGGACTAAAAAAATATTTCTTATTTTCAGATGACATGATTATCTACATAGAAAGCCCAACAGAATCAAGAAGTTATTAAAGTGAAAAAGAGAGCTTGCTGAATACAAAAGAATCTTGCAAATATCATTAGCATTTTTCTGACCTAGTAGTAAGAAACTAGAAACTATAACTGAGAACACAGAAACTGTCCCATGTAAGCTTCGTAACTTAGAAATTTGGTCTCTTGTTCTTGCTATGGTTATTAAGAGAGAGCTAATATGTTATTTAATGAAAATTTATTGATAAACAAATACAGCAAAGCACTATCCTTGGTGATAGGCACAGAAAATTGTCAGAAAGACAAAATATCAGCTTTGCTTCAAGGGAAGAGCCTAGTAAAATGGAGGATGATCTCTACCAATGAAGGTAAGTTTGTACGTTTATATTTACTACAATAATAAAGTACATTTTTCTTAACATTATTGCTTTTGAAACTAAATTTTTGACTGAAGATGCACAAACCAGTATTATACGTATTTGTCTCTTGAGAATACTAGTAACTGTTTTTTAAAAATAGGTACCCAATTATCTGACATAAATTAAGCATTCATTGTAATCTTATAGCTAGTAGTGCACACAGGTCTTTTAGACAGGAATATAAAATAGAAAATATAGTTCCTGAGTATGAGGCCCTTAGAAGCTAGTTGAGGAAATAAAACATAGGCATATGAAACAACATGATAGCAATTACAAAACAACCTGTGTAGTAAAACCTCTGTAATGAGAACTAACTAGAAATAAGCTAATTTAAACTAGTTAAATATGTACTTACTTCTTCCAGGTATATAAAATAGCTCACACTAGGCTAAATAATGCTCCATAAATTAGTATGTGCTAAATAATTTTGCATAAATAATTTCTGTGGTGGAAATACCTCCACTGTGGACAATTTCAAGCTACCAATGAGAATTCCTTAATATTTACAGAATTACCTTAATACTCATGAACCAACCAGTATGAGCTGGCTCCAGCACACCACAATCTATATTTTAAAAGCATATTCTCTTTCATTATCTCTGAGAGTTACTACTCCCTTCCCACTCTGACTGTTGGAGAGAGATGTGGAGATGTTTTCTTTATAGTCAATTTGTCTCAAAATGTCTTATTTCTCATATGTTTTGTCAGAAAAATATCTACAAATGTCATCTGAAATATTTGAATCTTTAGTCCATGAAACCATACCCTTAACCACTGTGTGGTTTAAAACAAACTTAGTGACAAGATATATGTATAGGTATTATATTTGTTAATGATATGTTCTTTGCATTTCATTGAGACTATTTGCTTCAGAGAGTATCCTCATCTGAGAGAAGACTTTATCTTCTCAGTATCCTCCAGCCAAATTCATTTTTCTCAATTTTTTTCATGTTAGTGTTTCCTAAAAACTTAGCACTTACTTGTAAAACATCTTGGACTTGGTTTATCTGAGATACTGCAATGTGGATTATTTGTGATAGGAATATTAGAGAGTTAAGCTGGATACTGTTCTTTGACAGTTTTTCTATTGATGTTTTTTCATCAGATGTTGGAAAAGCTGCTGTTCCCTGGAGCCCTTTGGCTTAATAATGTTAGTGCCACAAGCCGGTAGTAGTAGGTTTTGAGCTTGGGGAGTCTTGGAAGCAGGGGGAAATATAGACAGCTTGTCTGAAATTCCAGCTGTCTGTCCCTTTTGTACATGAAGAGGTAAGGATGACGTCCAGATTATTTTATTTTCCAGGAAAGACTGTGGGGGAATATACGCTTAAATTGCAAAGGCAGTTTCACATCAAATCGTTTATTAAAGTCATTACCATTTAGCCTCCATAAATCCTCACAGGTCACTTAGATGGAGAAAATAAGGATATGACATGCAGTAATATAATGTGGGCGGGGGTAAGGTGAGGATTTAGACAGAGAAAAAGGAGGAAGGAAAATGTTTTGAAAATGTATTGAAAATGCATTTATATCAGAAAGACTCATTTAAACTATATGGTTTCGATAAGGAAAGGAAAAATAACTCATTTATATCCAGGGCCATGAATAAGTGCATGTAACATATATTGAAATCTCACATAATGACTGACATAATAACTGATTCAAGTAAATTGAATCAGTTCCCTGGAGGAAGTTTCTTCATTTGATACATCATAGTATAAAATAAGAAAGGTAGTGAGGTAAAGGTATGATCTTACTATGTATGGCTTTTAGAGTGTATGTAAAGATGTTTGACATTCTTATACCTTTAAAAGCATGAATTGACAGAAATGAAATAGGTAATGATGAGATGGTGCTTTCAACTGAAATTGAACAATGATTTACTGATAATGTAAATATGAAAATTATTCTGTAGGTCCTATGGTGACCACAGTTATGAATAAACTGCATGCCCTTAACCATTAAGAGCACATAATTTAGCAGAGGAAATAAAAATCATATATAATTAGATTTAAAATGCAGCAGGCCATAATAAGATCTTTATACACTGGTGCAAATAGGCCATAAGAATTTAGGGAAGAAAGAACTTAGTTCTGAGTGGAGGGTACGTGGGAAAATTTTGGTAAATATATAGCTTTGAGGCAGAATATTAAAAGGTACCTAGAAGTTATATAGGAGATATCTGGGGAGTAGGGGCATTCAAAATACAAACCTTTGCTTTTTATTGTTAATTTATTACTCAAAATTTATTGATTGTTCTATTATATGTCAGACCTTGTGTCTGATGCTGGGAGGAAGGATGAATAAGGTGTGGTCTCTGCCCTCAAAGAAATAATAGTGATGGTTCATGTTATGAAAGCAATTTATCTTTTTTCCTTTTTCCTCCTGTAGTATAAATACATTGATACAAACTTTTAAAAAATTGTGTTTAACCAGTCAGTTAGGGTTATAAGTGGAGAAGATGATATAGAGAGAAAAGAAGTTGAAAAGTAATAAATCAGAGCAGGTAGCATATAAATATGATACAATGTGGAAAAGTTAACCTAATTCTTGAACTTTAGCACCAGCGTTGTGATGGACCTAGCCTAGTTGATATATTTTTTAACATCTCTCTGTTCTCTGTGACAAAATTGTTTTGAGTAATAATTAAGTAGTATTTAATAATTATTATTATTTTTATTTGTTCTTTATTAATAAAACAATAATTTAAGAAGAGAATTAATTTCAATTTTAAAGCTATTAAAATTTATTAAAATATTTCATGTGTGAGCTAAAATTGTACTTAACCAATTGTAGTATTTCCTATAGCTGCTATAGCTAATTACCACAAACTTAGTGACTTAACACAAATTTATTGTCTTACATTTCTGGAGGTCAGAAGTACTAAATGGGTTTCATGGGACTAAAATCAAGCTGTTGGCAGAGGTATGTTCCTTCTGCAGGCTCTGGGGGAGACTTTATCTTTTTCTGTTTCTAGAGGTTGCCCCTCTTCTTTCTTCAAATCCAGCTATTACATCACTCCAACCTCTTGGACCCTTGTGAATACACTGAGCCCACTCCATCTCAAGATCCTTAATTCAATCACATGTGCAAAGTCCTTTTGGCTGAGTAAGGTAACATTCACAGATTCAGGAATTCTGACGTGGACATCTTAGGGAAGGGGTCATTATTTTGCCTATCATACAAATAAAAAATATTGTGTCTTACAGTTTGCCCTTTCTTTCACTGTTTTATATTTTAAACACAAATAAAAACTCCAAATGCTCACATTGAAACTGAGCAAGACCCTGCGGGGCCTTCCCAAGAGCCCCCCTTGCCCCCCAACCATGTCCCCTTCCTCTTGTTAGTTGAAAAGTGTCAGCCTCCTAGGCTTTCCTAGAGTTCCAAAGAGCAAATTTAATCAGAGAAATGCAGAAACGAAAAGAAAACAGTCAAGCAAGACAAAATAATAATAGTTTAAAGATAAACTACTCCTTTAGTTCCTTCTTAAGGAGTATATTCCCTTGAGTTTTTTTGCAGATACTAAAACACCCACCAGGTGGAAGAAATTAACTGCTGACCACCGGCATGTAGACACCAGACTGGTTGGAACCAGAAGGTTGAAGATGTTGACTCCCAAAATACCACCCTGTTACCTCACCATCAACCAATCAGAGAATTGTGCACAAGCTGAGCACACACCCTGTGACCCTCTCCCTCACACCGTCTTTAAAAATCCTTCCCTGAAAGCCAATAAACACTGTACTTTCCTTCGCCACAAACCTGTGTCAGTAGATTGGCTTTACTGTGCATTGGGTGAGTGGACCCAAGTTTGTTTCATGAGCATCATGCATGGATTGACAGAACTGAAGGAACTCAAGTACTGGGTATTTTGTCTGTTTGTTTTTACAATCACTGTGCTCAATTCATTTATTTCTATCTAACAAGCTAAACACAAAAATATGTTTATTTCTAATATATTAAATAGGGGTTTTCATAGGCATTAGATAAATGAACTGCACCAAAAGTGAAAAACTTTGAATTGCTATGAAATTTTCTTGAAATAAATTTTCATAGTTGAGACTATATGTATCAGGGCCAGCTGTATAACTAGATTTTGCCTGAAATAACTTTAATGAAAGAAACAATATTTATTAAAGGATAAGCAGTGAAAATGTGCTAATGTTAAACTTCCTTGTACATTAGTGAAATTCAAGAGTAACTGTAGCACTTGTTTAAAAGTTAGACCATCAAAAGATCCTTTTCATGGAGAGGTAATTTACCACTAATATTGTTTAGGATCATGATAAGAAAAAGAAGATCTACAGACATCCTTTCACCATCTCCACACAGGAGGGGACTGTTCCTGCAGCTCCCCTTTTGGCCATTGAATCAGTTACATTCTTTCCAGGTGCATTTTTAAAAATTTCTGTTTATCAAAGTCTAATCTGGCTATTTCAGGTACAGTAAGTGCTGCTATAATGAGACATCTGTGTGCCTAAAAATCACTATACAAATTCTCAATATTGGGACTTTGTTAAATTAACAATTGTTACATAAAGCCCTGGGTATCTGAGGTGAGCTGTGGTTCAACAAAAGACCTCAAGAGAACTGAAAAAGAGAAGTTTATTACTCACAGATCTTGGGGGAGGTAAAGGCATTCCTCAGAGACTACATGGGGAGATTAAGGCAGGGTGTAGGCAGAGAGAGCGGCAGGGCATGGGGCACATGCCTTCACTAGGGTCCGTGGGCAGAGTGCTTTCGGATTCCAGGGCTAAAACCAAATTGGCTTTGAGGGGGTCTTATATAAGTAGTGCACAAGGAGAAGGCCCTGGGAGGTGGGAGAGACTGCTTGTCATGAGGGCAGTTGCCGAGAGTCATATCAGGAACTTACATTTACTTGTGACTCTGCAGGCTACCTAGGGCATGTAATTGAGGGTGTGCCTAGTGTCAGTTCAAGGTACCTGTAGGCTGTTTGCCATATAAAACAGATGCTGGATGCCAAGGCAGTAATATAGTTAATAGTTTAGCTAAACTCTTAATACAAGAAAAAGTCAAGATCACAGGACTTATGGGAACAATGGGGTTAGAGTCACAACACTCAAAAACTTCAGTGACACATTAAAAAAGATATGAATCTAATAAAAATGTTAGCATAGTTTTACACATTTTAAATTGTTAAGAAATAGATAAATAATTCAATATGACACTTTGTCTTGACAGAGACCTGAAGTTTACATGGAAGGGGGTTTTGGAAGGGTTGTAGCCTGAGAGTTACTGTGAAATGGCAAAGGGAACAGTCCCCTCCTGTGTGGAGATGGTGAAAGGATGTCTATTGATCTTCTTTTTCTTATCATGATCCTAAACAATATTAGTGGTAAATTACCTCTCCATGAAAAGGATCTTTTGATGGTCTAACTTTTAAACAAGTGCTACAGTTACTCTTGAATTTCACTAATGTACAAGGAAGTTTAACATTAGCACATTTTCATTGCTTATCCTTTAATAAATATTGTTTCTTTCATTAAAGTTATTTCAGGCAAAATCTAGTTATACAGCTGGCCCTGATACATATAGTCTCAACTATGAAAATTTATTTCAAGAAAATTTCATAGCAATTCAAAGTTTTTCACTTTTGGTGCAGTTCATTTATCTAATGCCTATGAAAACCCCTATTTAATATATTAGAAATAAACATATTTTTGTGTTTAGCTTGTTAGATAGAAATAAATGAATTGAGCACAGTGATTGTAAAAACAAACAGACAAAATACCCAGTACTTGAGTTCCTTCAGTTCTGTCAATCCATGCATGATGCTCATGAAACAAACTTGGGTCCACTCACCCAATGCACAGTAAAGCCAATCTACTGACACAGGTTTGTGGCGAAGGAAAGTACAGTGTTTATTGGCTTTCAGGGAAGGATTTTTAAAGACGGTGTGAGGGAGAGGGTCACAGGGTGTGTGCTCAGCTTGTGCACAATTCTCTGATTGGTTGATGGTGAGGTAACAGGGTGGTATTTTGGGAGTCAACATCTTCAACCTTCTGGTTCCAACCAGTCTGGTGTCTACATGCCGGTGGTCAGCAGTTAACTTCTTCCACCTGGTGGGCGTTTTAGTATCTGCAAAAAAACTCAAGGGAATAACTCAAGGATATACTCCTTAAGAAGGAACTAAAGGAGTAGTTTATTTTTAAACTATTATTATTTTGTCTTGCTTGACTGTTTTCTTTCGTTTCTGCATTTCTCTGATTAAATTTGCTCTTTGGAACTCTAGGAAGGCCTAGGAGGCTAATACTTTTCAACAAACAAGAAGAAGGGGACACGGTTGGGGGGCAGGGGGGGCTCTTGGGAAGGCCCCGCAGGGTCTTGTGATGGCAGCTGTGGATAGGTGTGGTTCATAAGACACTGGATGAACTGAGATAACTAGTAGATATTTGAGGTGTGTGCCTGTATGTATTACGTATATTCATATACGTCTTGTTTCAGCAGGGTGCAGTTTTTTGCCATCATGTAGCTTTTCTCACTGATGAAATTACACATAAGCAAGTGTGAAATTTGCATGATGCTCAAAATGTTCCTTAATGGATCAATTAATTAATCAATTGCGAGAAATTTGTGTTTTCAAAGCAAGCATTATAGCAGGGCCCACCATAATGTCGCTTCAACTCTGAGTGGCAACATGGAGAAATACAAAAGCATGTTTTCCAACTTGCAGATCAGAGAACATGCCTGGTACTGAGAGACCAGAAGGTTTCATGTCAAGTACACAGCACCTGTGACAAATACTGCCCCCATTTTTCCAGGCAATACCAACATATCCCAGTACTTTTCCCTCTTGGGTCTTAACTCTACCTCAGAATCTTTCTAAAGACAAATTTCAGGAGAACCACTGCCAATCGGCTGGAGTTGGCATCAAGAGATGGGAAACCGCTTTGCCATTATCAAGGGTGGAAAAAAGCATGGGTTATGAAGTCTTTTAGACTTGGGTTCAAATCTTGGCTTTTGGCTCTTACTTGTAAGTTGTGAGTCTTGAAGAATTACCTAGACTCTCTTGGCCTCTGTTCTCTGAACTATAAAACTGAGCTAACAATGCCTATTACAAATAGTTGTTGTGAGAATGAAATAAGGCCATATAGACAAAGTACCTAATGCAGTGTTTGCATCAATCTGCCTTCAGTAGTTTTTTTAACTTCCCCTTGGGCAAACAAAGAAGCAGAGAAATATCTTGATTGGGGGTAGAGGATAAGATGGAGGTATATCATGAAACTCACAAACCAAAATAATCGTCTTACTTTTAAGTGTGCATGCTTTCTGTGCCCTCTGCATGAAGACAAATTTGAATGAAATGTTACCAAACTACAGATACATGGCACATTTATCCTGGGTGAAATACAGATCCACTGAAATATTGCTTATCACTTCTAGTCATCTGTCCTAGTCACCAGGCAATGCTTTACAGAACTGAACTTTGAACAAAATATTTTGGCTGCTTCTCATGGTAGGCAGGTGTATGTGAGATGGATTTTAAAACTAAATGCAAAGATAAAGGTGCCAGTGGAGAATGCTTGGTTCTCCTCTCTCTAAAAATGTTGATGATGATTTATGATATGAACTCAGGCACACTTGACTGAGGAAAAAAAGCTCCAATTCATAATCATTTCTTAATGATATCACAAAAAAGCACATAAAGCATGGAAATTCTTGCTTATATTATTCAAAAAATAATGAAATAGTTGGGCATTAAAATAATTTTAAAAGATGTTGTTGAAAGGCAATCAGTGTATTTCTCTTAGTTGGTAAAATAGAGACCCTCTTGCACTGTTGGTGGGAATGTAGATTGATACAGCCACTATGGAGAACAGTATGGAGGTTCCTTAAGAAACTAAAAATAGAACTACCATATGACCCAGCAATCCCACTACTGGGCATATACCTTGAGAAAACCATAATTCAAAAAGAGTCATGTACCACAATGTTCATTGCAGCACTATTTACAATAGCCAGGACATGGAAGCAACCTAAGTGTCCAGTGACAGATGAATGGATAAAGAAGATGTGGCACATATATACAATGGAATATTACTCAGCCATAAAATGAAACAAAACTGAGTTATTTGCAGTGAGGTGAGTGGACCTAGAGTCTGTCATACAGAGTGAAGTAAGTCAGAAAGAGAAAAACAAATACTGTATGCTAACACATATATATGGAATCTAAAAAAAATAATAATAATTCTGAAGAACCTAGGGGCAGGACAGGAATAAAGACACAGACGTAGAGAATGGACTTGAGGACACGGGAAGGGGGAAGGGTAAGCTGGGACAAAGTGAGAGAGTGGCATGGGCATATATATACTACCAAATGTAAAATAGGTAACTAGTGGAAAGTAGAGGGGTGGGATAGGGAGGGTGGAAGGGAGATGCAAGAGGGAGGAGATATGGGGATATATGTATATGTATAGCTGATTCACTTTGTTATACAACAGAAACTAACACACCATTGTAAAGCAATTATACTCCAATAAAGATGTGAAAAAAAAAATACTGATTGCAGTCTGCCAAAAATGTGGATACTATTTCTTGAGGAGGTAAATTGCCCAGCTATAATATTTGCTATCAAAGGCATTACATTATAAAGCTTTAGTCCTCATTTCAGAGGCAGAGACCTGCTTCTTTTGTATTGTAATCTTTAGACAAGAAGATTCATGCCCATAAACATGCACAACAATAAAGCTACCCAGGACAGATGAGACTTGAACACTGGCAGAGCACATTGTCGTTTCTGCCATGGTTGTGCCAGTTACACGATCCCTACTGGAAGCTGCTCATTAGCTGAGACCTCATTTCAATTCAGAAGAATTGAATACCAGTGAGGTTTCATGTTCTGGTATAAAAATGGAAGTGCTGAGCTAAAGTTAAATAAAAGTCAGAGCTCCAGGAAAGTAGAAGAGGAAATTATTTCTGCTCCAAGCTAATGCTAAGGATGTACAACAGATTCATGCCAAAATTAACCTGAGTTTAGACTGAATACGGTGTCAGATATGTTTTCATTGGGTAAGAATACTGATGAGGCATTTTATATGTTATTAGTATTTCTATTATTTTACTGTGAAAGTGATGATTTTCCACTATTCTAGCTGACTGTATTTCAGGAGGTAAAGGGAATATAGTATCACTGTTTCTTCAGCCTGACAAAAAGTTGTGGATTGTGTGTCTGACACTATAGAGAAGATGCATTCTAATCTGTTAAACCAACAGTTATTTCACAGTGTGGACTAGAAGCACATGCCCTTCTCTGTCTGAACAGTTAAAGGACACTGGCATTCACCTGGAAGCCGGGGTATTTTTGAAATAAACCTTCAGAAGTACACTGTCTCAATATCCCAATCATTGCCCGAGATTCTCTATTTTCATTGTTAGTGGCAACAGGTCTGATGGAAAGCAGGAGATAGCCTTGTGGTGTATCAAGGTGGTACCAGTGCCCAAAGAAATTGACTTCCTGCTGGAAGATGTCACGTAATATGGCAGTATCTAGACTGCCCACCTAAACCCAGTTGACTTGCCATCTGCTCCACAGTGAAACTGGCACAGTTTCCAAGAGGAAACATCCTGCCATCCTATATAATGGCCTTTGGGATGGAAAGCCAATTGACCATGGTAAGTTAAGTTGATTAATTGGTGATGTTAAAATTAAGATTGCAAGCCAAAAAAAGAAAAAAAATTGTAAGACTCTAGTTCATCCTGATTTTTTTTTTCAGTCTGAATTTTTATGCTGAAAATGATTCAGGTTGTTTGCTAAGGTGCTGTATTTTTAGAACTCACATTTACAGTAAAATATCTATATCTATAGATATTTGAGACTAATAAATAAGGTTTGTGAAATTATTAATTACGTACTGCCAGATTTTGAGATAGAATGCTAATTTTGTAGTTTTCTACAAACTACAGTCAGACTCAAGACACGGACACATGCGTACATCTTTGTGCTTGTACTTAGCATACTATGTTATCTGAACATCCTAAGATATTGTCCTGATAGGCAATTTTTCCTCTGCTAAGAGAAAATGACCTCAAAGTTACATTATATGACCATTAACTCACATCAGTTTACTCCTCTCAAAATAGTTCCCTTTGAAAGGGATTACCTTGTCTGATCTAGAATAGCACCAAGAACACAGAATGAGCTTAGTGATTATCATTTTTATTTGATATTACATAAAATTTATCTTCATGAACTTCTAGGCTGTAATTCAATGACACTTGGATTCTGCAGCCACCAGAGCTGTAGTTTTTCTCAGTGTGTGTTCTTTACCCGTGATGTGCTGTTGCATCAAAGTCTATGTCTCTCATAGTTTATCGGTAGTTTGCAGTTATTCCCATCTTATAGCTTAAGCCTTTCCCCAGTTTATAGTTTAAGTCTATGCCCATTTTATAATTCATATATAGGTAAGATCAGTTTTTAATTTGCCTATATTATGTTTAAAATTAGTCATATTGGTTTCTTTATGAATTTGTTTTCATATTTTTGGGGGTTTCCTCATGAATTCATATTTCATCTAAATGATTGTTGAACTCATGTTCAGGGTAGGAGACAGCTCTACTCTGCAAGGGCAGCAGAGAGACTAAAAAAATAAATCTAGATGGCCCTTGGTCTCACATGGGCAGGTGCACCAATCAACCTCATGGTGAGAAAGCTATAATGATGAGATATGTTATGGACTTGTTGGCTTCAACTCCATCAGTCGTGGAAAACACTGAGAGCAATTAGATTTGACATTGATACACCCTCATACTTAAAACTCTGGGGGAAGGAATTTCCCCCTGCCACAGCCAACTGCTTTCTAAACAGGATCTTTAACTGTTTTTATAAAATGTTTGGCTCCTTAAAGAGTGAGAGTATCCAAATTAAACCTAAGCAAGGGGCTCTGTTAATTCTGAATTGAAGATTTCTTCTAGGCAAGAAGGCAGATGGCATTTGGAAAAGGATTGTAAGATGATCCTTGAAATTCCTTTGGACTTTCTCTTTCCAGATATGCATGAAGACATTTATAAAACTTAAGGGAGGGCAAACCATATGGGAAATTTGATAAATTTATAAATATTAATAAATGTACAATTGTTTTGTATTTCTTTTCATTACAGAAGATTTTGAAAATACATATTTGGAGTATTTACATATGTGTAATATAGATATATTGTGGAATGAAGGTCAAACAAAGCAGGAAGACATCTTTGGTAATTGCTGAAGTTATGCATAGTACTTAGGTTTAAGCATTGCTGTGAAGATAATGTAAAATATTTGACATACTGTATATATTTTAGTAATTCTGGCTCAAACATTTAAGGAACAACTATTCCAAAAAGCAAATTAAAAAAAAAAAATCCTAAGAATTACTCCGTTTTATTGTTTGCTTAAGATTCCTTACCTGGGCTTCCCCGGTGACACAGTGGTTAAGAATCCGCCTGCCAATGCAGGGGACACGGGTTCGAGCCCTGCTCCAGGAAGATCCCACATGCCACAGAGCAACTAAGCCTGCGTGCCACAACTACTGAGCCTGTGCTCTAGATAGAGCCCATGAACCGCAACTACTGAGCCTGTGTGCTACAACTACTGAAGCCTGCGTGCCTAGAGCCCGTGCTCCACAACAAAAGAAGCCACCAAAACGAGAAGCCTGCACACCACAACGAAGAATAGTCCCCGCTCCCTGCAACTAGAGAAAGCCTGCGTGCAGCAACGAAGACCCAACACAGCCAAAAATAAATAAATAAAATAAATAAATAAATAAATAAGAATGAAATTTTTAAAAAAAAGATTCCTTACCTAAGATAAATCGTATTGTATAAATGGTTGAAAGATGATTCTAATTGTTTTTTAAATATGCTTTTTCTTTTCTTTTTTTTAAACATCTTTATTGAAGTATAATTGCTTTACAATGGTGTGTTAGTTTCTGCTTTATAACAAAGTGAATCAGTTATACATATACATATGTTCCCATATCTCTTCCCTCTTGCATCTCCCTCCCTCCCACCCTCCCCATCCCACCCCTCTAGGTGGTCACAAAGCACCAAGCTGATCTCCCTGTGCTATGCGGCTGCTTCCCACTAGCTATCTATTTTACATTTGGTAGTGTATATATGTCCATGACACTCTCTCACCCTGTCACATCTCACCCCTCCCCCTCCCCATATCCTCAAGTCCATTCTCTAGTAGGTCTGTGTCTTTATTCCCGTCTTGCCACTAGGTTCTTCATGGCCTTTTTTTTTTTTTCTCTTAGATTCCACATATATGTGTTAGCATACTGTATTTGTTTTTCTCTTTCTGACTTACTTCACTCTGTATGACAGACTCTAACTCCATCCACCTCATTACAAATACCTCCATTTCATTTCTTTTTATGGCTGAGTAATATTCCATTGTATATATGTGCCACATCTTCTTTATCCATTCATCCGATGATGGACACTTAGGTTGCTTCCATGTCCTGGCTATTGTAAATAGAGCTGCAATGAACATTTTGGTACATGACTCTTTTTGAACTATGGTTTTCTCAGGGTATATGCCCAGTAGTGGGATTGCTGGGTCGTATGGTAGTTCTGTTTGTAGTTTTTAAAGGAACCTCCATACTGTTCTCCATAGTGGCTGTATCAATTTACATTCCCACCAACAGTGCAACAGTGTTCCCTTTCCTCCACACCCTCTCCAGCATTTATTGTTTCTAGATTTTTTGATGATGGCCATTCTGACCGGTGTGAGATGATACCTCATTGTAGTTTTGATTTGCATTTCTCTAATGATTAATGATGTTGAGAATTCTTTCATGTGTCTGTTGGCAATCTGTATATCTTCTTTGAAGAAATGTCTATTTAGGTCTTCTGTCCATTTTTGGATTGGGTTGTTCGTTTTTTTGTTATTGAGCTGCATGAGCTGCTTGTAAATCTTGGAGATTAATCCTTTGTCAGTTGCTTCATTTGCAAATATTTTCTCCCATTCTGATGGTTGTCTTTTGGTCTTGTTTATGGTTTCCTTTGCTGTGCAAAAGCTTTTAAGTTTCATTAGGTCCCATTTGTTTATTTGTGTTCTTATTTCCATTTCTCTGGGAGCTGGGTCAAAAAGAATCTTGCTGTGATGTATGTCCTAGAGTGTTCTGCCTATGTTTTCCTCTAAGAGTTTGATAGTGTCTGCCCTTACACTTAGGTCTTTAATCCATTTTGAGTTTATTTTTGTGCATGGTGTCAGGGAGTGTTCTAATTTCATACTTTTACATGTACCTGTCCAATTTTCCCAGCACCACTTATTGAAGAGGCTGTCTTTTCTCCACTGTATATGCTTGCCTCCTTTATCAAAGATAAGGTGACCATATGTGCGTGGGTTTATCTCTGCGCTTTCTATCCTGTTCCATTGATCTATATTTCTGTTTTTGTGCCAGTACCAAACTGGCTTGATTACTGTAGCTTTGTAATATAGTCTGAAGTCCGGGAGCCTGATTCCCCCAGCTCCATTTTTCGTTCTCAAGATTGCTTTGGCTATTCGGGGTCTTTTGTGTTTCCATACAAATTGTGAAATTTTTTGTTCTAGTTCTGTGAAAAATGCCAGTGGTAGTTTGATAGGGATTGCATTGAACCTGTAGATTGCTTTGGGTAGTAGAGTCATTTTCACAATGTTGATTCTTCCAATCCAAGAACATGGTATATCTCTCCATCTATTTGTATCATCTTTAATTTCTTTCATCAGTGTCTTATAATTTTCTGCATACAGGTCTTTTGTCTCCTTAGGTAGGTTTATTCCTAGGTATTTTATTCTTTTTGTTGCAATGGTAAACGGGAGTGTTTTCTTAATTTCACTTTCAGATTTTTCGTCATTAGTGTATAGAAATGCAAGAGATTTCTGTGCATTGATTTTGTATCCTGCTACTTTACCAAATTCATTGATTAGCTCTAGGAGTTTTCTGGTAGCATCTTTAGGATTCTCTATGTATAATATCATATCATCTGCAAACAGTGACAGCTTTACTTCTTCCTTTCCGATTTGGATTCCTTTTATTTCTTTTTCTTCTCTGATCGCGGTGGCTAACACTTCCAAAACTATGTTGAATAATAGTGGTGAGAGTGGGCAACCTTGTCTTGTTCCTGATCTTAGTTGGAATGGTTTCAGTTTTTCACCATTGAGGACAATGTTGGCTGTGGGTTTGTCATATATGGCCTTTATTATGTTGAGGAAAGTTCCCTCTATGCCTACTTTCTGCAGGGCTTTTATCATAAATGGGTGTTGAATTTTGTCGAAAGCTTTCTCTGCATCGATTGAGATGATCATATGGTTTTTCTCCTTCAATTTGTTAATATGGTGTATCACGTTGATTGATTTGCGTATATTGAAGAATCCTTGCATTCCTGGGATAAACCCCACTTGATCATGGTGTATGATCCTTTTAATGTGCTGTTGGATTCTGTTTGCTAGTATTTTGTTGAGGATTTTTGCATCTATGTTCATCAGTGATATTGGTCTGTAGTTTTCTTTCTTTGTGACATCTTTGTCTGGTTTTGGTATCAGGGTGATGGTGGCCTCGTAGAATGAGTTTGGGAGTGTTCCTCCCTATGCTTTTTCTTTATTAGCCTTTTTAAAAAAACTGCTTTGTCATTTCTATTGGTCAAAGTCTATGAATATGTGAGTTTTTCCCTAAATGGTCCTATGTTATTAAATAAAATGCGATTCAAAGGTATTTGTTAACTTTTTTTGAACAGGCTTGGGACAAAGCATATAAAAGCATATAACGATGGAAATCATTAAGACCACCTGATTTCTGCTTCACAGCAAAACTGACATATGTGAAATTGGACTCTAGCTTATCATCTAAAAAAAAAAACCTAAATCAATTCAAGTTATTGCACCTTCAAGATCATTTTAGGAAAAAGATATTAAGACAAGAAGCCTTATTCTTAGCCAGCGTATTTCTCTTCTCAGGGTGGAATCCCTGAGAGCAGGTATACGGTCTCTTTCACATGCTCATCACAGCAGTCAATACAAAGAAGACTTCTCGTTTGTGCTCCAGGCACCAACACCTACCTTCCCTATCTCCACCTGTCTTTTTAATTTGTTGGTTTCAGTTTGGTTAGATATTTTATTAAAATACAGTAATATAAGCAAGATAGGAGTTTGTTACTTTCTTATACAAAAGAAGCCTTCTTTGATTCTAACTTTCTGCTCCTAGGATAATGTCATCATGTAATGACATCATGTCACTACATTTGAATTTCAGGCCCAAAGAGGGGGAAAACTAAAGGTGAAAAGGGAGTCTCTTCCAGAAAAATTCAGAGAAAAGTTCACTGAGAATAAATTTTGTCTAAAGATACGTTGTATACTATATTAACCCCTTTCCCTAGAATATTTATGAAAATGTTTATTAATTTATAGTAAGCTGATTTTCTAGAACTTGGCAGGATCTGTTTATTCTTTTCCTTGTCTAGATTTACTAAAATTATGTGAATATGGATATATACATAGTTGTAGTTTTCTGTATTTAATTATGCTTTTGTGACATAAGATAAAAATCAGTTAATTCCAAAATGACATCAGTCTTTCCTAAGTTTTTTTTCATTCCTCATGCAATAGTAAGTTGAGAGAATCCCTTCATGTGAATGTAAGAAGAGACACTGTGGGCACGGGCTCACTACCCCAGTGATCTGATTGGACTGAGAAAGTAAGCACCACTTCTCAGTGATACCTGGAAAAGTAAATTCCTTTGAATTAGGTGCCCTCACAAATAAAAGCATTTCCTCTTTATTTTTCTTTCCTGCTTAATTCTGAAGATTGATACAGAGACAGAGTCAGAATATGTCTATTTGTAACTTCAAAGACCTAGGTAGGATTAGACGCTCTGAGAGCATATCCAAATCTAGGGGTTTGCTGTAACATAGTTTCCTTGAGAAATATGTTGAGAACCTAAACTTACATGAAGAAACTCCAGAGGAGGGGGTCAAAGCTAATATTTGTTTCTTTCTTCCTACATCAGTTATAAAATCCATGATATGTTGATCTAGCTAGAATCTCAGTTGTCTTTGACCACAGTACTCCTTCATTTGATCCAAATACACAAGTGGAAAAGGTGGCAACTATTTATATCAACAATCAAATTTCTCAGTGACAGAAAGAATTTAGAGCTATTATATTGCACAAATAATTAATCTAACCACCCACACAAGCAACAATGCAAATTTTGTAAAAAGAACTATTTTTATGCACATCTATCAACCCAATTACATGCTCAGGAATCAATATCACTAAAGGATGTCCTTATGTGTACAGTACACTAGAATACTGAGGTCCATTGCTTAGACGTCTGGTGTCCTATGCACGCCTCATTCCTGGGATTTTAATGTGCAGCTGCACAGTGAATACACTGTACATATTTTACCACTTGCCCATTGTATTAATTTTGTAAAGTCAGAAAATCTGTCCTTTGTGGATAGAGACAAGTGGACACAAGCTTATAATCTTTGCAGAAGCATTAGTTTTATCATATGCAGCTGTGAAAGAAGGTTGGGTGCACTTCATTAGGTTATTTGCCTCATGTTGAACCAAGTGGATGCTCATTTCAACATTCTGCTGTATTGTTTTTGTAGATCTGTATGGATGTCTGGGCTGAATCAAATGTGAGGCAGACAGAGCAAATCTGTATACTTTAAAATGTAAATTTTTATTGCTTATCCAGAATGAGTCTGTTAATCTAGGAAGACATAAAGTTTATATTTATCATTTAGACTGGAGTAAAATTTATGTGCATTCCCTTAATATATAAATTATGAAAAGTCAAAATGTGTATAAGGGACTCATTACTGTGCTTGATTAGAGGTATTTTACCATGTTCTGCTTGCTTTTGTGTTTCTTTATTTTTTTAAACATTCTAATGTGTGCCAATAAACACTCTGTGGAGTGTTACTAGACAAAATTTGAATGAAATGAGGGGGTAAAATTACATGAAAATAAAATGGAAAGAGTTTTCAGGCAGAAGAACTGTAAGTATAAAGGTCCTGATTGGGTACAGGTGTGTTGGGTCTTAGACTTAGCTAGAAAAGAATGAGATGAAGAGTGGTTAAGAGATAAAATCAAGGAGATAATTTGGGACCTGAGCATGTAAAACCTTTTAAGGACATGGTTAGGACTTTGAAATTTATTCTAAATGTGTAGCCAGTCATTGGTGAATTTTGAGCAAAGAAGTGATGTGATAAGCTTTATGTTTTAAAAGGATATATCTGGTTGCTGTGTGGAGCAGGAACTCACTATGAATATTACTTTTTCTTTCTTTAACATAATGATATAATTAATTGTATTGATATAAAACTATCTGTGCATTCCTGAAGTAAACTACATTTTATGTAGGGTATTACATGCAGTTGACTTTAAGTTATTATTTTCTCTGAGATATTTACATTAATGAATGAGGTTTCTTTTCTAAGCTTTATCAGGAAGTTAGGAGAAACTGAAGAAGGTACTGTTAAAACACAATTTAAACTGGGTATCTTATTGATATATTTGAAACATACCTAAGAAAGTAATCAGAAAAGAGCTGGCAAATGTAAAATTATATTTGGATTAGCAAAGTAGATTTTAAAATGAATAGGTTGGGATCAGTATTATTCACCCTTTGCTGTTAGATAGAAAGTGAGAAGTCAATCTAGCATCTGAAACAATGCAGTGGTTTGATAAAACAGCATTTTACTGATTTTTATGCTTTCAATCTTTAGTGGAACAAAGGAGTGAATGAATAAGTGAATGGATGGATGGATGAATAAATCACCAATATTTTCATAGTACTTTTCAGAATACAAAGCTCCTTTCCCCAACATCACTCACAATAATTTTTGCAATAAAAATTCTAAGAGGGGCTTCCCTGGTGGCGCAGTGGTTGGGAGTCTGCCTGCCGATGCAGGGGACACGGGTTCGAGCCCTGGTCTGGGAGGATCCCACATGCCGCGGAGCGGCTGGGCCCGTGAGCCACAGTTGCTGAGCCTGCGCGTCTGGAGCCTGTGCTCCGCAACAAGAGAGGCCGCGATAGTGAGAGGCCCGCGCACCGCGATGAAGAGTGGCCCCAGCTCGCCGCAACTAGAGAAAGCCCTCGCACAGAAACGAAGACCCAACACAGCCATAAATAAATAAATAAATAAATAAAAATTAAAAAAAAAAAGGGGGGGGGAAACGAAGTAAAGGAATTTGAACAAAATTCAAATTCAGCAAAAACCAAATGAAGACCCCTCTGGATTTAAAAAAAAAAACAAAACTCTAAGAAGTGAGCTATTCCAAGGTTTTAAAAGAAGCAATATATTCAAGTGGTTAACAACACCCAGAATGCTGGGATTCAAGTCCTGTCTGTGCCTCCTATCACATGTGTAGTATCTGGTAAACAACTTCTTTGCCTCCAGTTACCTCATCTGTAAGATGGAAATAATATTTTATGGTTTTATTGCGAACATTAAATGACTAAGGCATTTAGAACAATACCTGCAGAATAGTATGTGTTTAATAAATATCTGCTTAAAAAGATAGTGAAGGTAGTATTAATTGTACGGAATAGAACTGGCCACAAACAGAAGTTGTTTCAAAGTAGCACTCTTGGGCTTCCCTGGTGGCGCAGTGGTTGAGAATCTGCCTGCCAATGCAGGGGACACGGGTTCGAGCCCTGGTCCGGGAGGATCCCACATGCCGCGGAGCAACTGGGCCCGTGAGCCACAACTACTGAGCCTGCGCGTCTGAAGCCTGTGCTCCGCAACAAGAGAGGCCGCGATAGTGAGAGGCCCGCGCACCGCGATGAAGAGTGGCCCCCGCTCGCCGCAACTAGAGAAAGCCCTCGCACGGAAACGAAGACCCAACACAGCCATAAAAAAAAAAAAAAAAAATTAATTAATGAATTAATTAAAAACAAAAAACAAAGTAGCACTCTTTCCATTAATAAGGCTAATAAAAATACAATCACGAAGGGCATGTTAAATAATTTGATCTATCAGCTCAGTATTCTCATATAAAAGAGAGATAATGAATATTTAGTGTTTTGCACATTAAGTGTCATTGTTATTATAAGTGCATTTAGCCAAGTTAAGGACCTAATTATTGTAAGGCTAAAGCATTTATATAAATATAGCATGTTGTTATGAAGACAGTAGCAAGCTATATACTAGCCAGAGATTTGCTGTTTGTCTCTACTGGCTATAGACAGCTCTTTTCAAAGCACAGCTTGTTATATCGTCCTAAATGCCATTCAACCCAATTTTCCTCTAGGTGTCCATGTGGACAATGGTATTTTGCAATGTTGCTCATCTATTAGGAAACAATGTCATTTTCAGAGATTAGAGATGACTATGTTATCTGGCCAGGGCTGTTTGTCACTCCCCTACATTCATTAGTAAGCACGGCAACAGAAGATTCTGCATGCAGTGCCACCTGTGTGTTCAAAAGCTTTTACTCCCATTCACTCTGAGTTTGCTCAGTTTGGAAGCATGACCAAACTCTAAAAGTCATTTACCAGCGGGGTGGGAGGAGAGATAAAAACAGGGCCAGAAAAATTCTTCCCAGACCACCTGAAGAGGTATTTCTAAACATATCACCAGACCTGAAAATGTTCTATCTGAAATGAATGTATGTACTACCTAACATGAATGAATGTATAATACTGACAAGTTTTTTCATAGTGAAATAAAATTAAATACATGAGTGTGAATAGTTAGTCCTGTTTATGCTATCATCTCAAATATTTGGCAGTGATAATTAAGAACCTGGCATTTGGCAAGTTTTTCTTATAATAGTCGTAGTGTCTTTGTGTGTCTGTGGTCAAATAATAGATGGCCATTTCAGCTGAACATGTAGCAGTCTCCAGGAGTTGGCTTCTCTCTCTTTTTGGGTAAGCATTTCAAGTTGAATCTTTTTTTTTTCCTTGGTGTTGAGGTATTCTGTCTTTTATGGTAAGTGCTTTACGACGTAATCTTGGAGAAAACACATTAGCCTTATTACTATACAACCCTGTTAATAGTGAATGAATGCAGTTTATTTAAATTAATAAAATGGAAGCTCAAATAGAGAAAGATTGAAGGACTGGGATTTTGGGGGGAAATATAGAAGCTAGCATTTCTTGTAATTCATATCCTCATGAAATACTTCAGTAATATCTTCCCATTACCCTTCTCTGTGGAATTATAATTTATCCAATAAACCCTTCTGCAAATATAAAGTCTGCCTCAACTACTTAGTGAGTTTGTTTTTAAAATTAGTTACTACTCATGCACTTTTAAGTGTCTTTTGTTAAGACAGTTTTTTTGTTTTGCTTTCTATTTAATTAATTGATTAATTAATTAATCAATTAATTAATTTAGTTTTGGCTGCGTTGGGTCTTCGTTGCTGTGTGCGGGCTTTCTCTAGTTGCAGCGAGCGGGGGCGACTCTTCGTTGCGGTGTAAAACAGTTTTAATCATGAGGAAATTGGGTGAACTCATGACTAAAATTCTTGAGAGAATAGTCTTAAATGTCTGGGATCATATTTCCCAAGCAGTCTTTCTGCCTCAGAAAATGATTTATTAACCAGAGTTCAGCTGCTTTTTGCTTTTGTTGTTGATGACAAAAGGCATGTTTAAGCATGTTAAATTGGCTTAACGTAGTGGACAGAAATGTTGGTTTACTGTAGGAGAATTCGCTGCCAATGCATATTTCTTCTTTGTGTTACATATAAGGAATAGTTAATATGACCTCAAAGAAAAGAAACATATGCTCCCCTAGATAAGGTTCTAGAGATGAATGAGTCTGTCTGCTATATAGCATTTGCTGGTCAGAGAGAAGGGAGAAAAAAGGAGGGTGGAAAATAAGCAGAAAATGAGACTCACCAAAGGCCTGATTCTAAAGGGAAAAAGTGAAATAAAACAGAAATGACACATAAAATGGAAGGAAAGTGGGGTGAATAGATGTGGAATATAAAATAAGCACAGGTATATTGGCAGTATACTGCTGAGTCTCTCTGGGGTCACATTTGTTATCTGTCCCTTAGCAAATGATTCTGGAATGTTAAACAGTCAATGTGCCTGTTTCTAATAAATTAGGCTGTCAAAAATAAATAAACTCAATTTGGGGACTGTGGTTCATCAATTATATAATTCTAACAGGCACAACTATTATCCAAATTCTATTTTGGGCAATGTCTCTATGTACTCAACGAATTAAGACTGCAGTCTTAATTGGCCCAGTTTGGTGTGGTTCACGTAGCTGGAAGCTGAAAGAGGTGGTATCACCTAATTCATATCACTGGGACAATTCAGGATGGCTGTATTCAAGTTCCACAACTGCTTTGCCATCTATTACACTGTCCCATTTTATGCCTGCTTGCCTTACTCATTACCCTTTTCTTACTCTCTCCTCCACTCTACTCCATTTTCTAAGTTGGTTAT
The DNA here is from genome assembly GCF_028021215.1 of Eschrichtius robustus. NCBI lineage: Eukaryota > Metazoa > Chordata > Mammalia > Artiodactyla > Eschrichtiidae > Eschrichtius > Eschrichtius robustus. The sequence goes on along the minus strand of NC_090827.1, from coordinate 17,788,903 downwards.
ACTTTATTCTGTTAGGAATACTTATGCCAGGCAACTCCTCCTTGATCTTCCAACATTACTCGATTTACTGAACACTACTTTATTCTTAAAATTGATCCTTCTATTTTCAAGATGCTTCACTTACCTGGTTCTCCTTCTACCTTTCTGATCACTTCTTGTTTCCTTTCTTTCTCTCTCTCTCAAAATGTTTATAAACCAATAATAGTCAGTGAGAAAAGTGCTCTTTTGTCAAATAAATTTGGAAAATACTACACATAACACCCTCTGGTAACTTTGGTACCCTTTGGTAACTTACCAAAGCATATTAGATTCTTTTACACATCCTAGGAATAAAGAATCTTGTTTGTGTTTAACTCAACATCTAGCACTATTTCAAACACTTTTTTTGGTTTCTTCTTTACTGCTATATTTTAAAGGATCATGTATCTGCAAATAACTGCATATAATGGGCCTCAGTTGCTATGTCAAGCATTAATCCAACATTTCCAGTTACCTGTTGAATATCTTGGTCTGAATATTATGCCAGAACTTTGAATCAATATTAAAAGACACGTCGTTTTTCCCCTTAATAAAAATATTTATCAGTTGGCTTCAGTGAGCCAGGCACTGCTGGGTGCTAAGGACAGAATGATAAACAGGATGTAGTTTCTGTGATGGAGATAAGTAAACATAAAGTGGGGTGGGGTTTGGGAGAGATGATGACAAGAAGGGCGACAGATCTAAACAGAGATCAAATTGTGAAAAGTGTGGAACGTCATGCTATGGAGTTTGAAGTTTTTCTTGACAACAAAAGGCAGCCCTTGAAGGATTTTAAGGCCAGCGATGATCAGATTTTTTTAAAGACTCCAGGATGAGGTATACATTAAAGCAAGGCATAGATTCTTCATGGAGTCTATGAAGTCAGCTATCGTAAGACAATAAGACAATTAAGAAATTAATCAGAATCTGCCTCATGTTATTCTTGGGTGTGAGCACTTTTCTATTTTCTAAATGTGAGGTCCTTAAGGACAGTAGTATCTTGTTTATCCTTGTATACTTGCCCATCCTTAGCATATCTCTTTGTACAGACTAGTTGCTTTCTTAATGATTGCTTGGTGAGTAAATAAACATGAACTTGTTACTGTTTAAAACATGTTGTAGAGCACATTTCCTCAACGGACTGATAAGCAAAAAAAAAAAATGAAAGCAGTTAATGAGAACCAAGAGAAATAGGGAATTAGTGATGGGTGAAATACAATCATAAAGAAAGAAAGTAAAATTTGATGATAGGAATTGCCTATTTAGGAGACATATGAGTTCAGAGGCCTGGTAATTTAGTACAAAGACTTTCACTTCTAAGTCAAAGAACTTCAGTCTTCCCATCACCATTTAAAAAAATAAGTAAATTGTTGGGTAAGCAGCCACTGCGCAACCTGCCACCCCTCTCTCTGGGATTGCCCAATCAGTGCCCTGCACCTGGAACATTCCCTTATATGGAACACAGGTGCCGAGGTGTCAGTTGACTCCAGATTTTTCTTTCTTATTAGCAGGAAACTTTCCCATGTTCTGGGTACACAGTGAATTTCCTTGTATTGCTTACATGTGTGTCATATGGACAGGTCCACCAGTAAATCTGCCCTCCCCAACCCAAGGTAAAGGGGTCTTCGCCCGCAGCATGAGCGAGGTGCTGAAGCCACTGCCTTGTGTTGGCTATCAGAAGGGACCTGGTGGCCGTGGATGACAGCACACACTATAGACACTGATCTCGTTGCATCTCTTCTCCTTTCTGTGAGTAAGGCTTCTTCCAACCAGCATATTATGTGTTGAGTCCTCTTTAGCAACTCTGCACCCAGAGAAGATGCAGTGGGTCGAGGGCTGTGGGCTCCTACTTCTGGAGGTTGGCATTGTCATGATCTCTGCCGTCTTTCATACAGTGGAAATCCTCACTTGGCATTGGCAGCTGGTTCTGCCTGCCCAACATAAACCCATAGTTTGTCAGAACTACAACATGGAGTAAAATCAAGGGGCAGACAGTTTCAATTTGGTCACTATTTGGTAACCACACCTGAAGTAAAGCTCAGTCCAGGGTGCAGAAAGTGAGTAAAAGGGAACCTTAAAATGCTGATGGTTCCCTCTCATGTTGAAGAGTATGATGTTGAAGGAATGTTTTGCATATCCATTGGTTATTATGTTTTTGAATGATAAGCTTTAAGCTAAGAGTCTAGAACTATTATCTGGTTTCAGTGAACTTGGAGGAACTCTTCTACATTCTCAGCAAATGTTAAAAAAATATAATGTGGTGTCATTAGTTTCTTGAGTATGTATTATGTGCCAGGATCTATGCTATCTCATACAAATCATCTCTACCTACCCATTATTACCCCACTGTAGAGACAGGAAAACTGAGGATCATGGGGATTAAATAACAGCTAATAACTGGCAAAATAGAGCTAACTTCAAAGTTTATGATCTTAATCTCTATATTTCATGCTTCATCACTTCATCGAAAGAAGAGAAAATAATTAGCTTTCTCATGAGCTCAGCAGTGCCTAGGAATTCTTTTGGCCTCAGTTTGGATTAAAACTGCTAAAAAGCCATTTATTTCAACTGCGTTTATTAAAAATTCTGCCATGCTAGTCAAAATATTAATAAGAATGGAAACTATAAGCCACCATTAAAAATACTTTTCCCTTGGTTATATGTTCGCCTGGGTCAAATATGTTATCTTCCTGACACCAGGAAAAATGGCTCAGATTTGCCCAGCAAAAGCCTGGGTGCCCTGAAAATTCGTAATCTAGTAGCAGAGATTCACACATTTTGATGTGATCATACAAAAATGTAGGAATATTTCTATTAGTCATATCACCAAAATAAAAATCAAAGTGTAAAAAGCTCCAATGATGGATGATAATAGCAAGTAGCCAATATTGTTCCCTATGTTTGATGAGTATCCCAGGCAAAGCCAGAGTTAATGTTTTATTCTTTCTAATAGATATTTAAAATTTTTCTTCCATTTTTAGCTTTTGAAATTGTTTTGGCTTTTGAATTGTCTTGGCTTCTGGGTGGATAAAGCTGCTACTAAACTTGGTTTTGTGTACTATGCTTAAAAGGAAACAAACAGACCATTTTAAAGTGTCAGCAGAGATATATGTAAAGACAGAAGTGAATTACTCCTGCAAAGAGTAGAGGAGTCCAGCAGCCTGAAATAGACTCATTAAAATTAACTTCATCTAGTATCACAACCAGGGCCTTAGGAAAATCTATGGTATCTACTCTGTGGGCAAGAAATAGCTATGTCATATTTTAAAGGGAAATCATTGATTCTGTATTTTTCTCAACCTTGAAACACATAATAAAGTGCAGAAAGGAAAAAAAGAAGCTGTTCTGATTATTTTCCCTGGGACAGGGTGTAGAAAGGCTTGGACCTAATAGGAAGGTTATTTTGGAAAAGCTATGACTGTATCAATTTGAAAGTAGTATGAATAGATGCTCAACCTTGAGCAGCTTGAACAAAACACTGCAGAACTTGTGGATGCCCAGAGAGCACATACAGAAGACTCACGGAACAAGGCCTTTCAATACAGGTAGCTCATACATTTTCTCTTAAGTTTTTTGCCGAAGCTGAAGCCTGAAGTAGAATAGAGATAGACAATTCTCACCTTGGTGATAGTTACTGACAGCAGAAATGATATTAGGAACAGAGCTCATTCTGCAAACAATCAGAAACCAAGCCTTTTACTCTTAACCTGGAAACATTGATGTAGGCAGAGGTTATGTTGAATTAATAAGTAGAGTAAGGACTAAATCCTTTTTTAACACAATCCTGGTTCGAATGTCCTTTTGTAGAGGTGTTCTAGGGGAATTTGCTTCCACAGGCCATAAAATTTTCTACCTTTGTCCCATTCAATGAAGTTTTATGTTCCTTTTAATGAGGTGCTGAGAATTTTTGTTTCCATGATTAGAGAAATGGCTTATATATCTATGGAAGCACAACGGAATATTGGCTAAAATTCATATTTACCTAAAGTTGATCCATTTTACTTTATTGATTGATGGGGGTGAGGTAAGAGAAAAGATATCTTGGAGTTCAGATGTTGAATGGAAAAAGATAATAAAAAAATAGGAATAAGCATGTGGAGAAAAAGTTCAGCTACTTAACATTGGGGCAATATGTACTATTATAATGCTTTCAGAGGCATTTCATACAGGGAGTCTTGCTTTTGTGCTGAACTCAGGGCTACTGGAACAGAGAAGTTGATGGAACAGATGAAGTTCGAATTGATTTCCCCTAATGTTCAAGGAGGCAAGACTTTCTACTTAGAATGGAGATGTATTTTAATAATGTCAAGATAGTAGGAATAAATTCATTCAGCTTAATCCCTAGGCAGAGTTTTTCTCATGGCAACATTACCAGGTAAGCCCTAAAAGAAGGGAGCCGATACTAACAGCCATGTGGGAACACCCTGCCACCATTCCTCTACACAAAATACAAGTTACTCCATAAGCCACTGAGAAAGATCACCATTTTCCTTGTATACTCAAATAGCAATCAGTGCAAAAACAATATTTGTACTCTGTTTTAAGAAACTTACCAAGATCAGATGACCCAAATGCTGTTTGAGTTTTATTAAGAATATGCCAGTCTTAGTGAAAATGTGAAAAAATAAAGATTGTCATAATAAAACCACTTATTGTGGTGAAAAAAAAAAAGCCAGTCTAATAGTTTCTTTTTTGTTCAATATTAAGAGAGAAAAGTAACTTTTAATTTTTATTTTAAAAGGACTCAGAAGAAGATATACATGCTGGATTGTTCCAGAATCTTGTTACACTCAAAAGTGAACATGGATCTGGTTCTAAATCATTTTCTTGGCTTAGATTTAGAAAAGGTTCCCTGTATATCAGGTAAATTGGTCCTCAAAAAACAAACAAACAAAAACCAAGTTTTTAACCTCCAAGTTGCCCTTAGCTGAACCTTGTTGCTCCATAGGCTTCCCAGCTGGTGCATCTGGCTCCAGGACAGGGTGTGTCAGGTTCTGTCTATCATAATGTTCCACTTGACCTCATGGTTCAGAGAGGAGTGCAGATGATGAAAGGAGATGGTGTCACTCATAATGTGAGGTCTCAGTTGGGGAAAGTCTCAGAAACCCTCCAACACATTATTAAAAGGAAATAAATTGGAAATGAAAAGCTCAGCTTGCTGGGCAAATTGAATTTTATTTGGTTCAAAATTTTATCTCAGAGAAAGTAAAGAACACATGGGAGTAAACAAAGATTACAAAGTTGGGTTTGGAGATTTTGTTTAGTTCGTAGATAGATATCAGAATTTTCCCACTTACTCAGCTCAGGCTTCATCTCACTTGCTAAAAATTCTTTCATTTATCTGACCATTATTTTAAAAATAAGTTAGGAAAGCCTATGTGGGTTTTCAAATTGATGATACAATCTAAGATATTACTTAAATCTACACAGTACTTATTACCTTTCAGAAATAAATGCTTTTTGTTTTATGCTATTTTGTAATTGGTGCCCAATGACACCAAAACATCTCTGTGTTTATGTGACATTGTTTCACATGGAGGAAAACTGAGACTGGTCTTGGTTAAAAAGCAGATTCAGAGAGAAAGAAAAGAGAGATCTAGAGAGTAAAAAGTTAGGAATATAACTACAGAATATTAGAGTTGGAAGCTTTCTTAGAAATCATCTAATTCCTAAAATATACAGAATTAAGAATATTATTTCCACGCGATGTTCTGAAAATAAAGTTCCATTGTTAAAGAAACATGAGCAGTAATGTATACTAAACCATCATCTGTAGATGCTCATTGTATATTAGTGTATTAAGGACCTGAGAATTAAAAAAAATTTTTTCAAAAACTGTTTAACACGTTTCTTCATCCTTTCCTCAAGTAATGTAGTGTGGCGGTGACGACTCAAACAGATTTGGCTCAGAATCCTAACTTTACTATTCATTAACTGTGTGTACCTGGTAAGTCAGTTAGCATCGCTAAGTCTGAATTTACTTATCTAGTAAATGTGGGATAATATTATTTACCACCTAAGGTTGGAGTGGGGATGAAACGAGAAAATGATAGTAAAGATCCTAGCTTTGCAGCACCTCACACATAGTTTATGTCCTCTTCAAATGGTAGCTTAATTAACAAGATAGCCTTTGATAAAAATGACACAGGAAAACATAGTTGTTATGGGAATTAAAGCAATGCATAATTTTGAAAAGGAAATTGTAATAAATTGTTAGTGAAAGTAAATGACATGCAATACATAGAGTTACTAGTAAGATGTGAAATCTTTGGACTCCTAATAATTGTCCTCTTTCATAATGGTTTAGTCACCTTTCATGGATTATGGATTAGGTGATTACATAGAGTAATGATAAAGGTACACAGTTTGGTACTGTATCATCTAGATTCAGATTCTATCTTGCCAATTCCTAGTGCAGTAATGTTAGGCAAGTCACTTGACATTTTGAGCCAGTTTTCCTATTTGTAAACCATGAATTAAAATATTAGTCCTCGTTCTAAGAGATGTTGAAGATAATTAAGCTATAGAAATTTACCATTTGTTGAGAGTTTACCATATCCTAGGCCACAGTTCCTAGGTAAAAAGGTAGTAAATGTTTTGCATACAGTTAGTGAGCAACTGTTCATGAAGATGCTGTACAAACTACAATGCTATTAGTAAATATTAGTTAATAGTAACAGTTAATGCTGCTTGGCAACCCCATGGTTTCTGAGTAGTTATATCTGTATGACTTCAATGCCTAGTAATTACATGGAGGAAGAAAAGAAGATATACTCAGTCCCCAAGTAATTTTGACCTTTTAAAGAACGTTTAAAATCTGTTCTAATATCAAATTTCAAACAATGTAAGAATCCAGGTTCAATTTGCCCTGTGCAATCTGGGATCTCCTCTGTTTTCTTAGTTCAGACTTTCAAGGTGCCTGTCCCTAAGCAACTGTGGATGTGTTAGGGTTACATAAAACTTTTGTGGATGGACCCAGTAGAAATGAGTGTATGTATTATTATTCTGATTTTTCATAAGAGGAAACTGAGGTTCAGACAGGCCAACCAACAGAAAGTTAGAGAGTCAGGACATGCACCTAATTTTTAAATTTCAAAGTCTAGGCCACCTTCTATTGTGTCCAAGATATGAAAAAGAAAGATAATTTAACAGATGATTTCTAGAGCTCAAGCCCTATCAGATTAGCTTTATTAAAGGATTGATTTACTTTAAAAAATGATCCCTGGGCATATATTATGTATTTAAAAGATAAATTTATTCTGGGAAGTTTTATATCAGTTAATTATTTTTATATTCATAAGTGATTACCAAAGATGCTTGAGGAATGTTCAGTCTGTACAGTTTTGAGGATAAGAATTATAATCTCTCATATTCCCTCTATGGAGATAGAAAGTAAACTGGGTAATCTATGTTCAGCTCTGGTACTATGTTTGTTTTTTGATCATTTTTGCTTTTCCTTCTCTAAATTCTATACATATGCTCTCTAAAACACAGGACAAGTATTGAATAGTTAGATATATAATTTCCCAACCAATATCTATCATTTAGGATTAAAAAAATCCCTTTTGGGTGAAAATCTTTTGGGAAATGACTTATCATCATATAATCTGTATAGAACTTTCATCAGTAAATATATATTTCAATGAGTATTTGTCAAACATCTTTGCAGTCTAGGTGTTGTGCAAGGTAGTAAATGGCCTTCCTGTGTTGAAGGAAGTTAATAATCTGGTGAGTGAGGTGGACAAAGTCAGAGAATATTTAACTGATAAGGAACGTACTGGGCCAGCACATAGACTAGGTCCTTTGTTCTGTCTGGATGTGCACACTAAGCTTCTCCTAGTGCTCTGTTCATTCATCCTTCCAAGGCACACTCACTGTGAGTCAGTCAGATATCAGGAATTTCATCAATCTCTTGTGATACTACCATAAAAAAATTAACATAGATCTATAAACCTTGTCCTCAAGAAATATGAATTTAATTGACTATTAGTGACTATGCTATTGCAATATAGATTGACATGATATAGGAAGTAGAACAAGCTATTGGAATCTATGGAATGAAAACTGCCCAGACATGGGAACTCAAGGAGTTCTTTCTCAAAGTGGCATCTGAACTTAAAATTGAAGTCAGAGAAAGAGTAGCCAGAGAAAAGTTAGGGAAGTGAAGGAAATATTCCAGCCTAGAGAAAAGTACATAGGAAGAACAGCCTCAGCTTCATACTCTAGAACAAACAGAATTGAACCAGTTGAGAAAAATTTTTGAGAAAGGGAAAACCATATGTGAAGTTATAGAGGAGTTAAATCCACCATGTATATGAGGAAGCACTAGTATTTTGGTATACTTCTATAAAATTCTGCAGTCAATTCAGACTATACTACAAAGCTACAGTAATCAAGATAGTATGGTACTGGCACAAAAATAGAAATATAGATCAATGGAACAGGATAGAAAGCCCAGAGATTAAACCCACGCACCTATGGTCAACTAATCTATGACAAAGGAGGCAAGAATATACAATGGAGAAAAGACAGCCTCTTCAATAAGTGGTGCTGAGAAAACTGGACAGCTATATGTAAAAGAATGAAATTAGAACACTCCTTAACACCATATAAAAATATAAACTCAAAATGGATTAAAGACCTAAACGTAAGGCCAGACACTATAAAACTCTTAGAGGAAAACATAGGCAGAATACTCCATGACATAAATCACAGCAAGATCCTTTTTGACCCACCTCCTAAAGAAATGGAAATAAAAACAAAAATAAAAAAATGGAACCTAATGAAACATAAAAGCTTTTGCACAGCAAAGGAAACCATAAACAAGATGAAAAGACAACCCTCAGAATGGGAGAAAATATTTGCAAATGATGCAACTGATGAAGGATTCATCTCCAAAATATACAAGCAGCTCATGCAGCTCAGTATCAAAAAAAAAACAAACAACCCAATCCAAAAATGGGCAGAAGACCTAAATAGACATTTCTCCAAAGAAGATATACAGATTGCCAAGAAACACATGAAAGGATGCTCAACCTCACTAATCATTAGAGAAATGCAAATCAAAACTACAATGAAGTATCACCTCACACCAGTCAAAATGGCCATCATCAAAAAAACTACAAACAATAAATGCTGGAGAGGGTGTGGAGAAAAGGGAACCCTCTTGCACTGTTGGTGGGAATGTAAATTGATACAGCCACTATGGAGAACAGTATGGAGGTTCCTTAAAAAACTAAAAATAGAACTACCATATGACCCAGAAATCCCACTCCTGGGCTTATACCCTGAGAAAACCATAATTCAAAAAGAGTTATGTACCACAATGTTCATTGCAGCACTATTTACAATAGCCAGGACATGGAAGCAACCTAAGTCTCCATCGACAGATGAATGGATAAAGAAGATGTGGCACATATATACAATGGAATATTACTCAGCCATAAAAAGAAACAAAACTGAGTTATTTGTAGTTAGGTGGATGGACCTAGAGCCTGTCATACAGAGTGAAGTAAATCAGAAAGAGAAAAACAAATACTGTATGCTAACACATATATATGGAATCTAAAAAAAGAAAAAAAAATAGTTCTGATGAGCCTAGGGGCAGGACAGGAGTAAAGATGCAGACGTAGAGAATGGACTTGAGGAGACAGGGAGGGGGAAGGGTAAGCTGGGACCAAGTGAGAGAGCGGCACTGACATATATACACTACCAAATGTAAAATAGATAGCTAGTGGGAAGCAGCCGCATAGCACAGGGAGATCAGTTCTGGTGCTTTGTGACCACCTAGAGGGGTGGGATAGGGAGGGTGGGAGAGAGACGCAAGAGGGTGGAGATATGGGGATATATGTATACGTATAGCTGATTCTCTTTGTTATAAAGCAGAAACTAACACAGTATTATAAAGCAACTATTCTCTAATAAAGATGTTAAAAAAAAAATTCTGCAGTCAAGTAGATGGAACAGGAGCCCTGAGGAGGAGAGGAGGGTCAAATTAAAATGGATCTTGATGTTATTAGGTAATAGGAAACCACTGACAGGCATCATACTAAATGATTGCTTAGACTGACTACCTCAGATTTACAGGTAATAAAATGGAGGTCCAGAGAGGGTCTATGACTTGCCCAAAGGCACACAGCTAGTTAGAAAAAGAATTGGAAATATAATGCTAGTCTATGGAGACCTGCTACACATGCCTCACCTTCAGGCGTTTAAATTATTTGGGAAGTTTAAAACAATGACAAATTGATTGTCTATCAAGTAACTGGTAGAAGTGGCTCCTTCTCTCAGGAAGACTCCTAAAATATGTTCTTCCCAGCGTAAATCCTGGGATGACGGCTGGATAAACACAAAGGAAGGCAATGCTTGCTTGATTTGCAATATTCTTCTTTTGTATCCCTCCCTTTACACCTCACTTATTTTTGATTATTCATTGTCTCTCACCCTGAATATGAGTTTCAGAAGGTCATTGTCATCTTGTCACAGACTGAGAGCTGTCTCCCCTGAGTTCCCCAGCACCTGCAGCACAGAGTTCACACTGATTCAGATTAGCTCTGGGTCAGCAGCGCTGTAAGGAGAGGGTTTTAACCCCTTGTAGACCTGATTTCTTTCTTGGAGTGAGGCTGAGGAAAACACATTTGCAGAATTCCTCTTTCCCTGATCTTTCCTGCTCACTTCCTGCCCTCTCTCCAGAGCAGGCCGAATTTTCTCCCTCAGCCTGCAAGCTTCTGTTTTCTGCCTGGCTGCGCTCACCGCCTTCCTATGACACCTTAGGGAATTGCCCTCTTATTACCACAATTACAATCTGTACACATTTCATTAAACTAATATCGCGTCGCACAGGCTTTCTCCACAGAACTGCACAGCTGGAGGCCCATTTTTTTCCCTCAGCTTAAACACTTTGACAGGTTAAGAAAGCTATTATGTCTGAATAACAGGTGTTGCAAAACAATGTGCATTTGATGCTTAAATGAGAGAGCTTCTTTATTGACTGGCTTTATTGCAGCTAAGGCTCTCTTTTTCACAATGACTGGATTTTTATTGTTTTTACTGCTTTTTAAAGTGTATTCTCTTGTTTCAGAATAGGTCTGAAGTGACTGTGTGTGGTTATTTGTTATTCTGCTGTCTTCTTTTTAATATTATTATTATTATTATTACTGCTTCTTGCTTTACTTTTCAGGTGAAGAATAGTTGCAGAAATAAAAGGGTTTTATTGGGTCTCTCTTTCTCTCTACTAGAAGAACACCCACTTCATGAACAGCTCCCAGAGGACCTCCAGTGGGATCCTTCTCTATTATTTTCCCTCCATTTATATTGCCTTACTCACTTCTCTCACCTACCTTCCAGTTACCCAATGAATTGGCTCCCAAATGAGAAACAATAAAATACAACTGGAGGGAGAGTTTACTGTTATGCTCCCTTATCTGAATATCACTCACATTTTTTGTACAGGATCTGGCTGCATAGAACATACACACTGGTATATAATTTTTGGTATTTATCCTTTACCTCTTGACATTTTGTTTATTTTTCCTTACATTCATCAATGTTAAGCAAATCTTTATTCCTTTTCTCTTATTCCTCACACAATATCATGCTCAGCAGGATATAGTCTGTTTTATTATTTCAATAAGATGACTTTTGCTGAAGAGACAATCAAGTGTTAAAATACCATTTTTCAAAGGCAAGTGCTCAGTGAGAGAGAGTACATGATTATGAAAGCATAGAAATGGATGGAAATAAAAGATGGATTTGAAATATGTAGATGGGTATCCTTACAGTATCTAGTGTAGTTCTCCTCATATTGCAGGCACTCAAAAATGCTTATTAACTCAAAGATAGGCCATAACATACTTTTTGAAAGCAAAATTTGGGTTTCATGTTTACTTACATTTTATGGTAGTAAAAAGCCGAAAGAAAAAAAAAAGGCAAAAGAAAAAGCTCATTATTTCCTTGAGCTGAATATTTTCAATTCTCCTAGTGTATTCAAAAGTTGTAATCATCCTAATTATCACCTATTTGTTTCCATGAAGGCAAATGAAGTCATATCTGTGATTAGGTGAGACACGTATTTTACTCAACGTATGTATAATGACTACTAGAGTTGGGGCAGTGCCTAGTTACCTAGTATCTTCAGTATCTAGGTCATTTTTGAGAACAAAGTAAGGGCCCAATAAGTGATTGCCAAATGAATTAACCTTAGTCCCTTTAGAGGTGAATTCTTCACCTGGATTTCAGATGGTTCCAAGACCTCTTGAAATTCTAAGTACAATTTTGTGTATATGCACAGGAGTGGGGCAGTAAGAATTCTTGGTTTTCATCTGATTGTCGAAGGAACCTGTGACTCCAAAATTTATGAGCATCTCCTTAAAAAGAAGTCCTCTGAATGATAATAATAATAATAATAATTTGGTAAATGCAGGAATTATTTATTGAAACTGTAGCTTAAGCATATTTTTCTACCATAAAGTTATGCCTAGTTGAACATGGAATTTAGGAAACTAGGTAAGCTTTACTTGATCTTATAAAAATATACTCTTAAATTGTTTAATTGTTTCTTCCCAGAGCCAGAGAACAACTGTGATCATCAACCTACAATTGTAACACAAATGGATATTTTTAATAATAACACCCAAACTTGTACTTTCTGTAAGTGCTTTACAATTTAACAAGGGCTTTCTCATTTAAAGGACAACAGAAATCCATCCCACTAGAGTACTGATTCGCCAATATCCCTGGGAACAGGTGAGGCCAGTTCTATTTTCAGGGATTTCCAAGTACAGTGTGTCTAAATCTCTGTGATGCCTAGTTATTATTTTTTTTAAAGTAGTAACTCTACATTTATGAGGCACAGTTCTCCTAAGAATTTCAATGAACTTCATGAAGTTTCTACAAACTTTGTAGAACAAGACTGTGATTCTCCTCACTTAACAGGTAAGGAAACTAAAGTGCAGATATAGTTCAATGATTATTCTCATAGCTATTTGGACCATGACTGGATATGCAAATCAAAACATTAACCCTGGATTTTTCATTGATTTCCTGCTTCTAAACTAATACATAAAGAAAAAATTAAATATTTATAATTTTAGGAATACCTTTGCAAAAAAAAAAAAATCTCCTAATATATATTTTACTTTCTGATTTAAAACTGAGAAAATAATTTTACCTTAGGAAATTGGTTCTAAAATGAAGGAAAACATTTTATATCTTTGAGCTAACAGATTTAAATAAAATGTTATGAATACCTATCAATATATTAAAATCTAGTAAAATAGTATATGATGGAATAGTTTATGGAAATCCATTATAACAGCCTTTTAGAATTATCTGCTCTCTTAAGATAATTCCACAGATGTGGGTGATACATGAATTTTCAGGAAAAGGTTTTGTTTGAAAGATGAATGAAAGATGACTATCAGATTGAGAAGGTTCTGCTTTTGAATTTTCCCTTAAGTCTCAACTATGTTAATTAAGTTATTTAGCATGACATGGATTCCCTGTATCTGATTTTTACTTTGGGCCATTTTGAAACTTTATATCTTTAGGTATTTATGTGAAAGAACATGAAAAAGTTAAATTCAGTTTTGCCTCTTATACATTCTTCCCTTTTGAATATTATTACAAGGTATGATTAAGTTTGAACAGATTCTCTGATTCAGCCTATTGAAAATAATAGAGAGAGGAACCAAGATGGTGAAGTAGAAGGACGTGCCCTCACTCCCTCTTGCGAGAACATAAGAATCACAACTAGCTGCTGGACAATCATTGACAGGAAGACACTGGAACTCACCAAAAAAGATACCCCACATCCAAAGACAAAGGGGAAGCCACAGTGAGACGGTAGGAGGGGAGAAATCACAGTAAAATCAAATCCCATAACTGCTGGGTGGGTGACTCACAGACTGGAGAACACTTATACCACAGAAGTCCACCCACTGGAGTGAAGGTTCTGAGCCACACGTCAGGCTTCCTAACCTGGGTGTCCGGCAATGGGAGGAGGAATTCCTAGAGAATCAGACTTTGAAGCCCAGTGGGAATAGATTGCAGGACTTCAACAGGACTGGGGGAAATAGAGACTCCACTCTTGGAGGGCACACACAAAGTAGTGTGCACATCGGGACACAGGGGAAGGAGCAGTGACCCCAGGGGAGACTGAACCAGACATACCTGCTACTGTTAGAGGGTCTCCTGCAGAGGTGGGGGGTGGCTGTGGCTCACTGTGGGGACAAGGACACTGGCAGCAGAAGTTCTGGGAAGTACTCCTTGGCATGAGCCCTCCCAGAGTCTGTCATTAGCCCTACCAAAGAGCCCAGGTAGGCCTCAGTGTTGGGTTGCCTCAGGCCAAACAACCAACAGGGAGGGAACTCAGCACCACCCATCAACAGTCAAGCAGATTAAAGTTTTACTCAGCTCTGCCCACCAGAGCAACAGTCAGCTCTACCCACCAGCAGTCCCTCCCATCAGGATACTTACACAAGCCTCTTAGATAGCCTCATCCACCAGAGGGCAGACAGCAGAAGCAAGAAGAACTACAATCCTGCAGCTTGTGGAACAAAAACCACATTCACAGAAAGACAGACAAGATGAAAAGGCAGAGGGCTATGTACCAGATGAAGGAACAAGATAAAACCCCAGAAAAACAACTAAATGAAGTGGAGATAGGCAACCTTCCAGAAAAAGAATTCAGAATAATGATAGTGAAGATGATCCAGGACCTCGGAAAAAGAATGGAGGCAAAGATCGAGAAGATGCAAGAAATGTTTAACAAAGACCTAGAAGAATTAAAGAACAAACAAACAGACATGAACAATACAATAACTGAAATGAAAACTACACTAGAAGGAATCAATAGCAGAATAACTGAGGCAGAAGAATGGATAAGTGACCTGGAAGACAGAATGGTGGAATTCACTGCTGCAGAAAAGAATAAAGAAAAAAGAATGAAAAGAAATGAAGACAGCCTAAGAGACCTCTGGGACAACATTAAACGCAACAACATTCGCATTATAGGGGTCCCAGAAAGAGAAGAGAGAGAGAAAGGACCAGAGAAAATATTTGAAGAGATTATAGTCGAAAACTTCCCTAATATGGAAAAGGAAATACCCACCCAAGTCCAGGAAGCGCAGTGAGTCCCATACAGGATAAACCCAAGGAGAAACACGCCAAGACACATAGTAATCAAATTGGCAAAAATCAAAGACAAAGAAAAATTATTGAAAGCAGCAAGGGAAAAATGTCAAACAACATACAAGGGAACTCCCATAAGGTTAACAGCTGATTTCTCAGCAGAACATCTACAAGCCTGAAGGGAGTGGCATGATATACTTACTGATGAAAGGGAAGAACCTACAACCAAGATTACTCTACCCGACAAGGATCTCATTCAGATTTGAAGGAGAAATCAAAAGCTTTACAGACAAGCAAAAGCTAACAGAATTCAGCACCACCAAACCAGCTCTACAACAAATGCTAAAGGAACTTCTCTAAGTGGGAAACACAAGAGAAGAAAAGGACCTACAAAAACAAACCCAAAACAATTAAGAAAATGGTCATAGGAACATACATATCGATAATTACCTTAAACGTGAATGGATTAAATGCTCCAACCAAAAGACACAGGCTTGCTGAATGGATACAAAAACAAGATCCATATATATGCTGTCTACAAGAGACCCACTTCAGACCTAGGGACACATACAGACTGAAAGTGAGGGGATGGAAAAAGATATTGCATGCAAATGGAAATCAAAAGAAAGCTGGAGTAGCTATACTCATATCAGATAAAATAGACTTTAAAATAAAGAATGTTACAAGAGACAAGGAAGGACACTACATAATGATCAAGGGATCAATCCAAGAAGAAGATATAACAATTATAAATATATATGCACCCAACATAGGAGCACCTCAATACATAAGGCAACTGCTAACAGCTATAAAAGAGGAAATCGACAGTAACACAAAAATAGTGGGGGACTTTAACACCTCACTTACACCAATGGACAGATCATCCAAAATGAAAATAAATAAGGAAACAGAAGATTTAAATGACACAATAGACCAGATAGATTTAATTGATATTTATAGGACATTCCACCCAAAAACAGCAGATTACACTTTCTTCTCAAGTGCACACAGAACATTCTCCAGGATAGATCACATCTTGGGTCACAAATCAAGCCACAGTAAATTTAAGAAAATTGAAATCATATCAAGCATCTTTTCTGACCACAACACTATGAGATTAGAAATGAATTACAGTGAAAAAACCGTAAAAAACACAAACACATGGAGGCTAAACAGTACGTTACTAAATAACCAAGAGATCACTGAAGAAATCAAAGAGGAAATCAAAAAATACTTAGAGACAAATGACAATGAAAACACAATGATCCAAAACCTATGGGATGCAGCAAAAACAGTTCTAAGAGGGAAGTTTATAGCTATACAAGCCTACCTCAAAAAACAAGAAAAATTTCAAATAAACAATCTAACCTTACACCTAAAGGAAGTAGAGAAAGAAGAACAAACAAAACCCAAAGTTAGAAGAAGGAAAGAAATCATAAAGATCAGAGCAGAAATAAATGAAATAGAAACAAAGAAAACAATAGCAAAGATCAATAAAACTAAAAGCTGGTTCTTTGAGAAGATAAACAAAATTGATAAACCATTAGCTACACTCATCAAGAAAAAGAGGGAGAGGACTCAAATCAATAAAATTAGAAATGAAAAAGGAGAAGTTAGAACAGACATCACAGAAATACAAAGCATCCTAAGAGATTACTACAAGCAACTCCATGCCAATAAAATGGACAACCTGGAAGAAATGGACAAATTCTTAGAAAGGTATATAACCTTCCAAGACTGAACCAGGAAGAAATAGAAAATATGAACGGACCAATCACAAGTAATGAAATTGAAACTGTGATTAAAAATCTTCCAACCAACAAAAGTCCAGGACCAGATGGTTTCACAGGTGAATTCTATCAAACATTTAGAGAAGAGCTAACACCCATCCTTCTCAAACTCTTCCAGAAAATTGCAGAGGAAGGAACACTCCCAAACTCATTCTATGAGGCCACCATCACCCTGATACCAAAACCAGACAAAGACACTACAAAAAAAGAAAATTACAGACCAATATCACTGATGAATATAGATAGAAAAATCCTCAACAAAATACTCGCAAACAGAATCCAACAACACATTAAAAGGATCATCCACCACGATCAAGTGGGATATATCCCAGGGATCCAAGGATTCTTCAATATATGCAAATCAAACAATGTGATACACCATATTAACAAATTGAAGAATAAAAACCATATGATCATCTCAATAGATGCAGAAAAAGCTTTCGACAAAATTCAACACCCATTTATGATAAAAACTTTCCAGAAAGTGGGCATAGAGGGAACCTACCTCAACATAATAAAGGCCATATACAACAAACCCACAGCAAACATCATTCTCAATGGTGAAAAACTGAAACCATTTCCTCTAAGATCAGGAACGAGACAAGGATGTCCACTCTCACCACTATTATTCAACATAGTTTTGGAAGGCCTAGCCAAAGCAAGCAGAGAAGAAAAAGAAATAAAAGGAATACAAATTGGAAAAGAAGAAGTAAAACTGCCACTGTTTGCAGATGACATGATACTATATATAGAGAATCCTAAAAATGCCACCAGAAAACTAGTAGAGCTAATCAATGAATTTGGTAAAGTTGCAGGATACAAAATTAATGCACAGAAATCTCTTGCATTCCTATATACTAATGATGAAAAATCTGAAAAGAAATTAAGGAAACACTCCCATTTACCATTGCAACAAAAAGAATAAAATACCTAGGAATAAACCTACCTAGGGAGACAAATGACCTGTATGCAGAAAACTATAAGACACTGATGAAAAAATTAAAGATGATACCAACAGATGGAGAGATATACCATGTTCTTGGATTGGAAGAATCAACATTGTGAAAATGACTATACTACCCAAAGCAATCTACAGATTCAATGCAATCCGTATCAAATTACCAATGGCATTTTTTTACAGAACTAGAGCAAAAAAATCTTAAAATTTGTATGGAGACACAAAAGACCCCGAATAGCCAAAGCAGTCTTGAGGGAAAAAAACGCAGCTGGAGGAATCAGACTCCCTGACTTCAGACAATACTACAAAGCTACAGTAATCAAGACAATATGGTACTGGCACAAAAACAGAAACATAGATCAATGGAACAAGATAGAAAGCCCAGAGATAAACCCACGCACCTATGGTCAACTAATCTATGACAAAGGAGGCAAGGATATACAATGGAGAAAAGACAGTCTCTTCAATAAGTGGTGCTGGGAAAACTGGACAGCTACATGTAAAAGAATGAAATTAGAACACTCCCTAACACCATACACAAAAATAAACTCAAAATGGATTCGAGACCTAAAGGTAAGACCAGACACTATAAAACTCTTAGAGGAAAACATAGGAAGAACACTCTTTGACATAAATCACAGCAAGATCTTTTTTGATCCACCTCCTAGAGTAATGGAAATAAAAACAAAAATAAACAAATGGGACCTAATGAAACTTCAAAGTTTTGCACAGCAAAGGAAACCATAAACAAGATGAAAAGACAACCCACAGAATGGGAGAAAATATTTGCAAATGAATCAACGGACAAAGGATTAACCTCCAAAATATATAAACAGCTCATGCAGCTCAATATTAAAGAAACAAACAACCCAATCCAAAAATGGGCAGAACACCTAAACTGACACTTTTCCAAAGAAGACATACAGATGGCCAAGAAGCACATGAAAAGCTGCTCAACATCACTAATTATTAGAGAAATGCAAATCAAAACTACAATGAGGTATCACCTCACACCAGTTAGAATGGGCATCATCAGAAAACCTACAAACAACAAATGCTGGAGAGGGTGTGGAGAAAAGGGAACCCTCTTGCACTGTTGGTGGGAATGTAAATTGATACAGCCACTAGGGAGAACAGTATGGAGGTTCCTTAAAAAACTAAAACTAGAATTACCATATGATCCAGCAATCCCACTACTGGGCATATACCCAGAGAAAACCATAATTCAAAAAGACACATGCACCCCAGTGTTCATTGCAGCACTATTTACAATAGCCAGGTCATGGAAGCAACCTAAATGCCCATCAGCAGACGAATGGATAAAGAAGATGTGGTACATATATACAATGGAATACTACTGAGATGTAAAAAGGAACGAAATTGCGTCATTTGTTGAGACGTGGATGGATCTAGAGACTGTCATACAGAGTGAAGTAAGCCAGAAAGAGAAAAACAAATATCGTATATTAACGCATGTATGTGGAACCTAGAAAAATGGTACAGATGAACCGGTTTGCAGGGCAGAAGTTGAGACACAGATGTAGAGAACAAACGTATGGACACCAAGGGGGGAAAACCCCAGGGGGCGGGGGATGGTGGTGTGCTGAATTGGGCGATTGGGATTGACATGTATACACTGATGTATATAAAACTGATGACTAATAAGAACCTGCTGTATAAAAAAATAAATAAAATTAAATTAAAAAATTAAAAAAAAAAAAACCTAAACTTTCTTTGGGTTATTTGTATGGAAATATGTTAATATAAATGTTTCAAACATTACATGAAATTCCTAAAAATCTTATACGTTCTGGTATAATGTTATAAGTCATAATTCTAGTTATTACTTTAAAATGTATATCTCAGAAATAACTAAATTTCCTTGTCAATTGCACTATTATGAACTTTCATCAAATCTTTAACTGTGGTCATTTGTAAGTCTTTTGTCATTTACAGACAGTTCTGGGTGTACTCTGATGCTTCTGCAAAAATGTTCCTATAAAAGGGTTAAAAAAAAAAAAAGAAAATAATAGAATCAGTTGCCCATAACAACTCTGTCAATTAGATTGTATCAGTGCTGTCTTTCTCTTGTCCTAGAAATTCATCTTCTTGAAAGCATTTGTGTTATTGAAAGCAATGGAGCCTGGTAATGCTGGCCATTACCTTTACTTCATTTGCATTTTTGTCCAATATTTTATCCCCAAGTTCCCTTCTGTCTCCTGAAGCCCCCATCACTCCACTGCATCTCATCAGGCGCTCTCTCAGCCACATAGAGGCAGTCTGCTGTGCGAAAACGAACTGGGTACAAACCACAGTTTCCCATGTGTCTGGGGCTTTTCACGCTTGTTCCTTAAGCCCACAGCAGCTGGGATGACCCAGATACTAGAACGGTTTTCCTCTCTCTGGGTTTCCCCATTTCCAGGAATGACCATTGCTGCATTACCTTTAGGATTTGAAAACACAGCATGATCCCTGTGGGTGGTACAATTTTCCTCTGCTGGAAAAATTAGGGCACAATACAAAACTTAAAGCCCCAAAGAGCAAGAGGGTGAATGTAGCAAAACAGAAAGTATTAGCACGGTGTTCCATTGTGCCAGCAAATATTCCCTCCTGTGTGTGTGAAAACAGTAAGAGAATTACACACTCACCTGCCTGGTTATGGGCAACAGGCACCAAGAATAAATGCAGTTTTCAAATACAATAAGGAAACAAGAATTTGTTCAGTCTGGGGATTAAATCTAAGCAAAAAAGAAAATGTCATAAAGAAAAAACATGTATGATTAATTTAATAAGATTTATTTTCTTCCCAGCAAATGCTAAATAACTTATAAAGAACAGTCCCTGGTCATAGAAGGAAAATAAATAAATTTCTAATTTTTCTTTTGGCTTATGCTGAAAAAGGACCTTAGCTATTAGTCAATATCCCTAAAAGATTTTATCTAAACCCGTGGTTCTTAAACTTGGGCATGTATTACAATCACCTGGGGACTTGGTAAAAGTACAGAGGCTCAGGTGCTATCTTGCTTCAATATGTTGGCCTCTGTACTCTGGTAGCCTTCCAAACAATTCTGCTACACACCCAAATTTGAGAACCATTGATCCAAACCATGAGGGAGAAGAACCAAAATACTTCAATACTGTACATTTATTTATTTTAAATTTTTTGTACTATTTTAAGTTATAAATTTTAATAGTAACTTTGGAGACATCTTAGACTCTTTTCATATCACACATCCAATCCATCAACATATCTTTTTTTTTTTAAAGAATTTCACTTCTTTATTATTATTATTATTATTATTTTGGCTGTGTTGGGTCTTCGTTTCTGTGCGAGGGCTTTCTCTAGTTGCGGCAAGCGGGGGCCACTCTTCATCGCGGTGCGCGGGCCTCTCACTATTGCGGCCTCTCTTGGTGCGGAGCACAGGCTCCAGACGCGCAGGCTCAGTAATTGTGGCTCACGGGCCCAGTTGCTCCGTAGCATGTGGGATCTTCCCAGACCAGGGCTTGAACCCGTGTCCCCTGCATTGGCAGGCAGATTCTCAACCACTGTGCCACCAGGGAAGCCCCCCATCAACATATCTTGTTGGCTCTTTCTTTAAAATGGAGCCCAAAGCTGATCACTATTCATCATCTTCACCACCGCCATCCTACTCAAAGTCAATATGATTCTCACCTAGGCTATAACAACTGCGCAGGTTCCTTGAATCCTCCTAGTCTACCCCGATCCCAGTCATTCAGCAGCCTGAGGGATCCTGCTGACACTTAAATAAGACCATGTTACTCTCCTTCTAAGAATCTCCCACAGCTTGCAATGTAATTCAGAGTAAAATCCTATGAGTTCTGGACCCATTACCTCTCTTTCCTCTTCCCCTCACTCACTTCTCTCAACCACATTGCTTTCCTTGCTGTCCTTTGCACATGCTACTCTTGCTTCTGTCTTGGAACTCTTCTGACCTGTTGCTTTGTTTGGATCACTCTCTTCCATAGTAACTACCTCAATCACTGACCTGCTTCATCTTCATCCTTCAACCTCTACTCAGCAGGCTTCTTGCTCAACCTTGGTAGAATAGAACCCCAGACCCTACTGATTTAATTTTCTTATGTGTGTGTGTGTGTGTGTGTGTGTATTTTAAACCCTTGTTGATACCTGAAATGTTATATATTTATCTGTTTACCCTTAATAGAACATGGGCTTCATGAAGCTGAGGCTTTGTCCTTTTTGTTCTGAGGGGTGGTGTATTATTAGCATTCAACAGGGTTCTGATAAATGAATGAATATATAATTTCTTCCAGAAATACCCCAAATCACCAACTGGATAGTATTCTTGAGATTTATGTTAAGTTTGTGAGTGTCATTTTACATGTGAGAAAACTAAGGCACAGACCCACCTATTTATTTGAGGGCATTTATCTAACTAGATAGAACTATATTTCTCCCAAACCCCCTGGACCTGTGTCTGGAATTCAGACATCTCATGACTTCCAATATACAATCTTATTACATATCATCTCCTCTGGACTTCACGTTTTACATTTAAAAATGACTTTTTTTGAAGTAATATTACATATGGTAACAAAACTTTTTTTGGTAATCATTCTGTGGACACACAGAAAATGCATCCAATTGCTTAAAAGAAAATTGATGAATGTGATACTTGGACTAAGTTTTAGTTTGTTCAGAGTTCACATCAACATCTCTTCTCAGGCAACATTTGTGTGAGCGTATTTCCTTGTATCATTCTTCCACACACGCTCCATCCCAGCCCCTCCATCTAGATTATGTTCATGGTGGGTGACTTTACAGTCTTTTATCATCCTAATATACCCAGGTTTGTCCATATTTAATGTCTCATTCCTACAAAGTCTTTATTTTGTAATCATAAAACAATTTAACTAATTTCACATAAGAAGGTTTTGCTTATTTGGTAATATTCAGTACAATCCCTAGGTAAAATCCTTAGGTATTTATGATAGTAAATATAAGCAGCAAGAGAAAAATATTAAATAAATGTCAGTGAAGTGGCTATTAAATTTAAGACTGAGTGAATTAAAAAGCAATTAATTAATGGCAATTAGCTAAGTGGATGAGTTGATTTTTTTCCCTCTAAAAGAGGTTTTCCACATAACGACAGTCTTTGCTTTACAAGAGCTGTTCGTAACCCTACTGTCATCCTACTGAGTGCATTTAGAATGATGAAAACTGGAGTGTGAGCCTGGAGCTGAGGCTATGCCATGAGTACTGCATGTGAGGGCCAGGGAGATGGCTTGGAAGCTGCATCACTAAGCTAAGCATTTGGAATGAGAACTCCAGAACAGAGTACCCACCTTCCACTAAGGAAAGTCAAAATTGGTTCCAATAAGCCTCATGTCCCTGCTTTCTTCTTCCAGAAGTCCACAAAGTCCAAGTGCACATAGAATCCAAAGAGAAGCTACAGATATATTCTCACAATTGATGAGGTCAGCAAGTTTCCTCAATGTAAGAGTAATATATGAAAGTACATTCCAACAACAGTTATAAAATGAAATTTATGTTGTCACCTACAACAGCAACAAAACTGTAAAGCACTTAAGAAAAAAATCTAGTAGAAAACATGCATTGAAGGATGATAGTTTATTACTTTATGACCTAATACTAGTTTTCATAAATTTTCTATGTGCTTAGAGTATATTTATCAAATCATTACTTAGAGAAAATAGATACATACATTATATGTCCTTTGGTGGAAGCTTGCTTAATTGTGCTGCTGCAGTCTTTTGAAATCTTACTATTTTTTATGTCATTTTCCAATATAATTTTTAAAAAATAATTGCGATTATTTTTAAGCATAAGGACACTGCAGTGGATACTATGGAGAAAACATAAATGTCAGTAAAGTGCCACTATCATTAGGATCACAACCTAAAATGAATTAAAATATGGGTGCCATTACCTATGGATGCTGTCACTTGGAGGAAGGCAAGCAAGGCAAAAAGGCATGAACAAACAAAAAACTTCTTCAAGTGAATTCTACTAAAGCTTCAATATAATTGTATGTTAACATTTTCCCCATTTACTAAGAAAAATGTGGCTTTGAAACTAAGTAAGAACTTATTCCCTCACTGAACTTTAAACGGGTAAACATTTTGTAGAGTATCTCACAATCTGATCCAAGTTGTTTACTGGTCTGGGGTTTTTAACAGCCAGAGAAAACTCGGTGAAAAGCAATTATAAAATAGTCCTTGTTTGTTTCCCATTCCAAATGCAACTTTTCAACTTCTTCCACCTATCAATGAAGAAAGTACTGCTTCTGATAATAGGTAATTACTTTAGATAAAAAGTTTTAGATGGTTTAACAAGTCTTATAGTTCAAAAATTGATTTACCTTTTAAAAGAGAATTCAGTAAAGATGGCAATGAATCTTGGTTATCTAAGATTCTTATGTTAAAGTAAGATAAGTAGGCAAGGCAGTTAAGCTCAATTAATTATTTGTCAAATTGATACGATTCCTTTTTTTTTGTTTTCACCATGTATTTCTAGGTTAAGGGTATGGCATGTTGCATTTTGAACAAGAAGGCACAGCACGTTTTCCAGTCCTGTATGCTCTTCTAGAACCTAGCCACTTCATCAATCAAGAGATAGAGTCTCTTTGCCCTCTGCTTAAAATTAGGCTGGTCTTTGTGACCGCTTTAACAAGTAGAATGCAGTAGAAGTGGTGATGCATAACTTTCAAGGACAGGTCATAAAAGGTAATGTAGCTTCTACCTGGCCCAACCCCTGCCCCAGCTCTCTCTCTCAGATGCTCACCCTTAGAATCCAGCCACTGTGCTGTGAAGAATTCAGGTCACGTGTAGTGGCCACAGGTAAGTGTTCTGACCAGTATCCCAGCTAAGGTCTCAAATGAATGACATTAGCTTCCAGACATGTGAGTGACCAAGCCTTTAGATGAACACAGTTTCCAGCCTTGGGGCCACCTCACATGATGCTGAGTACAGCAGAGGTAAGCTATCCCTGGTGAGCCCTGCTCAAATTGCAGATTCAAGAGCAAAATAAACGTTTTAAGATGCTAAGATCTGAGGTGGTTTGTTGCACAACATTAGGTAACTAGGAAGAGGAGAAATAAGAATTTAACATCAAGAACCAAAACTACAAATTCTTCACTATTTTGTACATATTATAAGAATCTATATGTTGACTTCATGTAAGTCTGTTAACTTTTGTTTTCCAGATTTTGGGATGATGTTATTAGACGCATGCATGTTTTGAATTAATATATATTATCTATATGGTGAACTAATTCATATTAGATGTGTACATATTTATATTTATAATATATATGGCAAATTAATATTTCGTATGTTGAAAGCATTGTATTTCCTAATAAATTTTTTATCTAAACACCGTCTAAGTGTTTTTATCTTACAGTATATGATGTTCATATAGCCATATCAACTGCCTTCTGGATGGTATATGCCTAGTGTACTTTATCCATTCTCTTTTCTTCAAATTTTCTTTGTCATTATGCTATAAGTGTGTCTCTTATTTTTAAAAGCATATAGCTGGATTGTTTTAAAAATGCCAATTTTTGAATTTCAACTCATAAATTTAATTCACTTATATTTATTGTGATTATCAACATATTTATATTTGTTATTCCATTTTATTTTGTACTTTCTTTTTACTCAGCTATCGACATGCTTTTTATTCCCCTTTTATCTTGCAAGCAGGGTTTTTTTTCCCTTTCATTTATTGATTTTTTTTCTCCTTTGGATTGCATATTATATATTCTCTTTCTATTTTTTTAGTGCATACTCACATTTTCAGTTTGCATATATAACAAAGATGAATCCACATCTCAACCCTCCTCCTGAACAATTTTAGGAACTTAGAATGCTTTAACCCTGCTTTTCTTCCTTTGACATCTTTCATGTCATTATTTTTCTGTATTTTAATTCTATGTTGTTATTCTAATTCTATAGACTAATCGCTAATTTGTCATTGTTTTATGTCATAAGTATTCACCACATTCTAGCAAAAATTTTTCTCATTATTCTTTGCTGTATCTCAGTACAGCTTTTGTGGTTCAATTTCCATTTTCCTAAGATGAAGTTTTTGAACACCCTTTAGTGAATGTGATGATAGCAAACACTTTGATAATTAGAAAATATCTTTACTTTGCCTTCATTCTTGAGTATTAGTTATGGCAGAGATTTACAAAAATTTTTTATTTTATATTGGAGTATAGTTGATCAATAACGTTTTGTTAGTTTCAGGTGCACAGCAAAGTGATTCAGTTATACATATACATGTATCTATTCTTTTGCAAATTCTTTTCACATTTAGGTTATTACAGAATATTGAGCAGAGTTCCCTTTGCTATACAGTAGGTCTTTGTTGGTTATCTATTTTAAATATAGCAATGTGTACATGTCAATCCCAAACTCCCAGTCTATCCCTCCCCCGCACCCTTCCCCCCTTGTAACCATAAGTTGGTTCTCTAAGTCTGTGAGTCTGTTTCTATTTTGTAAATAAATTCATTCATATCATTTTTTTAAAGACTCCACATATAAGTGATATCATAAAATATTTGTCTTTCTCTGTCTGACTTACTTCACTTAGTACAGTAATCTCCAGGTCCATCCATGGTGCTGCAAATGGCATTATTTCATTCTTTTTAATGGCTGAGTAATATTGCATTGTATATATGTACCACATGTTCTTTATCCATTCATTTGTCAATGGACATTTAGGTTGCTTTCATGTCTTGGCTACTGTAAACAGCACTGCAATGAACATTGGGGTGCATGTATCCCTTCAGACCATGTTCTTCTCCAGATATTTGCCCAGGAGTATGATTGCTGGATCACATAGTAGCTCTATTTGTAGTTTTTTAAGGAACCTCATACTGTTCTCCATAGTGGATGTACCAATGTCCATTCCCACCAACAATGTAGGAGGGTTCCCTTTTCTGCACACCCTCTCCAGCATTGTTTGTAGATTTTTTGATAATGGCCATTCTGACCAGTGTGAGGTGATATCTCACTGTAGTTTTGATTTGCATTTCTCTAATACTCAGTGATGTTGAGCATCTTTTCATGTGCCTCTTGGCCATCTGTATGTCTTCTTTGGAGAAATGTATATTTAGGTCTTCTGCCCATTTTTTGATTGGGTTGTTTGCTTGTTGTTTTTTTTTTTTGATATTGAGGCACCTGAGCTCTGTAAATTTTTGAGACTAATCCCTTGTCAGTCGCATCATTTGCAAATATTTTCTCCCATTCAGTGTGTTGTCTTTTCATTTTTATTATGGTTTCCTTTGTTGTGCAAAAGGTTTTGAGCTTAATTAGGACCGATTTCTTTCTTTCTTTATTTTTTCAAAACATTTGTGGTACGAAGATGGTAAAATTCTCCATCCACCGTCTAAGTGTTTCTTTCTTTCTGTTTTTAAATTTTTATTGGAGTATAGTTGATTTAAAATGTGTCAGTTTCTGCTGTACAGCAAAGCGAATCAGTTATACATATACATATATCCACTCCTTTTTAGATTCTTTTCCCATATAGGTCATTACAGAGTATTGAGTAGAGTTCCCTGTGCTATACAATACGTCCTTATTAGTTATCTATTTTATATATAGCAGTGTGTATATGTCAATCCCAATCTCACAATTTATCTCCCCTCCTTTTCCCCCCCTGGTAACCATAAGTTTGTTTTTTACATCTGTGACTCCATTTCTGTTTTGTAAATAAGTTCATTTGTACCATTTTTTTAGATTCCACATATAAGTGATATCATAAGATATTTGTCTTTTTCTGTCTGACTTACTTCACTCAGTATGACAATCTCTAAGTCCATCCATGTTGCTGCAAATGGCATAATTTCATTCTATTTTATGGCTGATTAATATTCCATTGTATGTATGTACTGCATCTTCTTTATCCATTCCTCTGTCTATGGACATTTAGGTTTCTTCCATGTCCTGGCTATTGTAAATAGTGCTGCAAAAAACATTAGCAGTGCATGTATGGTTTTCTCTGGATATATGCCTAGGAGTGGGATTGCTGGATCATATGGTAGCTCTATTTTTAGTTTTTAAAGGAACCTCCATGCTGTTCTCCATAGCGGATGTACCAATTTACATTCCCACCAACAGTGTAGGAAGGTTTCCTTTTCTCCACACCTTCTCCAGCATTTGTTGTTGTATTAAGAGATTTTTTGATGATGGTCGTTTTGAACAGTGTGAGGTGATACCTCTTTGTAGTTTTGATTTGCATTTCTATAATAATTAGCAATGTTGAGCATCTTCTCATGTGTCTCTTGGTCATCTGTATGTCTTCTTTGGAGAAATGTCAAACATCGGTAAATGTCTTCTGCCCATATTTTGATTGGGTTGTTTGTTTTTTTGATATTGAGCTGCATAAGCTGTTTGTAAATTTTTGAGACTAATCCCTTGTCAGTCGCATCGTTTGCAAATATTTTCTCCCATTTTGTTTTGTTTATGGTTTATTTTGCTGTGCAAAACTTTTCAGTTTAGTTAGGTTCCATTTGTTTATTTTTGTTTTTATTTTCATTACTCTAGGAGGTGGATCAAAAAAGATCTTGCTGCAATTTATGTCAGAGAGTGTTCTATGTTTTCCTCTAAGAGGTTTTTTGCTGTTGTTTGTTTTTTAATTGGAGTATAATTGCTTTACACTGTTGTGTTAGTTTCTGCTGTACAGTAAAGTGAATCAGCCACATGTATACATCTATCCCCTCTTTTTTGGATTGCCTTCTCATTAGTTCACCACAGAGCACCACGTAGAGTTCCCTGTGTTATACAGCAGGTTCTCATTAGTTACCTATTTTAAACATATTAGTGTATATATGTCAATCCCAATCTCCCAGTTCATCCCACCCCCCCTTCCCCCTTGGTACCCATATTTTTTTGTCTATGTCTGTGCCTCTATTTCTACTTTGCAAATAAGTTCATCTATACCATTTTCCTAGATTTTGTGCCCTTACATTTAGATCTTTAATCACTTTTGAGTTTATTTTTGTGTATGGTGTTAAGGAGTGTTCTAATTTCATTCTTTTACATGTAGCTGTCCAGTTTCCCAGCACCACTTATTGAAGAGACTGTCTTTTCTCCATTGTATATTCCTGCCTCCTTTGTCATAGATTAGGTGACTATAAGTGTGTAGGTGTACCTCTGGACTTTCTATCTTGTTCCACTGATCTATATTTCTGTTTTTATGCCAGTACCATACTGTTTTGATTACTATAGCTTTGTAGGATAGTCTGAAGTCAGGGTGTCTGATTCCTCCAGCTCCATTTTTATTTCTCAAGATTGCTTTAGCTATTCGGGGTCTCTGTGTTTCCACACAAATCGTAAAATTTTTTGTTCTAATTCTGGAAAAAAACGCTATTGGTAATTTGATAGGGATTGTATTGAATAAGATACTGATGAATGAAATAAAAGATGACCCATTTGTTTATTTTTGTTTTTATTTCCACTACTCTAGGAGATGGATCAGAAAAAGATATTGCTGCAATTTATGTCAAAGAGTGTTCTGCCTATGTTTTCCTCTAAGAGTTTTATAGTATCTGGTCTGACATTTAGGTCCTGAATCCATTCTGAGTTTATTTTTGTGTACGGTGTTAAAGAATGTTCTAATTCCATTTTTTAAGATGTAGCTGTCCAGTTCTCCCAGCACCATTTATTGACGAGACTTTCTTTCCTTCATTGTATAGTCTTGCCTCCTTTCTCATAGATTAATTAACCATAGGTGCATGAGTTTATTTCCTGACTTTCTATCCTGTTCCATTGATTTACGTCTGTTTTTATGCTAGTACCATACTGCTTTGATGGCTATAGCTTTGTAGGATAGTCTGAAGACAGGGAGCCTGATTCCTCCAGCTCTGTTTTTCTTTCTCAAGATTGCTTTGGCTTTTTGGGGTCTTTTGTGTCTCCATACAAACTTTAAGATTTTTTGTTCAAGTTCTGTGAAAAAGGCCATTGGTAATTTGATAGGAATTGCATTGAATCTGTAGATTGCTTTGTGTAGTATAGTCATTTCACAATATTGATTCTTCCAGTCCAAGAACATGGTATATCTCTCCATCTGTTTGTGTCGTCTTTGATTTCTTTCATCAGTATCTCATAGTTTTCTGAGTACAGGTCTTTTGCCTCGTTAGGTAAGTTTATTCCTGGGTATTTTATTCTTTTTGATGTGATGGTGAATGAGATTGTTTGGTTTTTTTTTTTAAAGATTTTATTTATTATTTATTTATTTAAATAATTTATTTATTTTTGGCTGCGTCAGGTCTTAGTTGTGGCACAC
The DNA here is from genome assembly GCF_028021215.1 of Eschrichtius robustus. NCBI lineage: Eukaryota > Metazoa > Chordata > Mammalia > Artiodactyla > Eschrichtiidae > Eschrichtius > Eschrichtius robustus. The sequence continues at coordinate 17,758,716 of NC_090827.1, read as the reverse complement.
AGGATCTTCATTGAGGCATGTGGGATCTTTCATTGCAGTGTGCGGGCTCTTTATTGTGGTTCACGGGCTTCTCTCTAGTTGTGATGTGCATGTTTTCTCTTCTCTAGTTGTGACGCACAGGCTCCAGGGCACGTGGGTTCTGTAGTTTGCAGCACGCGGGCTCTAGTTGAGGCCTGTGAACTCAGTAGTTGTGGCATGCGGGCTTAGTTGTCCAACGGCATGTGGGATCTTAGTTCCCTGACCAGGGATCGATCCCACTTCCCCTGAATTGTAAGGTGGATTCTTTACCACTGGACCACCAGGGAACTCCCGGGATTGTTTCTTGAATTTTTCTTTCTGATCTTTTGTTCTTAGTGTATAGAAATGCAACAGAGTTCTGTGTATTAATTTTGTATCCTGCAACTTTACCGAATACCTTGATGAGCTCTAGTAGTTTTCTGGCAGCGTCTTTAGGATTTTTTTATGTATAGTATCATGCCATCTGCAAACAGTGACAGTTTTACTTCTTCTTTTCCAATTTGGATTCCTTTTTTTTTTTTGTATATATCTTTACTGGAGTATAAGTGTTTTACAATGTTGTCTTAGTTTCTGCTGTACAACAAAGTGAATCAGCTATATGTACAGCTATATATACATATATTCCTATATCCCCTCCCTCTTGAGCCTCCCTCCCACTCTCACTATCCCACACCTCTAGGTTGTCACAAAGCGTTTCTTTATCTTCTCAGATTGCTGTGGCTAGGGCTTCCAAAACTATGTTGAATAAAAGTGGTGTGCGTGAACATCCTTGTATTGTTTCTGATTTTAGTGAAAATGCTTTCAGCTTTTCACGTTGAGTATTATGTTAAGTGTAGGTTTGTCACACATGGTCTTCGTTATGTTAAGGTATGTTCAATCTAGGCCCACTTTCTGGAGAGTTTTTATCATAAATGTGTGTTGAATTTTATCAAAACTTTTTTCAGCATCCATTTAGATGATCATATGTTTTTTATTCTTCATTTTGTTGATGTGGTGTATCACACCGATTGATATGTAGACACTGAAAAATCCCTGCATCCCTGGGATAAATCCCACTTGATCATGGTGTATGATCCTTTTAAGGTACTGTTGGATTTGGATTGCTAATATTTTGTTGAAGATGTTTGCATCTATGTTCATCGGTGATATAGGCCTGTAATTTTCTTTGTTTGTGGTATCTTTGTCTGATTTTGGTATCAGGGTGATGGTGGTCTCAGAGAATGAGTTTGGGAGTTTTCCTTCTTCTACAATTTTTTGGAATACTTTCAGAAGGATAGGTGTTAACTCTTCTCTAAATGTTTGATAGAATTCGCCTGTGAAGCCATCTGGTCATGGGCTTTTGTTTGTTGGAAGTTTTAAAATCACAGTTTCAATTTCAGTACTTATGATTGGTCTGTTCATATTTTCTATTTCTTCCTGGTTCAGTCTTTGGAGCATATACTTATCTAAGAATTTGTCCATTTCTTCCAGGTTGTCCATTTTTTTGGCATGTAGTTGCTTGTAGTAGTCTCTTACAGTCCTTTGTATTTCTGTGGTATCCCTTGTAACTTCTCCTTTTTTATTTCTAATTTAATTAATTTGAGCCCTCTCCTTTTTTTTTTCTTGATGAGTCTGGCTAATGGTTTATCAATTTTGTTTATCTTTTCAAAGAACCAGCTTTTAGTCTCATTGATCTGTTCTACTGTTTTCTTCGTTTCTATTTAATTTATTTCTGCTCTGATCTTTATGATTTCTTTCCTTCTGCTAACTTTAGGTTTTGTTTGCTCTTCTTTCTCTAGTTGCTTTAGGTGTAAGGTTCGGTTTCTTATTTGGGATTTTTCTTGTCTCCTGAGGTAAGGTTGTATTGCTTGTCCCATAGGTTTTGGATCCTCGTGCTTTCATTTTCATTTGTCTTTAGGTATTTTTTGATTTCCTCTTTGATTTCTTCAGTGATCCACTGGTTGTTTAGTAGCATACTGTTTAGCCTCCATGTGTTTGTATTTTTTGCAGTTTTTTTCTTGCAGTTTATTTCTAATCTCATAGAATTCTGGTTGGAAAAGATGCTTGATATGATTTCAATTTTCTTAAACTCACCAAGGCTTCCTTTGTGGCCCAACATGCGGTCAATCTGGAGAATGTTCCAAGTGCACTTGAGAAGAATGTGTATTCTGCTGCTTTCAGATGGAATGTCCTATAAATATCAATTAAATCTATCTGGTCTAATGTGCCATTTAAGGCCTGTGTTTCCTTATTGATCTTCTGTCTGGATGATCTGTCCATTGATGAAAGTGGGGTGTTAGAGTCCGTCACTGTTATTTTGTTACTGTTGATTTCTCCTTTTATGTCTGTTAGTTTTGCCTTATATATTGGCATGCTCCTCTGTTGGGTGCATATATATTTACAATTGTTATATCTTCTTCTTGGATTGATCCCTTGATCATTATGTAGTATCCTTCTTTGTCTCTTGTAACAGTCTTTATTTTAAAGTCTATATGAGTGTTTGTCTGATATGTGTGTTTCCACTCCAGCTTTCTTTTGATTTCTATTTGCATGGAATATCTTTTTCCATCCCCTCACTTTCAGTCTGTATGTGTCTCTAGGTCTGAAGGGGGTCTCTTGTAGCCAGCATACATACAGGTCCTGTTTTTGTATCCATTCAGCCAGTCTATGTCTTTTGGTTGGAGCATTTAATCCATTTACATTTAAGGTAATTATCAATATGTATGTTCCTACTGCCATTTTCTTAATTGTTTGGATCTGTTCTTGTAGGTCTTTTTTCTTCCCTTCCTCTTTTGTTCTCTTCTCTTCTGATTTGATTACGTACTTTAGTGCTGTGTATGGATTCCTTTTTCTTCTTTGTGTGCTTATCTATTGTAGATTTTCAGTTTGCAGTTACCATGAGGTTTTGATATAGCAGTCTATATATAAGAAAGATCCCTTTAGGCTGCTGGTCTTTTAATTTCAAATCTGTTTTCAATATCCTGCATTTGTGCTCTCCTCTTCTCACAATTGCTGGTTTTGATACAATATTTGTGTGCAGATGATTTCCTACATTTATTTTATATTTGCATTTACCAGTGAGCTTTTCCATTCATGTTTTCCTTGTTTCAAGCAGTGGCCTTCTCTTTTCTTTTTTTGGAAGATGTGTTTTAATTAATTTATTTATTTTTAATTAATTAATTATTATTATTATTTTTGGCCATGCCGCACAGCATGTGAGATCTTAGTTCCCTGACCAGGGATTGAACCCATGCCCCCTGCAGTGGAAGTGCAGAGTCTTAACCACTGGACCACCAGGGTTTTTCTTTTCTGCTTAGAGAAGTTCCTTCAGCATTTGTTACAAAGCTGGTCTGGTGGTGCTGAATTCTCTTAGCTTTTGCTTGTCTGTAAAGCTTCTGATTTCTCTGTTGGATCTGAATGAGAGCCTTGCTGGGTAGATTATTCTTGGTTGTAGGTTCTACCCTTTCATTACTTTAAATATATTGTGCCACTCCCTTCTGGCCTGCAGAGTTTCTGCTGAAAAATCAGCCAATAACCTTATGGGAGTTCCCTTGTATGTTATTTGTTGACCTTCCCTTGTTGCTTTTAATATTTTTTCTTTGTCTTTAATTTTTGTCAATTTGATTACTGTGTATCTTGGCGTGTTCCTCTTTGGGTTTATCCTGCCTGGGACTCTCTGTTCTTTTTGGACTTGGGTGACTGTTTCCTTTCCCATGTTAGGTTAGTTTTCAGCTATTATCTCTTCAAATATTTTCTCAGGTGCTTTCTCTCTCTCTTCGCCTTCTGGGCCCCTTATAATGTGAATGTTGGTGTGTTTAATGTTGTCTCTGAGTTCTTCATTTCTTCTCATTTTTTTTTTCTTTATTCTGCTCTGTGGCAGTTATTTCCACCATTCTGTTTTCCAGCTCACTTATCTGTTCTTCTGCCTCAGTTACTCTGCTATTGATTCCTTCTAGTGTAGTTTTCATTTTAGTTATTGTATTGTTCATATCTGTTCGTTTGTTCTTTAGTTCTTTTAGGTTTTTGCTTTGATGTTGATGGCTAGTGACTGATCAGGGTGGTGATTGCTGAAGACTGGAGTGGTGGTGGCAATTTCTCAAAATTAGACAACAATGACTTTTGCCTCATTGACTGATTCTTTCATGAATAATTTCTCTGTAGTATGCAGTAGAGCATCTTTCAAAATTGGAGTCAATCCTCCACTCAAACCCTGCCAGTGCTTTATCAACTTAGTTTATGTAATATTCAAAATCCTTTGTTGTCATTTCAACAAGTTTCATGACCTCTTCACCAGGAGTACATTCTTAAGAAACCACTTTCTTTGCTAATCCATAAGAAGCAAATCCTTATCGGTTAAAGTTTTATCATGAGAGTATAGCAATTCAGTCACACCTTCAGACTCCACTTCTAATTCTAGTTCTCATGCTATTTCCACCACACCTGCAGTTCCTTCCTCCACTGAAGTCCTGCTTTCTTCAGAGTCATCCTCGAATGTTGAAATCAACATCTTCCAAACTCTTGTTAATGTTGGTATTTTGACTTCCTCCCATGAATAATGAATGTTCTTTTTTTTAAAAATGTATTTATTTCATTTATTTATATTTGGCTGTGTTGGGTCTTCACCGCTGCATGTGGGCTTTCTCTAGTTGCAGCGAGCAGGGACCACTCTTCACTGCGGTGTGCAGGCTTCTCATTCTGGTGGCTTCTCTTGTTGTGGAGAATGGGCTCTAGGCATGTGGGCTCAGTAGTTGTGGCTCATGGGCTCTAGAGCACAGGCTCAGTAATTGTGGTGCAAGGGTCCAGTTGCCCCACGGCATGTGGGATCTTCCCAGACCAGGGATCGAACTCGTGTCCCCGGCATTGGCAGGCAGATTCTCAACCACTGCGCCACCAGGGAAGTCCCATGAATGTTCTTAATGACATCTAGAATGATGAATTCTTTCCAGAAGGTTTTCAATTGACTTTGCCCAGATCCATCAGAGGAATCACTATCTTTGGCAGCTATACTCTTATGAAATGTATTTCTTAAATAATAAGTCTTGAAAGTCAGAATGACTCCTTGATTCATGGGCTGCAGAATGGATCTTGTGTTAGCAGGCATGAAAACAACATTAATTTCATTGTACATCTCCGTCAGAGCTCTTGGATGACCAAGTACATTGTCAATGAGTAGTAATGTTTTGAAAGGAATCCTTTTTTTTTTCTGAGCAGTAGGTCTCAACAGTGGGCTTAAAATATTCAGTAAACCATCTCGTAAACAGACATGTTGTCATCCAGGCTTTGTTGTTCCATTTATAGAACAAAGGAAGAATCATTTAGCATAATTCTTAAGGGGAATTCTTAGGATTTTCATCATGGTTAATGAAGACTGGCTTCAACTTAAAGTCACCAGCTGCATTAACAAGAGAGGCAGCCTGTTCTTTGAAGCTTTAAAGTCAGGCATTGACTTCTCCTTTCTAGCTATGAAAGTCCTAGTAGGTGGCATCGTCTTCTAATAAAAGGCTGTTTTGTCTACATTCAAAATCTGTTTCTCATGTAACCACCTTTATTATCTTAGCTAGATCTGGGTAACTTGCTGCAGCTTCTACAACACCACTTGATATAATGGAGATGGCTTCTTTCCCTAAACCTCATGAGCCAACCTTTTTTAACTTCAAGCTTTTCTTCTGCAGCTTCCTCACCTCTCTCAGCCTTCACAGATTGAAGAGAGTCAGGGCCTTGCTCTGGATTATGCTTTGCTTTAAGGGAATGTTGTGGCTAGTTTGATCTTCTATCCAGACCACTAGAACTTTCTCCATAACAGCAATAAGACTAATTTGCTTTCTTATCATTTGTGTGTTCACTGGGATAGCACTTTTAATTTCTTTCCTTCAAGAATTTTCCTTTGCATTCACAACTTGGCTAATTGGTGTAAGAGGCCTAGCTTTTGGCCTATCTTGGTTTCAACATGCCCTCCTCACTAAGCTTAATGATTTCTAACTTTTCATTTAAAGTGAGAGATGTGTGAATCTTCCTTTCACTTGAACACTTAAAAGCCATTGTAGGGTCATAAACTGGCCTAATTTCAATATTGTTGTGTCTCAGGGAATAGGAAGGCCTAAGGAGAGGGAAAAAGATGGAGCAATGGCTAGTGGGTGGAGCAGTAAGAACACCCACCACACTTATCAATTAAATTTGCTGTCTTATATGGGCACAGTTTGTGGTGCCTCAAAACAATTATAATAGTAACATCAATGATCACTGGTCACTGATCATAAGAAACTAATAATAATGAAAATGTTTGAAATTTTGCAAGAATTACCAAAATGTGACACAGAGATATGAAGTGAGCAAATGCTGTTGGAAAAATGGTGCTGATAGACTTGCTCAACACAGGGTTGCATTACCTGCAAAGCACAATGAAGTGAAGTGCAATAAAGCGAGGTGTGCCTGTAATATCTTTATGCTGGCCATTTCTAACATTTGTGTCACTATCCATTAGCGCATAATAGAGCAGTGTTGTACAAACTTATCTGGTCACATGAATTAGCTAAGGATCTTATTAAAACATACTAATTCCAGGCTCCTCTTCTGGAAAGTCTGTTTGTCAGACACTGTAAGTACCCCATCCATATCCACTCTTGGTCTCACTGTTCTGGCATATGTCTCTTGCTTCCCACCATGAGCACTTGCAACTCTCCTTCTGGGTACTCTTTCTCTTTTTTTGTCTATGCAGAGCAGACAAGAAGTAATGAAGCTGCATGTTCCTGGGGATAGACCTCAGTCAATGACTAACGGGAGCCAGAGCTTCCTTACCCTTTGGATGGAATAACTATTTATAATTATTTACATGGTCCCACAGTTCTCCAACATTGAGCCTCAGCTCAGCAGTAACATGCTCAGCAATGAGCAACTTGTTGGCTTCCTCTCCTTCCCTGTTTCATTCCCCTACGCCCTTAACTGCTTCCTGGGACTCCCCCCACAAATATGATATTTGTACTCAAATACTTTTCTCAGTTTTCTTTTTTGGGGGGGTCACCCAATTTAAGAGAATCTGACAGGTTTGGAATGGGACTAGGAATCTGCATTTATAACAAGCATTCCATTATGATTCTTGTGATAAGTTAGGAGCAGTATCCTACTGCCAGATAACAATCTAGTTTTTTAATAGCCTGCAGGATTTTTCTCCTTGAAACTTCTGTGTTGTGAACAACTCAACTATGAACTATCCTCCTATAGAGATATTTTATTTGTTCTCTTCCTGTATAGCTTTCTAAAAGATTTTTATATCTTTGAACTCCAATAAATTTTCACTGTGGTTATTGCAACCTCTTTGCTATTTTTGCTTATTTTCATGGTAATCTACATAAATATGAGTTCATCATACATTAAAACTTTTTTTCTATGTAATCTCTTGCCTTTTTATAACCTGTAATACAATGCTAAGGAATCAGCATTGATGGGGTTGTGTTCTTACAATTTCGTCAAATTCTACATTCTTTTGTGCGATAGTTCAGATTTAGTTACACTGAATAAATTTTGTGATTATACAAAGTGAATAGTGGTAGGAAGAGAAAGGGGCTTCTATTCAAAATGAGCCTATAAAGTATTCATTCCTTTTCTAGACCTCCTCAGTAGTGAACACTATGATTCATTTCCCAAATACATCTATAGGACTGAAAGACATATTTTCCCAGCTACTAGGAGTGGGTTACCTCATCTGTAAACCCTCTCCAGAGATTGCCCTCAGATGGAGAAAGCTGTCTCAATCCAGGCTATATTCCTTTCTCAGAGGCCAACTACACTCAATGACCGATTGATATGTGAGTATTAAAGGTCTGGCCTCCTTGTCACAAGCAGGTTAAATCTAAAAGGTTATTCCAGCTTCAGAGCTTCCCAAGGGGTCAGCTGAGTCTAATGTGGATTGTATAACAACATAACTTCTCCCTTGCTCAATCCTGCTTCTTTCCTTTCCTTGTACCAGGAGTTGATCCCAAGGACACTCCCTAACACATTTGCTGCATGCTAATCTCCATCTCAGAATCTGCTTTCAGAAGAACCCAACCTACAGCATTTGGTTCTATGAGTGGTATTAATAATGATATAAGAAAGCAGATGCTAAGATGGGATTCTGAAGCCCATCATTCTTCAGCTTACTGGCACTGAGGACTCCATCACTGGTGGTAAGTAGAGTGTGCATAGTTGCTGGCTTAGGGTAGCAGATGCAATCCTTAAAATGTTCATTGGTGGTGAACTGCAACAATATGACTGGAAGGGATTCCATTAATGGGGACAGTATATCAGGTGTTTGAGAACAATGGTGAAATAGTAACTATAAGGATAAGGAAATTGGATGCGTGTTGCTAAGTACAACTGACGGTTTAGAGAAGGATAATGAAAAAGGCTGAGAGGACTAACTAGGGATTAAAACTAAGTGTAAAAGTCAGGAGTCCTCCTGCTAGAATATAAAGAGGCTCTCACTGGGACTTCCCTGGTAGTCCAGTCATTAAGACTCTGCACTCCCAATGTAGGGGGCATGGGTTCGATCCCTGGTAGGGGAACTAAGATCCCGCATGCTGCACGGCATGGCAAAAAAAAAAAAAGGCTCTCACTTTTCAAAGCTTGAAGACAGAAAAATCTGAAGACCAGGACTTAATCATAAATATGGCAGAGCTCCTAAGAAAGTTACGTACAAAACCTAATTAAGTCGGCCACCAAAAGTCAGGGCCCAGAGTTATGGAATGGGACATCTGTGTTGAGGCGCTCAAAAACTCAGGAATCTCTAAATATTCCTGAACTCTCAGCTTGGCAAAATGGTCCATGTCTCCTTATTAAGGACTGGTGTATCCCTTGGCTTGATGAAAAGGCAGAGACCTCTACCTGTAAGACAATATGACACATATATCCGCAATCCCTCTGAATCTCCCCTACCCCCATTTCTGGACACTAAGACAACAATTAGGGATAAATTCCAACATAACCTGGCTCAGGAAGTGCTGTGCCTGCCAATGGAGAGAAAGAAATATACTCCCAAGGAGCTGTAGAACATAGGCAACATATACCAGTAGGTACTAGGAGATACTCATGGAACTGGATTCTGAGGGTGATATATAAAATGGAGGGAAAGAACATAAAGTTGGATAAGTTACAGTATGGGTCTGCTGTCATGGGATATAGGATTCAGCACCCAAACAAAGATCCTAGCAACACACTTCTTAGAATGGTTCTCAGAAGCTGAAAATGATCAAGCAACAACACAAAGTGAGGTAGAAATGCCAAAACTGTCATAGCAGACAGAGAAGAAGGGATGCTAGAATAACTATGCTAGGTGAGGTCTGAAGTACCACCAATGATTATGTTCCTTAGGAGCACCCAGAGTGTTCATTATTTACCAAAACAATAAGGGACAGGTTGGTGATAAGGGAATCAGCATCACTAAGAAGTTCAGTTATGCCTCTTCTCTGTTAAACCAAGGAAGGTGGTAAGATATGCCATTACAGAACTGCATTCTCTGACATCAGTGGGGATGATAGGACTCCCAAGCAATAGAGGCCAGGTGGGGAGGCTTAACCGACATAATCTAGGCGGATGCAATTATTGCAATTGGTGGCAAGGTCACAGTGTGGAAGGGAGGAAATGGGGTGGCTTGACACACAGAGAGTTTTGGAGATGGTTAATAGAACATGGCTTTCTTCGGGGAAAGACATACGGTAGCCAATAAGGGGATCTAAATAATTCAACCATCTAAATAACAAAAACCAGTCAAGGATGATGGTCAGGAGGTTAGGGCAGTTGTCCCAATAACATTTCATGACGCCTTGCCCAATTTTAAGAACAGGAACCCATTGCCTGGTCCTATCACACACCACACTATCCAGAAGCTTCTAGCCTGACACAAAGATGGGTTAGTCTGTGGAAAGCACAACTACAGCACCAGACAGTATTTTGTAAACACAGGGCACCATCATCCCAGATTCAGTGTACACTGAAGGTGCTGTTTCTCCAATAGCTAGAATATATGGATCCAGGAACCAAAGGCTGGAGGCAAGAGTGACCGTGCTTCCCATCACTTCTGTCACTCACTTGGGAAATTTGAGTTTCTTGTTCTAGTAATGCTGGGCTTTGTGGGTTTAAAGATTCTAATTTCCAAAGCAGGGATGCCTACACCTGGACACATACCAAAAGTTCCACTGAACTATATAAGTTTTGACTTTTCCTGAGGACTTTGGGCTCCTCAGACAAGAGGACAAGAGGAGGACTCACCGTCCTGGCAAGGATAACTTACCCGGATGTTACTCAGGAGGGACAGGGAGGAAAATGTTTGGCACCAGGTGATTCACTTTAGTACCTGTTGCTACTTCCTTGCTCAACTTTGACAGTAAATTGACTAGTGCGGAAACCACAGCCTAAAAAGGGCAAGCTCAGATCCCATAAGGATGAGTGTCACAGTCACATCATTCAGTAAGCCACCTAGACAAGGAGTGTCAGCCGAGGATAGAAAAATCTAGAAAGTAGTATAGATGGGAGACCTGAGCATAATTTGTGGCCCTGAAACCAGCTGTACCAGTGGGGCATAGTTTGTCCCACCAACCTTCCTCTTCTAAGTTTTCCTAAGGAAAATAGGTACACCAGAGTTCTAGAAGATTTGCTCCAAGAATTTATTTAAAGAACTGTATCTGAGAGGCAGAAAGAGTGAAATGGCAGTGGATGTTGCATTATTTCCTAAGTCTCCTTTCGGAACTCAAAGACTGAATCTCCCAGCTGCCAGCTGATCCCCCTGGAAGTCAGGGTCCTCTGGAAATTGCCCTCAGCTGGAGAGATCTGGTTTGTCCAAAATCACACTCCTTCCTGGGAAAGTCTGCATTCAGTTGACAGGTCAATATGGGATATACAGCCTCAGTCCCCTTTGATACAACTCTGAAGGGTCATCTTAGCTTCAGAGCTTCCCCTTGGGTAGCTGAGGCCTTTGTTGAGACAGCCTCCAGACCGAGATCCTCACGTTGCTTAGTCCTGCCACAGCTATTGATCCTGAGAGCACCCCTGCTGCACGCTCCATCTCAGAGTCTCCTTCCTGGGGAAATCAACACCTTCAAATGCTGTTTGCTCTTCGACTAATCACGTCCCTCAAGTAGGATCAATGGGTTTTCTGTTTCAAAAAAATGTGCTGTACTAATCTCTTAATTCAGAACCTCTGCTCAGGATGTCTGGCTTCAATGCTTGCCTTTTTTCCAGTGCTTTTACACAGCACAAAGTCTCAATCCACATTGACATTCCTCTGCCCTTCATCTGCAAGACTATTTATGCTCCTCATTCCAACTAAGTCATATAGTTTATATTTCCCTGTAAATGTATTCTTCTGCTAAGTAAGAATCATTCTTTAAAATTTGAGATTATGTTTTAAATGATTTGTGAATTCTCTAATAAATCCTGTGTAAGACGAGGCACATTATTTAAAAGAGCAACAAGTATTTGTTAATTTGTAAATTACCTAATAAATGTAATCTACACCTTTACCTCTCTGCCTCTTACCCTATAACTCACTACATTCAAGTTCTACCTCCCTCTCTAAACCTTCCCTGCCACTCCATCTTCAGTATCAGTTACTGCATTAACTGTGGCAGAAAGAAGTCTCAGCTATTGTGTTTACTCCATAAATGTTGGCATTTAAATGAGTGTCTGAATGAATAAATGATTAACTTATTAAGTCAAGTTCCCCCAGACCTAGAATCTTCTTACTGAACCATGATTAATAGATCCTTGCATAAATCTACACACTTACATGAACCCACCTTACCCCTCTACCAATGCTCCATTGTCTCCACATCTTGTCTGTGGCCATCTAGGTAAAAGATCTGGTGTACTGCTAAGGAGAATGGTAAAGTGGAAGAAAATCAAGGCTCACTGAGCCTCTGGGTTATAGCATTTCCTATCTTCCTGTGATTCTTGGGCCCACTGTTCTCCATTCTACTCTATGTGGTAATCAAGGATGGTGGCCCTGCTCTAAACCTCAACCAATACCTAAGGGTCCTGGTACTTCATTAATTCCTGCCAATCCTCTTACCCTAGATCTAAATCCTGCTTAGTTTACCTCAGGCTCTTGTCAAAGGGTCCTTCTTTGCATGTACAAATTGCCTGACATAGAACTAAACACCACCCTGCCCCATTTCAGAACTGATTTATTACCTAATCTCTTTTTATTGCTATATCCCAGAATGCAGATTGGGATGCTTGGTATGTAACAGTGACTAAGCTTATGCTCACTAGACACAGGGCTTCAAATGCAAACTTGCTCTCTTGTGCTCTTCTTGGGTAAATGTGTAGGGTAGGGGAAACTTCTGCAACAAACATTGCTTCCTCAGTTCCATTCTGAATGCCACTGCATTGATTTCTAATGAGACTTGGCCTTCCCTGATATATTAGTTAGCAAGGGTTGCCATAACAAAATACCACAGAATGGGTGGCTTAAACAACAGAAATTTATTTTCTCATTGTTCTGGAGGCTAGAAGTCTGAGGTTAGGTGTTGGCAGGTTTGGTTTCTTCTGAGGCCTCTCTCCTTGGCTTACAGTTGGCTGCCTTATTGCTGTCTCCTCAGATGGTCTTCCCTCTGTGCACAGCGTCCCTGGTATCACTTTTTGTATCCTGATTTCCTCTTCTTATAAGGACACCAGTCAGATTGGATTAGGGCCTACCCTAAGAGCTTCATTTTAACATAATTGCCTCTTTAAAGGCCCTGTCTCCAAATACAGTCACCTTCTAAGGTAACTGGGTGTTAGGGCTTCAACATAAACATTTGGGGAGGGGGCACAATTCGACCCTTAACAGTGGCATGTACTCTGCTCTGTGCTGCTCATGTCTTAGCAGTTCTCACATTTGAGCCATCCCATTTATTTTATTTGTTTATTTATGGCTGTGCTGGGTCTTCGTTTCTGCGCGAGGGCTTTCTCTAGTTGCGGCGAGCGGGGGCCACTCTTCATCGCGGTGCGCGGGCCTCTCACTATCGCGGCCTCTCTTGTTGCGGAGCACAGGCTCCAGACGTGCAGGCTCAGTAATTGTGACTCACGGGCCCAGCTGCTCCGCGGCATGTGGGATCCTCCCAGACCAGGGCTCGAACCCGTGTCCCCTGCATTGGCAGGCAGATTCTCAACCACTGCGCCACCAGGGAAGCCCTGAGCCATCTCATTTATTAACTAATCTATTCCTCAGCAGCTCATCACTATTGAAAAACAAACTAAAGAGCTCCCCCAAATATTTTGTGATCATTGCTGCTATTAATACAGTTTAGTTTTTTATAAACAAATTTACTGGCTTCCACTTTGATTTGTTAAGTAACAAATAGTTAACAATTCAAAAATAAGAAACTCTCACCCACCCCCATCCCCAGATCCTAAGTATTTCTGTATATTCCAAGGGAAAATATTACATTTTGTTTAATTGGATAAATATACATTTCAAAGACAATAAATTCTTAACTGTTTAAATTTGTGGCTTTGACCTCTGTTAGTAGTTTTTCTACTTCTAACTATCTGCACTCATTCTCAATATACTCTCTGGGAAATTATGCTTTTCTGTGTGAGTGAATAAAAATTTTATTGTTTACATAGTCTAAATACGTATAAGAGATTTATTATAACATAATGGGAATTTGAGAGACCATGGAGATCTTGAAGATTTGGAAATATTGGTCTAAGATTTCATATATTTATACATTCCTTCATAAGTTTATCAAATCCCTGTCTGAATCTCATTCCTATAGTACTGTGATACACAGACATAGGCAAGGTTATAAGAATACAGAGCCACAATAATGTTATAAAGATTGTCTCTTTGTTACAATGCTAAGGCAAGTACCAGGATTTGTGCTGTTTTATCACTGCTCAGAGACTGACTACTCCTGATGGCAAATTTCAGATGATAGATTTGTCAGGAAATTAAAATGCCCAGGAGTGGATATTGAAGGGCTATCTAAAGGATCCCATTATTGACAACAGAGAAAAGAAAACTTGCAATGATATATAATTTTAATTGGACTCTGTCATGACAGGCTGACCACTTGCCAACAGTTATCCTGAGAAAAAAATAACATGAAGGGGTGTAAAATTTGCTATATGTCTTCCCAGGTTGGTTGGAACAGCTGTGACAGTTTTTAATTCATTTAAAGTGCCTCTTGTCTTGGGCTTTGATTTTTAAAACTTCTTTGACAAAGAAGTAATGGAGGAGGGGGGCAGCCAGACAGTGTGAAATTGTCTAATGAGGAAACTTTACACTAGATATTACATGGGCAATAGAAACAGTCCTTAGACTGTGTACTATAAAAAGTATATGTTTCTTTATTTCACATTTTAATATGTCTCAAATGGAGGAAATACTTTCAAACCTCCCCCCTACCCCAAACTTGTTGTTTCAGGAGTGAAAACCAAGGATGGAATGCAGTTACATTATATACTGGATTTACCATGATAATATCAATTTTGCTGGGTCCTTGAAAGCTCTTAACCCTGATGAATATAATTATTTGTTTCTCTGGTAGTTCTTAGAAAACAGAGGTGGTATAATCTGGGCCTACAAGGCCCCCAGCCTTCAGGCCCATTTTGTTTGGCCCTCAAAATGTTGGCCCTTGAAGCACTTAAAAAAATAACATTTTAGCCAACTATTTTCAGATAGGCCCATTTTCCTTGAAAAATGGAAGTTGGAAGGTCTGATGATACTGCTTCCTCATTCCTGCATGGTAAAATATCACCTGTGAGTTTATTACTCTTATAAAATTGAAGGGAAAATGAGTATTGCTTTTCTTTTCCAACTAGAATCTCCATTTCTAACTCTAAAAAATACGGCTGATGATCAAATTTTAAGTTTTAATTTAGTTCATTTTCCTAGACATGTTGTGGGTGAAAGGAAATAAAGTGTTTTCTACGTTTTGCCTTGAGATCCTCAAAAAGACGTTCTGTCTGAGATCATGCAAGAATCCACTAAGGTAAGCTTGAAATGATTATAATTATGGGTTTGATCACTACATTTTATGCATTTCTCTCTTCATTTCAACATCTATTATTGAATACCTGTACTGAGGTCAAAACGGTACCATGTGCTTTGAGAGATGTAAAAGGGATATACAACAGTATTTTCAAATAAGGGTATTAAAGTCTATTTGGAGAAATAACAAATGTACAAAGGAAATAGTACTAAAATAACATGAAACCATGCATATTTAGAAACCAATGAAGGTTGCACAGATAATGTTGTAACTTCAGAGAAGGGAGATATCAATCTAAACCAGAGTGAACAATGAAGACTCCAAGGAAGAGGTGACTCCTAAATCGCATGTGTTAGGCCTACAGTCTCGGAAAACAGGACAGAGTATTTAAAATAGCAGAGGTATAAAGGCTTCAAGGCAGAGATGATTTTAAAAATATCTACAGGGACTTCCTTGGTGGTGCAGTGCTTAAGAATCCACCTGCCAATGCAGGGGACACAGGTTCGATCCCTGGTCCAGGAAGATCCCACATGCCACAGAGCAACTAAGCCCGTGCACCACAACTACTGAGCCTGTGCTCTAGAGCCTGAAAGCCACAACTAATGAGCCCATGTGCCACAACTACTGAAGCCCGTGTGCTTAGAGCCTATGCTCTGCAAAAAGAGAAGCCACTACAATGAGAAGCCCGTGCACCACAGCGAAGAGTAGCCCCTGCTCGCTGCGACTAGAGAAAGCCTATGCACAGCAACGAAGACCCAACACAGCCAAAAATAAATAAATAAATTAATTTAAAAAAATATCTACAAAGAGGCTTGTTTGATATGAATACCTTGGGGTCATGATGAGAGAAAAGGATGAATACACACGACATTAAAAAGTCATGATAGAATGCAGTAGTTACTTGAAGCAAAGAAAAAAGTGTTACTTCCACCATCACTTTCATTTCATTTTTATAGTTGTTTTCAAATTTAGCATAACTCACTAGTGTTAATAGCCAGTGCGTCATTGGAAAATCCATAATAAAGTAAAGAAGTCAGGTAAAATCCTAAGACCTGTCTTAAGCAGCTATGATCTTAGGCAGCTGAGTGTAGAAGGTTTATTAATGCTCCATTCTTCATCTCTGACATCTAGACCCAGGAATGATGAAGAAAACCCTCTTCTCACAAACCACTGAGGTTAGGTCACAAAAATAAAGGTGAATACATACGTGCCACTAACTGCACAAACACTCATTCATAGGTAAAAAGACATATCCTTGCCATCAAGGATTTCACAATTGTGAAGAAGAGACAAACACACACATACATGTTAAAGTTCTCTGTATGTGAAAAAGAAATGTGCTATTTACAGTAATAGAACTGTGTACAAGACATGATAACATGCTCTTTCTAGGAACGTTTACAACATACTTCAATGGAAAAGGTGATTCCTCATTAGGATTTAAACAGAAAAATCAAATTTTGCAAGATGCACTGAGACTGAAAGGGTATTCCAGGCAAGAGACATGACATGGGCAAAGGCAGGAAGGCATACACACCTATAATGTTAGGGTAACCACGGGTATTTTTTGATATTATTGGAGGCTGAAGAAAACAGGAGGATAGTGCTGAGAAGTAGAAGAGGGGCAAATAATTAAGTAGTCACAGCTTTGTTCTATTGGCCATGGAGAGCCACTGAAGTGTTGAAGCTAGGAAGAAACATGATAAGATTATTCTGCTTGCAGTGAAGAAAACATTAAATATAGTCTAGTCTAAAGGCAGGAAACTCAACTGGCTTTCCTCAGAGAGGAAAGCTCTGAGAGCTTTCTAGGAAATAAGATTTACAGGACTTGATTAATTTAGTAATGATAATAATGAGGATGGTAATGATCATAACAATACCTAATGTTTATTGAAACTTATTATAGACCATGCTCTTTGCAGAATGCTTTTATTTTCACATTAAACCTTTGAGGTAGGTACGTTTAATTCCCCCAAAACTTGTTTACCTCTAATGTGTCCCAGCTCAGTAACTAGAACCACCTTTCACCCAATAGCTTGATTCAAATGCCATCACCCTTGATTAATCTTTCCCTTCCACCCTTCCTCCAATTCATCAGTAAAGAATAGTCATTCCTCACAACCTCCATGGCCATAGCCCTTGTCCAATCTGCAGTCATCTCTCTCCAGTATTAACTGAAACTGCTTCCTAACTGGTTTCCTTGTTCTTGTCTGTTTCCCTACATCCTATTCATCCTACAATTGTTGGAGTGACATTCCTCAGGCCTCAGAAACACCAATTGATTCTCATCGTACTTAGACCTAAGTCAGAAGTCCTGTTGAAGGCCACCAAGGCCCTACCTGAGCAATCACTGGTCACTTCTCTGACCTAATGTCTGCCAGTTTCCTCCTCCTCTCTCATTCTGCCCAACACATACCTCTTTGTTGTTTCGTGAACACACACAGGCATGTTCTGCTTCAGGGCTTTTGTACTTGTTCTTCTCTCTGCCTGGAATTGTCTTCACAGAATTCCCTCCCAAAGAAAGATCTCTGTTCAAACATCATCTCCTAAAAGATGCATTTTGTGACCATTCTATCTAAAATAGCTTCGTTTTCTTTTCTCTACCATCACTCTCTAGCCTCCAACCAACTCTGTTCTTCTTCATTTGTAATTGGGTATTGCTACCCAATGAATATATCTATTATTTGTTAACTGACTATCTTCTCTGGTAATATAAGTAGAGATTTTATTTGGCTTGTTCCCTGTTATATCCCTAGGACCTACGGGCAGTCTCCTGCATTCTGTTGGTATATAATACTTGCTGAATAAATGTAAAAATGAATGAATGAATGGATTAATGCTCTTTTTATAGATGAATAAACTGTGGCATAGAGAAATAAGTAAATTTCCCAAGCTCCTACAGCTATTAGATGTCAAGAGCCAGGTATTAAGCCTAAGCAATATCACTAAGAACATGCATGTTTATGTGCCTTGTGACTTAGTGGAAACTGATTCACAAAAGAAGGTGTTAGAGAAAGACTAGTAAATTCCCTCTCCTTCCCCAATTTACATATTTTAGTTAAAATTTTAGGCTAGATGTGATTTCATAGGAAGGGCATATTCAATACAGCAAAAATAAAAGCAGATTGAAGATGGAGTCAGTCATTGTGGTGTGCTAGAAAAATGACGACTTGGAGTCAAAAACACTGCTTTCTATTAACCTCCACCACATAGTCATATAGGTGGGCTTCATTCCTCCTATATATAAAATGGCTAAAGATAATTTCTACCTCAGATATTGTGAAGATCAAATGAGATAATATATGTGAAATATTTTGCAAAATATTATAGCAATGTTGGTTTTCTTTATCACTATAATAGGGCATGATCTGGACTAGAGTGAATGCAATGATTGTGGGTTAGAGCATATCGTTTCTTCTCTTCCTAATGTGCTATATATTCTGTTGTGGCCTAGGTGTGTTATATGGCTAAACACCACTTGCCTAGATGCTTTTGGCTCTTGCAGACCCGGCGGTCTCCTGGGAAACCACGTACATACTGGGAAAATTTGGCTCAATCCGTGCTAACTGGCTGATGGAACTGACCTTCTGTCTTACAGAGCATAATTGCAGCCCTTGTATCGAGAGTTGCTAACAGTGAGATGTGCAAAGAAGTTCAGAGACAAATTAACCCTTTGTGCTTTTTTTCCTATTAAATCCATTACAAACTGTTGTGACTGGTTAGTTTAAACAAGCTGAAAATGAGCCTCTTATGTGCATAAAAAACATGTAAAGCAAAGTTGTGTCCCTAGAATTGTTCATTGTTTATTCAAATCAGAGGTGTTGGAAGGACTTGTTTCATGAGAAGTAAAGGGAAAAGTTTAAAAGGTTAGCCATGGCAATTACTGGGAGCGTGTTTTCTGTCTCTTCTCATAGAAACACATGCATCTTATCCTCAATGGCTGCCAGCCTTCTTGTCAGACCAATTACTTTAAAACAATTGTTTCATTTGGAATAGATGCCACAGCCCAAGTGATTGTCCCTTGTCAGTGACACATTCAATTAAAACAGCTCTGAATAGGAGTTCTGGGGGGCCTACTGTGACTTGTCCAATCTTATCAGTCAACAAAGAACAACCTTGGAGGATTCAGTGCCTACTGGGTCCACTGTCAGTTGGTTCAAACATGTTGCACCTTCCCAGGGTTCCTCAGAGTCTTCCATCCCTGTGCCTTTTACAGCCAATGACAGGCGCCATCTCAGCAGTGTCTGGGTCCACAATGCCAAGAAAGCTTATGGCAGTAAATAAGATGGCAGCTGTGACAGCATTGACAGCTGGCTGGAGCTCAGGGTGGCAGGCTGAACCATACTGGGAGCAGTTGGAGCAGCAGTGAAGTATGACCACCATTACTGGCTGGCAGATGCCAGTTTCCACACCACTAGTTACTACATGATATAACGGGTACACTTGCCTTATTATATAGGCAGGCACAACTTTAAACAAACTCTGCGTACCTAGTACGCTGTTTACCTTCCTTTGAGTTCAGGAAGATGTAAACATTCTCATCAAGATGAAAATTCCTTGCCTTTATAGTAGTACATGTACAATTGAAGAAGAATTTTATGAAGTAGCAATAGCAGAGAGTTGACTGCTCCATATGAGAGCCAGAATCAATGAAAGTAAAACTGATTCCAAAGAAAAGGTTTGTTGTGTTGGCTGCCATTTTAGGAGAAGCACTGTGAGTTCACATGTATCTCAGGACTCCTGTGTGTAGAAACTGTACCTGTCCCCCATACCTTTTGCATATTCTCCCATACTCTCTTTTCTTAGGCAAACTTACCATACCTCTGCATCTTAATTATCTTTCTTATTTTTGAAGAAGAACTGGTTATAAAACAGCCTATTATCAGAGGAGATGTGTGATGTAAAATATATATTATCAAAACAGGCAAAATGAAAAGAAGCTGTTGTATTAAATCATGTGTACCACTGTGAGTTCATAGATAGGGCAAGATGGATTTCTGTGGCCATGTCAATTCTGTGCAGAATACAGATTTGCTACTTTGTCACAGGGTCAACCAAGGTGGGTGAGTCAGGCTCCAGGTCTGGAAATTTGTCATGGATCTGAAGTTGAAAGCTGTCAGACTAGATCTGACAGCAGCTAGTTTCAGAGCTGAACCTTGTCACAGAGAAAAGTCAACAAAATGACCCAGGCAAAAACTGGTGCCACTGCTCTCACATCCCGATCCCGTGGGAGATTGAGCGTGGTTCACCTAAAACCAATTCTCCTAATATCCAATCTGCCCAAATGCCCATTAGGCTAATGATCATATTCCTAATAAAAATCTATCATAGATGTAGCATTTCATATATAATAAGATGCCACTCTTAAGCATTTTTAGGATATAGTGGGCTTTTAAAATCTACTTTATAATACTTTAAACATTTAGTCTTAATTGGGTGAAATGTCTTGAAAATCCTCAAAGGTCAGCAAAATAGTCACTATGAAAGTTTATAAAAATGCCTCCAAGCTACTACTATTTTAGTACAGATGAAAAGTTGTATATTTGGTAAGTGAACATTTTAGATGAATGTGTCATTAGGTAAATTGATCATTATGCCAATTGATTTTAAGAAAATTAGTTTTAGGCAATTTGACATTCTCCCCCTTCCCACTCTGAAATTCTAGGATTTTTGATGTGCACAGCAAAGCCACTGCCGAGACAAGGTTTGCTCGGCTCTACCCCCAAACAAGATCAAGATTTCTAATATAAAGTTATGATAAAAGTAGTACAAAAATAATTGAGTATTTGTTATGAGCCAGGTATATGCCGATGTACTCTACATCCATTTATTCAGTAAACACTTATTGAGTATCTACTGTATGCCAGGCACTGTTCTGAGCTATCTCATGTAATCCTCACACTGACCTTGTGGTTTATCCCCAAATGTGCCTGGGGATGGGGCTGGAACTGAAGTATAGAGAAGCTAAGTAATTGCTTAATTAAGTGGTGAAGGTGGGTTTTGAACCCAGGCAGTCTGGGTCAGTGCTTTACTGCCTCAGCAGATAGGCCCTGCTGAGAAGTCATTAACTACAGCTCTAGGTGATTTTTCAAGCTGAGCAGGTTGTGGGGATGTAGGTGATATCCCCTGTATGCTTAAAAAAAATGTTAGGGTTATGCCTTCTCAGCGATAGCATTACTGGAAGATCAAAAATCTGCTTGAGAGTGGTTCCTTTCTCTGAGTGTATCTAATGATCTCCAGATCCTAAACAGATGAAAGAGAGCACCTATCAAAATGAGCATATAATGAGCAAGAAAATCCAGATGAATCCTATTAAAAGAACAGCAGTATGACACGCTAATAATGTTCATATTCCTTCTCCATGCTGTCCAGTTGTTGATGGAGACCCAAACTCTGTTTCCTCACCTTCCTGCCTTAATACTCCTGCAATGGATGGGAGCTGAATGTTTGAAGGATGTCACTCCAAGAAGGACTTTTTTGCTGGCATTCTGTGCAAGCTGCTGTAAGTCGGAGCTGGTGATGGGGATCATGTATGTGTTTTCATGCTGTTGACCAGGTGAGTGACATGGACCATCAGAAATATACTACACTAACGCAGTATCCAATATTTGGTGCTAAACATCAGAGACCTTCTGGACAATGGAAATTGTTAACCATTGGCAGTACTTTCAGTGTCCTTCGTTAAATAAAACTTCCATTATGAGATAATTATAATGAATCCTAATGCATAGTTCTCATGTAAATTTGTTAGTAAACAAACAAACATATATACATGTGTGTGTGTGTGTATTTTATATATATATATATATCTATATATATATCTATATATATATATATATATAGATATATATAAAACTAATTGGAAATTTAGGAAACAATAGCAAAACAGAAAAAAGAAGGAAGAACACTTCAGATTGGAGTTATTTAAAACTTAAAATTAGTATTGCTTGATTTAAGCTTTAATTTGCAAGACGAAGATAAAGATAAGAAAGAAATTTTGGTATGGCTAAAGAAATATTTGCAAAAGGTAAAATGTACCTGCAATGCAACTGACCCACTGGGGACACTTTTCACAGAAGTAAAATGTCTTCCTGAGCTCAGCTGGTGATCAGTTTATGCCCTGAAGCATGATTATAATGTTAACCTTGAAAGGTCCTAATGAAATGAGTTTGGTGGTCTCAGCCTACATATTTTTGTATGCACCAGTTCACGCCTTGGAACATATCTTGATGGACTCTCTGCAGAATAGCACAGCATGTATTTGAGATTACAGTGTGACCCCCAGTCTCCACACTGTAACTCCTATTTTTTCCTGCATGATTCACCTCTCAAAATTCAGCCCAGAAGGGAGAAATGACTACTTAGTGACAGTCTGTACATTATTGATGGGGCAATAGGGTGGTAAAGAGATAACCCTAGGTGTCTTGTTTGCCAGTTGATTAACCAGAGTGAGTGCGTTCCCTAGGGAAAACATGTTTTGCAGAAAACCAGTTATCCATTCAGTCCCTCACTAATGACAATACTGCAACATTTGAGACATTCCTCTTTCCTCAAAAGCTTGGTGGAGTATGACTCTTTAAATCAGACTGCAAATTAAGACATAAAATTAAAATTGAGATGCACGCATACCATTTGGGTCAATGAAGTACTATTAAGAACTTAGGTTGAGGTAAATGACTGAATTATATTATTTGTATTTCACTGTAAAGATGACAGGTCTCCTGGGTAATCTTTCTACGTTTTAAGGCAAGAAATCTTTATATGTCTGGAAGGGATATGAGATTGCTATACCTATTACATTTGATTCAAATAAAATATTTAGAATAAAGTAATCACATTATAGTTTAAAGCTTTAGTATTTTAAGGGCTGTCTAGTGAAGTTCTAATGTGATGGTGCCACTCTTTCTTAAAACAGGGGCGATCAAGTTGCAGCTGTCCAATCTTCTGTATTAACTTTGGAACCAGTTTGGTAATGTCAGCGGTTTATTCTCAGTATCCTGGAGGAAAAGACATTTAACTTCTCTTGAATCCACTGCTTCATGACATAAACCAACTCAGGATGCCCTTCTGTTATATTATACAGAACTAGAATGTTGGATAGAATTCAGTAGCAAAGCTTTTTCACAACCAAAAGCTTTGCATGTCTCACTCCTTTGAACATGAGCGTCAGGCTGATAAATAGCTTGCATTCTTTATATTTAACTTCTCTGAATGGAATTCAAGATTTTCTTCTCTGAGGCCATCAGAAATTTATGAACCATTTTTCTTTTCTATAGTCTTCAGAGAGGAATCTACTTGTATAAAGAAGACTCCAAGGCATTTGTCATTTTACAGAGTGAGACCATTAGCAGGTATTGAATACGAAACTAAGATTTTAGGAGTTCTGAGGAACTGTGGAATCAGAGCACATGTAGTTAAAGAACAGAGACTAAGGACAAACATTTTATTCTCCCTCACTGAACATCTTTTCTTTTGTGTCTTACAGAAAACTCAAATTATAAAATTATTCAGATGTTAGCAACTTCTTTGAAAATTTCTGTTAGTTATCATGTTTTAGTAGTGTTATCTCCACACATCACTGCTCTTTTCTTAACATACTTAAGGAATGTTGGGTTCAAAATCCCCTGTGACTTCAGCATTTCTCCTCCTGGCTAATGCAAGAAATTCAGATAAGAATAAAATAAAAGAAGGAGATGAATTATTTAGCCTGCAGAAGAGAAGACTAAATGGGTTTGAGGATCAAGAAGGAAATTTAATAATAGTTTTCATGTACAGAACAGATATTATACAGAGATTGATGGCTAGCTATTATCTACATTTTCTGAGATCATAATAAGAAGAAATAAAATAGGAGAGACTAAGGCAGCAATGAGGAAACATTTCCTGATGTTGAAGTTTGTTGATTATGAATATGTTCAGTTTGTCATTCAATATTTATTAAGTTTCTACTATATGAAGTCATAGTTGCCTGGGATGGAATTGTTTACTTAGGGGTCTTCTTAGAATATATTTACATTCTGTTTGAAATGATTTATCTGGTCTTGTTTAGAGATAGAGAAACAGATCATCGGCTTTACGATTTTTGTAACTTACTTCAAAGACTCACAACAGAAAAAATAAGATGCTGATACAAATTTTCACACAAACATAACATAGATTTTCCCAACATCCATCTTAAGAAACATAGAGAAGAGCAATTAAATATAAGCTCCCATCAATGTAATCATTGAAGCTCCAATACCTTTAAACCTCTTTTTTAATCAGGGTCAAATTGTGGCTGATTAATCTCTTTGAGTTCCATTAATGTTCTCTTGGATAGCTGACCATATGAAGTCTCATTGTTTTGGTGGCTTTAGCTACCATTTTAGGGGCTCGCCCTAAATAAAATGATGACCATTGACTTGGGCTAAGATACTTATCCCTCTGGTTTGCTACAAATGCCACACTAACCTGCTGGTTACCCAACTCCACTTTCTCCTTGATGGATATCACTCTTCTCTCCGTGTAAGACATTTATTCCTCTGACCCCAAATCTACATTATCACTAAAGTTAAGGAAGGTCTCTTCCTCATTAGAAAAATCATTACTTATTAAGCTCCTAAGTGGTGAGGATGTGCTCTTTCAGTTAGGACAGTTTCTACTTTTTGCTGAGTTTGAGGAAAATACATGAGATGCAATATTTTATGTGGACATAAAACTGAAAATCCTAACTGACAATTCAGAAGTATGTAATAACTGACCTCAATCAATTAAAACACTTATTTTGAATGAGTTCCTGCCTCCCAAGGTACCCCTCCTCGTGTTTGCTTTATTCTTGGTTGTCTCCATTGCTAAAAAGAATCTCAAGTCATGGATCCTGGGGCTGTAAGTTACAAAACCATCCTACCATTTTCCAATTACAAATTAACTCATCTTGTAAATACAGCACCTGGTCACCAGTTTTTCAGCTGTGCTTTTTCATAGTTTTCTCTCTCCCATTTCATTTAGATAGGTGGAAGTACTGAATTTTAAAAGAACCCATTAGGGTTACAAAGACGTACATCTTAGTACTCATAAAACATTTGCTTTGGGAATTCCCTGGCGGTCCAATGGTTAGGACTTTGTGCTTTCACTGCCGAAGGCGCAGGTTCGGTCCCTGGGAGGGGAACTAACATCCCCCAAGCCACGCAGCGCAGCCAAAACAAAACATTTGCTTTTGCATATGATCCCCGTAAATAACTTGCAGCCATGATATAGTTAAATAGCATACACCTAGACCAGGTCAGGGAGAAAAAGGAGTCAAAAATGTGTGTGTGTTTTTCAAAGTGACCCCAATTCATAAATGTGATTCTACCCTTATTGGAGGAATAAATAAAGGTTTATTAAGTCAGAGCTAAAATTAAACATTTTCAATATCTGAATAGTTACTGAACAGTATTTGTGTCTATTGTAGCCTGACAATATATAGGAAACTGACAAACAGCTTCAGAGAAAAACCAGAGGAAATGCTTTCCTAAGGAATTTGAGGTATAAAGAAGGTATGCAACTTCCCCAAGGCACAGCCTGAGTGGCAGAGAGGAGATTCGTATTTACATAACTCTAAGTCCAAAACCCATGCTTTTTCCTCCATACAACTCAACTTTTACAGTGAATTTTAAATGATCTCACTATGTCTCATAATACTTCAGTTCAAAATTGTAAATGTGTTGATGGCTTCAGTTGATCACTGCCTCTCCCCGAAGCCCTGTGTTTTTCACTTGGTTTCTAGGACACAACTTCTCTGGGTTTTCCTCTTGCCTTAGGAGTAATTCTGTTTTCCAAACTTGTTGTTCTTGGAAGGCCACAGGCCTTAGTACTTCCACCTATTCATATTAAACACTTACTTCTTTGGAGATCTCATGAAATCTTGTGGCTTTAAATATGATTTATGTGCCAATGGCATCAAATTTATATCTATGTTTGAGAACTTTACCTTGAACTCCAGACATATATTCAACTGTCTACTCAATAGCTCCCGTTGGATGTCTAATAGATATCTCATATTCAACATGCCCAAAATTGAACTCCTAACTCTGCCTTCCTGCCACAAACCTGCTCTACTTTAGTCTTTGTCATATTAATGGCAACTCTGCCCTACAGATGTTTAGATTCAGGTCCTTAGAATCCTCTTTTACTTTTTGCATTCTCTATACCTCACATCTAATTTATGAGAAAGTTGGTGTGGCTCTACCTTCAAATATTTCCAGAACTAGACCACCCCTAAACATTTCTACTGCTCCTACAGTTATTTCCACAGCACCATCATCTCTGGCCTGGGTTACTACTGTAATCTCCTAACATTCTTCCTTCTTCCACTCCTGCTTCCTACAGTCTGCTCCCAGCAGAACAGCAAGGATGATTCTGTTTTACCATGGATCATGGAACAGTTCTACTCCACTCTCCAAAGTTTCTCAATATTTCTTACAGTTAAAGCTATAATCCTTACAGAGTCCTTCAAGGATCTACCAGATTTGACCCTCTGTTACCTTGCTGACAGTACTGCCTGTTGCCTGCTCCCTTCCTCTTCTCCAGTCACCTGTGCCAGAATTCTTACCTATTCTTCACATACTCCAGGTAGCACCTGACTCAAAGTCTTCGTAGTGGCTCTTGCTTCTTTCTCCAGATATCTGCATGGCTCACTCCTTGATTTCCTTCAGCTCTTTCCTTGTATGTCAGTTGAGGAGGACTTTGACTACTCCTTCCCTTCCAATCTTCCTTACCCTGCACTATTTTACCATTTATCACTTTCTAGAGTACTATGTAATTTAATTATTATGCTCATTTTTTACATTTTCTCTCTACTCACTAAAACATAAGCTCCCACAAAGCAGGTTTTTCTACTGCTTTGTTGTTGGATGAATTCCCATAGCATGGAATGATATCTGATGCAGTGGGCAGTCAGTTAATATTTTGAGAAAGAAAAAAAGAAATAAATGAATGAATAAATGAAAACAGAAAGAAAAGAGGAAAGAGAAACAGGAAGGAAAGAAGGTAACTAAGAAGAAAAAGGGTTTATTACTATTATTATGGAATCTACATACTATCTCTTACTTAAGGTGATAGCTCATTCTCTGATTAAACTATGGAAATTTAAAACTTTGGAATAGGGACTCTCCTGGTGGCTCAGTGGTTAAGAATCCGCCTGCCAATGCAGGGGACATGGGTTCAATCCCTGGTCTGGGAAGATCCCACATGCCGTGGAGCAACTAAGCCCGTGTGCCACAACTACTGAGCCTGTGCTCTAGAGCCCGCGAGCCACAACTACTGAGCCCGCGCGCCTAGAGCCCGTGTGCTGCAACGAGAAGCCACTGCAATGAGAAAACCGGCACATTACAACGAAGAGCAGCCTCTGCTCCCTGCAACTTGAGAAAGCCCACGTGCAGCAACAAAGACCCAATGCAGACAAAAATAAAAATAAATTAATAAAAAAAACCAACCAAACAAAAAACTTTGGAATAATCATTTATAATAATTATAGTGAGAGTATTTGGGGTGGTATTTTTAAACTATTGGATGTTAATTTTAAAATGCAGGTGTTGGGCTTCCCTGGTGGCGCAGTGGTTGGGAGTCTGCCTGCCAATGCGGGGGATGCGGGTTCGAGCCCTGGTCTGGGAGGATCCCACATGCCGCGGAGCGACTGGGCCCGTGAGCCACAATTGCTGAGCCTGTGCGTCTGGAGCCTGTGCTCCGCAACAAGAGAGGCCGCGATAGTGGGAGGCCCGCACACCGTGATGAGGAGTGGCCCCCACTTGCCGCAGCTGGAGGGGGCCCTCACACAGAAACGGGGACCCAACACAGCCATAAATGAATTAAAAAAAAAATGCAGGTGTTTACCAATGCCAAAAGATGCCTAAGGAAACATGAGGACTAAATGTAATGCATCCTGAATGGGATTCTGGACACCTCACCACCACCCTATACATCTGAAACTGATTTGATCAACTGAATGTTGTAACTTTTCTGTATTCAACAATTTCCCTTAAAAGTAATATTTCTCCTATCTAGCTTACTTACTATCTCTTCATTCCAAGCCACCATTCTGCTTTAAAATTCCATCATTTATTTTTGTCATCCTCTGTTATTCTCCCATTATATCAGTAATACCACAGACTAATATACTCCCACTGCCCAACAAAGTTTCTGGCATATGATATAAAACAATATTTGTTGTGTGAATAAATAAGAAATATATAGGTAATAGTCATTCTCAGATTATTATGTGAAAATCATATATTATCCCTATCAAATTCTTCTAAGATTTGTTGAAAAGTTGATAGAATGCTCTGGCATCAAAAGTATAAACACTGATTTATTCTCTTTGATTTTTCTCAATATAATTTATGACAATGGATATTAGTACACTAAAATGTGTTATGCATGATGGTTGTCACTTTTTCCTTATTGTGTCTATGACTGATTTCTTAAAATAAGAAACAACAAACACTGTATGTGTATATATTTTTTCTCTTTCTCTTCTGAAAATGTCATCTAGCTATTTTCTCTTCATTACTTTCTACGGATATTGTTTGTTTATTAATTTTTGTGTTAAAATGAAATTTAAAGGTGAATTTTGGGGTCTGGGCAATAGTTTAGAATCCAATCATTAATAAAAGCAGCAGGATCTGATAGTGTTTTGAGGAGATATTCTATCTGAAATTCTTTCACTGGATGAGGATTTTAAAGCAACCCCTTCAAACCAAAATGTCTATGCTCTATTTTGAGAACTTGGAACTAACCACACCCATTTTTAGGCTGTATTCTTAGACCATATTCAGCTCTCTCTCTTCCTTGTGCTCTTTGCTAATTTCTGTATATTATTTCTGCACATTCATACCTCTTCTTAAAGGTAGAGAAAATATTTCTTCTCCTACCCAATAACTAGAATAGTATTTTGTATGAAACAGATGTTGAATTAATTTGATTAAATATATTACAATTTGTAAAATGAATAGAATGAACATTATACTATTTCTACTAAAATTTATAATGCTTCAGCATGCTGCCAAATGGCCACGTCTATTCTTCTTTGATTTCCTGTCAATCATTAAACACATATTTTATTGTTCCATTTTACTTCATTGTTCAGAATTACCCATTTCAGCCATAATTTATTACTTGTTCTATGCTATTTAGGTCTACTTGCTGGTTCTAAATGACCACAATATCATTTTACAGATATAATTCATACTAGATAGAAAGCTTAATACAGCTTCTCAACATTTGATCACTTCATAATGTCATGTTTTTGGATTAATGGTATATTGTATCCTATTTCACTAAGTTAAAATGAGGGTCTAATAAAAATTATAGTACCTAGAAAGTATAATTTTAGCATTTAAAATAACTGAGAGAATATATCTAGAAGTCACATTTTCCCTTAATTGATCACTGTAGGAAACTTCTGATGGTGCTGTTGTTGAATGGAGGTCACTGTCAAGGAGCATGATGTAATATATCACAGGACTCATGGGCAGATATTAGTTGAAACTGGCTTTTCCAGAACCTTCCTGTCTCCCATGTCTTCCATTTCTAAGAGATGTGTAAGTATGTAACTTTCAATTTCATAAGAACTTTATTCACTTGTAATTAGATCATTTGACAGAACCCACTGTCTTGAATCACATTTTTTCCTATTTTGGGCTATTGAGAGTTTAGCTAAGCTACTTCATGGTATTGCTGCCTTGACATCCATTTTGTTTGGCCAAGTGACCTGCAGGGCTCTTAAACCAACACTAGCCCCTCATATAAATGCATGCCCTAGATAAGAGCTCAGAGTCACAAGCAAATGTTAAGTTCCTGATATGACTCCTCCAACTGCCCTTGTGATCAACAGTCGCCCAGCCTCCCAGGGCCTTTCCCTTGTGCTTAGATAAGACCCCCCCCATGCAACTTACCAAAGCTGTGCTCTTTTGGTTTGAATTGACCAGTCTGGCTTTAGCCTTGGAACCCCAAATCACTCTGTCCAAGGACCCTAGTAAAGGCATGTACCCCAGATGCTATGGCTCTGTCTGTACTCTGCCTTGACCTCCCCATGTAGTCCCTTGAGGCATGCCATGCTTCCCCCAGGACCTGTGAGTAATAAACCTCTATATCAATTTCTCTTTTGGTCTGTCGTTAAACTGTGATTCACCATCTGGCACCCTATGCTCCACTTAACAAATGTTAATTTAACAAAATCAGAACATGGGAAAATTCATTTGCTAAAATACAATATAAATATCAAATTGAGCGAATTCAGCCAGATATTTTCTTCTTATGGACAGAAGCTCGATAGATATTAAGCCCCTAAAAGGAGGACTGTAATTCTAGTGAGAAGAAATATATTGGGTAAAAAGATTACGGAAAACAATATGAAAACACTTAAGCAAGTACAGAATGGTATGGGGAAAATTTGGCATGGATTGATAAAAAGAAAGGTGAATGTCAGACTTAACAAACCAATTAACTTTCATCAGGCAGGAGAGTCAATGAGTTCTTGACAGGGGTAAAGTAATAGACATAATTTGTTTACAGACTAAAAAACCTCTTTGACATGCTACCATATCATGGACAAGAACATGAAATTAGCAAGTTATTTATGGAGACATTATACATTGAATGAAAAATAGTGCACAATGGTGAGGAACACTGACAGGCATTCCAGATTACATAGAAGGAAGACCTAAATGGAAAGAGGGGGCTGCAGCTGTGCCCACACAACATATCTGCTCAGAGAGACATCTGTTAAAGGGAACAAAATTGAAAGTTGGGAGGAAGCTAGCATTGTCAATCAAGAGTATTGATTCAAACAAATTAGGATCAAATTGGGTCTGTTATTAGAAATTTATTCCCTTGATTTTTTAATGGCTTTGAATTCCTTAGAAAATATGAGAGAGTTTTTCGTCAGCAATAGCTGTATCTTTCGTGCCAAAATGGATTTCACACACTAATGGATGATTAGAATATTCTGTTTAAAGGACATATACAAAAAAGGGGAGGGCAGATCTTCACTGCCTTCCTTCAATCCTTCCTTCAGTCATATATTTAGATATATTTTCTCCTCTTTCTTCTTCACTTCATGTTTTCCCATACCTATAAGCCCAGACCAGCACAGCATTATGTCTTACACATTTTGTATACTCCAAAGAAATCCCATTTTTCACATTTTCACATCAGTACTGGGTCAGATTCCAACATTTTTATACCTCAAATATTTTAATAATTTTCCAAGGTAAGACAAATTCTTAAGTATCTAACTTCAAAATTGGTTCCTTTTCATATAATTCCAAACTGGGTTACTGACATAATCCCCCAGAAGGTTAATTTTGACCCCTCCTTTTCCTTCCCCTATCCAGAGGCTTCCTTAGTATGTCTATACTTTTTCTCCATTATTCTCAAACTGATTTTATTCAAGCCTCTAATACTGCTAACCTATATTATTCCAATCAGTACTAACAGCATCCAATTATATGTTTATTCTTCAAAACTTGCACCATGCTAATGGTTTTATAAAAATTATTTTTCATAATTTTTATAATACTACATCAAGAAAGGTGTTAATATGTCACTTTACAAGTAAGGGGAAGGAGACTTAGAAAGGCTAACAAACGCTGCAGGCCACACAATTGGAAGAGAAGGATCCAGGATTCAACTGATACTCTAGTGACACTTTTCTCTGATAGTTCCTGTAATTGTTTCCTATCTGATGTCCTTGCTTTACTTAATAGACCCTTTATATTGGGTTGGCCAAAAAGTTCGTTCGGGGTTTTCACAAGCTATTATGGAAAACCCCAAACGAACTTTTTGGCCAACCCAGTATTACTACAAAAACACTTTTTAAAAGATTATTTGACTTTGAATTTAAATCCCTTCAGTGCAGTCCACTCTTATCCATATTGCTTTCTGGTTAAAGTCTAAACTCCTTAGCATGTCATATCAAATTCTCCCTGACCTGGTCTCTTAGGCCCCATCTCCTTTCATTCCCCACCTAACAGCTCCAGTCATACTAAACTACTAATTTCCTTTCTGGCAAGTTTTTGTCCTGACCTTCATGTTGTTACAGCTCCCTTAGAATCTCCTCCCTCATTATCCACTGGAGGATGTGTCATAATTTCATCTTCTCTGTCATATTCCATTGTTTGTGGTTAAGCCTCTTTCAGGAGGATGCTATCATTTATTTCTGCTACTGCAATGCCTAACACAGTGACTTTCACATAGGAAATGCTCAATAAGAGACTGCTGAATTAATGTACAGACATATCCCAATGATTTCCCTCTGTCTTATTATATGAATTTTGAATAATTTAACTTTTGTTTATACCCTGAATTTTTAAAATGTTTTGATTATGTGTGTTCATGTTTAATTTCTGTCCTTATGTATACAAATTTTTGTGGTCTGAATTTTTCACTTAATCTCATTTATTTAAAAATAGATATTTAGATATGGACACATATTTTTCAAAATTATGTTGGGGCAGATGCCTGTTACCTCTTTTTGGTATGCTTGACTATTTCTTTGTTGTTGAGAATTAAGACAATAACAGTGTTACCCATTATGGTTAACATAGCAATGAACATTAGGGTGGAAATATATTTTTAAAAATTATTCTGGTAAACATCTTTCTTAGGGTACATACCCAGAAATAGGGTTAGTGGATCAAAGCATGAACTTTTACATGGCTTCAGAGAAGGTGTCAATAAACTCCAGCCTGTCGGTCAAGTGTGGCACATTGCCTCTTTTTGTGAATAAAGTTTTATTGTAACACAGCCACACATTTATTTAGATATCACCTATGCCCTCTGTCATATTTCAAGGGCAGAGTTGAGTAGTTCAGCCCATAAAGCTGAAAATATTTACTATCTGGTTCTTTACAGAAAAAGTGGCTAAACTCTGCCTAGAGGCATATTACTCAACTTATTTCTGAGAGGCAGTTTTCACTACTAACAAAGTAAGCGTTGACTGATTTCACCATACCTTCACCTGTGATGAGAATTATGATTATAGTAAAACATTTATGAATTGCCTTTTCTCCATGATAGTCTCATTCTTGGAACTGAGAGGAAGATTGAGAGATCTAGAGTTTGTACCAATGGACCTGGCAGCTTAAAAAACTGTCCTGAAGCTTGGCTATATATGCTTCCAAAGAAAGTCTATTACTATGGGAGTCACCATGTTAGCACTTCAGTGACTGCCAGGTGCTTCCTCTCTCTAGCTAATGAGTTCTATGGAGCCCTCATCCTCATCTAGTTTGTAATGCCAACAACTATCAGACTTTTTAATATTGTCTACTTTACCACACTGAACTGTTGCAGATGTTTTGCATTCCAAGAGTACCATTTAATATACACAAAAGTGCCGTAAAGCAAAATTTAGGTTATTGCATAAAGGTCTGCTGACTTGCTTCAGCATGGCATTATGCTGAGATTGCAAGCCAGGTGCAAAGGGGCTATCACGTTTCATCATTTCTGTGTTGCAAAATCAGGTAACATGGGTATATTATAGGTCAGATTATCTCCTTGTAATACAATGTGACCCAATTTGCCAAATAAAAATGGAATGAAACAGCAGCTTGTAGCAACACCTAAAATATCTTCTGAATCATTATCTCTTTAATGAAAAGCAACACTGGACAATTGCAACGCAAATTGTGGTTTAGCATCTCATTAACTGAATAATAGCTTTTACACATGATGCATTTCTAAGCACCTGAAGTGTTACAAAAATGTTACACCAAAATGAATCAAGAGTCCATTCTTCTATCCATCCTAGATGACAAGTAAGATCTTTCTGTCTTTCATTATTTCACAATAATAATTTGTTTTTTCTTTTATCTTCCACAGATACTAAGTAGAACAGAGTAAGATTTCCAAGCAGCTTACTTGCAGTATTTCTGTGTGTTTAAAAAATTTTTCCACTGTGGATTATGTGGCTATTTGATTCTGATTTGCCGTTTGACTGGCATATTTTTTTCTTAGGAGACTTAGGGGATCTAAAAATAAAAGAGGAGTTGACTTCGTGTATGAAAGGCTCCCCAGAACATAAATTACTTCTGGGCATCTCCTAGTGCCAGTAAAACAAATCTTGCAACTTTTTAATTGAAGCCTACTGAGACCAGTATGTCTATTTTTTAGTTCATTTAAAACATACCCCTCCAGAAGTGATATTTTCCTTTCAGTAATCAAGCAATTACTAGGCTGATATCACTTCTTTTGCACAAACTTTGCCTTGTGTTCATCAGTCTGGTTCTTTCATCCTGATAAGCCCTGGCTACTGAGGCTGGAATAGCTGTTCCATACCAGGTTTGAATATCTGCAGGCATTTTCCTCCTATTTCACACTGAGTTAGCAATCAATCCCATCTGTTATTTATCATTAGAATTTCACAATGTGCTCTAAGCCATTCTTCAAGTAATGTCTTAAACTTTCGAGGCAGCTTTCTAGATAGATAGATAGATATATACATACATACACGTACACATACATATACACACAGTTTTTTATATCCTATAATTCTCACACAGATTTTAGATAATATGGATATATAGGCATCTGGAAATAATTATTTGTGAAAAAAAACCTCACTTGTATATGCTCATTGCTTTATCATTCTCTATGAAATAGTATCAGATGACTAATTGATATACCATGTTTATGCTCTTAGTAAAAGACAAGTTGTTTTTCAAAACACTCATGCATCAAGGCCAGGTAATAAATCAGGTGTTAACATTCCTTGATTTTTGCTTCAAGCGATTCTTCATTGACTTATACAGTATTCTCATATTTGATGTGCTGTCAAAGTCAAGAATAATCAGTACCAAATCCCTCACAGGCCATTTTGTTGGGGTATAAATGTTAAAATATAGCAGTATATACATTGGCTAGTGTACGACATGTGTTTCAAATAAAGACAAAAAAACACTACCCAAGAAAGCCCTACAAAATATTGTCTTACTGTTTTATAAATGAAAATAAATGAACTTCACTTAACATTTACTTTAAAATATGAACAAAGTTGAGCTGTTATGAATCCTTAAGAGTGCTGCTTCATTGTGTATGGTGTGAAGGCCTTTTAATCCAAAACTTTGCTTCACACAATGAAATCTGACTACTTCCACCGGCTAGTACGTTTCAAGTAGATACAATTATTTAATCTTTAATGTATCTCAAATGTTATCTAATATTTGATCCTTCATCCATCTCTTAAGTCTCTAAAACTAAATAAGTCTTCATCAAAATACTAGATATGTTTCCTTAAGAGATTTGATAATACTTTTGTAGAAAATATCATTGCTTATTTTCATTTTTCAGTATTTTAGTAAAACTATAAAGGCTACTCATACCATTTATTAGAGCATAACAAGATGTCCTAAGTTTCTAAAAATAATTTCAAAGAGCTGCATAAGCTCCTTGAAACCATGAACGATGAAGTATGGAAAATCCAAAAAGTATCTACTTTATAAAAATTATATTTTCAATCACTTATTAAGATACTCCTAGAATAAACACCAACCTTAATATATCACGTTTGAAATGCAATTTTTCTGCAAAGCATAGGAATTTACCAACTAAACTTTCCCTACTACTTGTTACAGGGGACTTGCAAGTATGTTTCAGTAAAGAGAACAAATTTATTAATAAAAGCTCTTGAAATAAGATCTATAACTTTTTAAAAGTATGCCTTTTGCTTTAGAATTATTAAAGCGTAATTATTGGAACCCCTTAAAGTCAATTTACCTAAATAAGAGCACTATAAAAGCATGAACAGGGATGATTGTAAAATTATAGGCTCCACTGGTGACTGAGCTCCAGGAGGCAAAACATTTTATGTATACTTTCTTTGATATACCATATCCATGTCTGTTATATAATTTCTTTGGCATTTTTAATTGATCTTTTAGACAGTTTATAATACTGAACTTGGGGAAAATGTGATTTGAAAGTACAGTGGCATCTGTTACACAAATATCTACTAGGGGCAATTAACGCTTCGAATTTCCCCAAAATTCCATTAGGGAGGATGGAATAGGTCAGAGAAAATTGAAGGGAATAATAGAAGGAGCAGAGCAGAAGGTTATAGGCTTTGTTTAGACATCTGGATATAGAAGAAAAACAGCCTGAGTTGACATTCTCCTGTTTTTTTCCAAGTTCTAGTGGAGAGGAAGTCAACATATTGTAAATTGTTTTTCTTCCTAGCTTGTGACATTGAAAAACTCTTACCTCCTAGTTTTGATTCAAGCTAGTCATCCAGCCTCCAAATTTTGGATGAGATGTGACTCATCCCAATTCTTTTTAAGATCCAGTTAGTCACGAAATTCTACAAATTATTCCTTTAAGATGTCATTTATCCAAGTTCTTTTCACTTTACTTTCACTGTCAACATCCTAATCCACAGTTTCATCACCTAACACAGAGACGAATCAAAGAGCCTTGTATGTGTTCTAACTTCAGTCTCCTCCATCTGCTCCACCCTACATACAACTGACAGATGAACCTTGCTTAAATCCTTTTTCTAAAAATTTGTGTCATTATCTACTCATCCTTCACAATGAATTTCAACAGTACATCCTGTAATGTTTCTCTCTCTCTATCCAAACAACAATATATCATATGATTTCTCAAAGATAACTTTAGCTTAACTTATAAAAGCCTCTACATCTCAGGGTTTATGTATCTACTGGGAGTTGTTTGGATTTGGCCTATGAATTGAGCTTTAAAGGGATATAATACCATTACTGAAAAATAATTTTTCTATTTGTTCTAAGATTTTTTTCAAGTTCATCTTTTCTTGATATAGTGGCTGCATTAATTGTTCCTACAACCATTATCTAGCTTTTGATTTAGAACTAATCACCTATTAGTTATCTATTTCTCACTTAATATTTCTCAAGATATAGGTATATTTTAATTTATATTAAAAGGAACCAAATTTGAAATGTTAAGTGGTTACAAATAGATCTAGATATAATGGGATATTTTTGTTTCCCAATTATCCAAATGTTAAACTTTTCTTTTTTTAATAGGTGATTTCACAATATCAGACAGGATTAAGTAGCTATTCCCTGGGCCCAGAAATAGAGGAAATCAGGATGTTTAACTGAATTCATTTGAGTTCAAATCTTTCTAGCTAAACAAATCCTGATGATATTCTTCCTTTGGAATTTTAGGAAAGAAAATTCAATTAATTAAGTTCAAAATATTGCTATGAATAACCAGGGTTATTTTTTGTTGAAAATTAACCTAAGCATATCAAAATAGATTTCTGTTACAGGTTTGATTGTGTCTACCAAAAAGATACATTGAAGTCCCAACTCCCAGTACCTGTGAATATGACCTTATTTGGAAATAGGGTCTTTGCAGATGTAATCAAGTTAAAGTCACATTGAATTAAAGGGACTAATCCAATGACTAGTGTCCTTATAAGAAGAGGGACATTTGGACACAGAGTAGGCAGAAATACGGGGAAGAACTCCATGTGACAATGGAGGCAGAGATTAGAGTGATGCACTTAGAAGTCAAGGAATGCCAAGGACTGCCAGAAACCACCAGAAGCTTGGAGAGAGGCATGGAAGAAAATCCTCCTCAGAGCTCTCCAGAAGGAACCAACCTTGCCGACACCTTGATTTCAGATTTGTAGCCTCCAGAACTGTAACAAAATAAATCTGTTTTTTTGAGCCACCCAGTTTGTGATAACTTTGCCACAGTAGCTCTAGGAAAGGAAAAACTGATTGTGTATAGCTAAACTACTAATATACCTATCTACCTATCCATTCATCTATCTCTCATCATCAGCGATCAAGCTATTCAAATTCCATCCATCCATCCATACATCTGTCCATCCACCCATCCTAACAAAGAGAACAAATTTTGAAGTCAGTCAAAGCCAAGTTGCAAGATTCTCAGCAAGTTCTTAGTTTTTCAAAGCCTCAGTTTTCTCATCTGAAACATGAATAGGTTTTAGGATTAAATAAAGCTGAGAACAGTACCAGAAACATTAGTAAGGAGTCAATAATTATACATACACACATAAATACACACACAAACACATACATATACACACATATTGTCTGCTTATAACCATGTTCTCTTTATTCCTTAGCAATATCTGCCTAGCTCACTATGTATTTTTCTATATGTCCATATATACATACAAATGCATAAGTGGTTTTGTAGCAGAAACTACTGGTTGTCCTCCAGTATCCACACTTTCCTCCTTCCTTCAGAGCTTCACTTGAGTACATAAAAATCTGGAATAAAAACTGTATTTTCCACCTGCCCAAACTCACAAATTGTGACCATAAAATTCTATTCTAGCCATTAGAATATATGTTAAATTGTTGCATCAACTCTCAGTGAGAATGCTTAAGAGGAGACAGTGCACCTTTGTTTGTCAGATCAGGTCCTACTTGCTGGCACCCTATCAATGTGATTAGCTGGAGTTCAAGTAGTCATTTTGACTATCAGGTGGAAACTGCATGTTGAGAATGGTACAGTGAAAGATAGAAGAAAGATTAATTATAGTTTCTGTCATGGCCAACTAATTGTAACAGATGTCCACCTACTAATAACTTGAGAATATTTAAATCTCAGCATAAAATTTCTCATATGAACAATGAAATATATAAATGGGTTGACTATAGGAGCTCCTATATGTGTCTATTTCTCGTTATCTCCACTATTACCACCCTAGTCCATGATTTTACCGTCTCTTTCCTAACCCATTGCAGTTGTCCCCAAGTGGTCTTCCTGCTTTCACTTTTGTGCAACACCATGGTCTACTATCTTCATAATAACTTGTTTTCTTTTTTAAATAATGGGTCAAGTTATATATTTCTCCTTCTTAAGACTCTCCAGTGGCTTCTACTGCATATACATCAAACTCCTTAAAATTTATGGTAAATTCCTTTTTGGTCTGACCTGGTTTTATCCTTTCATTTCATGCAACATGTTCCTTATAGCCAACATGCACACACTCCAGATTTATTTCTGTTTATCAGATATTTAAGGCTCATGTCATGTTACTTTCCTAAAGAGGACTCCTTATCCAAAATTATATCGCCCTCACATAGACACACCTAATCACACTCTACCAGCAATCTCTGTGTCAATACTATGTTTTATATTTTGTATACTGTCTACTGCAATACAGTGTAAAATTACCTTGTGTATGTTATGTTTGTACACATATGTGTATATACTTATTTTTTATCAGCCCTAACTGGAATACAAGCTTTATGAGAACAGAAGCTTATCTATCTTATTTATCTTCTTATCGAAGTTCCTGGAACATATCTGGTACATAATAGATGCTCAATAAATATTTGATGAATGAACAAATGAATGAACTCAAAATTAAGACTTACAGAAAATACTTAAAAGGGCTTCACATGGTTATCCTGAACAAAGGAAGATTCAGGGAGAATATTTGAGTAGCTGTCATGAAAATAATCTAAAGATATTTCAAATGGAAAAATAATTTTTTTGGTATACCCTTAAAATTAGGATACCTATTTTGATTTAAGAGAGAGAAAACCATTCTAAAAATCAAATCTGTGGAAAGATAAAATGAGTTGTTTGGGGAGTTTTTTGAATAAAATCTAAATAATCACAAGGAGGGTTTCTATAGAAAGCACTGAGCCTTAGTATAGATAATGTAGCTGCATTATATATATGCCATCCTCTTATACCGAGGAGCTGCTTCCTCTTTAGCTATCATAACCCAATGTGGCATTATGTTATCTTAAAAGATTATGCAAGTAATCTAATTAAGTTTATTTTATTTTCCTCATCAAGCCTGAGTTACTCAAAGTACTGGAAATACCATATTTTAGATCTGTCTCAATGGTATACCAACATTTAAATAGGTTACAAAAAATCCAGTTTCCCCCCCAAAATTTTTTTATAATCTATTCCCATTTTTTTGTCCCCTCTCAACCTATCACCAAGATCACTGAATCGTATTTCTGAGGAATGTGGAAGGAATATTATTAGGAGAGGCAGTATGAAACATCCTGCCACTGGGACCGTTTCCCTTTTATCCAAGAAGATTCTTTCCATTTCTTGTTATGATGTCTTATCATCTTCAGCACATGACCATACACACTGGGGAATATAGGCTCTACTGTGCATTTTGGTCCTTTGTTCTTATAAGCAGTATTAATTGCCCAGTAATCAAATGGCAAGCCTAGCATAGACTCTGCATAATATATGACCTAAGGGAAAGGTGAAAAGCATGAATGGCAGTGCAGTGGTATGAAGACTGTTCCTGAATAGCATGGTCTGAAGGTAGAAGATAAGGAACTTCAGTCTGGGTTATTCTAATAGTGCTGAGCAGAGAATGAAAAGGAACAGAAATACTGACTAGACTCTTAGTTACACTGAAATCATCTAAAATAGCCAGAGTAGTTACTCAGAGTGCAGGCCCTGAGATCAACGCTGACAGAGTCTGATTCCCTGTTTTATCACTTACTTAGCTGCAAGACTTTGGACGAGTCACTTAACTTCTCTCATTTGTTTCACTGTAGAAATGAAGATAATGATGGCATGCACATGATAGCATTTGGGGAGGAAAAAGTAAGTTAATTCATGCAAAGCACTTACCAAAGTGCTCGATGCATCAAAAAAGGCCCACAAATGTTAACACTCTAATTCTTATTTTATACTTTATATGCTTAATAGCCTCTGCTTTCCTAAGTCTTCTACCTTTACCCTCCTCTGAATGGCTGTTTTTTAATCAACTGAGAATAGAGACAAAATTATAGAACTTAACATCAAAAAATTAGGATAGAGGAATGGAGAAGAAGAGAGAATAAAGGCTGGGGACTAAGGAAACATGTCTTGTGACTATAAAGCAATGAGGTTCACAATTTTCTTCCACAATAAATTCTGAAGGCAAATTCTTAAGAGGAGTTTCATTCCAAAAATGCTCAGAGCAAAGACAGTGAATTTGAATAAATTTTGTCCCCCCAAGGGATTCCTTTGAAGTAGCACTCTTGTTCTGATTATGTATCCTGTAAAACTTACTAAAAATAAAAACCACTTGGCATTTTACAGACAATCTATTTTAGAACAATTTGTAAGCAAAAGAAATGTGTATATATGCACGTTCACACATACACACACATGTTCTTGCCTAGTAATTGCAGAAATCCATATCACAAGGCAGAGTTCAGATAGAAACACCTTTGATGTTATGAATCACGATCAAATTACAGTCAGCTTTTGAGTCTGGCCATGGTCAAATAACAGCTTTGATACTTCGGGTCAGTTGAACAAACATTTGTTATCTACTCTCTGCAGGCACTGCAGGAGAGTCCCTCTATGATCTAGTGAGTACATCAGACACGGCAACAGCTGGAACAATACCGCTGACGGTTTCCTCTGACAGAAATGGCAAATGTGTACAAGAAAGTACAGAGGAGGGTGACAAAAATCATATGACTAAAAAAGGAT
Source organism: Eschrichtius robustus (assembly GCF_028021215.1). NCBI lineage: Eukaryota > Metazoa > Chordata > Mammalia > Artiodactyla > Eschrichtiidae > Eschrichtius > Eschrichtius robustus. The sequence continues at coordinate 17,717,323 of NC_090827.1, read as the reverse complement.
TCGAAGTTTCCTTCAGGAAGTGTAACTTGAGTTACACCTCGCAGAATGGACAAAACTCTGGTAGCTGGAAAAAGTGAGGAAACAGGCTCTGAAATGGCGGGTTTAAAAGGCATATTTCCCTTGAAGTCTTAGTCACTTGACAACCTTAATTCTTTATCTCTGATGCCTTCTGGTGCTAATCCCAGATTTCCTGTCACCCTGTTATAGGAAATCTACCCAATCATTGATTTCACCACACCCACATGTTTGTTCACGAGCATGTTTTTTGAAATGATTGAACTGACCAATGAATAAGTGGTTAGAGGCCATTTGGGGAAGAAGACTTTAAGTTCTGAAGAAACTCTGAACCTTAAATGAAAAAAAATATGTATAAAAGATACTGGGAAGAGCTCTCCAAGATCAGGGGAGAGAGAGATCTGCGCATTATCTCACATTTTCTGCATCACCATCAAATTTATTTTAGTAAATTCACTTCAGAGCCTGGATGCTGCATCATCAACGACTGTACCGTGAAGCCAAGCAAAAGGGGCTGCTCAGCAGTTCCCTGACGCTTCGCCAGTGCAGACCTAAACTTAGAACCAACTCCGCTCCACACACGTGCTCTTCCTATTATGCCATGGTTCATTCTAATTAAAAGGCATAAATCCCCTGCTTGAAATGGCAGGCAATTTTGTTTATTTTTGCCTTAGGTAAACCAGACAGAGCAAAACTCATGTGGACTGGGGCCATAAACATGAAGCCCAGAGATAGTAAGACCACTATTCTCCTTTAGGAATGACTAGAAAAATCAATGAAAGGGTTTGGTAAGAAGGGAAGACTAAAAGCTCAACCAATCAGGAAACGATCTGTCATTTGGATGAGTCTAATGAGAAAAGCAATGCAGTGGATGCTGTGACATTACGCAACAAAATAGTGAATGATTAAGAAGTGACAAGTGCAGGAGAAAAAAAGGTACAAAAGATAATTTGACAAACTCTTCCCAAAAATAACCAAAATTTTTTTTTTTCTCTGCCTTAGTGGAACAACTTGACATGAGGAGAGTTATCCTATTTTCAAAGAATTTTGTGTGAAGTAAGTTAAATTTTTATATAATTTTAATAATTAAGAATTGCAAATATATGTAAAGAATTTGGACTCTTAATGATGTAAACTCTGAAAATTGTGCTACGTTTATTCAGAGTGCATTAAAAGTAGAAGAAAAGCTGATAATTATATTTTCAAGTATAAATATCATATATTTTATTTATTAAAATGGAAAATTAATAAAATACATTTTACATTGAATATAGTTAGAAAATTTTAGATCACACATTTTACAGAATTAATATGTATTATCTGACCTCTAATTCAGAGTATTTTTTTTTTTTTTTAATTAATTAATTAACTTATTTATTTATTTTTATTTATGGCTGTGTTGGGTCTTCGTTTCTGTGCGAGGGCTTTCTCTAGTTGTGGCAAGCGGGGGCCACTCTTCATCGCGGTGCACGGGCCTCTCACTTTCGTGGCCTCTCCCGCTACGGAGCACAGGCTCAAGACGTGCAGGCTCAGTAATTGTGGCTCACGGGCCTAGCTGCTCTGCGGCATGTGGGATCTTCCCAGACCAGGGCTCGAACCCGTGTCCCCTGCATTAGCAGGCAGATTCTCAACCACTGCACCACCAGGGAAGCCCTAATTCAGAGTATTTTAAAACTCTCTTTCCTCTTACTTCTTTTAAACAGAAACTTATGTGTAATATTTTTTATTGACTTAGATCATAACAGTGGAGTATCATGGAAGGATGTTGGCCTTAGGATAGCTGGTCATGGATTCAAATCCTAAGCACTATTATTTTCTAACTATGTAGCCTTGGGCTAGTGTCTTAAGTTTTCTGAGTTTCCTAAGACTCAGTTTCCTTACATTCAAACTACAAAGCCTGCCACAAAACACACATCCACAGTATTAATTTTCTCCTATCATTCCATTACATAGTCTCAACAAGAAGTTAAAAATCTGACCTCATCTGAGACCCAGTTAATAAAGTGAGAGAAATCAGAGAAATTTGTTTCCTATGACTTCAAGTACAAAATTTATTGCACCCTAGGGGGATTTAAATGATGGAGAACACCAGATGTGAGTGGAGTTTGCCTAGCACAAATAAAATAATCTCCTTTTCCTTGAGGATGTTAACATTTAGTAAATGTTAATGATAAAACAAGTGTTACATGCTTAGTCGTGTGCTGCAAATGACTAATCTGGAGTAATCTTTAAATAGGGAACGGTTTAAATAGCAAATTCATATTTTGGGTTCCTATTTGTAACATGTAAGCTTCATGTAACATGTACACTTCAGTAAAACTTCATGTGTCTTGAAATATCTCTATGTGAATATGTTGACTGAAAATGGATCATTTGACAAAGACATATGAAGGTCGATATCTAGAAAAAATAGTAAGATTGGCTTAATTTCTATAAATAATGTATGCAAGATAATAGAAATATGACTCATTGATTTGTTAATAATATTTTTGTTTTAAAAAATACAAACATGTTGCTTGGCTCTAGAGGCAATGTGCATATGCACAGTGTGGGGAATATTTTCTGACTCTGCCTGTGGAACTTCCTCAAAATATAGGCTCCAAGAGTTGTTTGTTTGTTTTTCGCTATGGATACTTAATTTAATGACACTCTTTTAGAAAAAGTTAATTTACCACATAAATGGCCATTTTGAGTTAAGGCTTAGAACTAATTATGAATATTCTCAACATTTTTAAAATAACAAAAAGGACAAATAGGATTAGGAATGAAAAATGGGTAATGAGTGAGGGATAAGGGTAAAGCTCAATGATAGGGTGATACATTGAAAAGGCTTCTGGGATAGAATTGACTGAATGACCTGGGGCCCAGGTCAGCTGACTCCTGATCTAATCATTTCCCATATAATCAAAGTTTATAGTCTAGGCAGAGAACTTTGCCTGTATGTATGCGTGTGTGTATTTTAGATAGGAAAATCTCTCCCCCACCCTTTGGGGCAAATTTTTATCAGCATTAGTTATTCCTCTGGGTTGTAATAGAATGAGCCATTTGAGCTGTGTTGGAAAGTTATTCCTTAAACAGAAGTGGACCCAGACTGTTACTCTGTTCTCAGTGTTTAATCCTGCAGTTTTTAGCTCTCCTCTGGAGTCGTGCTGTGGGCAGCTCACCGGCCACACTGGTCACTTCTCCGTTTCCCAGGGGAAACAGAGTGTTACAGTTACAGTGAAAACAAAATGAGCCTCTGAGGCAGACAGACCTGAGCTATATCCTGGGCCTCTCAAGGTGAGCAGATTACTCAAACTCAACAAGACCCACTATCTTCACCTGTCAAATGAGGATAATAAGACCTACCGGCTGTGTGAATTAAATGAACAACATCCACCAGATATTTAACAGGATTCCTGATACATAAAGCACTCACTAGACCCTTTTCCCTTCCACATTCTCCCATGCTGTTAAAAGTATGTCTTTTGGGCTTCCCTGGTGGCGCAGTGGTTGAGAATCTGCCTGCCAATGCAGGGGACACAGTTTCGAGCCCTGGTCTGGGAAGATCACACATGCCGCAGAGTGACTAGGCCCGTGAGCCACAACTACTGAGCCTGCGCGTCTGGAGCCTGTGCTCCGCAACAAGAGAGGCCGCGATAGTGAGAGGCCCGCGCACCCCGATGAAGAGTGGCCCCCACTTGCCGCAACTAGAGAAAGCCCTCGCACAGAAACGAAGACCCAACACAGCCATAAATAAATAAATAAATAAAAAAAATAAAAAAAAAAAAGTATGCCTTTTGTTGTGTTTTTGGAGAATGTTACTCTAGCTTGATAAAATATTGCCTAAAATAATGGTAAACTGGCTCTGATTACATGACTCAGACACTTTCCTATGGGTTTATATTTGTCTATTATGGCTGCCTACTACTAGGTTTTTGGCTGTATCCAAATAATAGAGAGTTTTTAAAAAAATATAAGTGAAGTTACCACAGTATTACAAAATCTTAACATTCAACATTCTTTGAGTTCTGTGTTAAGAAAGTGCATGTGTTAAATTGAATACCTGAGTTTTCCTATTCACATATGACATAAGAGAACCAGTGACAAAGTGAAATATACCAGCTAAGTTATTCATCATATAGACTGTTAGATTTACCAAATTATTTATTGTATTGAGTATTTAAAAGCATATATCTAAACCACATTTTAATTTAGCCAGATTGGTTTCATGTATATTTACTATACATGTTTCAGATGGTACCATTTTAATACGTCTAATTTATTTTTTAAAGATTATGAAAATAATTTCTAAGTGATACTATTGTTACTGAGTTCTGTGGGGTTTTTTTGTTTTTTTTGTTTTTTTGTTTTTTTTTAAAAAACCTCACTTTTTAAATTTATTTTTATTTACTTATTTTTGGCTGTGTTGGGTCTTCGTTTCCGTGTGAGGGCCCTCTCCAGTTGTGGCAAGCGGGGGCCACTCTTCATCGCGGTGCGCGGGCCTCTCACTATCGCGGCCTCTCTTGTTGCGGAGCACAGGCTCCAGATGCGCAGGCTCAGTAATTGTGGCCCACGGGCCCAGTCGCTCCGCGGCATGTGGGATCCTCCCAGACCAGGGCTCGAACCCGTGTCCCCTGCATTAGCAGGCAGACTCTCAACCACTGCGCCACCAGGGAAGCCCTGTGTTTTTAATAAATCTAAGAAATTCTCAAAAATAGAATTCCCATAGAAATGAATTCTAAGTTTTTGAAGAATGGGAGCTCATTTTGGGGGCTTAATTATAATCTGGTACTTTTAATTATAATCTGGCACTTTATAAGTATAATCAGATACCTGATTATAGGGACATGTATGCACTCAACAATAATAAAAAAGCTTAAATTCTGTCTCTTCAGATATGGATATCTTCCCACCCGCTCTTTATGTTTGTTGTAGGGCAATAAACTCTTACTTTTCTCCTACTGGAAAAGAAAAAATTACCTTCTTTTAACATAAATTTTATTTACATTTAATCTTTTTCCATTATGATTTTGGTTATTCTGTTTAATAATAGAAAAAAAAACTCTATGCATACTTGATTGATACTAAATTCTTTCAAATATTGCAGGAAGAAAGCACATAGAAATCACAGTACAAAGATATAAAGTTTATAAAATAAAAAATGGAAAAAAGATATCAAATAAAGCAAAAAAATGTTTTACCTGATTTTGTTTGTACTTAAATTTCATGTTTTCTCATAAGGATCTACTCAGTGAGTGACTCTAAGGAAATTTGATTAACTATTTGTTTTACATATACAGTATTTATTGAGATTTCATAAAAAAGATGATTTTGTTCAAGTAATTTCTCATTTCATAGCAATAGATGACAGAGAGAAAATTGGAAAAATAAATATTGATGAGTACATTTCAAATTGAAATTTCTATTGTCTTTTTTTTTTTAACATCTTTATTGGAGTATAATTGCTTTACAATGGTGTGTTAGTTTCTGCTTTATACCAAAGTGAATCAGTTATACATATACATATGTCCCCATATCTCTTCCCTCTTGCGTCTCCCTCCCTCCCACCTTCCCTATCCCACCCCTCAAGGTGGTCACAAAGCACCGAGCTGATCTCCCTGTGCTATGCGGCTGCTTCCCACTAGCTATCTATTTTACGTTTGATAGTGTATATATGTCCATGCCACTCTCTCACTTAGTCCCAGCTTACCCTTCCCCGCTCCCCGTATCCTCAAGTCCATTCTCTAGTAGGTCTGTGTCTTTATTCCCATCTTGCCCCTAGGTTCTTCATGACTTTTTTTTTTTTTTAGGTTCCATATATACGTGTTAGCATACGGTATTTGTTTTTCTCTTTCTGACTTACTTCACTCTGTATGACAGACTCTAGGTCCATCCACCTCACTACAAATAACTCAATTTTGTTTCTTTTTAAGGCTGAGTAATATTCCATTGTATATATGTGTCCATCTTCTTTATCCATTCATCTGTTGATGGACACTTAGGTGGCTTCCATGTCCTGGCTATTGTAAATACAGCTGCAATGAACATTTTGGTACATGACTCTTTTTGAATTATGGTTTTCTCAGGATATATGCCCAGTAGTGGGATTGCTGGGTCGTATGGTAGTTCTACTGTTAGTTTTTTAAGGAACCTCCGTACTGTTCTCCATAGTGGCTGTATCAATTTACATTCCCACCAACAGTGCAAGAGGGTTCCCTTTTCTCCACACCCTCTCCAGGATTTACTGTTTGCAGATTTTTTGATGATGGCCATTCTGACCGGTGTGAGATGATATCTCATTGTAGTTTTGATTTCCATTTCTCTAATGATGAATGATATTGATGTTGAGCATCCTTTCATGTGTTTGTTGGCAATCTGTATATCTTCTTTGGATAAATGTCTATTTAGGTCTTCTGTCCATTTTTGGATTGGGTTGTTTGTTTTTTTGATATTGAGCTGCATGAGCTGCTTGTAAATTTTGGAGATTAACCCTTTGTCAGTTGCTTCATTTGCAAATATTTACTCCCATTCTGAGGGTTGTCTTTTCGTCTGGTTTATGGTTTCCTTTGCTGTGCAAAAGCTTTTTAAATTTCATTAGGTCTGATTTGCTTATTTTTGTTTTCATTTCCATTTCTCTAGGAGGTGGGTCAAAAGGATCTTGCTGTGATTTATGTCATAGAGTGTTCTGCCTATGTTTTCCTCTAAGAGTTTGATAGTATCTGGCATTCCATTTAGGTCTTTAATCCATTTTGAGTTTATTTTTGTGTATGGTGTTAGGGAGCATTCTAATTTCATTCTCTTACATGTAGCTGTCCAGTTTTCCCAGCACCACTTATTGAAGAGGCTGTCTTTTCTCCACTGTATATTCTTGCCTCCTTTATCAAAGATAAGGTGACCATACATGCATGGGTTTCTCTCTGTGCTTTCTATCCTGTTCCATTGATCTATATTTCTGTTTTTGTGCCAATACCATACTGTCTTGATTACTGTAGCTTTGTAGTAGAGTCTGAAGTAAGGGAGCCTGATTCCTCCAGCTCCATTTTTTGTTCTCAAGATTGCTTTGGCTATTCGGGGTCTTTTGTGTTTTCATACAAATTGTGAAATTTTTTGTTCTAGTTCTGTGATAAATGCCAGTGGTAGTTTGATAGGTATTGCATTGAATCTGTAGATTGCTTTGGGTAGTAGAGTCATTTTCACAATGTTGATTCTTCCAATCCAAGAACATGGTATATCTCTCCATCTATTTGTATCATCTTTAATTTCTTTCATCAGTGTCTTATAATTTTCTGCATACAGGTCTTTTGTCTCCTTAGGTAGGTTTATTCCTACATATTTTATTCTTTTTGTTGCAATGGTAAATGGGAGTGTTTTCTTAATTTCACTTTCAGATTTTTCATCATTAGTGTATAGGAATGCAAGAGATTTCTGTGCATTAATTTTGTATCCTGCTAGTATACCAAATTCACTGATTAGCTCTAGTAGTTTTCTGGTAGCATCTTTAGGATTCTCTATGTATAGTATCATGTCATCTGCAAACAGTGACAGCTTTACTTCTTCTTTTCCGATTTGGATTCCTTTTTTTTTTTTTTTTTTTAACTTTACTCAGCATAGGTTTTAAATTTTATTTATTTATTTATTTATTTATTTTATTTTTGGCTGTGTTGGGTCTTCGTTTCTGTGCGAGGGCTTTCTCTAGCTGCGGCAAGCGGGGGCCACTCTTCATCATGGTGCGCGGGCCTCTCACTATCGTGGCCTCTCATGTTGCGGAGCACAGGCTCCAGACGCACAGGCTCAGTAAATGTGGCTCACGGGCCTAGTTGCTCCACGGCATATGGGATCTTCCCAGACCAGGGCTCAAACCTGTGTCCCCTGCATTGGCAGGCAGATTCCCAACCACTGTGCCACCAGGGAAGCCCCTGGATTCCTTTTATTTCTTTTTCTTCTCTGATTGCTGTGGCTAAAACGTCCAAAGCTATGTTGAATAATAGTGGTGAGAGTGAGAAACCTTGTCTTGTTCCTGATCTTAGTGGAAATGGTTTCAGTTTTTCACCATTGAGGACAATGTTGGCTGTGTGTTTGTCATATATGTCCTTTATTGTGTTGAGGAAAGTTTCCTCTATGCCTACTTTCTGGAGGGTTTTTATCATAAATGGGTGTTGAATTTTGTCGAAATCTTTCTCTGCATCTATTGAGATGATCATATGGTTTTTCTCCTTCAATTTGTTAATATGGTGTATCACATTGATTGTTTTGAGTATACTGAAGAATCCTTGCAGTCCTGGGATAAACCCCACTTGATAATGGTGTATGATCCTTTTAATGTGTTGTTGCATTCTGTTTGCTAGTATTTTTGTTGAGCATTTTTGCATCTGTATTCACCAGTGCTATTGGCCTGTAGTTTTCTTTCTTTGTGACATCTATGTGTGGTTTGGGTATCAGGGTGATGGTGGCCCCGTAGGATGAGTTTCACAGTTTTCCTCCTTCTGCTATATTTTGGAAGTGTTTGAGAAGGATAGGTGTTAGCTCTTCTCTAAATGTTTGATACAGCTCGCCTGTGAAGCCATCTGGTCCTGGGCTTTTGTTTGTTGGAAGATTTTTAATCACAGTTTCAATTTCAGTGCTTGTGATTGGTCTGTTCATATTTTCTATTTCTTCCTGGTTCAGTACCAGATAGTTTTGCGTTTCTAAGAATTTGTCCATTTCTTCCAGGTTGTCCATTTTATTGGCATATAGTTGCTTGTAGTAATCTCTCATGATCCTTTGTATTTCTGCAGTGTCAGTTGTTACTTTTCCTTTTTCATTTCTAATTCTATTGACTTGAGTCTTCTCATTTTTTTTTTCTTGATGTGTCTAGCTAATGGTTTATCAATTTTGTTTATCTTCTCAAAGAACCAGCTTTAATTTTATTGATCTTTGCTATCATTTCCTTCATTTCTTTTTCATTTATTTCTGATCTGATCTTTATGATTTCTTTCCTTCTGCTAACTTTGGGGTTTTTTGTTCTTATTTCTCTAATTGCTTTAGGTGTAAGGTTAGGTAGTATATTTGAGATGTTTCTTGTTTCTTAAGGTAGGATTGTATTGCTATAAACTTCCCTCTTAGAACTGCTTTTGCTGCATCCCATAGGTTTTGTGTCATCGTGTTTTCATTGTCATTTGTTTCTAGGTATTTTTTGATTTCCTTTTTGATTTCTTCAGTGATCTCTTGGTTATTAAGTAGTGTATTGTTTAGCCTCCATGTGTTTGTATTTTTTACAGATTTTTTCCTGTATTTGATATCTAGTCTCATAGCATTGTGGTCAGAAAAGATACTTGATACGATTTCAATTTTCTTAAATTTACCAAGGTTTGATGTGTGACCCAAGATATGATCTATCCTGGAGAATGTTCCATAAGCACTTGAGAAGAATGTGTATTCTGTTGTTTTTGGATGAAATGTCCTATAAATGTCAATTAAGTCCATCTTGTTTAATGTATCATTTAAAGGTTTTGTTTCCTTATTTATTTTCATTTTGGATGATCTGTCCATTGGTGAAGGTGGGGTGTTAAAGTCCCCTACTATGATTGTGTTACTGTTGATTTCCCCTTTTATGGCTGTTAGTATTTTCCTTATGTATTGAGGTGCTCCTATTTGGGGTGCATAAATATTTACAATTGTTATATCTTTTTCTTGGATTGATCCCTTGATCATTATGTAGTGTCCTTCTTTGTCTCTATAATAGTCTTTATGTTAAAGTTTATTTTCTCCAATATGAGAATTGCTACTCCAGATTTCTTTTGATTTCCATTTGCATGGAATATCTTTTTCCATCCCCTCACTTTCAGTCTGTATGTGTCCCTAGGTCTGAATTGGGTCTCTTGTAGCCAGCATATATACAGGTCTTGTTTTTGTATCCATTCAGCCAGTCTATGTCTTTTGGTTGGAGCATTTCATCCATTTACATTTAATATGTATCATTCGATATGTATCTTCCTATTACCATTTTCTTAATTGTTTTGGGTTTGTTATTGTGGGTCTTTTCCTTCTCTTGTGTTTCCTGCCTAGAGAAGTTCCTTTAGCATTTGTTGTAAAGCTGGTTTGGTGGTGCTGAATTCTCTTAGCTTTTGCTTGTCTGTAAAGTTTTTAATTTCTCCGTCAAATCTGAATGAGATCCTTGCTGGGTAGAGTATCTTGGTTTTAGGTTTTTCTCCTTCATCACTTTAAATATGCCCTGCCACTCCCTTCTGGCTTTCAGAGTTTCTGCTGAAAGATCAGCTGTTAACCTTATGGGGATTCCCTTGTACGTTATTTGTTGTTTTCCCCTTGCTGCTTTTAATATTTTTTTCTTTGTATTTAATTTTTGATAGTTTGATTAATATGTGTCTTGGCGTGTTTTTCCTTGGATTTATCCTGTATGGGACTCTCTGTGCTTCCTGGACTTGATTAACTCTTTCCTTTCCCATATTAGGGAAGTTTTCAACTATAATCCTTCAAATATTTTCTCAGTCCCTTTCTTTTTCTCTTCTTCTTTTGGGACCCCTATAATTCGAATGTTGTTGCATTTAATGTTGTCCCAGAGGTCTCTGAGACTCTCCTTAATTCTTTTCATTCTTTTTTCTTTATTCTGCTCTGCAGTAGTTATTTCCACTATTTTATCTTCCAGGTCACTTATCCGTTCTTCTGCCTCAGTTATTCTGTTATTGATTCCTTCGAGAGAATTTTTAATTTCATTTATTGTGTTGTTCATCACTGTTTGTTTGCTCTTTAGTTCTTTCAGGTCCTTGTTAAACGTTTCTTGTGTTTTCTCCATTCTATTTCCAAGATTTTGGATCATCTTTACTATCATTATTCTGAATTCTTCTTCAGGTAGACTGCCTATTTCCTCTTCATTTGTTAGGTCTGCTGGGTTTTTGCCTTGCTCCTTCATCTGCTATGTGTTTCTCTGTCTTCTCCTTTTGCTTAACTTACTGTGTTTGGGGTCTCCTTTTCGCAGGCTGCAGGTTCGTCATTCCTGTTGTTTTTGGTGTCTGTCCCCAGTGGCTAATGTTGGTCAGTGGGTTGTGTAGGCTTCCTGGTGGAGGGGAGTAGTGCCTGTGTTCTGGTGGATGAGGCTGGTTCTTGTCTTTCTGGTGGGCAGGTCCACGTCTGGTGGTGTGTTTTGGGGTGTCTGTGGCCTTATTATGATTTTAGGCAGCCTCTCTGCTAATGGATGTGGTTGTGTTCTTGTCTTGCTAGTTGTTTGGCATAGGGTGTCCAGCACTGTAGCTTGCTGTTCATTGAGTGGATCTGGGTCTTGGCGTTGTGATGGAGATCTCTGGGTGATTTTTGCCATTTGATATTATGTGGAGCTGGGAGGTCTCTTGTGGACCAATGTCCTGAACTTGGCTCTCCCACCTCAGAGGAACAGCCCTGACGCCTGGCTGGTGCACCAAGACCCTGTCATCCACACAGCTCAGAATAAAAGGGAGACAAAAAAAAAGAAAGAAGATAAAATAAAGTAAAATAAAGTAAAATAAAATAAAACAAAGTTATTAAAATAAAAAATAAAAAACAATTGTTAAAAAAATTTTTTTAAGTAATAAAAAAAAAAGAAAGAAAGAAAGAAGAGAGCAACCAAACCAAAAAACAAATCCACTAATGATAGCAAGTGCTAAATACTATACTAAAAACAAAAAACGAAAAACAAAAAACGGATAGACAGAACCCTAGGATAAATGGTAAAAGCAAAGCTATACAGACAAAATCACACAAGAAGCATACACATACACACTCACAAAAAGAGAAAAAGGGAAAAAAAATATATATATCATTGCTCCCAAAGTCCAACTCCTCAATTTGGGATGATTCGTTGTCTATTCAGGTATTCCACAGATGCAGGGTATATCAAGTTGATTGTGGAGATTTAATCCACTGCTCCTGAGGCTGCTGGGAGAAATTTCCCTTTCTCTTCTTTTTTCGCACAGCTCCTGGGGTTCAGCTTTGGATTTGGACCTGCCTCTGCCTGTAGACCCTCCTCACAGGACAGGGTTAAAGTAGAAGCTGATTAGGGGGCTCTGGCTCACTCAGGCTAGGGGGAGGGAGGGGTACAGGATGCGCTGAGAGCCTGTGGTGGCAGAGGCCGGCGTGACGTTGCATCAGCCTGAGGCGCACCGTGTGTTCTCCCAGGGAAGTTGTCCCTGGATCACGGGACCCTGGCAGTGGCGGGCTGCACAGGCTCCTGGGAGGGGAGTTGGGGAGAGTGACCTGTGCTTGCACACAGGCTTCTTCATGGCTGCAGCAGCAGCCTTAGCGTCTCATGCCCGTCTCTGGGGTCCGCGCTGATAGCCGCAGCTCACACCCGTCTCTGGAGCTCCTTTAAGCAGCGCTCTTAATCCCCTCTCCTTGCGCACCAGGAAACAAAGAGGCAAGAAAGTCTCTTGCCTCTTCGGCAGCTCCAGACCTTTTCCCAGACTCCATCCCAGCTAGCTGTGGTGCACTAGCCCCCTTCAGGCTGTGTTCACGCCGCCAACCCCAGTCCTCTCCCTGGGATCCGACTGAAGCCCGAGCCTCAGCTCCCAGCCCCCGCCCGCCCCGGCGGGTGAGCAGACAAGCCTCTCGGGCTGGTGAGTGCTGGTCAGCATTGATCATGTGTGCAGGAATCTCTCTGCTTTGCCCTCTGCACCCCTGTTGCTGTGCTCTCCTCCGTGGCTCTTAAGCTTCCCCCCTCTGCCACCCACAGTCTCCGCCCACGAAGGGGCTTCCTAGTGTGTGGAAACCTTTCCTCCTTCACAGCTCCCTCCCACTGGTGCAGGTCCTGTCCCTATTCTTTTGTCGCTGTTTTTTCTTTTTTCTTTTGCCCTACCCAGGCACGTGGGGATTTTCTTGCCTTTTGGGAGGTCTGAGGTCTTCTGCCAGCATTCAGTAGGTGTTCTGTAGGAGTTGTTCCACATGTAGATGTATTTCTGATGTATTTGTGGGGAAGAAGGTGATCTCCACATCTTACTCTTCTGCCATTTTGAAGTTCCTCCTCTATGAAGTCTTATAGATCTGAGACCAAGGCTATTAGTGAGATTATCTTGATAACTTGGGTGATAGTATTTTCCCAAAATAGCCACAACCATATCTCCCATTCCACATTCTCTCCTACAATATGACTTTAACCTTTCTTCCATTAAGAGGTATGGTCTACATTCCCTCTCCTTGAATCTGGATATGATTATGTCTATGGCAGAAGTATGACTTCTGAGTTTATGTCATAAATAGTGATACAAATTCAGACTGATTTTCTTGAATATTTGTTCTTGAGAACCTATTACCATGCTGTGAGGAAACACAAGCAGCTAATGGAGAGGTCTACATGGAGAAGACCCAAGACCTTCTGGACTACAGGCCTAGCTGAGCTCCCTGGTGACAGGCATCATTAACGTGTCAGCTATACAGATCAACCATCTGAAAAGTGGATTCTCCAGCTTCTAGTTAAGCCACCCCTGTTGATGGTTACAGAGAGCAATGATGAACCATCCTTCTGAAATTCGCCACAATTTCAGATTCATGAAATTCACAAATGATTGCTCCTATTTTAAGCCACCAAATTTTGAGCAGTTTATTACATAGAATAGATAACTAATAGAGCCAATCTCCTAAAAATGATACCCAATTATTCACCTAAGTTTGTATGAGTTAGGAGTGATCATTGTCCACTTTCCCAGTTATGAGTCAAAGAATTCGGCTTTATCACCTTTAATAAGAGGCAGAGTATGTGTGTGTGTGTGCGTGCGTGTGTGTGTGTGTGTGTGTGTGTGTATATATATATATATATATATACCTACATATACATATGTATGACATACTATTCAAATATGTCAATGTAGAAAGATATGTTTTCCTTCACATAAATATCTAATAAAGTCCCATTATCTTCTTGAATAATAGTTTTACTTAACGCCCTCAAGCTGAACTCAGTATTATGTAAGAAGTGTCAAAACCAGGGGGTTTTCTTTGTTTTTTGCACCTCAGTTTGAGAAGTACAGACTTCAGAATTGGCCATCCTCAAGAAACTGTCTCCTAAGTACCCTTTTCTGTAACTGTGGCTCAACAGCAGCAAATATAAAGGTAACTTTATAAAGAAAAATATGGATCACCATTAAAATAGCCTGGGTCTTCTCTCACCAAAATAACTTTATACATTAAGTGATAGAACAAATATAATCACTGCCTGATAGAATAAGTTACCCTAACTTAACATAATGGTACTTTCCAAAATTAAGTGGGTTTAACAAATGTAGAAACACAAACTATCCTAAATATTATTATTCACTGTCCTATCTTCCTCAGACAGCTGAAAGACAGAATTGATCAGATAAATCCACAAAATCCTGTGTGAATATTTTATGGGAGGTTTTATATTGTACTCAGAAAAAAAAAAATGAAGGAGATTAAAATAGAATCTATGTAAATACAATTTTGGGGATCAAATGCAGGCCGAAAGAGTGATGTTCCAGTTCTAATGTAAATAAACATAGACAATATTTTATAACAAAAAAGTTGTAGTTTACAAGGCCAGTTAATGTTAGATGAGAATCATAATCTAGAAGATTTATTTTTTTTAAATATATAATTTCTTTGAATTACTTGGAAATTAAAGGATTTGTTTAATAAATAAGAGATTAAAGATGAGATTTATGTCAATTACATGAAAGTGAATTGGCAGAATTAAGAAAATAATTTAGGATGAAAATAATGATACTTTAACTTTAAAATGATTTTAAAAGTACTAAGGAGCTAAACTGATATATAGAAAGAGAATTCATAGAAATGGTGAACAAATTTATGGAAAAGCCTTTACCCTGGATGCAGAAAAAAAATAGA